>NC_092335.1:499465000-500665000 GCF_046630445.1 Rutidosis leptorrhynchoides
TTAGTCATGTTTAATTTTTCGTGTAATTTTAGGGTTTACAGATTTGATTAATAGTTTAAAGTTTAGATTTTAGAGTTTAAAATTTAGGTTTTAGATTTTGGGTTAAGATTTTTCGTTTAACACAGATGATTTAGAGTTTAGAGTTATGATTTTGGGATTAGGGATCTTGGCCCAAAATACTAGATCATAAACCCTAAACTCTAAATCGACTCAATTTAAGAAGAAAAAAAGGTTGAATTTGAACAAAAAAAAGATGAATTTGAACAAAAAAAAATTTGTATTCGAAATATTTGTGTATGTTTGAACAAATATTTGTTCTACAATTTGTTTTACTACTCTAAATTCGAACAATAAAAGCTTAATTCAAACAAAAAAAAACTGAATTCGAACAAAAATTGTTATGTAGAACAATAATGTAGAACAAAAATGTAGAACAAAAAGGATTTCGTATTCATCTAAAATTGTGTTCGGCCAGATTGAATATTGTTCGTCTGCCTCTTTTTCTGTTCGGCCATCAAGTTCTCGGAGTTCTCTGCTAGTTGGAGTTCTCTCTGAATCCTCACTATATATATATATATATATATATATATATATATATATATATATATATATATATATATATATATATATATATATATATATATATATATATACAGATTTAATGAAGAGAAAAACACTTCTTTGAGGGGAAGGGAAGTAAAAAAAAATTCTTTTTTTTCTAATTTTTTTCTACAAATATTAGGATCACGTGAAAATATGAACATCTAAAAAAGAAACTTTATGATAATTGTTACTCCCTCCGTCCCAACTTAATAGTTCATAGACAAAATACACAGTTTAAGAAAAAGCGACTGTCACTTGTACTTTTTGTCTACCTTCGAGTTTTACCACTTACTTTTTACCTACATTTTTTATCTCACTTGAATAAAGTATGGACATAAAAGAATTTTAACAAATTATTTTTATTTATTTATGGGAGTGGACTATTAATTTGAGACAACCCGAAAAGGAAAGATGGACCATTAAGATGGGACAGAATGAGTATTATTTTGACCAGAAAATGCTTAAAAATAACGTTCATCGATAAATTTTATCCCTTTCATCGTGATGCATGTTATTCTTCGAGCATTTTTTTAAAAAAAAACTTCGGATTAGAGGAAAAAATATAACGCTCGAAGTATAATATGCATCACGATGAATGTTATTAGGAATACAATTTATCGATGAAGTTATTTCTTTGAGCATTTTCTGGTCAAAATAATAACATCTATCACAAATTGTGCTTTTTTAAATATTTATATTTTCACCTAATCATAATATCTGTGAAAAAAATTTAAAAGACGAAAAAAAATTACTTCCTTCTTCTCTCAAAAAAAATGTTTCCATGTTGATGATGATTATATATATATATATATATATATATATATATATATATATATATATATATATATATATATATAGTAAAAAGTTCAAACGAGAACCACAAAAAGGCGAGAACTACGAGAACTTTTAATTTACAAAGATTTTCATACATGGGAAGATTGAATCACCTATAAATGTTGGTGGAGAGTAAGAATGAACATGAAATAGTTTGAAAAACACTTATATTTTACCTATATAATCAATTATATAGTTTCTCGTTCACATGTGCATATTTGTTTGTGAACATGTGGACATTTCATATAATTAACAATTTAACATGTAATTTGTTGTAATGAACATATGTTTGTTAATGAAATAATCATTAATTAACATTTACATGTGAACAGTTGTATTTAAATGTATAAAAACTATGAAATTAAGAAGTTCTCACGATGAATATATATACAGGGGTAGGATCAAAGGGGAAGTAACCAATTGGGGAGAAATAACATTTAAGATAATATTGATCGTGATGAATATTACTCTTCGAACGTTTTTTTTCATGTTTTGTGAAGTACTTTTTGTCAAAATTTATCCCGATTTATAGTTGAGAGTTTTGGGTTTTGGGTTTAGGGACTAAACCCAAAACACACAAACCCTAAACCCTAAACTCTAAACCGTTTGTGTTAAAAACTCAATCTAAACCCTAAATCTAAATCCTTCTAAACCCTAAAATCTAAACCCTAATATCTAAACCTTAATTTCTAAACCCTCAAAATACGATCGAAAAACACGATAATTGTTATATATTACTCCCTCTGTCTCATTCCAATAGTCCAGTTTTGACTTTTAAGGTCTTTTTGCTCAACTTTAACCTAAAATAACTTTATTTGTGTTATATATTATTTGCTGAAAGTTATACCAATGAAAACACATTTGAACATTAATTCATTCATATAAATTTCATCGAATAATATATAACACAAACAAAAATATTTTGAGTCAAAGTTTAATACAAAAGACTTTGAAAAAAAGAAAGTGGACTATTGGAATGAGACAGAGGGAGTATTTCTTCGAGCGTTTTCCAATCAAATAAAAATATTTATCACAAAGTGTCTTTATTAAATGTTCATATTTTCATCCAATCTATAATGTTCGTGAACAAAGTTTTTAAAAAAAAAAAAATAATAATTTGCTTCCCCCCCAGTTAGTTACTTCCCCATTGATTCTACCAATATATATATATATAAATATATATATATATATATATATATGAGACACTAATTAATAAATTTAAAATTGAATCTCTAACAAGTATTCGGGTCAGCCCGCTTCACTTGGCTCAAAATCGCTAGCCTTAAAAAAAAGGGGAACAGCAAGGTTCGAACCAGCGCCCTTAAGATTTCATCAAACATCCTTACCAACTGATCCACCTGTTCATGTTGGTAATTTTATAGTTTGTTTAATATATATATATATATATATATATATATATATATATATATATATATATATATATATATATATATATATATCCCTCAAATCAGAGGGTTGGTCAAAATAAAAAAGTTAGTTAAAATTAGTTACTGTTCACTTTTTCAAATTGAATATATATAAAATTTACGAAACTACTTCTTCTGTTTCAAACTAATTTTCTTCAAACGGTTAGACCAATTGCAGTTGAGAATTATTATTATTATTATTATTATTATTATTATTATTATTATTATTATTATTATTATTATTATTATTATTATTATTATAGTTACAGTTTCAGATACAATTATAACTACAATGTATTCTTTTAACGATAAAAATACACCCATTTTGTTCATAACGGGCTCGAACTTATAAAGTAAAGGTTAATGAAACTCTTTGAATAATGGGCCAGAAACCCTTTGGTTACAATGTATTTTTAGACTAGTTTAAATTTTAACTTTTTTTTTTTTGGCAAGCGAGGAAACCCTCCTATGAACGAGCACATTGCTCCCCCATAGAAGGTAAAACCTCGGGTAATCAAGTCCCCCGAGCGCGAGACCTGGTACCGGGGTGAATTGCGTATTATGCTCACCCTCTAGATACACTTCCTTTTTGAACAATTTGGCATAGCCAGGAATTGAACCTGTGTGGTGTGCTTCATTGGGCAACTCGGTGGAGGCAAGCGTGAGTGGTTCTTGTTGGAAAAATTAGTTAAAAATAAGTGTGTTTTTCACCAACTTTGGACACTAATTAATATATGATAAATTTATATATATTAATAATTATTTAGTGGGTTTTGTAATCCTTGGCGAGGGCTTTACAATGACCTAAAGTGTGTCCAAAACGGATTAAAAGTGAATGAGATATCTAGTCTCAAAGTTGCTAGTTTTATGTAAAATTAACTTGAAGAATAAGTTAAGTGTTTTTGTCCCACATCGGGTGTGGGAGCAAACCTAAGGCTATAGTCTTCACTATAAATAAAGGCCTTAGGCTTTGTAAAACACACACAAAAAAATCGTATGAGCATTCTTATACGTTATGAGTTTTCCACTCAGCCGCAACAAGGTCTCCCCTTCCCAGTACGCAGCTTCGGACCGGTGTACCCTGGAAACATACGTCGAATCTGTTTAAGGAAATTGTATCAAACACAAGCCCGGTTCAATCTAATATTGGTTAGATCGTTTTTGACTTTCTCTTTTTTGATTATGTAGCAATCTGGTTATTATTTAGTTACCTCAGTTTCTATACCATTTTCATATAGTTTTTAACTTTTACTTTTTACATATATTTTTTTTTGTCATATATTAAGGGTAGAAATGAACTTTCTCTTATTATTAATTCTTTTTTATTTTTATGAAATTACATAAATATTTTTACAAAAGTTACTCCTCCGTACAATAGTGGGAGTAGTATTTTTGTACAAAGATGAAGAGAGAATTAAAAAGGTATGAGGGGTTGGAAGTTATTGTACATTTGGTGATCCCGAGATGAGTTTCCATGAGATTGTTTGCAGCTTTAGCTTTCCTAATACGGAGTAGTAATAAAGTTAAAGCAACTTAATTTATCGTTTTCTTTGTATCATCGATCATCAGTAAAGCATCACGTATGCAACCAAATTTTGTCATATATAAACAAAACAACAAAAAACAGCTACACAAAAAAGAAAAAGAATATGGTGAATAGAACTGTTAGATTGAGACGTGTTCACATTTCTAACCATATTGTTTTGTCTTATTCAATTCAAATATATATAAGAAAACATGTAAAAGACGTGTTAAGAGGTTAATCTTTTCATGTCATTGAATCCTGCTAAAGCCCTTTTGTTATTACGATTCATTCTTTTCTTTAAAAAGAAAATAAAAGTTGGATCACCCCAAAGCCCTTTTGTTACCACAATGGGCTTAGCTTTAGCCCATATTTATTTTTTAATACGCCTAACTCTAAGTATGATCGTGGCCATTATTAAGTGTGCTAAACTCATTTTCAAATACATTTCTTGTGTTATGTTTGATCTATATTTATGTGCCCAAATTTGTCCAAAGTGAATAAGTGATATAAATTTGTCGTAATTTTTTGATTAATTGAATACTCATTGCATTACAATAATATTCATATTCAGATTCATTACAATTACAATTAGAATAATATATTTTCTTGATTACATGTAGGTAGGGATGGCTATAGATGTCTGATCCATTGAAAATCCGTCCGATCCGATTTATTAAAATGAATATAAAGGATTTAAATGAATGAATAGTGGATATGGATGATATGAAATTTTGTGGATCGGATTATCATCAACGATATATCCATCATCACCCGATATATGAGGATGCAAATTTTTACTCTGATATACAATGCGATCATCTACGCTTAACCAGATTATCTCGTTACAGTTTTTGTTATTTTTCAAGGCTATCGATGTTGATAGTAACCTGAAATCTCTTATATAAGAATAACAAAGTTGTAAGGTTTTCCCTGTACAGGTTACAGGGTAAAAGGGCGAGTAATCCGACCTCATACTCTACTGTACTCAACTCATCATGAATACTCCCCGGATGTTTCCAACCTTTCCCTGGCCACCACAAGATTTCCCATAGTCTAGTGGTTGGGGCTATGAGTTCCTTACAAGAGGTCTCAGTTTCGAATCCTTTCTATGACGAATATATTGTGGTGGCTAGAGAAGGGTTGGAAACAACAGTGAATAATTCTACTGAGCTGCATAAATTAAAGTATGAGGTCAGATTACTCGTCCTCCCGGATAGACCGAACATGAAAAACCTTCTACATTTATCTCTTATAAAAGAATATACTACCTCCGTCTCATTCCAATAGGCCATTATTCTATTTTGGGTTGTCCCATTTTGATAGTCCACTTCCATAAATAGAAAGAAAAGAAGATATTTCATTGGTGGATCTGGAGAGAGAAGATATTTCATTGGTGGAGAAATGAAGTTAGTGGGATTTCCTAAAACTGCGTGTTTTTTGTCTGTGGACTATTGGAATGAGACGGAGGGAGTATCTAAAAAAAAAATTTTGTCATTTTCTGCTGGTTGAAAACAACTAATTTTGAAATTTTGGCACCTCTAATGATCTTTAATCAACTCCAATTGACATCTCATTTGTGTAGTGACCCGAACTTTTCCATGTTTATATATATATTAAATGAAATTATTATTTACATGATTAAGTGTTTCTAATATGTTAAGCAATCAAACTTGTTAAGACTTGATTAATTGAAATAGGTTTCATATAGACAATTGACCACCCAAGTTGACCGGTGATTCACGAACGTTAAAACTTGTAAAAACTATACGATGACATATATATGGTTATATATATAGTTAACATGATTTTATTATAAGTATGTATCTCATTAGGTATTTTAACAATGAGTTATATACATAAAAATGAGACTATTAATTTAAGAAACTCGAAAACGATATATATAACGATTATCGTTATAACGTCTTACTAGGTACATATGAATCATATTAAGATATTGATACACTTGGTTAATTATGTTAAATGATAAGTAAATATATCATTAAGTGTATTAACAATGAACTACATATGTAAAAATAAGACTACTAACTTAATGATTTTGAAACGAGACATATATGTAACGATTATCGTTGTAACGACATTTCATGTATATAGATCATATTAAGAGATATGCGTACATCATAATATCATGATAATATAATAATTTAAAATCTCATTTGATATTATAAACATTGGGTTAACAACATTCAACAAGATCGTTAACCTAAAGGTTTCAAAACAACATTTACATGTAACGACTAACGATGACTTAACGACTCAGTTAAAATGTATATACATGTAGTGTTTTAATATGTATTCATACACTTTTGAAAGACTTCAAGACACTTATCAAAATACTTCTACTTAACAAAAATGCTTACAATTACATCCTCGTTCAGTTTCATCAACAATTCTACTCGTATGCACTCGTACAATACACAGCTTTTAGATGTATGTACTATTGGTATATACACTCCAATGATCAGCTCTTAGCAACCCATGTGAGTCACCTAACACATGTGGGAACCATCATTTGGCAACTAGCATGAAATATCTTATAAAATTACAAAAATATGAGTAATCATTCATGACTTATTTACATGAAAACAAAATTACATATCCTTTATATCTAATCCATACACCAACGACCAAAAACACCTACAAACACTTTCATTCTTCAATTTTCTTCATTTAATTGATCTCTCTCAAGTTCTATCTTCAAGTTCTAAGTGTTCTTCATAAATTCCAAAAGTTCTAGTTTCATAAAATCAAGAATACTTCCAAGATTGCAAGTTTACTTCCAAGTTTTCTAAATCCATTCCAAGTAATCATCCAAGATCAAGAAACCTTTGTTACTTACAGTAGGTTATCTTTCTAATACAAGGTAATAATCATATTCAAACTTTAATTCAATTTCTATAACTATAACAATCTTATTTCGAGTGGAAATCTTACTTGAAATTGTTTTCGTGTCATGATTCTGCTTCAAGAACTTTCAAGCCATCCAAGGATCCTTTGAAGCTAGATCTATTTTTCTCATTTCCAGTAGGTTTATCCAAGGAACTTAAGGTAGTAATGATGTTCATAACATCATTCGATTCATACATATAAAGCTATCTTATTCGAAGGTTTAAACTTGTAATCACTAGAACATAGTTTAGTTAATTCTAAACTTGTTCGCAAATAAAAGTTAATCCTTCTAACTTGACTTTTAAAATCAACTAAACACATGTTCTATATCTTTATGATATGCTAACTTAATAATTTAAAACCTGGAAACACGAAAAATACCGTAAAATCGGATTTACGCCGTCGTAGTAACACCGCGGGCTGTTTTGGGTTAGTTAATTAAAAATTATGATAAACTTTGATTTAAAAGTTGTTATTCTGGGAAAATGATTTTTATTATGAACATGAAACTATATCCAAAAATTATGGTTAAACTCAAAGTGGAAGTATGTTTTCTAAAATGGTCATCTAGACGTCGTTCTTTCGACTGAAATGACTACCTTTACAAAAACGACTTGTAACTTATTTTTTCGACTATAAACCTATACTTTTTCTGTTTAGATTCATAAAATAGAGTTCAATATGAAACCATAGCAATTTGATTCACTCAAAACGGATTTAAAATGAAGAAGTTATGGGTAAAACAAGATTGGATAATTTTTCTCATTTTAGCTACGTGAAAATTGGTAACAAATCTATTCCAACCATAACTTAATCAACTTGTATTGTATATTATGTAATCTTGAGATACCATAGACACGTATACAATGTTTCGACCTATCATGTCGATACATCTATATATATTTCGGAACAACCATAGACACTCTATATGTGAATGTTGGAGTTAGCTATATAGGGTTGAGGTTGATTCCAAAATATATATAGTTTGAGTTGTGATCAATACTGAGATACGTATACACTGGGTCGTGGATTGATTCAAGATAATATTTATCGATTTATTTCTGTACATCTAACTGTGGACAACTAGTTGTAGGTTACTAACGAGGACAGCTGACTTAATGAACTTAAAACATCAAAATATATTAAAAGTGTTGTAAATATATTTTGAACATATTTTCATATATATGTATATATTGTTATAGGTTCGTGAATCAACCAGTGGCCAAGTCTTACTTCTCGACGAAGTAAAAATCTGTGAAAGTGAGTTATAGTCCCACTTTTAAAATCTAATATTTTTGGGATGAGAATACATGCAGGTTTTATAAATGATTTACAAAATAGACACAAGTACGTGAAACTACATTCTATGGTTGAATTATCGAAATCGAATATGCCCCTTTTTATTAAGTCTGGTAATCTAAGAATTAGGGAACAGACACCCTAATTGACGGGAATCCTAAAGATAGATCTATTGGGCCTAACAAACCCCATCCAAAGTACCGGATGCTTTAGTACTTCGAAATTTATATCATGTCCGAAGGGTGTCCCGGAATGATGGGGATATTCTTATATATGCATCTTGTTAATGTCGGTTACCAGGTGTTCACCATATGAATGATTTTTATCTCTATGTATGGGATGTGTATTGAAATATGAAATCTTGTGGTCTATTGTTACGATTTGATATATATAGGTTAAACCTATAACTCACCAACATTTTTGTTGACGTTTAAAGCATGTTTATTCTCAGGTGAATACTAAGAGCTTCCGCTGTTGCATACTAAAATAAGGACAAGATTTGGAGTCCATGTTTGTATGATATTGTGTAAAAACTGCATTCAAGAAGCTGATTTCGATGTAACATATTTGTATTGTAAACCATTATGTAATGGTCGTGTGTAAACAGGATATTTTAGATTATCATTATTTGATAATCTACGTAAAGCTTTTTAAACCTTTATTTATGAAATAAAGGTTATGGTTTGTTTTAAAAATGAATGCAGTCTTTGAAAAACGTCTCATATAGAGGTCAAAACCTCGCAACGAAATCAATTAATATGGAACGTTTTTAATCAATAAGAACGGGACATTTCAATTTGGCTACCTCATCTTCCCAAGCATAAAAATACTAATGATGTAATTTCGATGTAAAAGAAGATATTGAGATCAAAACTGTGACCTGTTGCTCAAGTATTCGGAGAAACTCACATAAAATGGATAGGCATTGTGAATTAAGATAGGTCCATAGGTTCATGCCAATACTTAAAACAAAACCATCTTATTACTACCTCCGCCCATTGCTGGCTTTTTGAAAGCACCACTTTTGTCCAAACATTAGCTTAAAATCACCAAATCCATGGTTACCTTAATTTCTACATTTTTATGGGATTTCAAGAAACTCACCCATCATGAGTCGACAACAACCTAAGGCCATCACGACAATCAAAAGTTCTCGAAACAGACTTTGCGGTGCATTTGGAGATTGTATGACGAAATCAAGCGTTGCGTCTTCGCCACCTAGTCAGTCTAACAATAGACTCGAGGTTCAGGTAATTTTTAAAACATATGACAGTAATTGATACTTGAATTCTTAGGAAATACTATTAAACTTCAAATGAGTTCAGTGTTGGTTGTAGTATAAAAATAATTATTTGGCAACTTTACCTCATATTTAAAAAATTTTTAATTTTATATTAACACATTTGACCCTTTATGACATGGAAAATAAAGTCATATCATTTTTTTTAATAGCGGTTAGGAGTCCCCAAACACAATGTCGGAACCTACTCATCCGATCATTTTCTTGGTCGAACTATTACAGTCCTACCACCCTCAAGAAGAAAACCCCCACGACAAATCCAAACGGACATCGCGTGTAGTAAAACACCCTCGAGCAATGGCGGTACTTAAGGTATCCCAAAGGTGGTGTCCGCCCACCCTGGATTTTACGGAACAAAAATTTTTACACTAAAAAAAAAATTACTAAAAAATAAGGTTTTTTTTAGTGTTCGTCCTTGCTGACTATAAAAGAATTAAAAAAAAATTTACACTCGCCCCACCTATATCCGAGTTCAAGTTCCGCCGCTGCCCTCGAGTGAGGTTCGAACGCAAGACGTTCGCAACATCTGAAATCCATGTGGGTTGGGGGGGGGGGGGGGGGGGGTAACAACAAACCAAATTTTGCAGTGAGTGCGAGTCGAATCACTCACCTCCCATATGTGAAGTCAAGTCACCACCACTACACCAACTTCTTGTTGTCTGAAGTCATGTCATTGGTTCAAGTTACAGTTCATTAGTGGCATTTTGGTAATTTTGCTTACAGTTTTTTCTTGTATACCTTTCACGCCCCTATACAACGAGGCCCAACCTTTTCCTTGTTAAAGTCATAGATATAATTGTTGTTTAAATGTTTTTTTTTTCTGTTCATACTACCCGAATGACCGAGCATATTTACTTAAATGTGCGGTTTAATCAGGTTATCGACTTATCGTTGACCGCTAAGACCCTATTCTTGGTCCCCTAAATGTGTTGCTAGTAAAATTTGAACTTAAAACCTATTTTTAGGATATTAGGATGCCAACCGCTAGACCTAATGATTTCACTAGGTACTATATATAATGAACTTATATATTGTATAGTATAATTTTCCAAAAGGAGCAAGAGAAGACTTAGTTTAACATTCTAGTTAACACTCATATGTTGGTTTTTGGTTTGTCAAATTCAATTGAAGGTAGAAGAACTGCATAAAGAACTAAAAAAAGAGAAAGAAATGAAGTCTATGTACAAATTGAGGTTGGAAAGAACACAAGATTACCTAAAATATTGTCTACAAGTAGCACAAGACAATGGGTTTTTGGACCTTATTCTTAACAAAAAGGACAACCCTCACGAATCATCATCATCATCATCCTCATCATCATTATCTCCTAGTGCGTCATCTGCCATCATTCAAGCTTCTACAAATCCACAAACTCCACCAACTGTTGATCCGAATATTAATCTTTCAACTCTCATTGAGCAAGCCAAAATAAACGGATGGTACATTGATCCACAAGAGGTAAACTTCATACATATGTTTTAACAAGAAACAGATTACCAAGAAGAGGTGGCAATTTCGACCCATTATATTATAATTGGGTCAAAACACACAGCTAAAATGCGAATGGTTCATAGTGGCAATTTCGACCCATTATTATCACATACTGTTATCAATAATGGGCAAAATCAATTTAACATGTTACCCAACCCACCCATCTTGCCACCTCTAAGAACAACGCATCAAATTTAGCCAATTGGTATCAAATTTGAATTAGATTCACACAATAATCTAACTAGATTGTTTTTATTGTTTTGTATGGTATAAAGATCGAACTACACAATAAAGTAGCTCAAGGAAGCACAGCTGAAATATACAAAGCAACATGGAGAGGTCTAGACGTGGCAGTAAAATGCATATTCCCTGACTTTTTTAAATTAAACGATAACGGAGTCAACTTTTTTGCTCAAGAGGTGGAAACATTATCAAGACAACGTCACACATACGTGTTGCAGCTAATGGGAGCGTGTCTGGACCCACCTAACCACGGTTGGGTTGTTACTGAATACCTAAACATGACATTAAAAGACTGGCTACATGGACCGGGTAAAAGAAGGAAAGAACGGGTCACTCAACTACCTTCTTTTGAGGATAGATTAGCAAAGGCGTTAGAGATTGCTCAAGCGATGCAGTATTTACACGAGCATAAGCCTATGATCTTACATAGGGATTTAAAACCTAGTAACATATTTTTGGATGATGCGTTTCATGTGAGAGTTGCTGATTTTGGGCATGCCCGGTTTTTAAAAGACGAGGAAAAAGCATTTACCGGTGAAACAGGCAAGGCTTCAATTGCTTTTATTTTTTTTTAAGATAACATATCGGATACATTGGACTCAGTTTGCAAGTCAGGGGCGGACCTACTTGGTTAGCACTGGTAGCACGTGCTATCAGCGAAATAAGCCATCTAGTGGTTTTTTTTTTTAAGTTTTTAACAAGTGACACCAATGGTTATGTAATTTCTTTTACTGACACCATTGAAATAAACCATCAAGTGAAAGAAAATTGAGTTTTTAACGAATAACACAAGTGACTACCATTCCTACATCCGCTACTATATGCAACAAATAATTCTTAGTGTGGGACAAAGTGATAGGATCGGGTCGGGTCGGGTCGGGTAGGGTTGAAGCATAAATTCTGATAGATGGATGTTTTTTTAAGGCACGTACGTATATATGGCCCCGGAGGTGATTCGAAGTGAACCATACGATGAGAAATGTGATATTTACAGTTACAGCATCATACTTAACGAGCTTGTAACGGGTCAATATCCATACATTGAAACAGACTATGGTCCCTCCAAGGTACTAAACTACCATGCACTTTAATCCCAACAATTTAACTTTTTTTTTTCTGTTTATGACTGCTGATAGAAAGTTGGCGTACATTTGTGTTTGACAATAAACAGATTGCGTTACAAGTAGGAGAGGGCAAGATAAGGCCAGCACTACCGGAACATGAAGATAATATCGAAGATTTGATTGAACTGATTCAACTCTCATGGGATGAAGACCCTGAATACAGACCATCTTTCGCAACCATCATTCGTGGTTTGAAAATGATATGCGATAGATTAAAAACAGAACCGGGAAGGATTTCAAATTGTTGACCAAAGGGGAAAACAAGATTTGTTGTTTCTTGGTGAATTTTTTTTTTCTCTCTAAATTTTTACCCTTGTACTTTGATCTGTTTTCAAGAACTTGTTAACTTATACACAATGTTAAGAGGTTACTTACAATCAATGTTGTAAAAAACGGTCAAAACGACCATCGTAACGGATTACTTGTGTACCATCGCAACGGATTTAAAAACGATCAACGTTAAAACAACGATCAACAACGGTAAAAACGGTCAAAAATGGGTTTAGACGAGGTCGAGACGAATTTTGACCAACGTTGACTTTTTAATATATATTTTGAAAATAAACAATATTTCAAATTAAAGGCAAATATTTCAAATTAAACATAGATACTTACCTTTAATTTTATATATTTATATTTGAAATATTTATGTTTTGAAATATATAAAAAAAAAGTCATGATGAACATCCGTCTCGATTCCATTTTAACCGTTGCAACGCTCCAAAGTCCTAACTGTTTCGACCCTATCTCGGGTCTTTCACATCTTGCTTACATTACATATAATGTAAAATAAGTTTGTTGACTTTGTTTCCTGGGACCAGTACTCCAGTTTCTTTTTTCGGTGGACTTTAGTATAAAAAAAATAAAATTACTAAGTGGGTAGATATTGCTGAGTAATTAAAAATTTACGCCGTTGCCGGGGATCGAACCCGGGTCACCCGCGTGACAGGCGGGAATACTTACCACTATACTACAACGACTTTGTTGAAACGCAAGCTGTAACATTATACTTAACCTTTAGTTTAATTTAAACGACTGGTGGTTATTGACCTAGCATTATCTCTTTCATCTCAAACCCTTTTTGGATGTACATGAAAGCGCCAAAACAAACACTCAATGAGTCGGTATAATCACAATCATAATTCTTCACCAAAACATGGCCATGGCTGCTACGTCGACGACTACTTCAAGTACCTATTTTTGCCGCCAACATCCGATTGTCGTTGGCACAAATTTGTCCAAAAACTATATTAAGTTCATTAGGAAACCAAATGTTAGTTTACTTGCTAGAAGTTCGCCTGATGACGTGGCTTCATCAACGGCAGTTGAGGGGACGGAAGAGAGTCAGGTTGAAGTACCAAAGGGGCCACCTTCATTGATATCGGCTCTTAATGTCGAAAAAGCTCTTCGTGGAATCGGTACTTTTTTTTTTGTTAGAGTTTTTGTAATTATTGTAACGTACATTTTAAATTTAAATTTCGTTAATTTGACTGGTAATAAAATGTTATGAAATTAAAATTAAATTATAGATTATTTGATTGAAGATAATTTATAGATTTATAGATACTATCAAAATGAAATTGCAAAAGCTATGAATTTCTGGTTCTTAAACTCGTAAACGATTAAGATTTTTCCTATTCAAAAATATGTTGTCAGTGAGGTTTGAAGTTTGAATTTGAGACCTCTCGAATCATTAGACTATTTCGGATAGTTATGAATTTCTGATTCTTGTGAAATATAAATCATTAATGAAGTTTTGAGAAATTAAAAAAACAAAGTTGCAGATGATTGATAAAGTATATTTTTAGAGTGCAGCCATTACAGATGCAGATTACTATGGCATACTAGGATTGAAAAAGGGATGTCCATATGACCAGGTTAGTTAACATCAACGGAGTCAGAAAAAAACTCAAACACGTTCATAATCAAAGTTAATAACTAACATTTGTATATAAAATTACACGAATATTACGTTATACGCACACTCTAAATTTGCAAATTTCTTGTTGGTTTAGTAGATTCAATTGATCCAACTATAATTGGTGTGGTTTGTGTTCCAGGTTAAAGTTGCGTATGATCTAAAGCTTGAAGAGCTAATGAACCAAGGATTGGAACAAGAAGAGCTAACCAAGAAGCTTGATCTTTTAAAGGTATAGTAGTATGTATTAACTGATTAACGTAGATCAACTAACTCTGTTTGATGATTAAAATATCTGTTTATGTTTCTTGCATCCCATTTTAGGAGTCATACACAATCTTGTCGTCGGTTGAAGATAGAAGGCTGTACGATTGGAGCTTGGCAAGAAATGAAAACACAGATCGATATGCTTGGCCATTTGAAGTTGACATTAGTCAAACTCAAACTGTAAATTCACCCGACACTCCTCCACCACAGGTAATCTATAACTTCATGTAAAGTGCTGCAAATAAGTCAAACTTTTATAAAGTGTATAATTGTACGCCCTTGAATTTTATTTTATTTTCTGCATCATTGTCATATGGTCTATATGGTTGCAAACGGAGTTTGCGGCGGCCGTTGCGACGGTTTGGTGACTAGCCTGTCCCGTTTCGCTCAAAACTGTCTAATTATAAGGTCAATGCTAAAAAGTGAGGTCAAAGTCGAGAAAAGCTGGGTCAAAGTCCATAAAGGTCGGTCAAAATTAGGCTTTTTGTCTGCCCTTGTTCTTATTTATACAAAGAGATCAAGCCCATTTAAAAATTGGAAAAACCGACTTACATAGTATAGTATGCGTTAAAGATAAATTAATAAACATGCTATTAATAAATACACTATAAGCTCAAAAAAACAATATATAAATCATATATCATATATCATATATATTATTTAAACTTGTTGGGGTTTGTATATGAAGTTTCATAAAACTATTTAGCATCGGAACCGCGTACAACAATCTTTAAACCTTTCAAAAACTCCCCACCAAGGATCCAATTGCATGTTGTCAAGAAAACTAAATAATAAATAGTGAGTTTAAAGACTACAACATTTGAAGACTTTGAACTTAAGAAGTTATGAATGCTTAGAATGTAGGAGCCAAAGTAGTCTCCCTCTATCGGTAATCCACACGAAAACAAACTCCAATATCAACCGGATGCTAGTCCTTTATAACCCTTGAACACAAGTATAAGAAACAATTCTTTCTTAATTCTTGTTTTAATTCTATCTTGTATTCACAGTAGTCTTTCAAACATGAAAGAAAACTTAGAGGTTGTTAGTAACTAAAGAGAATCATACTTGCATGTGTGTGTTTTCTTACATCTCTTAAAATGTAGTATGTTCTAATATATTTAAAGAAACACACTAACAAGTCATGATAAAAGACAATACTTCATCATTTCACTTTAAACAAGTCATCATGAAAGTAAATGCTTCATCATTTCACTTTAATAATATGACTTCAATAATGTATACTTATACATTATATAATTAACCAGATATAAAGAAGTAAGTAATATACTTGTTACTTACTCACATACATGTTTATATAATTGTATGCATTCTCATACAATTGTAGTATTATCATTTATATTAAATAACAATGTCACAACATGTATAATAAGGTTATAATATTCAAATCATATTATTTCAATTTGACAAAACATTTCGTATAATAATTGTTGCATGCATTCAACAATATATTATACGTATACTTTAGATAAAATCATATTTTATATGTTGGTCTGGAGTTTATAGAATCTCTATTTCAGTCACTCACGGCGTGTCCAATTTTAAACTAATATCCTATATTAATATGTATATATTGAGCGCGCTAACTTAAGACCAATTTTAGTTTATAATAAAACTCATTTTATTTAAAACTTTATACAAGAGTTTGGTTTAAATTTATTAAATTCATAATTTACTAAAATTCATAATTTTAATGTCAATTTTGAGCTTTATGTAAAAACTCTTTTTTATTAAAACTCATTTTATACTTTTATGAAAAACCATTTTCAAAATTATATATAAATTTACCAAACTTTTATTTGTGTTTAATTTGTTAAAAAAAATATTTTCTAGCATGAAAATATCCTATATTCAAACATGCAACATACAAACATAAACACAACAATTAATAGGTGCATAGTCAAGCATTTTCCTAATCGGTTTTCGTGAGCCAAACGAAGGGACCGGGTCAATCTAAGGACATGACAAATATCCATGCTCCATTGTGATGTCTTGAAGCTCCCACTTGCCTAGTCAACATTTGGTGTTGCAAATGGCTCCAAAATTGCTTAGAACTCCTTCTTGAATTTTCTTCATGTCTTGTTACATTTTTATAGATAAAATATACAAGTATACACTAATACTTTTACATCTCAAAAATAAACAAAACATGAAATAAAATTATTACAAACCATTATAAATGAAATAATAATTACAACCCAATCGATTTTTAACACAACCAAACATCACAAAATGGTCTAAAGGCTTTCTATGCACCATGCAACTTAATATATCAACTAGTATATATATAGCAACTTCTACAACCATATATGCATGTAAAAGGAATGGTTGTAGCAAATAAAATAACTAAGTTGCAGTTTAGAAATATACAACTTTTCCTTTTTAGAAGAGAAGTTGTTCATTTCTAATAATAGGAACAAGTTCTTATTGTATATAACACAAGTTTCTTAACACATGCAAAAGCGGCTCTTGATACCACTGTTGGGGTTTGTATATGAAGTTTCATAAAACTATTTAGCAGCGTAATCACGTACAATAATCTTTAAACCTTTCAAAAACTCCCCACCAAGGATCCAATTGCATGTTGTCAAGAAAACTAAATAATAAATAGTGAGTTTAAAGACTACAACCTTTGAAGACTTTGAACTTGAGAAGTTATGAATGCTTAGAATGTAGGAGCCAAAGTAGCCTCCCTCTATCGGTAATCCACACGAAAATAAACTCCAATATTAACCGGATGCTAGTCCTTTATAACCCTTGAACACAAGTATAAGAAACAATTCTTTCTTAATTCTTGTTTTAATTCTATCTTGTATTCACAGTAGTCTTTCAAACATGAAAGAAAACTTAGAGGTTGTTAGTAACTAAAGAGAATCATACTTGCATGTGTGTGTTTTCTTACATCTCTTAAAATGTAGTATGTTCTAGTATATTTAAAGAAACACACTAACAAGTCATGATGAAAGACAATACTTCATCATTTCACTTTAAACAAGTCATCATGAAAGTAAATGCTTCATCATTTCACTTTAATAATATGACTTCAATAATGTATACTTATACATTATATAATTAACAAGATATAAAGAAGTAAGTAATATACTTGTTACTTACTCACATACATGTTTATATAATTGTATGCATTCTCATACAATTGTAGTATTATCATTTATATTAAATAACAATGTCACAACATGTATAATAAGGTTATAATATTCAAATCATATTCAAATATGTAAATGATATTTATTTGCTCATTGTGTGTGACCCTTTAGGTTCATATGTCATTAGTAGTATAGACATAAGTTGTGTCTTGGGCATTAATAACCAACAATCTCCCACTTGCACAAGATTCAACATATGTCAACACAGACAGTGGTAAACGTCTAGCAACATGCCGCTGCCCCTAACAACACATGAAAATGTGTCATTCCGAGCATCCATTGATCTTAAGTTAAAACTTCAAATCATTATATAGGTAAGGTATCAGTTATCCCTTTGTTACTGACATCACGTTGAGCATGAGACATGGATAGTAATCAATCTCATATTTAGCTCATACATTATGTTACTCGATCAAGATTGAAAGTGATAAAACAAACACCATTGAATACATCAATATAGTTTGAGCGTGGCCACACAACTTAATCAATTTAAATCATCGAGGGGCCCATAGATGTCAATCTCTCATCCAGATGAGAGGAACAAATCCCATCTAGACTACACACGTCTCTCATGTGTCTCATATTATACTTAACAATAGCTTTTATGATTGTGTCTCATATTATACTTAACAATAGCTTTTATGATTGCCTGGCTAAAGAACAATGTTTGACTATGTCAAAGTATAACAATCCTCACACTTAAGACCCAATATATATCTACGGTCTAAGGATATAAATATATTACCGTTTTCAAGAATCACTTATGACATCGATCCATGAAGTGATCTTGAAAGTGGGTCATGTCCAATGTTTATTCTTCAATAAACATAGATGAATTTGGTTGCAACTCCCTTGCTCTACTTTCATCTTCATGAAAGTCAACCAACTTATTCACATTAGTCTTAACTCACAACTATTCTCATAGTTGTGATCGACTATGGACGTTTTTGAATAACGGAGTTATTCAAGGATTTAAACATACTAATAAAGAACACAACAATTATTAATGAGTATGATTATCTCCAAATACATCATATCATTTAATATAAATGTTGCATAAATGTTCCAAAATATCATAATACTAAATTACAAATCATTCCAATCATTAACATTACGAAGCCCTATGCACCGAGCATGACCCTCGTGTTTTGATTGTGCCAAAGCCTTTGTAAAAGGATCGGCTAGGTTTTGATCTGTGTGAAATTTGCGAATACAAACATCTCTGTTTCCCACTATGTGACGTATGTAGTGGAATCTCCTAAGGATATGTTTGGTACTGTGATGCGATCTAGGTTCTTTTGCTTGAGCAATAGCACCATTGTTGTCGCAAAATATTTCTATGGGATCTTCTATGCTTGGCATCACCCCTAAATCATCAATGAACTTTTTCATCCACGCAGCCTCTTGTGCTGCCTCCGATGCAGCAATGTATTCAGCTTCTGTAGTAGATTGTGCAACTACTTTCTGCTTAGAACTTTTCCAAGTTATAGCTCCTCCATTCAAGATAAAGACATATCCAGATTTTGATCGTGAATCATCTCTATCAGTTTGGAAGCTAGCATCTGTGTAGCACTTTATAGTAAGATCTTCTTCCACACCACCATAAATCAAGAACATATCTTTAGTCCTTCTCAAGTACTTTAGGATGTTCTTGACAGCCATCCAGTGGCTTTCACCCGGATTTTGTTGGTATCTACTCGTCATGCTCAAAGCATACGATACGTCTGGTCTTGTGCATAACATGGCATACATAATGGATCCAATTGCAGAAGCATATGGAGTTCCATTCATTCGTCTAAGCTCATCATTTGTGCTAGGACTTTGAGACTTGCTCAATATTGTACCATGTGACATTGACAAAAATTCGCGTTTGGAATCTTGCATCTTGAATCTTTTTAGAATCTTTTCAATATATGCACTTTGGCTCAAGCCGATTAGCCGCTTTGATCTATCTCTATGAATTTTTATTCCTAGAATATAAGCAGCATCACCAAGGTCTTTCATTTGAAAACACTTCCCAAGCCAAGACTTTACCTTTTGTAAAGTTGGGATGTTATTTCCAATAAGTAGTATATCATCTACATATAAGATTAAAAATACTACTATGCTCCCACTAGCCCTTTTGTAAACACATGGCTCATCTTCATTTTGGATAAAATCAAACTCTTTTATTTTCTCGTCAAAACGAAGATTCCAGCTTCTAGATGCTTGTTTTAATCCGTAAATGGCTCTTTTAAGCTTACACACTTTATTAGGATACTTAGGATTTACAAAACCTTCTGGTTGTTCCATATAGACATCTTCACTTAAGTGTCCATTAAGGAATGCGGTTTTGACATCCATTTGCCATATCTATAGTCATAATATGCGGCTATGACAATGAGTATTCTAATTGATTTTAGCATGGCTACTGGAGAGAAAGTTTCGCCATAGTCAATACCATGAGTTTGAGTGAAACCTTTCGCCACTAGTCTTGCCTTAAATGTATGTACATTTCCGTCCATATCGGTTTTCTTCTTGAAAATCCATTTGCTCCCAACAGCCTTGCTGTCAGGAGGTAGATCAACTAAGTCCCATACTTCGTTGTCATACATGGATTGCATCTCGTCATTCATGGCTTCATGCCATTTCTTAGATTCAGGATTTAATATAGCATCTTTGTAGTTAGTGGGCTCACTTTGATCCACTAAGAAAATATCGTCATATCTTTGGGGACTATGACGAGGTCTGCTAGATATACGAATGTCTTGTGTTACTTCAGGTTCCTGAGCAACCAATTGTTCAGGTTCTTCAACAATTTATTGATAGCTAGTGCCAACCTCAGGTGTGATATTTTGTGGTTCTTGAATTTTTTCAAGTTCTACATTACTCCCACTTGCTTTATTTAATAGAAACTCCTTTTCTAGAAAAGTAGTGTGTCTAGAAACAAACACTTTGTTATCGGTAGGATTGTAGAAATAATATCCCATAGAATCCTTTGAATATCCCACAAAAATGCATTTGATAGATCTGGGATCAAGTTTGTTGGAAGTTTCTTGTAGAACATGAGCTTCGCAATCCCAAACTTTCAAATAAGATAAATTTGGAACTTTTCCATGCCATAACTCGTATGGTGTCTTATTAACCTTTTTGGTTGGTACCATATTTAATATGCGAGCAGCAGATAATAAGGCATAGGTCCAGAAGGATGGAGGAAGTGAAGTATAATTCATCATAGATCGAACCATATCAAGTAAGGTTCGATTCCTCCTATCAGAAACACCATTATGTTGTGGTGTTCCGGGTGGAGTGCGTTGTGAAATAATTCCACAATTCTTTAGATGATCGTCAAACTCTTGACACAAGTACTCACCTCCTCGATCCGATCGAAGAACCTTTATCGTTTTGCCTAGCTGATTATGAACCTCATTTTGAAACACTTTGAACGTTTCAAATGCCTCATGTTTATGTTTCAATAAGTAAACATAACCAAATCTACTAAAATCATCAGTAAATGTAATGAAGTATCTTTCACCATTTCTTGACATAGTTTTAAAAGAACCGCATACATCGGAATGTATAAGTCCCAAAAGATCCTTTGCTCTTTCTCCGGAACCGGAGAAAGGTGCCTTTGTCATCTTCCCGCTTAAACAAGATTCACATACATCAAATGACTCAGAGTTAGTTGATTTTAAAATTCCATCAGATTGGAGTTTGGTTATGCGTTTCTTGTTTATGTTACCAAGACGACAATGCCATAGATAAGTTTGATTCAAGTCATGCTTGAATCTTTTGGTGTTTATGTTATACATAGAACTATTATTGGATGAATCTTGTATGTCAACTTCATATATTCCATTGTGAGGGCGTGCCTTAAAATAAAAAAAACATCTTTATTGAAAACCGAAATATTACCATTTGGAAAAGCATACGAGTAATCAGATTCATACAATCGTGCAGCTGAAATAATGTTCCTAGTTAAACAAGGTACATAATAACAATTATTTAATATTAAATACAAGCCATTTGGTAATAATAGTTCATAAATGCCTATTGCTACGACCGCAACATGTGCTCCGTTGCCAACATGCAATACCAAATCGCCTGGTTTCAGCTTCTTAATCTTTCTTAGTCCCTGCACATTATTACAAATGTGAGTTCCACAACCAGTATCAAATACCCATGAATTACTAGAGAAAGCAAATAGTTCTATCATATAGATACCTGAGGTGCTAGCATTGCTAGCCTTTGTCTTTTTCAGCTATGCAAGGTAAGTCGGGCAGTTTCGCTTCCAATGACCAATTTCTCCACAATGGAAACAAGTGGCATCTTTGGCAGGTTTTTCTTTCTTCTTGACAGAATCCTTTGGGACAAAATTTTTGCCTTTGTAGTTGCCTTGACTCTTAGGTTTGCCTTTACCTTTGCCTTTGGCTTCTGGCTTCTTGATTTTTCCTTCCCGAATCATGAGGACTTCAGAGGTTTTGGATGGAATATTCTTCTCGGCAGTCTTAAGCATTAAATGCAACTCCGAGATAGATTTCTCCCAATTGTTCATATTGTAGTTCAAGACGAACTGATCATATGACTTTGGTAGTGAGTTGAGGATTAAGTCTATTGCCAACTCAGGACCAATGGAAGTTCCAAGCCTCTCAAGTTGATCTATGTAGCTCTTCATTTTCAGAATATAAGAGCTTACAGATGTCCCCTCTGCCATCTTGCATGCGTGTAACGCTCTAACAGTTTCAAAGCGTTGTTGCCTAGCTTGTTGTTGGAACATTTCCTTTAGCTGCTTAAGCATCTCAAAGGCATCATGATGTTCCAGGTCCTTTTGCAAGTCTGGAATCATGGTGGCTAACATGAGGCATGCTACCTCTGTGGAGTCATCCGTGTGCTTAGTCCAAGCATCTCGGATGCTCTTTGTGGCATTAGCAGGGGGTTCCTCGGGAACGGGTCCATCAAGTATATACGACTTCTTTTCGACTTTGAGAACAATTCTCAAATTACGATACCAGTCTAAGAAGTTCGTATCATTGAGTTTTTCCTTCTCTAAGACAGATCATAGAGAAAGGTGGTGAACGGGTGTAGTTGCATTGGGTGACATCTACAAAATTAACAAAGTTCTTTTAGTATTTTAATATTTGATCCTTTAATAATTAATTACCCTAACTTTCTTATGAAAAATTAATTTGTTAAAGGCTAGAATCCAAGTTCCATTTAACCTTGAGTGGTTGGCTGATGCTCTCTCCACTAAGTTTAAATCAACAAGATAGGTAGCGATTACCAATTGTAAGTCCAATACAATTTCTATATCTTAATGGGATCCTTAACAACAATTGTCAACTGGTATGTTTAATCTCATCTATGCCTTGGGCCTCTTGTGTTTGGCTGATGCTCTCTCCACAAGAAGCACCAATTAAGTTGTCCTATTTAAAAACTATGATGTTCGGCCCAAGACTGTCATGGGAATCGCGAAACACCATCTCGGTAATCATAAGACGACCGTGGTGGTTGGTTGATGCTCTCTCCACAACGACGTACAAATGACAAGCGAGTGTCTTAAAAAGGATGGCATAAACTTACATTTTAAAAGGAATTTTGTGTTTTGTATTATTTCAATTTGACAAAACATTTCGTATAATAATTGTTGCATTCATTCAACAATATATTATACGTATACTTTAGATAAAATCATATTTTATATGTTGGTCTGGAGTTTATAGAATCTCTATTTTAGTCACTCACGGCGTGTCCAATTTTAAACTAATATCCTATATTAATATGTATATATTGAGCGCGCTAACTTAAGACCAATTTTAGTTTATAATAAAACTCATTTTATTTAAAACTTTATACAAGAGTTTGGTTTAAATTTATTAAATTCATAATTTACTAAAATTCATAATTTTAATGTCAATTTTGAGCTTTATGTAAAAACTCTTTTTTATTAAAACTCATTTTATACTTTTATGAAAAACCATTTTCAAAATTATATATAAATTTACCAAACTTTTATTTGTGTTTAATTTGTTAAAAAATATATTTTCTAGCATGAAAATATCCTATATTCAAACATGCAACATACAAACATAAACACAACAATTAATAGGTGCATAGTCAAGCTTTTTTCTAATCGGTTTTCGTGAGCCAAACGAAGGGACCGGGTCAATCTAAGGACATGACAAATATCCATGCTCCATTGTGATGTCTTGAAGCTCCCACTTGCCTAGTCAACATTTGGTGTTGCAAATGGCTCCAAAATTGTTTAGAACTCCTTCTTGAATTTTCTTCATGTCTTGTTACATTTTTATAGATAAAATATACAAGTATACACTAATACTTTTACATCTCAAAAATAAAGAAAACATGAAATAAAATTATTACAAACCATTATAAATGAAATAATAATTACAACCCAATCGATTTTTAACACAACCAAACATCACAAAATGGTCTAAAGGCTTTCTATGCACCATGCAACTTAATATATCAACTAGTATATATATATATATATATATATATATATATATATATATATATATATATATATATATATATATATATATATATATATATATATATATATATATATATATATGTAGCAACTTCTACAACCATACATGCATGTAAAAGGAATGGTTGTAGCAAATAAAATAAGTAAGTTGCAGTTTAGAAATATACAACTTTTCCTTTTTAGAAGAGAAGTTGTTCATTTCTAATAATAGGAACAAGTTCTTATTGTATATAACACAAGTTTCTTAACACATGCAAAAACGGCTCTTGATACCACTGTTGGGGTTTGTATATGAAGTTTCATAAAACTATTTAGCAGCGGAAGCACGTACAACAATCTTTAAACCTTTCAAAAACTCTCCACCAAGGATCCAATTGCATGTTGTCAAGAAAACTAAATAATAAATAGTGAGTTTAAAGACTACAACCTTTGAAGACTTTGAACTTGAGAAGTTATGAATGCTTAGAATGTAGGAGCCAAAGTAGCCTCCCTCTATCGGTAATCCACACGAAAATAAACTCCAATATTAACCGGATGCTAGTCCTTTATAACCCTTGAACACAAGTATAAGAAACAATTCTTTCTTAATTCTTGTTTTAATTCTATCTTGTATTCACAGTAGTCTTTCAAACATGAAAGGAAACTTAGAGGTTGTTAGTAACTAAAGAGAATCATACTTGCATGTGTGTGTTTTCTTACATCTCTTAAAATGTAGTATGTTCTAATATATTTAAAGAAACACACTAACAAGTCATGATGAAAGACAATACTTCATCATTTCACTTTAAACAAGTCATCATGAAAGTAAATGCTTCATCATTTCACTTTAATAATATGACTTCAATAATGTATACTTATACATTATATAATTAACAAGATATAAAGAAGTAAGTAATATACTTGTTACTTACTCACATACATGTTTATATAATTGTATGCATTCTCATACAATTGTAGTATTATCATTTATATTAAATAACAATGTCACAACATGTATAATAAGGTTATAATATTCAAATCATATTCAAATATGTAAATGATATTTATTTGCTCATTGTGTGTGACCCTTTAGGTTCATATGTCATTAGTAGTATAGACATAAGTTGTGTCTTGGGCATTAATAACCAACAAAACTAACATCACATCATCTTATATGTAAATCTTTTATGTTTGAAATAACCATATTTAATATATTTACCAATATAACTAATAGATAAAATTTGTCTTATTTGTTATGAATAGTACTATTTAGTTTTTCACTTTTCACAAACATAACCCCCTAACTTCCATTAAAATACAAATCGAACCCCCCACTTTATACCTAACCCCCTAACTTTCATTAAAATACAAATCGAACCCCCCACTTTATACTTATATTCTAAATTATTATTTATCCCATCACTAACACCAAAAATACTGAATAATAACACCCACCACGCTTTACCGACTTGTACACTGCGCTCAAATAGTAGGACCCACATAGGCCACTACTGTGCTACATTTTTTTTTGTCTCCAACGATAAAAGAAGCAATTTTCTTAAAAGGAACAACCCTTCAATGCTACCAAAAGATGTCGAAAAACATTCTTTTTTACAAAATAGATCAACTAACTTTAACGCTAAAAGAAGCAACTTTCACAAAAGGAACAACCCTTCAATGTTAGATGTCGAAAAAAATTCCTTTTTACAAAATAGATCAAGACTTTTTTTTTTAACTCGCATTCAAAACGGAGCCCCCGGCGCGAAGCGAGGGCTCCACAACTAGTTTATATCTAAAAGTCAACATTGGTCAACGTCCGTCTCGATCATGTTTTGATCCGACTCGACTTTTCAAGGTCCTGACCCCGATTCGGCTCCGTCTCGCATCTTTTTTTACCTTAGGTCTATGAATGTGTAAAACATCTTAGTTCGAGTGTACACCACTTTGTATCAAGTATTTTACATTGTGACGCTACAATATCAAGCAACCGATGTATGAATACATAAGAATGTGTATGAATGTAGATAGAATTTCCTTTGAATGTGTTCTCTGATAAGTGTAATTGTATTGAAAACCTTACAATGAGTAACTAGGGATGGTATCGGGCCGGGTTTGAGTTGGATTTAGGTAATCCCATACTCGAACCCGATTTAAAAAACCGTCCAAACCCGGACCCTGACCTGCGGGGGTCCCCATTTAGTTACTAACTAGCGGGTAAACGGGTTTCGGCACGGGTATCTAGCTCCCTATTTACTTACAAACTATCGGGTAAATGGGTTTTTCACGAGTATTTGAGTCTTTTTTCGGGTATACTGGCCGGGTATACGGGCTCAAGTCTTTTTTCGGATATATGGGCCGGGTAATCGGTTTGTGTCTAAAACCATTTCCGGACCCGGATCCGCAAAAAAATTAAAAACCATCCCCGTTTACGACCCTATTACCATTTACCCAGCCCGAACCTGACCAAAAAATATCGGGTTTTCCATCCGATGCGTGTTTTTTTCTCCATCCCTACCTCCTTAGACTTTTATAACACAAGTCATATGTTGAATTACTTAGCCCTAAACATCTTAGTATTGATATATCAAATAACCAAATAGAATTCGTTACATGTATCTAAGTCCTGACACATTGTATTTCTGCTAGTGAACTGTTCTCATCCTCAAATCTGTTTATTCTTGCTAAATCTTCGGTCGATACAATAATTTTATATAAATCTATTCGGATTTCGTATCGAATCCAGAGTATATATAACTTGTTGTATATATATTCGTGTTACAGGAGCCTGAATATGTGGAGCCAACGAGATTAGTAGGATATTTTCTTCTCACTTGGATAATATTATCCGTAACATTGTCTGTTGCTTTTAATCGCTAGGTTGCTGTTCCATCAAATCAAATTATTGTGTATTTTGGAAGAATTTGTAACACCAAAATCAACTAATAAGCAACATGCACTCTTAATTATGAAAAGCGTTTCTCCAACTTTATCTGTTTGACAATTTTAATCCGCAAAATATGGTCATATTACTTAAGCATCTGTTTTAAGTATTTTCTTATACGAAAAAAGTAGATTAATTTATTTAGACTCATGTTTTATTAATCACTGGTTAAAAAGGTTTTCAGCCAACTGGTACATAAGTGTTGGGCCCATGGTTTATGGGCTTAATGGACTCATGTTTTATGTGGGCTAAAACTAGGCTGATTCTGATTATAAACTTTCGGATGCCTCCGGAAGAATAAACCATCTCTAGAGAAGACATTGTGCATGAAGGGCTCCTTACAAGTTATGTCAGAGATGTGATTGTCTATTCTTCTTGGAAATGGCCTACTTCATGAGATATAAAATATCCTGCTCTATCAAAGTTGCACAGGATGAGGTTCTTTGGGTGGATATTAATAATGAGGTTCGCAAGTTCTCAGTTCAGAACGTTTGGGATTCTATAAGACCGAGAGCGATCGCTGTTTCATGGTTTCGAGTGGTTTGGTTCTCTCAATGTATGCCTCGGCATGCGTTTCTTGTGTGGCTCCTAATGGGGGAGCGATTGAAAACACAAGATAAACTGAGTAGGTGGGAATTATATAATGGGGTCAAATTGTCATGTCCTTTATTTAACGGCGGTCCTGATTCGCGTAGTCACTTATTCTTCGAGTGTTCTTATGCTAGTCAGGTTTGGTCTAGAGCATCAGGTTTGACGATCATGCCTATGACAAACTCTTGGCGAATTGTGTGTTCTTGGTTATCTCATTCAGCTACCCGTAATTCGGTAAATATTGTGGTCGCGAAGCTAATGTTTGGAGCGGTGGTTTACTTCATATGGCAGGAAAGGAACAATAGAATTTTCAAAAAATCGCATGAGACGGAAGTGAAGCTTTTTGATGATATATTTGGAACGGTCCGCTTAAAACTCCTATCGTTAAAATTCAAAGAGTCATCCTATGTGGAGCGAATGAAGCGCACTTGGCACCTTTAGTGATGGTGTAGTCGTATTTCTTTTTGGTTTGCTAGTTGGATGTAATTTGTTCGTCTAGCTTTGGTCGTTTAGTAGCTTCAAGGTTTTCTTGTTGCTCCTGTTCTTCGTTGTAATCATTCTTTTTATTATTTATTAATAATATTCGCCGGGGTTAACCCTTTACAAAAAAAAAAAAAAAAAAAAATTCGGATGAGATTTTTACTGTCCAGACTATCCGGATTGTTGAATATACGCGACTAGTGAGATTTAAATAATGTTCAACCATTTCTCCGGTCTCTTCAAAATACGCTACTGGTGAGATTTGAACTTTAGATTTTTTGTGACGATATAAGTACCATGACCACTATATATGACGTTTTGATTCTAATTCTAATATAAACAAATAATTGAGAAGCCGATTGATTCAAAGTAAGATAGTGACTAACGAGTATATCACAATCTTTTGTTCAATTAATATCTACTTTACGCCCAAGTTTCGGCTTACAATTTAAGTCATCAATTATTAGTTATTACGGAGTAATTATTAATTGATTTATTTTTTTTAATAAAACAAAAACATAGTTTTCGATCTTTTTATGTTCAAACGTAAGACATCAATATATAAATATTACTATCGTCGTGACATTCACTTTAACATTGAAAAATAAATAACTAAATCAAATCAAATCAATAAAGTAAAAGAATTATTACAAATTGAATAGAATCCAAAAAATCCAAGATTTGTTACTAAGGATATAAAATCGAGAAAATTATTACAAGTAACATCTCAACTGCTACCATAAGACCAGTAATTTGGTACTATTCTTTATGATAAAACCAAAATCTAAGTTGTCACGTCATCATTTAAGTATAGTGAAATAAAATCAAAAACCTAACTCGACCAGAATAATTATAATTACATTTATAATTATAATTATACTACTCCGTATATTTATATTGTGATTATAACTAGTTTTCGAACCCTCGCTTCGCGTCCGGAGTTTGATTTTTAATGTATTTTATTGTGTTTAGTTACGGAGGATGCGAGTGAAAAATTAACGTATATGAAAACTACAATATTTAGCGTTTTTTTAAAAAGTGTCCGTTTTGCGTATAGTTAGTGACATTGTGTTCGTAAAATTATTTCGAGTTTAACGATGATTTCGGGAAAAATTTAACTCATTGCGAGCGAGAAGATATGACCCGTTGAATATTTGAGTGGAGTTTATTTAAGATATTTTATAAAAATTTTGATTTGACGCTTTAACCCCCTGTTTTGGGGGGCCGATTTTAATTTTTGAACAAAGTGCGCCGGGGGGGGGGGGGGGGGGGGATATGTGGTGTTAGTTAAAAGAATGAAAAGGAAAAAGTGAAAAGACGAAAACGCCCCTGATACTATTCATCATTTTTGTCTAATAAATAGTATAGTAATATATATATATATATATATATATATATATATATATATATATATATATATATATATATATATATATATATATATATATATATATATGAGACAAAATTGCTGAAATAGTCCCTGTGGTTTGTATCAAAATGCTGATTTAGTCCCTGTGGTTATTTTTTGACGGGTTTCATCCTCGTGGTATGTAAATGATGCTGATTTAATCCCTATTTCTGACGGACGTCTAATTTGGCCGTTAAATCTGATCATGTGAGATGCACGTGATGGGTAAAATTGGTATTCAACTTTTAACTATTCCTTTTACCTGCTAGTCAGGTCAATAACCCATATACATTAGAAGTCTTTATCCATATTCATTTCAAAAACCCAGATACATTACAAGTGCTTTCACGTGCTAGTTAACTTTTAACAAATTTCTATCCATATACAAATTCCCAAACACAAAGTTGATAATCAAAACCCAGAGACATTAAAAATATTTATCCTGCTATTAAACGCACAATCCAAACCTAATAAACGCAGATTCACTTTCAGATGCGGTTAGGGTTTTTTATTCCAAGTAGCGGAGAGCGGTGGTTTCAAGCTTCGTTTGCTAGTGGTGGTTGTCGGCGGAGGTAACAACATCAGAGTTAGTTCCAGTGACTATAAAGGGGTTTCCACAAAAAAGCTAAGAAACCACCAAATCGAAGCGTGAAAACCAGATCTGGATCCACAATGTCATCGACGATGAAAATAACGACGGAGGAAGCAATTTAACACATTTGGAACTTCGGTTCATTGGGTATGTATTTGATGGTGGTCGATGGCCAATTCTCGTTCTTAGTGATGAACGGTGCTTATCGGAAACATGTGAAGGGTTGCTGAAAAAAGGGGTTTTATGTGATTTGCTTGCCATCGTGTTCCAGAACCACAATTTGTTTATGAATCTATTTCTTGTTGTTAATTATTATTTTTTTAGTTTTTGTTTTAGAGATATTAGGTAAGAATAATTGAAGTAAAGTGATGGTGGTTGACTTTGTTTGGAAGGACGATTAGATTCTGATGAACTTTGTTTGTAACATGAACTTTTTGTTGTTGTTTGGATGGAAGGTTGTACTAAGATACTTGATATGTCTAAGTGATGGTAAAAGATGAATATTGTATACCCTTTTTCCAGATTAAGAATTTGTGAGTTAAACATAATTAAAGATCTGGCGATATTGTAATGGGATATGTAAACACGGAAAAAACATAATCGAATACCATGATTTCTTTTTTGAATTTTGGGTTTCTAATTTTAAGTTTTGAGGTTATGATTTTTTAGTGGGTTCACCAGGATGATGATGATTTTTTAATCTTTAATTTATTGTTTGATTTATATTTAGCTTTAACAAAATTTTGAGGATGTAGATGGATTTTAATTTGGGGGGATATTATGGTATGTGTTAAGTTTTTAGGTTTGTGATTGGGAAGGAAGATGAAGTACAAAAGATAAGGTAGATTAAGAATATGAGAAGCAAAAAGACACATTTACCCTCATATGCATTGCACTTGATCAGATTTAACGGTCAAATTAGACGTCCGTCAGAAATAGGGACTAAATCAGCAACATTGACATACCACGGGGATGAAATCCGTCAAAAAAAATCATAGGGACTAAATCAGCATCTTGATACAAACTATAGGGACCATTTCAGTAATTTTGTCTATATATGAAGTAGAAATTATAAACTTGTCATTTAAGAGGAAAGCTACTATTGGTATATGCATGAAATCGTATCTAGTACACATATTTTACGTAAAAGCATGTACGCATATTGAATGGTCTACTTTACGTGTGTTATCGGTAATTCACCATTGCAACGCTGTGAGACGACTTTATACGACATTTTTAGCGGCGTTTTGGCTACATATTTCACCGGATCCTTTGTATTTTTTTTTATGAAAGGCAATATTTTATTAAAACTAAACGATAAACTAGCAAGAAGCTAGCGAATACACGATACGATGAAAAAACACACACGAATCAAAATTCAACCTAATATACAAGAAAAGCAACTAAAAGATCCTCAGACCCCAAGCCTATCGACCAATTCATACACGAAGATCCTAAAGTACTTGAAGTCTAATACAACAAAACAAAACGACAAAACACATAATTCTATGTTTCCGTTCCAGATGATGAGCAACAACGTGAGCAACAATCGTCATCATCATCATCTTCATCTGAATCCTTCAACAAATCATTGATAACAAACCTTTCATACCAGGAACTTTTATCACGACTTTTTTACGTTTCAATTGTTTCCTTTTCATGACAAAGTTAATAAAGTGATGTTTGATTAACGGACAAAATTTTCTCTTTTTAATCCAAAATCTGGACACCGCACTTTGTGCCAAACTAGCATCATTTGTATCCATAAAGGCCACATAATTAGAACCAGATCCATGAGATTCGCTAAGACCAGGCCAAATACCCTGCGTAGGCCCAAGAAGAGATTTTGACACACAAGGAAACACATAGGCCAAGTGTTGTCCACTAACAATGCCCTTAGGTCCATTAAAATGGCTATTATTTGTAACAGTAGCCAACTGAAATGGAGCATTGAAACATTTACCTGTGTTTGTCTCCTCGAAAACTATACCATTAACTTCTCCACACAAAATAGAGTCAAATGATGAATGGACATCGGAAGAAGTAAAACTAGCACATGCTTTTGAGTCTTTAAGAATTGCACCATCAATGCTTTTACTCGAAAAGGAACCAAACGCCCTGCAGCTTGCGTTGGAAGCCTCACAACCGTTGTTAGGAATCGAGGAAGCAACAATCTTCGATCCTTCGACGGATTCACTCGCTACAATGTCAGCCAGTGATTTAGAGGTTTGATATACGACCTCCACAGTTATTTCATTCTCGAATTGGCTATTATCATAATTGTTTTTTCAATGTATCACTAACGATATTCGACGAAATATCACAACCAAATGATAGGTCGGATGATGTAGAAACATAGGGAACTTCAACCTTCTTGGAATCATTAATCAAGGAACCGTTATAATTTTCTTTCGTACCACCATACTCGCGCTTGCCAACACCGTCAGAAATAAAATCTGATGATTTGCAATCCTTTTCAATCAGGGACCATGTGTACCGCTCTCTGTTAAAGCTAAATACGGTGTTATGGTTATTAAGAGTTTCAGGATTGTTAAAAACGAAAATTTTTACCATCTACCTTTATTTCTATAGGAATAGAACAATTCGGATTTACGTTGGAGTTGCAAGGCTTGGGATGACATACTGGTATTTGATCCACTTGATTAAACGAATCACTTTTCTCACCGGAAACAACATTGCGAACCTCCTCCCGTTCCACTGTGCACCCAGCTTCTCATTTCTATAATTTTTTAAATTGCCCACATCCACTTCATTAGCGGAATGACTAACGAAAGCATATTTCTTCTCCATCGTTTTATAGGCACGTATCCATCGTCCATTTATAGTAATAGAGTTCAAGACTTTCACGAAATTTTCAACATCATTAACCCCGATGAACCTTACGAATCCAAAACGTTGACCACTCAATAATCGTTTCCTAGCTAGATATACATCCCTAACTGAGCCATATTCCTCAAATAATTTCCAACAATCGGCACGAACCCAGTTTTTTGGAAAGTTAAAAAACATAAATGAAATAACACAATTTTCACACGAATTGAAATTTGATGACATATTCTCCATCGACATAGTTGGAGCTCTCTTACTCGACCATATATCTGTGAGAGCTCACCTCACTCTATGATTAGAGTTTGCTTGAAACAGAGGAATGAAAGGAAGCCTATAGTGAAATTTTATTTTTCTTTTGTGTTCCAACAGTTCCCAACCACTTGGGCATAGCCAAAGTGACCACCGAGTTTTCAATGAAGTGGGATATCTAGGTTCAATTCTTAGTAACGCTTAAGATTGAATTAACTGAGCTCTTGACTATAGGGAGCGCTAATATGCACAATTCACTCGTTTACGTTCTCGTCGTTCCGGTGGCTCGTCATCTAGGGGTTTTACTCGTTAGTGGAGACCCATTGTGGTTGACGCTAGGGAGGTTTCTGTTGGTCCCTTGATTAACAACAGGAGTATTGTAGAGGGGGGTGAATACAATTCTTTTGATTAACTTAAGTAATGTAACGGTTAAATATTCAAATAGACAATTTAAATAAGAGTCAAAGGTAATTTTCAACAGTTATTCTTTATTGATATAAATCACAAAGAATCACAATTGTTCTTGGCGGAATAACAGTTGGTTGATTACAGAATCACCTAAGTTATAGCTAGAGAGGATATCTTAAGCTATTACACGTTTGGACTCTATTTAAATTAACCCAGACCACTAGATATTACAATAATGAATACTTCTATTTATAGTAGTCCTTTTATCCGTGTAATTGATCTATTGTCCACTGGTATATATGATGTCTGTACTTGTGGGGACAACTGCATCATAGAGCGTGCTCTCTTCTTTCCTCTTTGGTAGCTATTTGCAGGAACACCCCAATTTGGTTTGGCACCACTATTTGAATAAACAAATAGAATGTTGGGTTCCCTAGGCGTTGACAAAGAATTACACATGTCTGCACATGCGTTAAACTTATGCATTCCCACGTCGTGTTGTAAGGTCACTTGTCAGCCGCTGACACGTGTCCTTTTCTGTTCAAATTTGTCTTCGACTTCTGTTGAATAGTACCATTGATGTAGACCACTCAGGAAACTACTATGCTTGTAATGGATCACAATTGTCTAAGTGTTGTATGCTGCTTACCAGGTATGCTGGTTCTTCTTTACTGCTTCACTTGATCTTCTTGATTTGCTGGGCACTCATCCTGTGCTAACCGAAGAATATTGTCTACCTTGTGCTGGTAGACTAGATAGTATACTATAACACTCGAAACAGCAACAAATGTTGTCTATACATAAATAAACTTATGATGGCTGCACATAACATTTTAGTGTACATAATTGCTATTTTGTCATAATTAAATCCTTAATTATTTGGGGACTCAACAATCTCCCCCTATTTGATGATGACAAAACCTATGACTTATAAAAAAAAGCCCTAAAGCCATCACTAAAGGACTTAATGAAAATAAGCAGTAAATTTATCTCTTTGGGTTTATTTTGGGATCTTTTGATGAGTTATCTATATCTTATAAATTGATATGATTTTGAAGATAAACTCATTTCACATTCATCATAAGAATATATACAGTAATTACAGACCAGTACAATGAATATGAAGTAACAAAAAGATACAATTTAACAACAGAAGGCTATCGATCTTTATCTTTCTCTTTTTCTCTTTCTTCTTCAGATATCTCTTCTTCTTTATCCTTTAAGGCCCTCCAGGCTTCAAGAAACCGTTCAGGAAGGTCTTCAGGCTTAAAGGGTTCAAAGTTTTCTGGAATGATAATTGGATCTCTTTTAAATGGCCCACCAGTAGATTTCTTCTTATTCTTTTGAGCTAGTACTTCTTCTACTATTACTACTGGTGAATTACCATATTTAGCCGCCTTTTCAAATAGATCTCGTAACTCAAAGGTCAGTACATCTTTGAGATTACTTTTTCCTTTTCCAATAAAGTACTGCAACATTTCCATCCATTCATCAAATCCAAAAGTTCTCAGATCTCTATAGTCTACCTTCTCATGAACATTATAATCTCTGCTGATACTGAAGGTCCTTTGGGTTCCTCTGTGACATTTGATGATCTTACCAGGATTAGATCTTCTGATCATCACATCAACATATTTTCTCCTGAAGAACTGGTCGGATAGTTCTTTTGTTCGTTCAGTCTCAAGTGGAGTTACTCCATGTATCTTTTCAGCAGCTTCAAGCTTGTCTAGAAACTTGTCCTGTGCTTTGATAATGGATTTTGCTAATTTGATTGATTTTTCTTCTTGTATATTATCAGCAGCTAATTTTGCTTCTTGTTTCTGAAGCCTCATTCTTTCATCATACTCAGCATCATCCCTTCTTTGTCGTTCCAGTTAAATACTTGTAATATACTCATTCACAGTAATGTCCAAGAAACGTGCTGAGTGAATCAATTCCATGCCCTCATCAGTAACCATGAGGATGTAGTATTATTCTAAATCCATGCCCAGTTGCACAGCTTCATATAAAAGTGCCTTTTCCCTATCATTATGAAGTCTCTGGCCACTATTCCTTAAATACATGCCAATATCAATGTTGCAATCTATAGTATTGATGTAAAATTGTTGATCAAGAGGATGATACAACATTCTAATTTGGCATATTCTTTATGTTCTCCTTGCTGCTTGAATGCTCAGTAATTCTTCAACAGTAATTTTGAGCCTGTGAGCCTCCCTTTCATCTGGATTCATCTTTCTAAGGTTAGGCTTCTTGTGTGCTTGGTTCATCTTCTCAAGTAGTATGATTGTCATGTTTCTCGGGGAAGATGGAGGATATTCATATGGTAATTCTGTTGTGCCAGAAGGACCCACTGGTTCATTGGGATGAAGATCACCCAGTGTCCTATCGAAATCAGCACGAATGACTACAGGTAGTGGAGATAGCACAAAAGTTGAGTTGTCACTACCCATACAGTAAAATCAGCAGCAACAGAATCATTATCACTATTAGTGAAATGTCCCGTTCATAGCGATTATAAACGTTTCATATTAATTGATTTCTTTGCGAGGTTTTGACCTCTAAATGAGATGTTTTTCAAAGACTGCATTCGATTTTAAAAACAACCCATAACCTTTATTTTATCGATAAAGGTTTTTAAAGCATGACGTAGATTATCAAGTAATGATAATCTAGAATATAACGTTTTACACACGACCATTACATAATGGTTTACAATAATATTACACATCGATTAATTTCTACGAATGCAGTTTTTAAACAATATTATACAAGCATGCAGACTCCAATTCCTGTCTTTATATAGCATGCAACAGCGGAAGCTTCTTAATAATCACCTAAGAATAAACATGCTTAAAACGTCAACAAAAATGTTGGTGAGTTATAGGTTTAACCTATACAAGGCCGGATATTGGGCCGTGCAACCCGTGCAACCGTACAGGGCCCAATATCTTTAGGGGCCCAAAAAATATAGTCTTATGTTGCATACATTGACTCATTAACCATACATGAGTCCATTTGATAATTAAGAATTAAAAAAAAAACTAAAAAAGAAAATACACCATGCTAAGTTTTCTATTGAATTTGATACAACCTTTTTTACGTCCGTTATTTTGATTGATCGTAGTAATTATGACTTTATTAGTATTATTAAAGTTTATTATTACATAATTGAAAATTTTGTGTATATAAGGGCCCACTTTTATTTAACGCACGGGGCCCATAAATTTGACGGGACGGCCCTGAACCTATATGTTATCAATTCATAATAATAGACCACAAGATTTCATTTTTCATAAGTAACATACAGGTATAAAGCTATCTGTATAAAAATCATTCATATGGTGAACACCTGGTAACCGACATTAACAAGATGCATATAGAATATCCCCATCATTCCGGGACACCCATTGGACATGATAAACTCGAAGTACTAAAGCATTCCAAATTCCAGAATGGGGGTTGTTAGTTCCCGTAGATCTACCTTTAGGATTCGCGTCAATTAGGGGCCAATTCCCTAATTCTTAGGCTACCAAGCTAAAAGGGGCATATTCGATTTCGATCATTCAACCATAAAATGTAGTTTCACGTACTTGTGTCTATTTTGTAAAACATTTATAAAACTGCATGTATTCTCATCCCAAAAATATTAGATTTTTAAAAGTGGGACTATAACTCACTTTCACAGATTTTTACTTCTTCGGAATTTAAGACTTGGTCACGGATTGATTCACGAACCTATAACAAATGTATACATATATATCAAAGTATGATCAAAATATATTCACAACATTTTTTTATTACGTTTTAATGATTTAAGTTTATTAAATTAGCGGTCCAACGTTAGTAATCTACAACTAGTTGTCCATAGTTAGATGTACAGAAATAAATCAATATATATTATCTCGAATTAATCCACAACCCAGTGTCTACAAGTCTCAGACTCGATCACAACTCAAAATATATATATTATTTTGGAATCAACCTCAACCCTGTATAGCTAACTCAAGCATTACTGCATATAGAGTGTCTATGGTTGTTCCAAATAATATATATAGATGGGTCGATATGATATGTCAAAACATTGTATACGTGTCTATGGTCTATCAAGGTTACATAATATGTTAGAGTACATGTATAATACAATATAAGTTAGTTAAGTTATGGTTATAATAGATTTGTTACAAATTTCACGTAGCTACAACAAGCAAAGATATCCAATTTTGTTTTACCCATAACTTCTTCGTTTTAAATCCGTTTTGAGTGATTCAAGTTGCTATGGTTTCATAATGAACTGAAATTTATGAAACTAAACAGAAAAAGTATAAGTTTATATTCAGAAATACAGGTTACAAGTCATTTTTGTAAGAGGTAGTCATTTCAGTTGAAAGAACGACGTCTTGATGACCATTTTGAACAGCATACTTCCACTTTGAGTTTAACCATGATTTTTGGATATAGTTTCATGTTCATAAGAAAAATCATTTTCCCATAAGAAAAACTTTTAAATCAAAGTTTATCATAGTTTTTAATTATCTAACCCAAAACAGCCCGCGGTGTTACTATGACAGCGTATGTCCGGTTTTACGGTGTTCTTCGTGTTTCCAGGTTTAAAATCATTAAGTTAGCATATCATAAAGATATAGAACATGTGTTTAGTTGATTTTTATAAGTTAAGTTAGAAGGATTAACTTTGTTTGAGAACAAGTTTAGAATTAACTAAACTATGTTCTAGTGATTACATGTTATAATCTTCGAATAAGATAGTTTTATATATATATGAATCGAATGATGTTATGAACATCATTACTACCTCGAGTTTAGTAGGTAAATCTACTGGAAGTGATAAAAATTGATCTAGCTTTAAAGGATTCTTGGATGGCTTGAAAGTTCTTGAAGTAGAATCATGAAACGAAAACAAGTTCAAGTAAGATTATCACTCGAATTAAGATAGTTTATAGTTATAGAAATCGAATCAAAGTTTGGATATGAATATTACCTTGAATAAGAAAAATAACCTACTGTAATTAGCAAAGGTTTCTTGATCTTAGATGATTACTTGGAATGGATTTGCAAGATTGAAAGTAAACTAGCAAACTTGAAAGGATTTTCGAAGTATTCTTGAAGTGTTCTTCCTATGATGATTATAGCTTGATTCTTGAAGTAATTTTTGATGAAGATGATGATTAGTTTACTGGAAATTTCGTTCCTAAGAGTGTATGTGTGTTTAGAGAGAATTAAAAGTGAAATGGATTGATTGGTGAGTGGTGAATGATGAGTGGTGAGTGGGGTTCAAAGGAGTTCTAGTTAGTTGACTAGTTCATGGTAGAAGTTAAATTTGATTAGTCATGCATGACATAATCAAGAGTGGAATCTCATGCTAGTTCCTATTAGTATATACCCATAGTAAGTACATCTAGAAGCTGTGTATAATACGGGTACAAATACGGAATGACTACGAGTAGAATTATTGATGAAAATGAATGGAAATGTAATTGTAAGCATTTTTGCTAAGTAGAAGTACTTTGATATGTGTCTTGAAGTCTTTCAAAAGTGTACTAATACATCTTAATACACTACATGTATATTCATTTTAATTGAGTCGTTAAGTCAACGTTAGTCGTTACATGTAAGTGTTGTTTTTGAAAGCTTTAAGTTAACGATCTCATTTAATGTTGTTGAAAGCTTTAAATCAAATTTTAACATATTTTTAATAAAGCGATATTAACTCAGCTAGGGGCTCTGCCCCTTAGACCCCGCCAGGGGTTGTCACCCCTTGGACCCCGCTATCGGGGGCGCTGCCCCCGAACCCCCGTCATAAATACGATAAGTTCAAACAAGTGTGCACTCCACAATTTCCCAAACTTGTTCGATATTTATCAAGGTTATTTTGGTTAACAAATTAATCCCATTACACTTAAATCATATTGGTGACAAAAATCACCAACAATGAATATATCTTAATATGATACATATGTATTTAGTAAGACGTTGCTATAACGATAATCGTTATATATATCATTTCGAGTTTCATAATTCAATAGTCTCATTTTATGTATATAACTCATTGTTAATATACCTAGTGAGATACTTACTTTTCATAATATCATGTTAGCTATATACATATCCATATATATATATCAACATATAGTTTTTACAAGTTTTAACGTTCGTGAATCGCCGGTCAACTTGGGTGGTCAATTGTCTACATGAAACTCATTTCAAATAATCAAGTCTTAACACGTTTGATTGCTTAACATGTTAAAAACATTTAATCATGTAAATATGGTTCTCATTAAATATATAATCATGGAAAAGTTCGGGTCACTACAATTAGCTCCCATCCCATCCTCCTTTGCTGGGTCTTCAACTCTTCTGTCACCCAGCAGCACACTTCTGGATGGGTCTTCTGTCACAGCACTCCTTGTTGTGTCTTCACTACCAGCTAACTGATTAGTATCAGCTGGTACACTTGCCACAGTACCTTCATGAGCTGCCTCGAATAAGGGCTCTTTCCTTAGGGGCTGGTTATCCTTAGGGGCAGATTTTACCCTTTGTTTGACAATAGGCTTGGGATCAGCTGATGGTTCTTGTGTGGATAATGGTTCTTGTGTGGATAAGAGGAGAGTTAGAGCAAATTTCTCCCCCTCAGTAGCAGACAGATTTGTCTCTACTGAAAGGACCCGTTCATATACATTATAAACGATTCACAATAGTTGATTACATCGCGAGGTATTTGACCTCTATATGATACATTTTACAAACATTGCATTTGTTTTTAAAAGCAAACTTTCTTTACATCGAAAATTGACAGGCATGTATACCATTTCATAATATCCACTATTTAACTATAAATTGACTTAATAATAATAATCTTTAATGAACTCAATGACTTGAATGCAACGTTCTTCGAAATATGCCATGAAAGACTCCAATTAATATCTTTAAAATGAGCAAATGCACAGCGGAAGATTTCTTTAATACCTGAGAATAAACATGCTTTAAAGTGCCAACCAAAAGGTTGGTGAGTTCATTAGTTTATCATAATCATTCATTTTCATCATTTTAATAGACCACAAGAATTTCATTTCCAGTTCTCATAAATATACGTCCCATGCATAGAGACAAAAATCATTCATATGGATTGAACACCTGGTAACCGACATTCACAATATGCATATAAGAATATCCCCATCATTCCGGGATCCTCCTTCGGACATGATATAAATTTCGAAGTACTAAAGCATCCGATACTTTGGATGGGGCTTGTTGGGCCCAATAGATCTATCTTTAGGATTCGCGTCAATTAGGGTGTCTGTTCCCTAATTCTTAGATTACCAGACTTAATAAAAAGGGGCATATTCGATTTCGATAATTCAACCATATAATGTAGTTTCGATTACTTGTGTCTATTTCGTAAAATATTTATAAAAATTGCGCATGTATTCTCAGCCCAAAAATATAAAGGGTAAAAAGGCAAATGAAACTCACCATACTGTATTTCGTAGTGAAAATACATATAACGTCATTGAACTAGTGCAAGGTTGGCCTCGGATTCACGAACCTAAATTAATTATATATAATTATATGTTGGTCAATATTTGTCTAACAATTAGGTCAGGTCATAGTGTACCACAATCCTAATGCTCGAGACTAATATGCAAAAGTCAACAAAAGTCAATTTGACTCAAAATGATTTCTAAAATTTATACATGATTATAATATATTTTAAATATCGTCGTTTTATATTTTTAAAGATTTATTAGAGTAAATAATATAATTCATTTATTAATAAATAAAATTTTATATTAAAATTTATATAATAAAATATACTTTTATATATATTAAGTAATAAAATTTATAGGGTTCATTTAATATCATAAAGATAATATGATAGGTATTATTAAAGTAATTTATTACACGTAGTAAAATATGTTTGTATTACATATTTATTTGATAAAATAATATCTATAATGTTAGTAAGTAAAAGTTGTATTATTTTGTAATAATAATTATTATTATAAAAATATCAATATTTATAATTACTAAGGTGATATTATGATAAAACGATAATTCTAATTATGATAACTTTAATATTTACGATAATTTTTAATATTATCTTTAAAATAATAATTCTATTTAAAATGATAATAAAAATGATATTTTATAGTAACAATGACATTTCTATTAAAATGATAATTTTTGTTAAAATGATAATTTTTGTTAAAATGATAGTTTTGATACTAACGATACTTTTAATAATAATAGTAATGATAAAAATAATAAGAACGATAATTTTATCTAAATCAATATCTTATAATATTTTAATTTCATCATGATACTCTTACTCATTATTTCCTAATCGTTTCGTTTAATAGCTTTTAATCGTCTTTTATATCGTGCTCATAATAATGATAATAATAGTAATCAAAATAATTAGGTGTTACTAATATTAGTTTTAATTACAATAATACTAATAATGATAATTACTATGACATTATTAACGATAATGATAATATAATAATAATAATAATAATAATAACAATAACCATTTTTAAATAATGATATATATATTAATAATGATAATAATAATAATAATAATGATAATAATAATAATAATAATAATAATAATAATAATAATAATAATAATTAGATAATAATAATAATAATTAGATAATAATAATAATAATAATACTAATTATAACTTTAATGATAATAACGATAGTAATAATAATAAAAAAACAATTTTTAATGATAAATCCTTTTATTGATAAAGATAATAATAATAATAATAATAAGATAAAACTAGAACGACGATAATAACGACGATAATAATAATCATTTTTAATAATAATACAAAAATTCGATGGACTATAACTTCAAATCCGTTCATCGAAATCATTCGATATCTAAATAAAAAGTTCTTAATTTTTCGCTAGCTTTCCAACGACATGCATATCTTATACCTTATCTCAGTCGCATATATAACTAATTCAGGATTCAACATTATCTAACTAAAGGCAATATCAAAAGTACAAACATGCATAATCCTATATACTCGAGTACTAGTCAGGGATACACTATTAGTATGTAAAAGTTAAATTATGAGTACTCACGTATCAATATTGAGATTCAATATTGCAGGAAAGGTACGTAGACGCAACGGAGATGATAAACACTATATTGACCTCATGAGCATACCCATGAACCATACCAATCACCTCCATAGCTATAACCCATAATTTCCTTAATCCAATCCCACTCGAAAAATAATTTCGAAATCACCCGGACCGCACTCCGACGTAATATTTTATGTATACTAATAATATCTTGAAATAATACGGAGTAAATATATATATGTAAATCGATTGAGAGAGTTTTGAGAAAAATATTTTCAAGTTTCTATGAAATAATGAAACCTATTGAATTCTATTTATAATAGATTTTTGAATTATTAAAGTGAATTATTAAAGTATGAATTATTAAAGTGAATTATTAAAGTATGAATTATTAAAGTGAATTATTAAAGTATGAATTATTAAAGTGAATTATTAAAGTATGAATTATTAAAGTGAATTATTAAAGTATGAATTATTAAAGTGAATTATTAAAGTATAAATTATTAAAGTGAATTATTAAAGTCAAAGTAAAGTAAAAAATAAAGTAAAGGTAAAGTTTAAGTATAGTAAAAGTATAAAACTATGTACGTATAATACGCGTATAAATATATATAATATTAATTTAAATCGTTATATATATTTAATAAAATAAAATATAAATATCGTTATCTTTATCATACTGGTTAAGTAATGAGTTGTCAAAAGTGGTTCTAGATATTTATAAAAGTTATATACGTTTTAATAATAAAGTTCTTTTTAAACTGAAAACGTTTTTGTACGTTTGAAACTAAATCAAATAAATATAATAATTTTGTTTTCCAAAACCAAATATATTTTTAAGAATCATTTTGTTTAAAGGTTAAAATAATGGAAATCGTTATATCATAAAACGTTTTAGAAAAGTAGAATCATATATATTCATAATAGGTTTCAAGTTTTTAAATTACAGTCTGTTGGTGAAGCATGGGATAAAGTTCAAAGGTTAAATAAACGTATGAAATCATCTTAATGAAAAATGTCGAGTTACTTACTTGTCGATATCCAACATCTAAGTTAGTTACACTTCACGTTCTTACTTATAAATCACTTTACCATTTTCCGAATGTTGTAAAAAAGAATAGATTTCTTAAATCACAGTGGACCTCATAACATAGACCCGTAATCATATCACAATGTATCTGATAAATTAATCATTTGATATTATCTTCTAATTCCATCGATAAACATATTGATATAAATACGTTCATGTAAAGTATTATACGTTTAATACTTTATTAATATTCTCAAGTTATAATATATATACATATATATACATATTTATTTATATATAACGGTTCGTGAATCGTTGGAATTTGGTCGAGGTTATAATGAATGCATGAACACAATTTAAAATTCTTGAGATTTAACTTAACAAACTTTGCTTATCGTGTTGGAATAATATAAAGATAAAGTTTAAATTTGGTTGGAAATTTCCGGGTTGTCACAGTACCTACCCGTTAAAGAAATTTCTTCCCGAAATTTGAGTGGAAAGGTCATGAATGATAATAAGTATGTTTTCATGATGCATACAGGCTGAAAATTAGAGTTTTATCATCAGCGAATAATTTGGATAAACAATCCATTTATATGAAGAGTACGAATGAAGCTAACATAGAAGAGTGAAATGAGTAAGTGTAGATTCATCTTATCATTTGACGTAGATATGATTGATTTCCAGATTTCAAGGGATTTGAAGAAAATCTTTGTAATAAGATTTGATTCTCCGGTAACAAAGGGAATTAGGATCCGCTTTAAATGCGATCGTCCATTTTAATTGTTCTGTCAGAAATTTTCTTATAAATTCACCTCCTTCGTTTTCTTACAACTCACACCTTCTGTTGATGCATTTTATGCAAGTCCCTAGACATCTACCCACGTCCATTGCAGGTACAATAGTTTACAGGCCACCATGATCGTTCGTTATTATCCTATCCGTGTTTGTATGTGGTTACAGGAACTGCAGGAACGAGATTTGGATGTTTGACTATGTTAGACTTAGTCAGACGTCCGAGTGAAGCCTCACTCGTACGGCTGACAGGCTCATACGCACGGTTGATGCTGAGCTAAGTCACAATTACAACCTAAATGAGAAGACACGAGTGAGTGATCACCCGTACGGCTGATGAAGCCAACTCATATGTGTGATGGATGAATCGTGCGGGTGAGTCAATAGCAGGGGTATATAAAGTCTTATGTTCTTCATTTTAGGTTAAGCCTCTCATTTGTTACACACACTCAGATCTGGTGAGCTCCTCCGATTCTCTCTCAACCCAAATCACCCAGGTGGTGAATAATAGCTCTAAGTGTTGATCTAATCACAATTGATTTAGTTGTGGTATGACTAAATTAATCCCAAAAAGCTTAACCTATTCACTAGAGGGTTTGATTCACTTATTCTGTCATTGTGTGAGTTAAATCTGTTGATTTCTAAGTTCCTAGTCATGTTTCATCACATTCTATTCTTTCCCCCTCAACTCATATTTTAAAGTATTCATCAATATGCTCCATCCAGTTCTGATTCTCGATATACTTCTAACTTTCATATCGGTCATTCTTCTTTTTCATCTACCGCCGGAAGAATCTATTTACTTCTACTATACTCTTGGGTTTAAAGTGTTTCTAGTTCTCCCGTGTCTTTTTATTGCTATATGCATCGATATATATGGTTTATAACTTTTGGTTTGTCGTTGGGCTTTATATCTTCCCTTATATTTCAAAATCTCTGTTTCTATCTTCTATAATCATTGTCATCCACAGTTAATGCTCTCTTTTATTTGCTACAATTTATACCCCAATTTCTATTTCGGAGTTTTGTCCTTTCGTTTCTTCTTCTTGCGATTAAGCACCGCTTGTAATGGTCCAGAATTTGCAGATGTGAATTTTGGAATGAACATTGTTAATGTTCTAGGAAGAAAATTGTAATGGCACGATCTTGACTTGTCAAATTACCAGAATACCTCAGAAAAAGCCGAATCATCAAGAAATATTTTCTTGATATTTTAGAGGTTAAATAGAATACAAGAGTCGTATAACATGGCAAATGATGATGTTATGATCTGTGAATCATCACGTTCCATTTAGAAACTCAGCATGAATTACTGTAATATAATTACGTTGATCAAGTGTCATTATATTATACTAACTCATGCTTCAGTTTCCAACACTACTTCAAAAATATTCATATTTTAAACTCAAAGGTTTACAGAGTATAGGAACTAAACAGTTTCCTTTTTGATTTAATACAGATAGCGCAAAGAGATAAATGATTCCAGATAAGAATAGTTATGGAAATATCTTCAGAAATATGGAGGATATTTATAATGAAAGATACGATGATATCTTAGAATTTCTAATATCAGAGGATGATGAAGTATGTTGTCTGTAAGGGTTTAGTGTCAGGAGCAAGGTATTCGTTAATGACTTCAACAGACACTGAATCATTTGGATTCTTTGAAGGCAAGTTCAGTCTTTGTGATTTGTCCACAGCCTCCTTCATACTTTGCTCAATCCGTTTTTCAGTTCCAAAACTTCTCTATTTCTGAGCTTTACTAATACACTAATCTTTATCATCAAACTTTTTACTGCTAAGGTCATTTACAGTTTTTGTTACTTCATCAGCATTTCGAGAACTAGTTCGCGGTTCAGAGTGTTTTTCAGAAACTTCACATTCGAAGTATGTAAGCCTTGGAAATAGACGTTATGTATAATTGTTGGCGTCAACATGCTGTGAGATTTCAAAATACTGATTTCTAATTCCCAATGATTCATATGGTAATTCTCGTTACAAGAGGCAGATGAGTAAATGATGAGGTTTCGATAAATATAATGATTCTTCGGAATGCCCAAGATCAGTGAAGTTGTTGGTAAGTTTATTGCTAATGTGGTGGAATATGAAAGGTTCTCCGGTAACAAAAGGGTAATCACATATATCAAAATTATGATAAGGCTACTCCGAATGAAAAAATCGAAGTTGTCTTGCTGGAGCTGTGATATAATTTGCTACTTTGCAAAGGAATTGCAAGGTTATTTTTGCTAATAAATGCCAAAAGATCTGACACAGATATGTGTTGAATTATGACTTTGGTTTCGAGAGCTTTTTAAGTACATAACTGTGGGTAATATGTGGTTGGATCATCATATCGATTGCTCATTATTTGAAGTGTCTTCAGAGATTTTCGAAGGGTTTGAACACAGATTGTAATCGTTTGTATACATTTGATGTTCTAACACACTTTTGAAGTCAAAGTATAGCTTTGAAAGATGTAGGAATCTAAAAGTGATGGTACCGGTTATATCTCAAATTGAATTCTGAGATTTTAAAATCAGAATATGTAATTGGGTTTGAATGAGTATGGTTGTTTTGATTTCTATGAAAGAATGTATATTATTGTGAAAGTAGGAAGTATAATTGATAATTTGCTTAATCTGATTCGAAGAATGTAACATATTAATTGTGAATTTATATATATCTCTCGGGTATTACCTACCCGTTAAAAAAAATTTCACAATTAATATTTTGTACATAAGAATTTTATTACAGTCTTTATGAAAATATATATGTATATATTCTTCTCAGATGTAACATAGATTTTAATGAGTTAATACTAAATTAAACTCATTTGATTTACGGTTGGAACTAGAATTGAATAATTCCTTTAAGGCTTTAGAGGTTACATAAGTATTTCTTCAATAATATTGAAATTATGAATCAATACTTCGTTATTTGTTGAGATGTGATGCTGGTTTTTGTTATATTCTTGTGAACTTCGCAAAGTACGAATGATGTTATCTGAAAAGTTTCGGTTACATCAATGATGAAGTCTAAAATCAACTATATACTTGATTTATTAGGAATTGGAATTTGTTGAATTGAGACAGAGATTGTAGTTAACGATGGTTAAGTCGCGGGTGAGGGACGTACATTATTGCATATTTGTAATATGAATTAACCGAGTAGTTAAGATTCACACACAATAGCTTTAACACGGAAAGATTTATTTTTTTATTTCAAAATATATATATATAAAATATATATATAATTTCTTCGGAGGGAATGAGTTAATTCTTCATAACTTGTTGATACAATATACACGTTATTGATTCGTAATGATGTAAACAGTGATTCTTGAACTGACGGAGTTTGTGATGTTATAGGTGTTGTTGATTCTGATGTTGACTGTACTGACGATGCTGGTGACGCTGACGGTACTGTTGATGTTATTGGTAAAACAAGTTTAACTTGTTAATCACACGCCATTTTTGTCAGGGTTTCTACTCTTCCTTCTATCATTTTGGTTCGCTTAACTGATTTATGGTTAGAGCTAGATTAGATAATCTCTAAGACTTTAGAGATTATATAATCACTGCGGAATGTTTCTCCAATGAAGTTATGAATTAATACTTCGTCAGTTATTGTTGTTGGTACTCCTTGGTATCTATGGTACGTATGACGTTGATACTCGTGGGACAGATTGTGAAGTTGAGGTTTACAACGCGGTTGTGGTTGGAGGTGGTAATGGTACTGTTGGCGTTGATGATGGTGGTACTGGTTATGTTGCTGATGCTGCTGCTGGTGTTTGTAATCTCTGAACCATATTCTCCAAAGCCACTACCCGAGCGCGAAGTTCATTGACTTCTTCTATTATTCCAGGATGATTGTCGGTCGGAACGAGCGGATAAATAAAATCTAGAATTTGATGTAGTATATAATCGTGACGAGATACCCTGGAAATGAGAGAGAAAATGGTGTCTCGAACAGGTTCGCCGGTAAGTGCTTCAGGTTCTTCGCCAAGAGGGCAATGTGGTGGATGGAAAGGATCGCGTTCTTCTTATTTCCAATGATTGAGGAGGCTACGAACCCATCCCTAATTCATCCAGAATAGGTGATGACTGATTGGTTGATCCATTCCGGTCACACTGCTTTCGGAGCTTGCGTGAGATTCTATTTCGGAATCCGAGTGACTTGAACTGATGACAAATTCCATTTCGTACGATTGGATAAAGGATTTTTCGATATAAAATGATTTTTCGGCTATCGGGTGGTATTCTATTTACCTAGGATATCTATATATAGAGATCAAAAGATTTCATAGATTACGGAGGAATTTGCGGGATATGTCAGGCAAAGTTTAAAGTAACAGATACGATAAGATATGATTTAGCAGATACGCTAAGATATGAATTTTGTCTATACACTACTCATACAATTAATGTAGCAAGACGTGTCTAGACTAATAATGATAAGCAGATAATTTCCTATGGATGATAAGTAGATGATTTCCGACTAGAAATGATAAGCAAAACTTTTGACATGCAGACACGGTCGAAGTCCAGACTCACTAATGCATCCTAACGACTTATCAGTTAGACACACTAATGCAGACCTGGTTCGCTAAGACCACCGCTCTGATACCAACTGAAAGAACCCGTTCAAATACATTATAAACGATTCACAATAGTTGATTACATCGCGAGGTATTTGACCTCTATATGATACATTTTACAAACATTGCATTTGTTTTTAAAAGACAAACTTTCTTTACATCGAAAATTGACAGGCATGTATACCATTTCATAATATCCACTATTCAACTATAAATTGACTTAATAATAATAATCTTTAATGAACTCAATGACTTGAATGCAACGTTCTTCGAAATATGCCATGAAAGACTCCAATTAATATCTTTAAAATGGGCAAATGCACAGCAGAAGATTTCTTTAATACCTGAGAATAAACATGCTTTAAAGTGTCAACCAAAAGGTTGGTGAGTTCATTAGTTTATCATAATCATTCATTTTCATCATTTTAATAGACCACAAGAATTTCATTTCCAGTTCTCATAAATATACGTCCCATGCATAGAGACAAAAATCATTCATATGGATTGAACACCTGGTAACCGACATTCACAATATGCATATAAGAATATCCCCATCATTCCGGGATCCTCCTTCGGACATGATATAAATTTCGAAGTACTAAAGCATCCGGTACTTTGGATGGGGCTTGTTGGACCCAATAGATCTATCTTTAGGATTCGCGTCAATTAGGGTGTCTGTTCCCTAATTCTTAGATTACCAGACTTAATAAAAAGGGGCATATTCGATTTCGATAATTCAACCATATAATGTAGTTTCGATTACTTGTGTCTATTTCGTAAAATATTTATAAAAATTGCGCATGTATTCTCAGCCCAAAAATATAAAGGGTAAAAAGGCAAATGAAACTCACCATACTGTATTTCGTAGTGAAAATACATATAACGTCATTGAACTAGTGCAAGGTTGGCCTCGGATTCACGAACCTAAATTAATTATATATAATTATATGTTGGTCAATATTTGTCTAACAATTAGGTCAGGTCATAGTGTACCACAATCCTAATGCTCGAGACTAATATGCAAAAGTCAACAAAAGTCAATTTGACTCAAAATGATTTCTAAAATTTATACATGATTATAATATATTTAAATATCGTCGTTTTATATTTTTAAATATTTTTAAAGATTTATTAGAGTAAATAATATAATTCATTTATTAATAAATAAAATTTTATATTAAAATTTATATAATAAAATATACTTTTATATATATTAAGTAATAAAATTTATAGGGTTCATTTAATATCATAAAGATAATATGATAGGTATTATTAAAGTAATTTATTACACGTAGTAAAATATGTTTGTATTACATATTTATTTGATAAAATAATATCTATAATGTTAGTAAGTAAAAGTTGTATTATTTTGTAATAATAATTATTATTATAAAAATATCAATATTTATAATTACTAAGGTGATATTATGATAAAACGATAATTCTAATTATGATAACTTTAATATTTACGATAATTTTTAATATTATCTTTAAAATAATAATTCTATTTAAAATGATAATAAAAATGATATTTTATAGTAACAATGACATTTCTATTAAAATGATAATTTTTGTTAAAATGATAATTTTTGTTAAAATGATAATTTTTGTTAAAATGATAGTTTTGATACTAACGATACTTTTAATAATAATAGTAATGATAAAAATAATAAGAACGATAATTTTATCTAAATCAATATCTTATAATATTTTAATTTCATCATGATACTCTTACTCATTATTTCCTAATCGTTTCGTTTAATAGCTTTTAATCGTCTTTTATATCGTGCTCATAATAATGATAATAATAGTAATCAAAATAATTAGGTGTTACTAATATTAGTTTTAATTACAATAATACTAATAATGATAATTACTATGACATTATTAACGATAATGATAATATAATAATAATAATAATAACAATAACCATTTTTAAATAATGATATATATATTAATAATGATAATAATAATAATAATAATAATAATAATGATAATAATAATAATAATAATAATAATAATAATAATAATAATAATAATTAGATAATAATAATAATAATTAGATAATAATAATAATAATAATAATAATACTAATTATAACTTTAATGATAATAACGATAGTAATAATAATAAAAAAACAATTTTTAATGATAAATCCTTTTATTGATAAAGATAATAATAATAATAATAAGATAAAACTAGAACGATGATAATAACGACGATAATAATAATCATTTTTAATAATAATACAAAAATTCGATGGACTATAACTTCAAATCCGTTCATCAAAATCATTCGATATCTAAATAAAAAGTTCTTAATTTTTCGCTAGCTTTCCAACGACATGCATATCTTATACCTTATCTCAGTCGCATATATAACTAATTCAGGATTCAACATAATCTAACTAAAGGCAATATCAAAAGTACAAACATGCATAATCCTATATACTCGAGCACTAGTCAGGGATACACTATTAGTATATAAAAGTTAAATTATGAGTACTCACGTATCAATATTGAGATTCAATATTGCAGGAAAGGTACGTAGACGCAACGGAGATGATAAACACTATATTGACCTCATGAGCATACCCATGAACCATACCCAATCACCTCCATAGCTATAACCCATAATTTCCTTAATCCAATCCCACTCGAAAAACAATTTCGAAATCACCCGGACCGCACTCCGACGTAATATTTTATGTATACTAATAATATCTTGAAATAATACGGAGTAAATATATATATGTAAATCGATTGAGAGAGTTTAGAGAAAAATATTTTCAAGTTTCTATGAAATAATGAAACCTATTGAATTCTATTTATAATAGATTTTTGAATTATTAAAGTGAATTATTAAAGTATGAATTATTAAAGTGAATTATTAAAGTATGAATTATTAAAGTGAATTATTAAAGTATGAATTATTAAAGTGAATTATTAAAGTATGAATTATTAAAGTAAATTATTAAAGTATGAATTATTAAAGTGAATTATTAAAGTCAAAGTAAAGTAAAAAATAAAGTAAAGGTAAAGTTTAAGTATAGTAAAAGTATAAAACTATGTACGTATAATACGCGTATAAATATATATAATATTAATTTAAATCGTTATATATATTTAATAAAATAAAATATAAATATCGTTATCTTTATCATACTGGTTAAGTAATGAGTTGTCAAAAGTGGTTCTAGATATTTATAAAATTTATATACGTTTTAATAATAAAGTTCTTTTTAAACTGAAAACGTTTTTATACGTTTGAAACTAAATCAAATAAATATAATAATTTTGTTTTCCAAAACCAAATATATTTTTAAGAATCATTTTGTTTAAAGGTTAAAATAATGGAAATCGTTATATCATAAAACGTTTTAGAAAAGTAGAATCATATATATTCATAATAGGTTTCAAGTTTTTAAATTACAGTCTGTTAGTGAAGCATGGGATAAAGTTCAAAGGTTAAATAAACGTATGAAATCATCTTAATGAAAAATGTCAAGTTACTTACTTGTCAATATCCAACATCTAAGTTAGTTACACTTCACGTTCTTACTTATAAATCACTTTACCATTTTCTGAATGTTGTAAAAAAGAATAGATTTCTTAAATCACAGTGAACCTCATAACATAGACCCGTAATCATATCACAATGTATCTGATAAATTAATCATTTGATATTATCTTCTAATTCCATCGATAAACATATTGAAACAAATACGTTCATGTAAAGTATTATACGTTTAATACTTTATTAATATTCTCAAGTTATAATATATATACATATATATACATATTTATTTATATATAACGGTTCGTGAATCGTTGGAATTTGGTCGAGGTTATAATGAATGCATGAACACAATTTAAAATTCTTGAGATTTAACTTAACAAACTTTGCTTATCGTGTTGGAATAATATAAAGATAAAGTTTAAATTTGGTTGGAAATTTCCGGGTTGTCACATCTACTGGCTTCTCTTCATTATCTGAGAGATTCACATTTTCTACTGGCTGTGGTTGTGTTGTTGGCTGAGTAGGAACTGCTGGTTGAGAGAATTTGCTGGGTTTGAGTAGCCAGCCATTGTAAAAACACACTTGTCTTTTCTCCTCCCGACCTTTCAGAATCCATATTCTTTTTAAGTCCTTCAGCAGTAACGTTCCTTATTCTTTCAGCTCGCTCAGCATACAATTTAGCCTTCTTCTTGTCATACTTCACCATAAACTTAGCATTTCTTTTTCTTTCTGCCTTCTTGTGTTGGTCAATGCTGAGTATACGGTTGTGAATTTCAAGAAGATCACCAGAGAGACCTCTCCTATGCTCAATTTTCTGCATCTTTTTTTCAGCATGGGCCTCAAACCTAGTGTTAAAGGCATCATTGATTTTCTGCTGTTTCTTCTGATGTCTCTCCAATTTTCGTTAAATCTTCTTTCAATGGTTTTCGAGACAACAAAAGATTCAGTCAGCTCAGTAGAAACAACTTTACCATTCTTACTGCCAGAATTAATATCATCCACATATTTGGCAGGCATGCTGGGTTGAGATTCACCAGCACCCTTAGATTGTTTTCTTTTCTTTTGCCTTTTAGATTTCTTCTCCCCCTTTTTTCCATTAGCAGGGGAAGAAGTAGAGCCTGGGGGAATACCGACCTCAAGATCACTATTAGAATTAGGCATGGACCAAGAAAAATTATTCCATTCAGCATCAGCAGGGGTGAGATTTGCACCAGGATCAACACCATGTTGTTGGAGACACAAGTTGGATGTTCTTACTTCATTTCTTGCCACACCCATGGCATTTTGATTAACACTGGCTCTAACATCAGCTTGTAGAGCAGCAATCCTTTACATTTTGATAGTGTTGCCTGATGGCAGCAACTAATAAATCAGCAAAAGCATCTGTTTGACGTAGCTGGGCTTCAATGGAGGAAGTTGTGATACTGCCGTCATGTCGTATTGCTTCACCAACACAGTTAATAATGGTGTTCCTGATGGTATTCTACATATCAGGTGTGATTCTAGAAACAGCCCTGTAAACAACAAGGGTAGATAACCATTCCATTTCAACAACATCAACTGCACTTTGTGGTGGTGGTGCAGTAGCAGCTGGAATATGAGTACCACTGTGGGGTGGTGGAGGTGGAAGGTCGGAATCGGACTCATCACCATGATCACCATCATTTTTACCTTCACCCGAAGGTTTAGAACCACTATTATCCATATCATCAGAATCAGCTTCAAGATCCACTGGTTTATCTTTAGAACCAGTAGTATTATTAGGAACTACTGGCTCATCGTTTCAAGTACCTTTATCAGCATCACCATTAGAAGAAGAAGATGATGAGGAAGAAGCTGATGAATCAGAAGGTACTGGTGAATCAGGAAGATTTTGCATGACAACCTTACCAGTAGCAGCATCATATTGAAACTTGAGAGGCGTTCATGTATTAGGCCATGGGGAAGCAGTAGGAGCATACTGAAGTAATGGTATTATGGCTGCTCCTTAATATTTTCAAGTGTAGCTAGCCTTTCATAAACCTCCTCCCTAGCTGGTTCATCCAGCTGATGAATTAATTGAGCCAGCTCCTAATCAGGCAGCTTGCTGGCTGCAACTAGAGCACTTTGGGGATCGATAGTTAGCTGATCCACCGGGAGATCAATTTTGGGAGCAATAGATACTCCCTTATACACAAATTTAGGCACAAACTCTTCTAGATCTGGTACTCTTGGAACAAACTCAGGCTTTTTGGCAGGAGCAGCAGCCTTAAGTGTTTTAGATGTAACAGCATTAGCAGTACTAGCATCCAGTTGAGTATCCTAGGTACCAGCATCAGGGGCAGTAACAGAGATGACAAGATTACCAGCTGCATTAGGGATAATGGTTTCAAGGTCCATGTCATCAGCATCAGAAGTAGCAGTAGGTGTTTGTTCATCAGCACCCTTTAAATCAACCTTCGTAATAGCAGCATCCATGTCACAAGTATCACCTGTAGGTTCAATAATCATTACTGCATCATGAAAAATAACATTATCAGCATCCTGAGTACCACCAGCAATGGTAGTATCAACAACCCTATCAGCAACAACTTCATCAACATTAGGAAGGGGTTCAACAATCACATCAGCAACTACTTCAGAAACAGTAGTTGAAACAACAATACTATGAAGAACATGAGGAGTAACATCATCATCGGCAATAACTATCTCCTCATCGACAGTAGGAACAATTGAACCATCATCGACCTCTTCTCCAGTATTACCAGCAGCAGCAGTATCACCAGCAGCAATATCAGCACCAGTACCAGTAGACTCACCAATACCAGCATTAGTATCAGTATGAACAACAGGATTCATTTCAATCACCTCTGCTGCCTTGGCATCTGCCCTGCTAAGATCTGAAACAATGAAACATTTTATGTTAGCAAAAGAAGAACCAAATAACTTTAACTCAACAATTGCATCTGATGTTGGTCTATGGGGAGAAATGTGTGTTTTAGTTAGCCCTTCGATTAAGACAGCTATTGGTGTCTGTAAGTGCAGCTGTGACTCTGCTGACTCATTGGCAACACATGTTGACTCAGATTGTGTAAGAGTTTTAGCTGGTTTAGATATGTTAGTATGACTCTTATCACGATCCAAGTTGTAAGTGGGCCGTGCAGTAGCCTGAGCCGGTTCAACACGATGAGAACCCAACTCAAGTCTGCTTTGGGGGTCAAGTATGTTCTCTGCTGGTTGTACTGTCAGCAGAGGATATTTCTTGAAGTACAATTTTGAAAAATGTGGAAGTGCCTGGTTAGAAGAATATGAGTTGCTATTCATCTTAACACTAGTTTTAAAACCAGTCAGCTTGGGAGCAAAGGGCATGCCTTTAACTTCACTTTCAACATTTAAGTCAGTAGATAAAAGATTTTGAAGTATGTTAGTAATTTCTACTGTTTGGTCTAGAGACGCACCAGGTTCCATAGCCAGCTCCTTTTCAAGAACAACAGTTGAGACTGGTGCTTTCTCCCCTTTGGCCTGCTTGGAGCCAGCTTTCGATCGTTTAAATTTTCCTGTTACCAAGAAATGGATGAGCAACGGATTCCAAAACTAGAAGTGGGTAGTCAGTATATAATACTAGGGTTGTTCTTTATTATCAGAGAGCACTAGATTCTAATGCAACTACTGCTTTACCAGTTTCTGCGACGGTGGCTGTTCCTGTTGTGGTAGCTGGCTTATGCTGAGATCCCTCCCCCTCAGCTGGTGCAGGACCAGAGGAAGTCGATTGGGTAGCTCCTCCTTTAGCAGAAAAGTACTAGAGCATTGCTAGTGATGGACCAGTATGTGGATCAGCTGGTGCTTCTTTTGGCATCCCCTTATTTTAATGGAAAGTCGACAGAGGGATCAGTGATGCTCCCATAGCCATCACCCAATTCATTTTTCAAACACAAGACTCAAGAATCTTAGAAAGGGGATCTATTCACTCCTTTTAGGTGCAACCACAATTTTCCTTAATCTTAGAAAGATTTCAGTAGCATAATCAATACTTCGATTGAAGATCAAACCATGACCAATCTTGAGCTCAAAATCAGAGCACTGATTAAAACTACCGGACTTTTGACTCATGCATTGAGTCAGTACACCAGAAAAGTAGTACCACAAGGGTGGCATTTTCTTCGTTAATGGGCTGTAGGCAACTTGACCAGCATAGTCGATAAACTCCAGCACCTCCCTCCTAAACTCATCACTTGTTGGCGAATCAACGAATTGTGACGACCCGAAAATTTCTGACCAAATTTAAACTTAATCTTTATAGGGTTTCGACACGATAAGCAAAGTCTGTAATGTTGAGTCTCAAAATTTTAAATTTTGTTCATGAAATCAATTACCCTTCGACTATTTCCAACGATTCACGAACCACTAATTGTAAATAGATACGTATATGTTTAAATGTATTAATATATATAATAATATGTAATATCAATTTTAATAACAATTTAAAATATAATTGATATATAATATCATTATTATTTTATTATTAATATAATTATTAATATTAAATGTTAATATAAAATTTGAAACATGTGATTTACTAATAATAACATTATTATTATTAGTATTATTATTATACCAATATTGTTAATGTTATCATATTATTTTTATTACCATTATTAATATATCTATTATTAATAGTATTAGTATTATTATGATATTATTATTATTATTATTATTATTAATTCTATTACAATTATTATTATTAGTATTTATTATTAATAGAATTATTATTTATATTAATATTATTTATATAAAAGAGAAAATCAATAAACATAACATGGATTCAGTTATCTGTATCTATCCTACTATGTTAGATTGATTTTTTTTGTTCCAAATTGGTACGAATCAGAGATGCAAACACATGAACACAACAAATACAGTTACATCTATATCTACTTTATTTATCTTATTTATCCTTTATTGCTTGTCTGAGTAAAATTGTCAGCTACCATTACTATATTAAAACGTAAATCAATTACAATTACTACATTAATCATTCACTTACTCACACAATCACATTGTATAAGATATACACTGCAAATTCGGAATTTAACAGAAAAGGGAAGAACAAGTCGATTAAGCCCACTCAACCCGGTCTACCAAGGTATTCGTTATTATTTTTCTATTGAGTTAGATCAAGAACCAAAGCTCAACTTATATCTACTATTACATGGGTTATTGATAGTCCACCGCCAACCACTTCAAACCCATTAAAACATTGCTCGAGTTACTACTATTCGCATTCTGTTCTGTTTCAGTTTGATCAACCAAACTGTCACCACCTTCTTGAACCTCCAACAACCTCCTTGATTCGTGAATCACCACAAGTCACACTTTTCACCACCAAATACGTTCATTGTTATTATTGTAACCGTAAACCAACCCGTTACCATTTAACAACAACCATCTTTACCATCATCATGCTTCACCATAACCACCATCTATATCCACTTCCTCTTTGTTTCCTGTCAAACATGAACCATCCACTTCAACCCCGATCGACCACCTCACTCTTTCTCCCTCTCTCACTTCTGAATTCTATTTTATTCCAAACAAACCACGATTGCAGCTGAATTGGTTGGCCGATAATCGCTACAACCCATTAATTAATTTCTTTACTTCATATCTTCTTCAAGCTACTTGATTTATGGTCAATACAGCCGTCCTCCTTGTTTTCTGCCATGATCACGAAAGGTAAATAGGGAGGATACTTGTGTAGCTATTCCATTTTCTTTAATCGATTATATATATTATAGCTTTGTTCTTTTGGACCAAAAGCCACCCACTCCTTATATTAAAACCATAAATTACTACATTTGTTATCTTCTTTTTGTAAAAAAGATACGCGTACCAACTACAGCTATTCCACTTTATTTTTTATTTTTTTGAGTGGCAGACATACCCTACTTATCTTAAAAGGAAATTAATAAAAAAAAAAAGAGAATCGATCGTTACAAGGTTTGATGAATGGGTCACATGTATTCTTATTTTATTTTTGGCGATTATGATCACATGTATTGGGGCCGCAGAGTTTAATTGGTTTTTGAAGTTTGAGTGGGCCGTAAAGACTGATTCCATGTCTGCTATATTTCGATTATTAATTGGGGTTTCATGTTGTGATTAATAAAATGATCAAACGAATGATGTATCGGTGATAATGTAAAAGGTGATGATTAATGATAGTTGATGATGGCGTGACATATATATAAGATAGTAGATGATGATTAAGGTTTACTGAATGAGATTAGTGATGATAATCATGATGGAGATGATGATCACAATAAGAGTGATGGTAATAAAAGATGATGACGATTATGAAAATAATAATAACGATGATATACGTATAGATATTAAGAATGATGATGCAGGTTTGGTTATTATCATTAAGTGATTATAATAATGATTATAGGTGATGATCATGAAATGGGTTTAACAAAGAAGGAAAGTAGAAACAAAAGTACAAGTAAAATAAATATAGGATACGGGTTATAACACAAAAGTAATCAACAATTGGATGGTTAATAGGGTGTTAGGGTAATCGAGAGGTCATGGGTTCGAGCCCGGGCAAGGATACTATATTATTTTAGCTATTCTTGTGAGGTATAAATTTTATTATTATTATTATTATTATTATTATTATTATTATTATTATTATTATTATTATTATTATTATTATTATTATTATTATTATTATTATTATTATTATTATTATTATTATTATTATTATTATTATTGAAATGATTTTTATATAAAAACGTTATTATTTTTAATATTATTATTAATTTACATTATTATTAAAAACTATCATTATTATTATCATTACTATTTTAATTATCATTATTATTTTAATTTTAATTATTTTTTTATATTTATAACAAATAAATATTATACTACTTATAATTATATACTAAACCTATTAACATTATTTTTATAAATATTACAAATTACAAATTTTTAATAAAATACTAATATACATATTAAGATATCTACATGTATAAATATTAATCATTTTAAATATATACAAATTAAATATATATATAACATATAAACTAAGATATAATATAAATAAATTTGTTCGAATACAAATATATGTGTTAATATACGTTAATGATATAGGTTCGTGAATCCAAGGCCAAACCCTGCATTATTTAATATAGTCATATGTATTTTTACTACAAAATACATTAGGTGAGTTCATTTGCTCCCTTTTACTCTTTACATTTTTGGGCTGAGAATACATGCAAATGCTTTATTAACTGTTTTACAATATTTATATGCGTGAGTTCATTTGATTCCCTTTTACTCTTTACATTTTTGGGACTGAGAATACATGGGCTGTTTTTACAACTGCTTTATTAAATGCTTTTGAAATATATTTGTGAACTGCGAATACATGAAATGCTTTTATAAATGTTTGACGAGATAGACACAAGAAAAACATTCCTCGAATGAATTATTATGCAGACAGAAGTTCTGCGGATTATTATTGAATTATGTGGACATGATAATTGCCACCTTTGAATTATGTGGACATGATAATTGCCACCATTGAATTATGTGGACATGATAATTGCCACCAATTGATATGAATGTTATGTATCGAGAGAATGATTTTATACACAGGTTATGTGTATGTTATTTTTGTGCACGAGATATGTGTACGGTTACTAAGATTTATGAAAAATGATTTTGTACATGAGAAAGGTTTACTGTATTTAAAAAGATATCGCATGTACATTACAGGTGGGTATAGGATTCGGGCCCATTTGTACCATGCAGGATTTAAATCTGTGGTCTATCAAAATGATGAATTTTATTGTTTTATGATAAACCTATGAACTTACCAACCTTTTGGTTGACACTTGAAAGCATGTTTATTCTCAGGTATGAAAGAAATCTTCCACTGTGCATTTGCTCATATTAGAGACATTACTTGGAGTCATTCATGACATATTTCAAAAGACGTTGCATTCGAGTCGTCGAGTTCATCAAGATTATTATTAAGTCAATTATAGTTGGATATATTATGAAATGGTATGCATGTCGTCAACTGTCAACTGTCAATGTAATGAAAGTTTGTCTTTTAAAAACGAATGCAATGTTTGTAAAATGTATCATATAGAGGTCAAGTACCTCGCGATGTAACCAAATGTAATGTATTCGTCCAGATGGATTAGGACGAGTCACTACAGTTGGTATCAGAGCGGTGGTCTTAGCGAACCAGGTCTTGCATTAGTGTGTCTAACTAGTAGTTGTTAGGATGCATTAATGAGTCTGGACTTCGACCTAGTAGTTGTTAGGATATATTAATAAGTCTGGACTTGAACCTGGTCTGCATGATAGAAACTTTGCATATCATTCCTTGTCGAAAAATATCTACTTATCATTTTCAGTCTCGACACTTTTTATTGCAATTATTGCATAGATGATGTACAGACAAATTCATATCCCATCATATCTATTACCATGGATCTTATTTGACACTTTCCAAAATTTCCTCCGTAAATTACGGAATCTTTTTGCTATATATATGTATTCGAGAAGACGGAGATATCATCCAGTATCCAACACTCAATTCATATCAAGAATCATTTCATAACTTTCTGCGACCGCGTAAGATGGCCTCTTCGAATAGACCAAGTTCCTCCAGCTCCGAAGACAGTGCGATGGGAGCGCACCAACCGATCAACTACCGTGATTTCTTTAGAAAGTGGGGATGGGTTCGCGAGATACTTACCATATGGAGAAATGAAGAAGGTACACCGTATCACGAGCCAAACTTTCCACCTAACGTCGGAGTACTCGATCCGCTTACCGGCGAACCTGTTCGCAACACCGTTTTCACTCTTTTCGCAAGGATTTTCCGCCTCGAAAGTCGACTCGATATAGCTAAAGATAGGATTCGTCCTCTACTCCCGAATTCTAATCAGATAGGATTATTAGAAGAAGTTAGAAGACTTCGAACTAAATATCAAGAATTGACAAACCTTACGGAAGAATGGGTAGAACAAATTCATAGACTCGAGTGTAAAGTAGAAACCCTAGAAGTGACGGTGTTCGATTTGGAAGCTAGGCTTGCACCTACTACGCAAGTACCACCACCAATACCAACAACATCAGTAACCCCATCAGCATCAGCATCATTCCCATCACCACAAGCTCTGTAAGCACCATAGACATCGAAGAATATCGAGAATGATGAATTATGAAACATTAATTCATTACTTACGGTTCACGATTAAAAGATATATGTATGTATATCTCGTAATCGTACTAAAATACTTTTCAAATCAACTATGACGTGTGAATATTTTAACGGGTTGGTAATGCCCGAGAAATATAAAAGAAGCTCTAAAGGGCTTCTATCATAATTAATTCACATATGTTATCATTCACATCTTTCACCAACCAAAATTCACCTTTTGGCGAAGAACCTGAAACACTTACCGGTGAACCTATTAGAAACACCATTTTCACCCTCATTTTCCGAATACCTCGCTATGATTATATACTATCTCAAATTCAAAACCTTATTCACTCGCTCGTTCCTACCGACAATCATCCCGGAGTAATAAGTCAACGAGCTTCGCACCCGAGTTGTAGATGTGAAAATTATGGTGCAAAATGTACCAGCTTCAGCAACATTACCGACATTAACAGTACCACCAACAACAACATCCACATCCCAAGCTTCAATTTCACAATCTGTCTCACGAACATCAACATCATACGCACCATAGATACCAAGGAGTACCAACAGCAATGAACGATGAAGTATTGAACCATAACTTCATTAATATTCTACGAAGAATATGTGGATCCTAATAATTAATAATGAAGTATTGATCCATAACTTCATTAATATTCTGTGAAGAATATGTGGTTCCTAATAGTTTTAGAGATTACTTATTCTAGCTCAAATCGAAAATCAAATGAGTCTAATATTATATTGACTCATTAAATCCATAATTACATCTGAAGAAAATATATATGTATATATATTTTCATAAAGATTGTGATTAAAAAATTCTTTCGTACAAACTGTTAATGATGAAAATATTTTAACGGGTAGGTAATACCCGAGGAATACTTAAGATTTCACATTAATAAGTTACACTATACATTCTTCAAATCCGATTCAACAGTCATTTACTATCCTACATACAACCACGGATATACATATCCGTTCACCAAAGAATAACCATTTTCATTCCAATTCAATTTCATATACGAGTTTCTACCGATCAAAATCCAAGTCAAGATTTGACAAGTGGCATAATGAAGAAAATAATGAACAAAATAAAATTGATTAGTAACCAATTAATTAACTACGTAAAATTTTAACCCTATACTAATAAAAAAAAAACCTAGCTGATTGTTCCTAGCTAACTGCTCCTATATGACTATATCCTTATAATATACTAGTTTTGGTTGAACTATTGGACTATTGGACTACTATCATGGACAATTAAAAAGTATTAAAAGAGTAAGAAATATTAATTACAACAAATTTTGACTTAAAAGATTGTAAATAAATTACATCTACTACAATTAAACATTCTTTCTAGTTTGCCACTTGATTTTATCTTAAACCTCATTTGTATCTTGACGATTACAATCTGCATTCAAACCTTTCATGATTCTTGAAAACACTTCAATCTAGAGGATGAACCAACCACACTTCATCTACGGAAGGAAAGATTTATGCATATAGTTATGCACCTGAAAAACTCTCGAAAACTGAGTAAACGTTTAACACGTAGCTGTGCTAATTCCTTTAGTGTTATTATTACCGAAAATAACCTTGCAACTCCTGTTCGAGATAGCCAATTTTGTCACAGCTCCAGCAAATCAACTTCAACTTTTCGTTCGAAACAACCTTATTATAACTTTGAAGTATATGCGTGCTCTTTATTGCTACCGGGGAACCTTTTATATTCCACCATATTACCATCAGCGTTTAATAATTTTAAAAACACAATTCTCCTGAAACCACCTCGGAGTGATAATGGACGATTCAGATATGGCTGCATTAAATGCAGAGGAAACAGTAAAATTGTAGATGGCCTAAATGGCCAAGAGTTTGATGATAAGAATGGAATGCTGGGAATGCTTGATAGAAAATTTAGTACTGAAAAATAGATTGAGCTAAACATGAAGGAGACCAAGGACAAAGACAAGGACCAAACCCTATATTCAAAGAATCCAGGTAATTCTGGATCCGCCAAAATCTTTAGAGAATATCTTGCTTCGAAGTCATGTTAAAATCTTGCGGAAAATTTTTCCTTATCAACTTTCGAACTTAGAAATTTCAAAATATCATCATAAATATCTTCGATATTTCTGAGGATATTTTCATAAATATTCTTGTCCGAAATTATCTACCTCTTCGTGCTTTCTGTATTCCATTATGTTGGAAACTTCTGTAAAATTCAAGTATAAATTATGAATGAATTCTGGAGAGATGTAGGGAATTGAAGCATGAGTTAAGTATAATATAATGGCGCTTGGCCAACGTGATTATATTACAGTAAGTCATGCTGAGTTTCTAATGAAACGTGATGATGGTTCACAGTAGATTATACCATCATCATGTGTCATGTTACATAACTCTTTCATTCTGTTTAACTTCTAAACATATCAAGAAAATATATTATTGATAGTTCTATTCTTAGTGATTTTGGTAATTTACCAAATTAAATCGTGCAATTACGTTCCTTCCTGCTTAAAATATTATGATCAATCGAAACTTCATACCTACGAATTCTGGACCATTATTCGCTTGACTTAAAGTCGAAAAGGGAAAACAAAAGCATGGAACTTCAAAATATAAGGGAAAATATAAAGCCCGATAACAACACATAAATTACAAACCGTGTATATCAATGTTTATCGCAACGTAAAGACACGGGAGAATTAAAAACACTATAACCCCAAGGGCGAAGTAGAAGAAAACAGATTCCTCCGGTGGAAGTTGGAAAAGGAGAATGATTGTTGCGATAGTAAGGATGAGGACAAGGATCAGAACCGGATTAAGCATTTCACAATCTTTTGGATTTGAAAATTGAGTATAGACGTGGTTGATGTCGTAGGGGGTGTATACAAAATAGCTTTATTTTTAGTGCGAAATACTATTAAATACGATACAATTTTACACAAGATATTTATTTATTTATAGAATGGATATACTTAAACCTTGCTACAACACTTATAGGCAGTGTACCTAATCGTAAAGTAGTGTAGTTTTTAGTAAGTCCGGTTCGTTCCACAGGGAAATCTTTAAACAAAGCTTAACGCTATATTAATTTACTTTTATAAAAATACAAACATATATCTAAGTAATTTTATTATAAAGGGGGGTTTTTACCGTTTAATGACCGGTTTGTCGATTTTAAAACTTTAGTCGCAGTTAAAACCTAATGTAAAATATTAAATAAATAAAAGACTTAATTTAAAGCGTAAAGTAAATAACGATAATGAAATTGCGAATAATAAAAGTGCGATAAAATAAAATTGCGATAATTAAAAAGTACGATAATTAAAAGTGCGATTAAATAACAATAAATAAAAGTGCGATAATTAGAAGTGCAATTAAATATAAAATAAAGGAAATTAAATATGAAATAAAAGAATTATGCTTATTTAAACTTCCGTAATCATGATGTTCGACGTGTTGATTTTAGTTTTATGCCCATGGGTTAATTGTCCTTTGTCCTGGATTATTTAATATGTCCGTCTGGTTTTTGTCCATAACAGTCCATCAGTCATAAATATAAAGTGCGAGTGTCCTCGTCAAATTATTATTATACCCGAAGTTAAATATTCCAACTAATTGGGGATTCGAATTGTAACAAGGTTTTAATACTTTGTTTAATGAATACACCAGGTTATCGACTGCGTGTAAACCAAGGTTTTACTACTTTGTTAACAATTACACCAATTACCCTTGAATGTAATTTCACCCCCGTTTTAATTATTCTAGTGGCTATTAATCCATTCCCGTGTCCGGTTAAATGAACGATTATTCGTACATATAAATACCCCGCCCATCGTGTCCGATCGAGTGTATATGGTAATTTATAGGGACGCCCAATTGTAAATCTTTATATTAACATTAACAAACTATCATTTAGTTAAACAAATATAAAGCCCATTAATAGGCCATAGTCTAATTTCCACAAGTGTCGTTCTTTTGTCCAAACCCCAATTATGGTACAAAGCCCAATTACCCAATTTTAGTAATTAGCCCAACATCATGATTACTTCGTTTTAAATAAGCATAATAATAACTTAGCTATGAGACATTAATGTAAAAAGGTTGAACATAACTTACAATGATTAAAAATAGCGTAGCGTTACACGGACAGAATTTCGACTTACACCCTTACAATATTTGCTAACATACCCTTATTATTAGAATTATAATTAAAATTAAAATTAAAATATAAATTATAAATATAAATATATCGTATGAATGAGGAAAAAAAAGATGATGATTTGCGATCAGAATTCGGTTGGCTTTATAGGCAGTTTTTCATTTTGGGGCTCCGCGACTCGCGGCATTTTTGCCTTCAAACTCCGCGAGTCGCGGAGAATGAAATTACAGCTCAGTCCCTTGGAGTCTTTCTCTGCCGACGGTTTTTATTTATAAATATAATATATATATAATTAATATAATTAATTATATATTATATTATATTTATATACATAGTTAACTTGTAATTTTTAGTCCGTTGCGTCGAGCGTTAAGAGTTGACTCTGGTCCCGGTTCCGGATTTTCGAACGTCCTTGCGTACAATTTAATATCTTGTACTTTGCATTTTGAATCTTGTACTCTTGTAATTTCGAGACGTTTTTTTATCAATAATTGGAACCTTTTTGATTGTCTTTTGTACTTTTGAGCTTTTTGGTCGTTTGCGTCTTCAATTCGTCGAATCTGTCTTTTGTCTTCACCTTTTATTATTTAAACGAATATCACTTGTAAATAGAACAATTGCAACTAAAAGCTTGTCTTTCTTGAGGAATAATGCTATGAAATATATGTTCGTTTTTAGCATTATCAAATATTCCCACACTTGAGCGTTGCTTGTCCTCAAGCAATATCGTCTTGAAATACTAGAATCACTTCTTTATTCTTCACACTTTGTACATCAGTGATTTCTATACGACGGTATAAACAATGGTAGTAACGATATGGTTTACAGTCCCACATGACTATAAAAATTTAGATCCATTAAGGAAATTGGATCTTTATGAAAACATTTGATCTTTTGAAAATTAAATCTAGTTTTTACCCTAGATAAGTTTTTCAGAATAACCCTTTACCGGTGTTTGCAAAATATTTTTGTGGATTTGGTGGGTTTCAGATTTGAAAATTTTAGCTCAAAACTTGCGGTTTTGTGTCACCCACTTGCTAACCTTGTATTTGGAAAGCAACACGTCCAGTTTACTTGTCCCGTATATTACCTTTCGGTAAACTACCGTCCGGTTGTAAAGGAAAGCGTTGAACAAGCAACTGTTAAGGCAATGTCCCCTGACATGCTTTTAATTATGGTCTATAACGTGTCGGACGCAATTACTATCCTTGGTAGGAGCAATAGTAAAGCTCACCCTTATAATTTTTCGGTATGGCACAAGGTCCTGTCTTTGACCATGCTATGCAACCACCGTTCTTACGGTTGACACCCGATTTAGTTCAGGTGACCTAATGAATTCCAGGTGAATTCCTAGGATTTTACGTTCAATGGTAATGAACGCATTGAAAATAGGGTTTTCAGAAAACAAATCGGTTTGTAATTTTGATCAAAATATTTTCTCGTTCAAGCTCGAGTTTAGATATCATTGAATTCCATGAGTTTGTAATTCTCAATCTTTAAGGTCAATCTCAAGGATTGAGTAATATCAGTCTTAAAAGCTGATTTTTAATCTTTAAGGAGAATATCCTTTCTGGGGATCTGATTCATTAGTCTTATCCAGCTAATTTGCATGGTGCCCCCCCATTGTACGAGATAAATCCTTCTCATGGTTAGGATAAATCTGACCACTTGGTGACCCTGTTTAATGCTGAGGTCCGTGGATTTCCTGCTGATTTTAGTGATGACTTTTCTAGATTTTTCGTCAACCTACAGCTGGTCTGGACGACAACTTCATGACCTAAATCAAGAAGCGCGTGTCTTTTTCGGAAGACTTTACTTCCTTTTAATGATGGAATTGATTCATCGTGTAGATCCATCTCTTCTTTTCTTTCATCGGGTAAAACAGTTTAGTTTAGTCCAAAGCAAAAGTATTTTCAGTTATTTGTTACAGATATATGTGACATATGTTTAAGATAACTTGGTAAATTTTCCCACACTTGGCTTTTATTTTCCTTTTTATCGTCCTCTATTCCATTTTAAATGAATTTTAATATTTTAGTTTGTTTCTCAATTTATGTCCTTTCCGAGGTAACAATAATTTCGGTGTTAAAACCTAGTTTTATCGTTCATAAATATGTATAAACATGATTTTGAGTTCATTTAATTGAAAATTTTGAAAATTTTTACTAGAATTGGGTAGTCAGTATATAAGACTAGGGCTGTTCTTTATTATCAGAGAGCACTAGATTCTAATACAACTACTGCTTTACTAGTATTTTTAATGGTAACCAAGTGTTTAAGATAAAAATTTTAAAATCCGAAAGAATTTAACCCCTTCCCACACTTAAGATCTTGCAATGCCCTCATTTGCAAGAAATCAGTAACAATTTAAATTATTGAGGGTGATTAGTGTGATAATGATTAAATTTTTACCAAAGTTTCCAAATATATTGGCGTTTGTTGGCTGAATGATAAATGGTGCACATCATTTGTTCATTCCGTCTTGTTGTTATTTCACATATATTTTGCATCTTGTCGTCAAAATTAGTTGCTTTTGCTGAACTTAATGCCAGTCTTTGAAAATGCGTTGTTTTACCCTGTTGTGTACATAAGATAAACTGCAAACATATATACATATTTTTGAAGTTTGGTATATTACCCCACATTCAAAAATTATTAAAATCTAAGAATAAAAGTTAGACAATTATAAAAATGATTACAATATTAACAAAAGCATTAAACGTTTCAATAATTACAAATTACAAAATAAATAAAACTAAGTATACTAAGGATGATATTGGTACCAATAGGGGTTCCAGGCATAACCATAGGTGCTATAGAATGCTTCGGCAGGGTCATACGTAGGATATGGTGGCTGCATCTCTATAGACCAAGGAGGGAAGATGGGTTTCGGTGTAGGAATATAGTTTCTACCTATATGTTGGCAATGAGCTATGATTTGGTTCTGATGAACTTGCCAATCTTCAAATGCTCTCTGTCTAGCATTTTCGTATTCCTGAGAAGCTATAAACCTTTGCATTTCTTGCATTTCATTCCCCCCTCCTACATTACCTTGCTGCTGGTTTCTCTCCACATGTGGATGTCTACCATGGTATCGTACTGCGGCGTTATTTCACCTCTTCAAAACTTTCGCACCATGGTATACATTTAAACCTATAGTATCGCGGGGTTCCGGTTCTTCTACTAATAATCCCCCCGACTTATATCCACACCGAGATATTCACCAATCAAAGTAATAAAAATACCACCTCCTATTATGCTATGCGGTCGCATCCCCCGAACCATAGCTGATAAATAATAACCCACACAATATGGTATACTTACAGCGCTTTGTGGGTCTCGAATACACATATGGTAAAACAAATCCTGTTCATTTACTTTTTCCTTGTTTTTACCCCTTTGTGTAATCGAATTAGCTAAAAACCTATGTATCACTCTTAATTCGGCTCTATCTATATCCAAATAAGAGTAATTTCCCCCTTTGAAACGGTGATGGCTTGTCATTTGACTCCACACACCGTGTGTATCAAAATTTTCATCTATCTTTCTACCGTTTAGTATCAATCCTCTACAATCGGCAGACGCTAACTCCTCAGGCGTATATATACGTAAAGCCTGAGCCATGTCCAGTAAAGATATGTGGCGCATTGAACCGCCTAACAAAAATCTAATAAAAGAACGATCGGTTAAACTAGCTACCCGATCATTCAACTCTATACTACATAACAATTCTTCACACCATACTTTATATACAGGTCTACGTATGGTGAATAAACGTACCCAGTCATTAAAAGAAGAATTACCATACCTCTGTACAAGTAATTCCCTAATTGGCCCGGCCAATTCTACAGCTTCTAAGGGTCCCCATTCTATGACCCTTGGTACCTCAACAACCTTAGAATGAAGAGTATGCAAACCCCTTTGATATTTTGGATAATCTATCCAAAGTCTGTCAAATCTCAGGTTCGGGTGCAACTCTTCCAAGTGCATATCAGAAAAGGTCATGACTGGATGAGGTATATCCTGCTTGTAGTAGTTATCCACCTCCTGTTGTTCCAAATTCTCAGCAGGAGCATTGCGGGCTTGGGATGAAGATTCACCCCTTTCATTCTGCAAAACACATCAAACACAATTTTTGTGCATCCAAATATGCATTAGTGTCAGCAAAATCATCAATCAAAATAATTACAATGACATTATCAATTTATATCAAACTTAAGCTTATTTTCATATTTTCATCAAATCTACACTTTTTCAAATAAGCATATACGAAAATGTTCGCCAAGTTTATAAGCATTCAACTCAAATAACATGTCAAAATAATCATTACTAGCAATTAAACAAGTCTCAAATGGCATTATCTTTCAAAAATCAAGTTCATGAATTTTAGACTTGAAAAAGTCCACTTTAATTCTCAAAATCATGTTTAGGCTCAAAGTTTGGATCATTTAACTACCTAGACATGTTACACTACTCAATTTAGCAACAATTCATGACAAAAATCGGCCATAACCTGTTTATATCAAAAAGCCCCAAATTTGCTCAAGAACACAAACCCTAGATTATTCAAAATTTGAAGTTTAAGGCTTCTAATCATGTTAAACAGCATCAATCTAGGTTATTCAAGCATAATACATAAACAATTTAAGCATAATTACACTAAAAAGCATCAAAATCAAATTGGGGAAAAAATTGCTCAAGAACACCAAATTTCGGATTAAATGGTGTTTAGGTGTAGAAATTTACCGTTTTTCTTGAGTAATTCTTAGATAGCATCCTTCTCAACATGATTTTAGCAAAAAATTTGGTGATTAACGGTTAAAAATTGTGATTTTGGGGTGTATTTTTCGGGTTTTTGTGGAGTATGTTCGCAGTTATTTTTGAGTTGTGGAGTGTGAAACTGAGCTGTTGCAGCTCTTATTTTTTTCTGTAATCCGGTCCTCCCGCGAGTCGCGGCATTTTTGCCTTCAAACTCCGCGACTCGCGGAGTTTTTTTTTTTTTTTTTTTTTTTTTTTTTTTTTTTATAATCATTAACTTTTGAAACAATTAAGTACTTAATTTTAAAATTTTGTTTCCCTTGTTATTTAGGACGAGGTCGTTTCGGATCGATGTCCTAGTCCGTCCCTCGACAAAATTTTAAAATTTGTCTTTTTGTAGCGATTGTTTTAAAAGCTAAGATTTTTGGGTTTTTTCAATGTTTTTGGCATACTTTAATTCAATAAGATTAAAAATAATGATAATAAAAGTTCTCGTCCCTCCCTCGGGTAAAGCAATTTCGGTTCAAAGACCTAGTCTTCAACTTGCGACGAATTTTAAAAATCATATTCTTAACTTAATGAGATAAAGTAAATTTTTGTTTTTAAATTCACATAACTTAAATATAAAATTCAAAATTAATATTAAAAATTCACACCAAACTTAAAATTTAAAATGCATAAAATTAAAAATTTATATTTTAAAAATTAAAAGTTCACACCAATCTTAATTTAAAAATTCATATTATAAATTCACACCAAACTTATATTAATTTTTCAAATATTTACATTTTTAAAAATATTGTTTTTACAAAGTTTACAATATTAATTTAAGATTTAAATATTAATTTTAAAAACATGGTAAAAATAAAATTAAAAATCTTTTTGTCTTTTTATCCCACTTTAATCAATCAAATATTATCAAAAATATGCGCCCCTCTTTTCGGTAAAGTAATTTCGGTTCCAAGACCTAATTTAACTCATGACGAATTTTTGAAATATTTTGGGTTGATTGATTAAAGATATTTATACCTTAAGAATAAACGTTAAATTTCGCAGTGATGTAATAAATTTTTGAATGATATCAATAATTTCTGTCGCCAAACCTAATTTTATTCAATACCAATTTAATACTTTTTAGCGAACAAATTAGCGTTTATTATCAAAAGGTTAAAAATAAAAATAAAAATAAAAACTGTACATACATACCTGTGAAATAGATTTCTTAGTTATATGATCTATCCCATTCATAAGATAGTCGGTTTAATTGGTTTTCCATGGCTACATAGGCGTAACCTCGAGCATTCAGTGTCTTTTCTTCTAAACATATGAACGGTCCGTCTCTGCATAAAGTAACAAATTCGGTATTTGAATAGGTTTGATTATTTGAACATTTACCTCCATGTGACCATTTTCCGCATTTGTGACATCTTTCTAGGTGTCGTGCTCTTCTTTTCGCTGCGGATTTTGATTTTCCTTTACCAAATTGTAACTTATTATCTTCGCATCTAGATTCTTTTCTAACTCCGTCCATTCTTTCTCTGATTACTGATACTAATTCACTCGGTAGTATGTCATTATTTCTTTTAGTGATCAAAGCGTGTAGCATTAGACCATGGTTTAGTTCACAGGCAGTCTTCATTTTGTAAAAACCTAAAAAAAATAAAAATTCAGAATGGGGGGAGAAGACTAGTTCTTTAGGGTCTGCTAGGGAAAGACCATTCGGGTTCCATTTTCGAGAACTACACGAAAACAGACAATCTAACTCTAACAGAAATACATATTATCCTTTAAAGACTTGATTCTCCCCACACTTAGTTAGCTGTGGTGTCGAAATTGTGATTAACTTCGTTGTCGACTTCCATCGGACCATGTATGTAATGTTTAACTCTGTGACCATTAACTTTAAATTCAATCCCATTTGAATTTATTAATTCTATCGTTCCGTATGGGAAAACTCTTTTGACTATGAATGGTCCAGACCATCTTGATTTCAATTTTCCAGGAAATAGCTTGAATCATGAATTGAAAAGAAGAACTCTGTCTCCTTCTTTAAATTCTTTTGAACTTCTGATTCTTTTATCATGCCATTTCTTCATTCTTTCTTTATAGATTAACGAATTTTCGTATGCTTCATGTCTTAATTCTTCTAATTCGTTTAGTTGACTTAATCGTAGACGTCCGGCTTCATGTAAATCAAGATTACATGTCTTCAAAGCCCAAAATGCTTTGTGTTCAATTTCTACCGGAAGATGACATGCTTTTCCAAAAACAAGTCTAAAAGGTGTGGTTCCAATTGGAGTTTTGTAGGCTGTTCTAAAAGCCCAAAGTGCATCCTCCAATTTAATGGACCATTCCTTCGGATTTGATCCTACGGTTTTCTCTAGAATACGTTTTAAAGCTCGGTTGGTATTTTCAACTTGTCCACTTGTTTGTGGATGATATGCGGTGGAGATTTTATGAGTTACTCCATATCTTTTAAGAACTTTCTCAAGTTGATTATTACAGAAATGAGTACCCCGATCACTTATTAAAGCTTTCGGTGTTCCAAACCTTGCAAAAAGACGTTTTAAAAAGTTGACTACAACTCGTGCATCGTTAGTTGGGAGAGCTTGTGCTTCCGCCCATTTAGATACATAATCAATGGCTACGAGTATATATAGATTATTATTAGATTTTGGAAATGGACCCATAAAGTCAATACCCCAAATGTCAAATACTTCACATACTTGGATGACATTTTGTGGCATTTCATCACGTTGACTTATTTTTCCGGCCCTTTGACAAGCATCACAGGATTTGCAAAGAAGGTGTGCGTCTTTGTAAATTGTAGGCCAATAGAATCCAGCTTCATAAACTTTTCTTGCTGTTAGTTGAGGCCCATAATGCCCTCCTGTTGGTCCTGTGTGACAATGGTTTAAAATTTTACTAGCTTCATCTCCAAATACACATCGGCGTATTATTCCATCGGGACAACTTTTAAACAGGTGTGGATCTTCCCAGAAATAGTGTTTTATATCACTGAAGAATTTCTTTCGTCTTTGGTACGATAATCCTTTTTCAAGGAATCTACAAACTAAGTAGTTTGCATAGTCTGCAAACCATGGGATTTCATTATAATCTATCTTCAATAGATATTCATCAGGAAAGTTGTCTTGTATGGCCGATTCATTTAGAACTTCTAATTCGGGATTTTCAAGACGAGAAAGATGATCAGCGGCGAGATTTTCTGCTCCTCTTTTATCTCGGATTTCAATATCAAACTCTTGTAAGAGTAAGATCCAACGGATTAATCTTGGTTTAGCATCTTGTTTTGAAAATAGGTATCTAAGAGCAGAATGGTCGGTATAGACTATCGTTTTGGATAGAACGAGATATGAACGAAATTTGTCAAAAGCAAAGACAATAGCAAGGAGTTCTTTTTCAGTAGTTGTGTAATTCGTCTGTGCTCCTTGTAATGTCTTACTAGCGTAATAAATAGGTTGAAATCGTTTTTCAATCCTTTGTCCTAAAATGGCTCCCATTGCAAAATCACTTGCATCGCACATTAGTTCAAATGGTAGATTCCAATTTGGTGTTATCATGATTGGCGCATTAGTGAGTTTCTCTTTAAGAATATTAAAAGATTTGATACACTCATCTGAAAAGATGGATGGCGCATCCTTTTCTAGGAGTTTATTCATAGGAGTGGCAATTTTAGAAAAATCTTTTATGAAACGTCGGTAAAAACCGGCATGCCCTAGAAAACTCCTAACTCCTCTAACATTGGTGGGATGTGGAAGTTTAGTAATTACATCTACTTTAGCTCTATCCACTTCAATTCCTTCTTTTGAAATTTTATGTCCAAGAACGATGCCTTCTTTAACCATGAAATGACATTTCTCCCAATTAAGTACTAGATTTGATTTTTCGCATCTAATTAGCATTCGTTCCAGATTAACTAGACATGATTTAAATGTATCACCGAAGACTGAAAAGTCATCCATGAAAACTTCCATGCATTCTTCTATCATGTCGTGAAAAATCGCCATCATACACCTTTGAAAGGTTGCAGGGGCGTTGCAAAGTCCAAATGGCATGCGTTTGTAAGCAAAAGTACCATAAGGGCACGTGAATGTGGTTTTCTCTTGGTCCTCGGGTGCTATTGGAATTTGAAAATATCCGAAAAATCCATCTAGAAAACAATAGTAACTATTTCCGGCTAATCTTTCCAACATTTGATCAATGAAAGGTAAGGGAAAGTGATCTTTTCTGGTGGCGTCATTTAATTTTCTATAATCAATACATACACGCCATCCTGTTACAGTCCTAGTAGGAATAAGCTCATTTTTCTCATTTATGATGACAGTCATGCCACCCTTCTTAGGCACGCATTGAACTGGGCTTACCCATGGACTATCAGAAATTGGATATATCAAACCTGCATCTAGCAGTTTAATAATCTCTTTCTTAACTACATCTTGCATATTAGGATTTAGTCTTCGTTGGCGTTGCACATACGTTTTATGACCTTCTTCCATAAGGATTTTATGTGTGCAATACGAAGGACTTATTCCTTTAATATCATGAATCTTCCATGCAATGGCTGGTTTATGAGCTTTCAACACAGAAATGAGTTGTGATTTCTCATTTTCAGTAAGAGAAGATGATATTATTACAGGTAATTCAGATTCACCATGTAAATAAGCGTATTCCAAATGGTTTGGAAGTGGCTTTAACTCTAATTTCGGAGGTTCTTCTATCGATGATTTATATCGATATCTGTCTTCTTCGTTTAGCATTTGAATTTCTTTTGTTGTTGGTTCATATCCATTAGCTATAAGTGTAGCTAACATTTCAGCTTCATCAATTGGTTCATTACCTTCTCCTAAAGAACATTCTCCTGTTCCTTGTAATTCTGGAAATTCTTCTAATAATTCTGCATGTGCATCTATAGTTTGAATATAATAACATGTATCATCTGCAGATTGTGGTTGTTGCATTGCTCTATCAACTGAAAAGGTAACACTCTCATCCTCTATACTTAGGGTCAGTTTCTTACCGAACACGTCTATCATTGCTTTAGCCATGTTTAAGAATGGTCTTCCTAATATGAGAGGAACTTGAGAATCTTCTTCCATGTCCAGAACAACAAAATCTACTGGAAATACTAAAGTACCAACTTTAACTAGCATGTTCTCCATTATCCCTCTAGGATATTTTATTGATCTATCGGCTAGTTGTATGCTTATTCTGGTTGGTTTTAATTCTCCAAGGTCTAGTTTAGTGTATAGTGAATACGGCATTAGATTTATACTAGCACCTAAATCTGCTAATGCTTCTATTGAACTAAGACTACCCAGAAAACATGGAATTCTTCCTGGATCAGATAGTTTTTCTGGTATCTTATTCAACAGCACTGCTGAACAATTAGCATTCATAGTAACAGCCGAGAGTTCTTCCATTTTCTTTCTATTTGAGATTAGATCTTTCAAGAATTTAGCATATCTAGGCATTCCTGAAATCACATCAATGAAAGGAAGATTTACATTTATCTGTTTAAACATATCCAAGAATTTGGATTGCTCGGCTTCAAGTTTCTCTTTCTTCATTTTACTCGGGTAAGGAAGTGGTGGTTGGTATGGTTTAACATAAGGTTTAGCCTTAACTGTGTTATCTTCATTAACCTTCTCAACTACCGGTTCTTTTTCCTTATCTTGATCAGGTTGTAGTTCTTGTGGAGTAGGAATAGTTTCATCAGAAGTTACAGGTATTTCAGGTGGTTTAAGTGTTGTACCACTTCTTGTGGTAATGGCTTTAGCTGTTTCATTTCGGGGGTTAGCATTTGTATCACTAGGTAGACTTCCCGGTTTTCTTTCACCTATTAACCTTGCTAGGTTACTTACTTCTTGTTCTAGATTTTGAATAGAAGCTTGTTGATTTCTAAATGCTTGAGCATTTTGTTCATTGGTTTGTTTCTGAGATGTGAAAAACTGCGTTTGAGTTTCAACTAGCTTCGTCATCATATCTTCTAAATTTGGCTTTTTATCATCGGTTTATTGTGGTGGTTTGTTTTGAAAATTTGGTCTTTGCTGATTGTAAGTATTATTGGATACTTGTTGATTGCTAGGACCTTGTTGGTTGTTGTATGGAATATTTCAGTTATAATTCTGATTTTGATTGTAAATAGGTCTTGGCGGTTGATAATTATTCTGATAATTATTTCCAGGCCTTTGGTTTATGTATGAAATATTCTCTCTTTGTTCCATTGTTAATTCAATACTGAGACAATCTTTTGTCAAATGTGGTCCTCCACACTGCTCACAACTAATTCGTATTGAGTGAATATCTTTAGTCATCTTTTCCATTCGTCTCTCCACAGCATCTATCTTTGCGGAAATGGAATCTAAGTCATGGCTAGAATCGGCTCTAGCTGCTTTAGATGATCTAATGATATCTTTTTCTTGGTGCCACTCATGTGAGTGGGAAGCAGTGTTATCAATAATTTTGTAAGCATCAGTTTCGGTTTTCTTCATAATAGAACCACCAGCTGCTATATCTATGTCTTTTCTTGTAGTGATGTCGCATCCTTGGTAGAATATTTGTACTATTTGACAGGTGTCTAAACCATGTTGCGGACATCCTCTTAACAACTTTCCATATCTTGTCCACGCCTCATATAGAGTTTCATTTGGCTTCTGTGTAAACGTAACAATTTCTGCTTGAAGTCTTACGGCTTTAGATGCCGGAAAGAATTGTTTAAGAAATTTGTCAACTAAAACGTCCCAGGTATCAATCGCCCCTTCAGGTAATGATTCCAACCAATCTTTGGCTTCTCCCTTTAAAGTCCAGGGAAATAACATGAGATAGATTTGTTCATCCTCCACTTCTCGGATTTTAAATAGTGTGCAGATCCTATTAAAGGTACGTAGATGTTCATTTGGATCTTCCTTAGGCGCACCACTAAATTGGCATTGATTAGTCACCATGTGTAGAATTTGTCCTTTGATTTCATAATCTGGTGCATTAATGTCTGGATGAGTAATTGCGTGACCTTGGCCAGTGCGTTTAGCTCTCATTCGGTCTTCCATACTTAAAGGTTCCAGATTCTCCATAATTGAATTTGTTGAATCGGTATCACTAGATGATTCTGATTTAATGGTTCGTTCCTCAACAATCTCTGTTTGAATGATTGGTGACTCCGGAGGAAAGTTTAATGGTTCAGGATCTACGAACCGTTCCTGAATATTTTCCGGATTCTCAATTGTGAGGTTGGTTTCAAAAAATGAATTATCGGAAATTTGAACTGAAGTACTTGGTCTACTGGATGACGATTCTAAAGAAAAATCAACGGCGGTAATATTTGCTAAATGTCTTGATCTAGTTACAGGTGGTGAACGTACAAAAGGTGGTGAACGTCTTGCTCGGTGCATTCACTGAATATCCTATTAGTTTTTAAAAGGAAAGAAAAATTATAATAAGTTATCCAATCAATAGACTTTTCTGATTTTGCCCACGTTTCGAATAGCCAAAAGATGCAGCAGAGGGGCAGGATTCGTTTGGTTTCAATATAATTGAGGACTGTTTGGCTCCAATAACCCGGTCCACGTACAAATCCAACTATTACTACGAACCAGAAAATTTTGATGTCTATTAATTTAACCACTTAAAATAAATTTTCGTAATTTTAAGAAATTTAGATAAGAAGTAGAATAAAAATCTATGTCCTAAAACTAGAATAGCGAGAAATAAGAAAGAAAAAGAGTTCGTCGCAAAAGGTCGAAAAAGAAAAAATGGTTGAAAAATAAAAGGTGAAGAAAAAATAAAAGAAACTTATAAAACTTAAAAGTACTTGACTAACCTAACCTTATTACTACAACTAACTTAAAATTATAATCGCAAATTGAGATTACTAATTGGAATGATAATTGATACATAGGTAAAAGTCGTCTAAAAATATTAAAGCTTACAGGAAAAACTAAATCCCAAATGGAAATAACTTAAAAAGAAACTAAAACTTAAAAAGGCGTCGCAAAATTCTAAAGTACCTAAATCTTAGTCTAAAGAAAAAGCACTTAAGGAATTCTACGGCAAAGCCTAAAAATCTAGGAGTAAAAATGACTATAGCAAAAACTAAGTTTAAAACTAAATATGAGCTAAAAATACAAATATTACGCTAAAACGATTAAAAAGGGACAAAATATAAAAATATACAAAAAGTTGTAAAAAGTACAATTTTTATAAAAATATTATTTTTATATTATTTATTTAATAAAACTACTAATTTTACAATTTAATAAAACTAATTAATACTAAATACATAAATTAAATAAAAAGTAAAAGTTAAAATAAAATTAATTATAATAATAATAATAATTAGGGTTAATAATAATAATAATTATTAAATACCCCGTAATTAATGCTGAATTAGGGTTCTGTCTCGTGTCAGAGTCACTCCGCGAGTTGCGGTAATTTATAAAGAAAACCCCGCGAGTCGCGGGGTTCAGAAATTCAGATGACAGCTTATTAAATTCGACGCGTTTTTCTTTATTTATTTTTTTTTTCTGTTTTCTGTTTTTATATAAATAAAAGATATTTAAATAAAACTTATATTTTTATAAACTAAAATAAAAATAAAGAAACTTATAAAACTTAAATATTTAACAAAATCTTAAAAATACTTATATTTTTGTTTTTCTTTTTATATTTTTGAATAATTAAAACGTATTTTTACAAAAACGAATTTAAATAAAAGTTAACTAAAAATCTTTTTTTTTTATATATTAGCGTTGCGCTTCCGGCGTTTAAGAGCCTCCCCGGCAGCGGCGCCAAAATACTTGATGTCGTAGGGGGTGTATACAAAATAGCTTTATTTTTAGTGCGAAATACTATTAAATACGATACAATTTTACACAAGATATTTATTTATTTATAGAATGGATATACTTAAACCTTGCTACAACACTTATAGGCAGTGTACCTAATCGTAAAGTAGTGTAGTTTTTAGTAAGTCCGGTTCGTTCCACAGGGAAATCTTTAAACAAAGCTTAACGCTATATTAATTTACTTTTATAAAAATACAAACATATATCTAAGTAATTTTATTATAAAGGGGGGTTTTTACCGTTTAATGACCGGTTTGTCGATTTTAAAACTTTAGTCGCAGTTAAAACCTAATGTAAAATATTAAATAAATAAAAGACTTAATTTAAAGCGTAAAGTAAATAACGATAATGAAATTGCGAATAATAAAAGTGCGATAAAATAAAATTGCGATAATTAAAAAGTACGATAATTAAAAGTGCGATTAAATAACAATAAATAAAAGTGCGATAATTAGAAGTGCAATTAAATATAAAATAAAGGAAATTAAATATGAAATAAAAGAATTATGCTTATTTAAACTTCCGTAATCATGATGTTCGACGTGTTGATTTTAGTTTTATGCCCATGGGTTAATTGTCCTTTGTCCTGGATTATTTAATATGTCCGTCTGGTTTTTGTCCATAACAGTCCATCAGTCATAAATATAAAGTGCGAGTGTCCTCGTCAAATTATTATTATACCCGAAGTTAAATATTCCAACTAATTGGGGATTCGAATTGTAACAAGGTTTTAATACTTTGTTTAATGAATACACCAGGTTATCGACTGCGTGTAAACCAAGGTTTTACTACTTTGTTAACAATTACACCAATTACCCTTGAATGTAATTTCACCCCTGTTTTAATTATTCTAGTGGCTATTAATCCATTCCCGTGTCCGGTTAAATGAACGATTATTCGTACATATAAATACCCCGCCCATCGTGTCCGATCGAGTGTATATGGTAATTTATAGGGACGCCCAATTGTAAATCTTTATATTAACATTAACAAACTATCATTTAGTTAAACAAATATAAAACCCATTAATAGCCCATAGTCTAATTTCCACAAGTGTCGTTCTTTTGTCCAAACCCCAATTATGGTACAAAGCCCAATTACCCAATTTTAGTAATTAGTCCAACATCATGATTACTTCGTTTTAAATAAGCATAATAATAACTTAGCTATGAGACATTAATGTAAAAAGGTTGAACATAACTTACAATGATTAAAAATAGCGTAGCGTTACACGGACAGAATTTCGACTTACACCCTTACAATATTTGCTAACATACCCTTATTATTAGAATTATAATTAAAATTAAAATTAAAATATAAATTATAAATATAAATATATCGTATGAATGAGGAAAAAAAAGATGATGATTTGCGATCAGAATTCGGTTGGCTTTATAGGCAGTTTTTCATTTTGGGGCTCCGCGACTCGCGGCATTTTTGCCTTCAAACTCCGCGAGTCGCGGAGAATGAAATTACAGCTCAGTCCCTTGGAGTCTTTCTCTGCCGACGGTTTTTATTTATAAATATAATATATATATAATTAATATAATTAATTATATATTATATTATATTTATATACATAGTTAACTTGTAATTTTTAGTCCGTTGCGTCGAGCGTTAAGAGTTGACTCTGGTCCCGGTTCCGGATTTTCGAACGTCCTTGCGTACAATTTAATATCTTGTACTTTGCGTTTTGAATCTTGTACTCTTGTAATTTCGAGACGTTTTTTATCAATAATTGGAACCTTTTTGATTGTCTTTTGTACTTTTGAGCTTTTTGGTCGTTTGCGTCTTCAATTCGTCGAATCTGTCTTTTGTCTTCACCTTTTATTATTTAAACGAATATCACTTGTAAATAGAACAATTGCAACTAAAAGCTTGTCTTTCTTGAGGAATAATGCTATGAAATATATGTTAGATTTTAGCATTATCAAATATTCCCACACTTGAGCTTTGCTTGTCCTCAAGCAATATCGTCTTGAAATACTAGAATCACTTCTTTATTCTTCACACTTTGTATATCAGTGATTTCTATACGACGGTATAAACAATGGTAGTAACGATATGGTTTACAGTCCCACATGACTATAAAAATTTAGATCCATTAAGGAAATTGGATCTTTATGAAAACATTTGATCTTTTGAAAATTAAATCTAGTTTTTACCCTAGATAAGTTTTTCGGAATAACCCTTTACCGGTGTTTGCAAAATATTTTTGTGGATTTGGTGGGTTTCAGATTTGAAAATTTTAGCTCAAAACTTGCGGTTTTGTGTCACCCACTTGCTAACCTTGTATTTGGAAAGCAACACGTCCAGTTTACTTGTCCCGTATATTACCTTTCGGTAAACTACCGTCCGGTTGTAAAGGAAAGCGTTGAACAAGCAACTGTTAAGGCAATGTCCCCTGACATGCTTTTAATTATGGTCTATAACGTGTCGGACGCAATTACTATCCTTGGTAGGAGCAATAGTAAAGCTCACCCTTATAATTTTTCGGTATGGCACAAGGTCCTGTCTTTGACCATGCTATGCAACCACCGTTCTTACGGTTGACACCCGATTTAGTTCAGGTGACCTAATGAATTCCAGGTGAATTCCTAGGATTTTACGTTCAATGGTAATGAACGCATTGAAAATAGGGTTTTCAGAAAACAAATCGGTTTGTAATTTTGATCAAAATATTTTCTCGTTCAAGCTCGATTTTAGATATCATTGAATTCCATGAGTTTGTAATTCTCAATCTTTAAGGTCAATCTCAAGGATTGAGTAATATCAGTCTTAAAAGCTGATTTTTAATCTTTAAGGAGAATATCCTTTCTGGGGATCTGATTCAGTAGTCTTATCCAGCTAATTTGCATGGTGCTCCCCCATTGTACGAGATAAATCCTTCTCATGGTTAGGATAAATCTGACCACTTGGCGACCCTGTTTAATGCTGAGGTCTGTGGATTTCCTGCTGATTTTAGTGATGACTTTTCTAGATTTTTCGTCAACCTACAGCTGGTCTGGACGACAACTTCATGACCTAAATCAAGAAGCGCGTGTCTTTTTCGGAAGACTTTACTTCCTTTTAATGATGGAATTGATTCATCGTGTAGATCCATCTCTTCTTTTCTTTCATCGGGTAAAACAGTTTAGTTTAGTCCAAAGCAAAAGTATTTTCAGTTATTTGTTACAGATATATGTGACATATGTTTAAGATAACTTGGTAAATTTTCCCACACTTGGCTTTTATTTTCCTTTTTATCGTCCTCTATTCCATTTTAAATGAATTTTAATATTTTAGTTTGTTTCTCAATTTATGTCCTTTCCGAGGTAACAATAATTTCGGTGTTAAAACCTAGTTTTATCGTTCATAAATATGTATAAACATGATTTTGAGTTCATTTAATTGAAAATTTTGAAAAATTTTACTAGAATTGGGTAGTCAGTATATAAGACTAGGGCTGTTCTTTATTATCAGAGAGCACTAGATTCTAATACAACTACTGCTTTACTAGTATTTTTAATGGTAACCAAGTGTTTAAGATAAAAATTTTAAAATCCGAAAGAATTTAACCCCTTCCCACACTTAAGATCTTGCAATGCCCTCATTTGCAAGAAATCAGTAACAATTTAAATTATTGAGGGTGATTAGTGTGATAATGATTAAATTTTTACCAAAGTTTCCAAATATATTGGCGTTTGTTGGCTGAATGATAAATGGTGCACATCATTTGTTCATTCCGTCTTGTTGTTATTTCACATATATTTTGCATCTTGTCGTCAAAATTAGTTGCTTTTGCTGAACTTAATGCCAGTCTTTGAAAATGCGTTGTTTTACCCTGTTGTGTACATAAGATAAACTGCAAACATATATACATATTTTTGAAGTTTGGTATATTACCCCACATTCAAAAATTATTAAAATCTAAGAATAAAAGTTAGACAATTATAAAAATGATTACAATATTAACAAAAGCATTAAACGTTTCAATAATTACAAATTACAAAATAAATAAAACTAAGTATACTAAGGATGATATTGGTACCAATAGGGGTTCCAGGCATAACCATAGGTGCTATAGAATGCTTCGGCAGGGTCATACGTAGGATATGGTGGCTGCATCTCTATAGACCAAGGAGGGAAGATGGGTTTCGGTGTAGGAATATAGTTTCTACCTATATGTTGGCAATGAGCTATGATTTGGTTCTGATGAACTTGCCAATCTTCAAATGCTCTCTGTCTAGCATTTTCGTATTCCTGAGAAGCTATAAACCTTTGCATTTCTTGCATTTCATTCCCCCCTCCTACATTACCTTGCTGCTGGTTTCTCTCCACATGTGGATGTCTACCATGGTATCGTACTGCGGCGTTATTTCGCCTCTTCAAAACTTTCGCACCATGGTATACATTTAAACCTATAGTATCGCGGGGTTCCGGTTCTTCTACTAATAATCCCCCCGACTTATATCCACACCGAGATATTCACCAATCAAAGTAATAAAAATACCACCTCCTATTATGCTATGCGGTCGCATCCCCCGAACCATAGCTGATAAATAATAACCCACACAATATGGTATACTTACAGCGCTTTGTGGGTCTCGAATACACATATGGTAAAACAAATCCTGTTCATTTACTTTTTCCTTGTTTTTACCCCTTTGTGTAATCGAATTAGCTAAAAACCTATGTATCACTCTTAATTCGGCTCTATCTATATCCAAATAAGAGTAATTTCCCCCTTTGAAACGGTGATGGCTTGTCATTTGACTCCACACACCGTGTGTATCAAAATTTTCATCTATCTTTCTACCGTTTAGTATCAATCCTCTACAATCGGCAGACGCTAACTCCTCAGGCGTATATATACGTAAAGCCTGAGCCATGTCCAGTAAAGATATGTGGCGCATTGAACCGCCTAACAAAAATCTAATAAAAGAACGATCGGTTAAACTAGCTACCCGATCATTCAACTCTATACTACATAACAATTCTTCACACCATACTTTATATACAGGTCTACGTATGGTGAATAAACGTACCCAGTCATTAAAAGAAGAATTACCATACCTCTGTACAAGTAATTCCCTAATTGGCCCGGCCAATTCTACAGCTTCTAAGGGTCCCCATTCTATGACCCTTGGTACCTCAACAACCTTAGAATGAAGAGTATGCAAACCCCTTTGATATTTTGGATAATCTATCCAAAGTCTGTCAAATCTCAGGTTCGGGTGCAACTCTTCCAAGTGCATATCAGAAAAGGTCATGACTGGATGAGGTATATCCTGCTTGTAGTAGTTATCCACCTCCTGTTGTTCCAAATTCTCAGCAGGAGCATTGCGGGCTTGGGATGAAGATTCACCCCTTTCATTCTGCAAAACACATCAAACACAATTTTTGTGCATCCAAATATGCATTAGTGTCAGCAAAATCATCAATCAAAATAATTACAATGACATTATCAATTTATATCAAACTTAAGCTTATTTTCATATTTTCATCAAATCTACACTTTTTCAAATAAGCATATACGAAAATGTTCGCCAAGTTTATAAGCATTCAACTCAAATAACATGTCAAAATAATCATTACTAGCAATTAAACAAGTCTCAAATGGCATTATCTTTCAAAAATCAAGTTCATGAATTTTAGACTTGAAAAAATCCACTTTAATTCTCAAAATCATGTTTAGGCTCAAAGTTTGGATCATTTAACTACCTAGACATGTTACACTACTCAATTTAGCAACAATTCATGACAAAAATCGGCCATAACCTGTTTATATCAAAAAGCCCCAAATTTGCTCAAGAACACAAACCCTAGATTATTCAAAATTTGAAGTTTAAGGCTTCTAATCATGTTAAACAGCATCAATCTAGGTTATTCAAGCATAATACATAAACAATTTAAGCATAATTACACTAAAAAGCATCAAAATCAAATTGGGGAAAAAATTGCTCAAGAACACCAAATTTCGGATTAAATGGTGTTTAGGTGTAGAAATTTACCGTTTTTCTTGAGTAATTCTTAGATAGCATCCTTCTCAACATGATTTTAGCAAAAAATTTGGTGATTAACGGTTAAAAATTGTGATTTTGGGGTGTATTTTTCGGGTTTTTGTGGAGTATGTTCGCAGTTATTTTTGAGTTGTGGAGTGTGAAACTGAGCTGTTGCAGCTCTTATTTTTTTCTGTAATCCGGTCCTCCCGCGAGTCGCGGCATTTTTGCCTTCAAACTCCGCGACTCGCGGAGTTTTTTTTTTTTTTTTTTTTTTTTTTTTTTTATAATCATTAACTTTTGAAACAATTAAGTACTTAATTTTAAAATTTTGTTTCCCTTGTTATTTAGGACGAGGTCGTTTCGGATCGATGTCCTAGTCCGTCCCTCGACAAAATTTTAAAATTTGTCTTTTTGTAGCGATTATTTTAAAAGCTAAGATTTTTGGGTTTTTTCAATGTTTTTGGCATACTTTAATTCAATAAGATTAAAAATAATGATAATAAAAGTTCTCGTCCCTCCCTCGGGTAAAGCAATTTCGGTTCAAAGACCTAGTCTTCAACTTGCGACGAATTTTAAAAATCATATTCTTAACTTAATGAGATAAAGTAAATTTTTGTTTTTAAATTCACATAACTTAAATATAAAATTCAAAATTAATATTAAAAATTCACACCAAACTTAAAATTTAAAATGCATAAAATTAAAAATTTATATTTTAAAAATTAAAAGTTCACACCAATCTTAATTTAAAAATTCATATTATAAATTCACACCAAACTTATATTAATTTTTCAAATATTTACATTTTTAAAAATATTGTTTTTACAAAGTTTACAATATTAATTTAAGATTTAAATATTAATTTTAAAAACATGGTAAAAATAAAATTAAAAATCTTTTTGTCTTTTTATCCCACTTTAATCAATCAAATATTATCAAAAATATGCGCCCCTCTTTTCGGTAAAGTAATTTCGGTTCCAAGACCTAATTTAACTCATGACGAATTTTTGAAATATTTTGGGTTGATTGATTAAAGATATTTATACCTTAAGAATAAACGTTAAATTTCGCAGTGATGTAATAAATTTTTGAATGATATCAATAATTTCTGTCGCCAAACCTAATTTTATTCAATACCAATTTAATACTTTTTAGCGAACAAATTAGCGTTTATTATCAAATGGTTAAAAATAAAAATAAAAATAAAAACTGTACATACATACCTGTGAAATAGATTTCTTAGTTATATGATCTATCCCATTCATAAGATAGTCGGTTTAATTGGTTTTCCATGGCTACATAGGCGTAACCTCGAGCATTCAGTGTCTTTTCTTCTAAACATATGAACGGTCCGTCTCTGCATAAAGTAACAAATTCGGTATTTGAATAGGTTTGATTATTTGAACATTTACCTCCATGTGACCATTTTCCGCATTTGTGACATCTTTCTAGGTGTCGTGCTCTTCTTTTCGCTGCGGATTTTGATTTTCCTTTACCAAATTGTAACTTATTATCTTCGCATCTAGATTCTTTTCTAACTCCGTCCATTCTTTCTCTGATTACTGATACTAATTCACTCGGTAGTATGTCATTATTTCTTTTAGTGATCAAAGCGTGTAGCATTAGACCATGGTTTAGTTCACAGGCAGTCTTCATTTTGTAAAAACCTAAAAAAAATAAAAATTCAGAATGGGGGGAGAAGACTAGTTCTTTAGGGTCTGCTAGGGAAAGACCATTCGGGTTCCATTTTCGAGAACTACACGAAAACAGACAATCTAACTCTAACAGAAATACATATTATCCTTTAAAGACTTGATTCTCCCCACACTTAGTTAGCTGTGGTGTCGAAATTGTGATTAACTTCGTTGTCGACTTCCATCGGACCATGTATGTAATGTTTAACTCTGTGACCATTAACTTTAAATTCAATCCCATTTGAATTTATTAATTCTATCGTTCCGTATGGGAAAACTCTTTTGACTATGAATGGTCCAGACCATCTTGATTTCAATTTTCCAGGAAATAGCTTGAATCATGAATTGAAAAGAAGAACTCTGTCTCCTTCTTTAAATTCTTTTGAACTTCTGATTCTTTTATCATGCCATTTCTTCGTTCTTTCTTTATAGATTAACGAATTTTCGTATGCTTCATGTCTTAATTCTTCTAATTCGTTTAGTTGACTTAATCGTAGACGTCCGGCTTCATGTAAATCAAGATTACATGTCTTCAAAGCCCAAAATGCTTTGTGTTCAATTTCTACAGGAAGATGACATGCTTTTCCATAAACAAGTCTAAAAGGTGTGGTTCCAATTGGAGTTTTGTAGGCTGTTCTAAAAGCCCAAAGTGCATCCTCCAATTTAATGGACCATTCCTTCGGATTTGATCCTACGGTTTTCTCTAGAATACGTTTTAAAGCTCGGTTGGTATTTTCAACTTGTCCACTTGTTTGTGGATGATATGCGGTGGAGATTTTATGAGTTACTCCATATCTTTTAAGAACTTTCTCAAGTTGATTATTACAGAAATGAGTACCCCGATCACTTATTAAAGCTTTCGGTGTTCCAAACCTTGCAAAAAGACGTTTTAAAAAGTTGACTACAACTCGTGCATCGTTAGTTGGGAGAGCTTGTGCTTCCGCCCATTTAGATACATAATCAATGGCTACGAGTATATATAGATTATTATTAGATTTTGGAAATGGACCCATAAAGTCAATACCCCAAATGTCAAATACTTCACATACTTGGATGACATTTTGTGGCATTTCATCACGTTGACTTATTTTTCTGGCCCTTTGACAAGCATCACAGGATTTGCAAAGAAGGTGTGCGTCTTTGTAAATTGTAGGCCAATAGAATCCAGCTTCATAAACTTTTCTTGCTGTTAGTTGAGGCCCATAATGCCCTCCTGTTGGTCCTGTGTGACAATGGTTTAAAATTTTACTAGCTTCATCTCCAAATACACATCGGCGTATTATTCCATCGGGACAACTTTTAAACAGGTGTGGATCTTCCCAGAAATAGTGTTTTATATCACTGAAGAATTTCTTTCGTCTTTGGTACGATAATCCTTTTTCAAGGAATCCACAAACTAAGTAGTTTGCATAGTCTGCAAACCATGGGATTTCATTATAATCTATCTTCAATAGATATTCATCAGGAAAGTTGTCTTGTATGGCCGATTCATTTAGAACTTCTAATTCGGGATTTTCAAGACGAGAAAGATGATCAGCGGCGAGATTTTCTGCTCCTCTTTTATCTCGGATTTCAATATCAAACTCTTGTAAGAGTAAGATCCAACGGATTAATCTTGGTTTAGCATCTTGTTTTGAAAATAGGTATCTAAGAGCAGAATGGTCGGTATAGACTATCGTTTTGGATAGAACGAGATATGAACGAAATTTGTCAAAAGCAAAGACAATAGCAAGGAGTTCTTTTTCAGTAGTTGTGTAATTCGTCTGTGCTCCTTGTAATGTCTTACTAGCGTAATAAATAGGTTGAAATCGTTTTTCAATCCTTTGTCCTAAAACGGCTCCCATTGCAAAATCACTTGCATCGCACATTAGTTCAAATGGTAGATTCCAATTTGGTGTTATCATGATCGGCGCATTAGTGAGTTTCTCTTTAAGAATATTAAAAGATTTGATACACTCATCTGAAAAGATGAATGGCGCATCCTTTTCTAGGAGTTTATTCATAGGAGTGGCAATTTTAGAAAAATCTTTTATGAAACGTCGGTAAAAACCGGCATGCCCTAGAAAACTCCTAACTCCTCTAACATTGGTGGGATGTGGAAGTTTAGCAATTACATCTACTTTAGCTCTATCCACTTCAATTCCTTCTTTTGAAATTTTATGTCCAAGAACGATGCCTTCTTTAACCATGAAATGGCATTTCTCCCAATTAAGTACTAGATTTGATTTTTCGCATCTAATTAGCATTCGTTCCAGATTAACTAGACATGATTTAAATGTATCACCGAAGACTGAAAAGTCATCCATGAAAACTTCCATGCATTCTTCTATCATGTCGTGAAAAATCGCCATCATACACCTTTGAAAGGTTGCAGGGGCATTGCAAAGTCCAAATGGCATGCGTTTGTAAGCAAAAGTACCATAAGGGCACGTGAATGTGGTTTTCTCTTGGTCCTCGGGTGCTATTGGAATTTGAAAATATCCGGAAAATCCATCTAGAAAACAATAGTAACTATTTCCGGCTAATCTTTCCAACATTTGATCAATGAAAGGTAAGGGAAAGTGATCTTTTCTGGTGGCGTCATTTAATTTTCTATAATCAATACATACACGCCATCCTGTTACAGTCCTAGTAGGAATAAGCTCATTTTTCTCATTTGTGATGACAGTCATGCCACCCTTCTTAGGCACGCATTGAACTGGGCTTACCCATGGACTATCAGAAATTGGATATATCAAACCTGCATCTAGCAGTTTAATAATCTCTTTCTTAACTACATCTTGCATATTAGGATTTAGTCTTCGTTGGCGTTGCACATACGTTTTATGACCTTCTTCCATAAGGATTTTATGTGTGCAATACGAAGGACTTATTCCTTTAATATCATGAATCTTCCATGCAATGGCTGGTTTATGAGCTTTCAACACAGAAATGAGTTGTGATTTCTCATTTTCAGTAAGAGAAGATGATATTATTACAGGTAATTCAGATTCACCATGTAAATAAGCGTATTCCAAATGGTTTGGAAGTGGCTTTAACTCTAATTTCGGAGGTTCTTCTATCGATGATTTATATCGATATCTGTCTTCTTCTTTTAGCATTTGAATTTCTTCTGTTGTTGGTTCATATCCATTAGCTATAAGTGTAGCTAACATTTCAGCTTCATCAATTGGTTCATTACCTTCTCCTAAAGAACATTCTCCTGTTCCTTGTAATTCTGGAAATTCTTCTAATAATTCTGCATGTGCATCTATAGTTTGAATATAATAACATGTATCATCTGCAGATTGTGGTTGTTGCATTGCTCTATCAACTGAAAAGGTAACACTCTCATCCTCTATACTTAGGGTCAGTTTCTTACCGAACACGTCTATCATTGCTTTAGCCATGTTTAAGAATGGTCTTCCTAATATGAGAGGAACTTGAGAATCTTCTTCCATGTCCAGAACAACAAAATCTACTGGAAATACTAAAGTACCAACTTTAACTAGCATGTTCTCCATTATCCCTCTAGGATATTTTATTGATCTATCGGCTAGTTGTATGCTTATTCTGGTTGGTTTTAATTCTCCAAGGTCTAGTTTAGTGTATAGTGAATACGGCATTAGATTTATACTAGCACCTAAATCTGCTAATGCTTCTATTGAACTAAGACTACCCAGAAAACATGGAATTCTTCCTGGATCAGATAGTTTTTCTGGTATCTTATTCAACAGCACTGCTGAACAATTAGCATTCATAGTAACAGCCGAGAGTTCTTCCATTTTCTTTCTATTTGAGATTAGATCTTTCAAGAATTTAGCATATCTAGGCATTCCTGAAATCACATCAATGAAAGGAAGATTTACATTTATCTGTTTAAACATATCCAAGAATTTGGATTGCTCGGCTTCAAGTTTCTCTTTCTTCATTTTACTCGGGTAAGGAAGTGGTGGTTGGTATGGTTTAACATAAGGTTTAGCCTTAACTGTGTTATCTTCATTAACCTTCTCAACTACCGGTTCTTTTTCCTTATCTTGATCAGGTTGTGGTTCTTGTGGAGTAGGAATAGTTTCATCAGAAGTTACAGGTATTTCAGGTGGTTTAAGTGTTGTACCACTTCTTGTGGTAATGGCTTTAGCTGTTTCATTTCGGGGGTTAGCATTTGTATCACTAGGTAGACTTCCCGGTTTTCTTTCACCTATTAACCTTGCTAGGTTACTTACTTCTTGTTCTAGATTTTGAATAGAAGCTTGTTGATTTCTAAATGCTTGAGCATTTTGTTCATTGGTTTGTTTCTGAGATGTGAAAAACTGCGTTTGAGTTTCAACTAGCTTCGTCATCATATCTTCTAAATTTGGCTTTTTATCATCGGTTTATTGTGGTGGTTTGTTTTGAAAATTTGGTCTTTGCTGATTGTAAGTATTATTGGATACTTGTTGATTGCTAGGACCTTGTTGGTTGTTGTATGGAATATTTCGGTTATAATTCTGATTTTGATTGTAAATAGGTCTTGGCGGTTGATAATTATTCTGATAATTATTTCCAGGCCTTTGGTTTATGTATGAAATATTCTCTCTTTGTTCCATTGTTAATTCAATACTGAGACAATCTTTTGTCAAATGTGGTCCTCCACACTGCTCACAACTAATTCGTATTGAGTGAATATCTTTAGTCATCTTTTCCATTCGTCTCTCCACAGCATCTATCTTTGCGGAAATGGAATCTAAGTCATGGCTAGAATCGGCTCTAGCTGCTTTAGATGATCTAATGATATCTTTTTCTTGGTGCCACTCATGTGAGTGGGAAGCAGTGTTATCAATAATTTTGTAAGCATCAGTTTCGGTTTTCTTCATAATAGAACCACCAGCTGCTATATCTATGTCTTTTCTTGTAGTGATGTCGCATCCTTGGTAGAATATTTGTACTATTTGACAGGTGTCTAAACCATGTTGCGGACATCCTCTTAACAACTTTCCATATCTTGTCCACGCCTCATATAGAGTTTCATTTGGCTTCTGTGTAAACGTAACAATTTCTGCTTGAAGTCTTACGGCTTTAGATGCCGGAAAGAATTGTTTAAGAAATTTGTCAACTAAAACGTCCCAGGTATCAATCGCCCCTTCAGGTAATGATTCCAACCAATCTTTGTCTTCTCCCTTTAAAGTCCAGGGAAATAACATGAGATAGATTTGTTCATCCTCCACTTCTCGGATTTTAAATAGTGTGCAGATCCTATTAAAGGTACGTAGATGTTCATTTGGATCTTCCTTAGGCGCACCACTAAATTGGCATTGATTAGTCACCATGTGTAGAATTTGTCCTTTGATTTCATAATCTGGTGCATTAATGTCTGGATGAGTAATTGCGTGACCTTGGCCAGTGCGTTTAGCTCTCATTCGGTCTTCCATACTTAAAGGTTCCAGATTCTCCATAATTGAATTTGTTGAATCGGTATCACTAGATGATTCTGATTTAATGGTTCGTTCCTCAACAATCTCTGTTTGAATGATTGGTGACTCCGGAGGAAAGTTTAATGGTTCAGGATCTACGAACCGTTCCTGAATATTTTCCGGATTCTCAATTGTGAGGTTGGTTTCAAAAAATGAATTATCGGAAATTTGAACTGAAGTACTTGGTCTACTGGATGACGATTCTAAAGAAAAATCAACGGCGGTAATATTTGCTAAATGTCTTGATCTAGTTACAGGTGGTGAACGTACAAAAGGTGGTGAACGTCTTGCTCGGTGCATTCACTGAATATCCTATTAGTTTTTAAAAGGAAAGAAAAATTATAATAAGTTATCCGATCAATAGAATTTTCTGATTTTGCCCACGTTTCGAATAGCCAAAAGATGCAGCAGAGGGGCAGGATTCGTTTGGTTTCAATATAATTGAGGACTGTTTGGCTCCAATAACCCGGTCCACGTACAAATCCAACTATTACTACGAACCAGAAAATTTTGATGTCTATTAATTTAACCACTTAAAATAAATTTTCGTAATTTTAAGAAATTTAGATAAGAAGTAGAATAAAAATCTATGTCCTAAAACTAGAATAGCGAGAAATAAGAAAGAAAAAGAGTTCGTCGCAAAAGGTCGAAAAAGAAAAAATGGTTGAAAAATAAAAGGTGAAGAAAAAATAAAAGAAACTTATAAAACTTAAAAGTACTTGACTAACCTAACCTTATTACTACAACTAACTTAAAATTATAATCGCAAATTGAGATTACTAATTGGAATGATAATTGATACATAGGTAAAAGTCGTCTAAAAATATTAAAGCTTACAGGAAAAACTAAATCCCAAATGGAAATAACTTAAAAAGAAACTAAAACTTAAAAAGGCGTCGCAAAATTCTAAAGTACCTAAATCTTAGTCTAAAGAAAAAGCACTTAAGGAATTCTACGGCAAAGCCTAAAAATCTAGGAGTAAAAATGACTATAGCAAAAACTAAGTTTAAAACTAAATATGAGCTAAAAATACAAATATTACGCTAAAACGATTAAAAAGGGACAAAATATAAAAATATACAAAAAGTTGTAAAAAGTACAATTTTTATAAAAATATTATTTTTATATTATTTATTTAATAAAACTACTAATTTTACAATTTAATAAAACTAATTAATACTAAATACATAAATTAAATAAAAAGTAAAAGTTAAAATAAAATTAATTATAATAATAATAATAATTAGGGTTAATAATAATAATAATTATTAAATACCCCGTAATTAATGCTGAATTAGGGTTCTGTCTCGTGTCAGAGTCACTCCGCGAGTTGCGGTAATTTATAAAGAAAACCCCGCGAGTCGCGGGGTTCAGAAATTCAGATGACAGCTTATTAAATTCGACGCGTTTTTCTTTATTTATTTTTTTTTTCTGTTTTCTGTTTTTATATAAATAAAAGATATTTAAATAAAACTTATATTTTTATAAACTAAAATAAAAATAAAGAAACTTATAAAACTTAAATATTTAACAAAATCTTAAAAATACTTATATTTTTGTTTTTCTTTTTATATTTTTGAATAATTAAAACGTATTTTTACAAAAACGAATTTAAATAAAAGTTAACTAAAAATCTTTTTTTTTATATATATTAGCGTTGCGCTTCCGGCGTTTAAGAGCCTCCCCGGCAGCGGCGCCAAAAATACTTGATGTTGTAGGGGGTGTATACAAAATAGCTTTATTTTTAGTGCGAAATACTATTAAATACGATACAATTTTACACAAGATATTTATTTATTTATAGAATGGATATACTTAAACCTTGCTACAACACTTATAGGCAGTGTACCTAATCGTAAAGTAGTGTAGTTTTTAGTAAGTCCGGTTCGTTCCACAGGGAAATCTTTAAACAAAGCTTAACGCTATATTAATTTACTTTTATAAAAATACAAACATATATCTAAGTAATTTTATTATAAAGGGGGGTTTTTACCGTTTAATGACCGGTTTGTCGATTTTAAAACTTTAGTCGCAGTTAAAACCTAATGTAAAATATTAAATAAATAAAAGACTTAATTTAAAGCGTAAAGTAAATAACGATAATGAAATTGCGAATAATAAAAGTGCGATAAAATAAAATTGCGATAATTAAAAAGTACGATAATTAAAAGTGCGATTAAATAACAATAAATAAAAGTGCGATAATTAGAAGTGCAATTAAATATAAAATAAAGGAAATTAAATATGAAATAAAAGAATTATGCTTATTTAAACTTCCGTAATAATGATGTTCGACGTGTTGATTTTAGTTTTATGCCCATGGGTTAATTGTCCTTTGTCCTGGATTATTTAATATGTCCGTCTGGTTTTTGTCCATAACAGTCCATCAGTCATAAATATAAAGTGCGAGTGTCCTCGTCAAATTATTATTATACCCGAAGTTAAATATTCCAACTAATTGGGGATTCGAATTGTAACAAGGTTTTAATACTTTGTTTAATGAATACACCAGGTTATCGACTGCGTGTAAACCAAGGTTTTACTACTTTGTTAACAATTACACCAATTACCCTTGAATGTAATTTCACCCCTGTTTTAATTATTCTAGTGGCTATTAATCCATTCCCGTGTCCGGTTAAATGAACGATTATTCGTACATATAAATACCCCGCCCATCGTGTCCGATCGAGTGTATATGGTAATTTATAGGGACGCCCAATTGTAAATCTTTATATTAACATTAACAAACTATCATTTAGTTAAACAAATATAAAGCCCATTAATAGCCCATAGTCTAATTTCCACAAGTGTCGTTCTTTTGTCCAAACCCCAATTATGGTACAAAGCCCAATTACCCAATTTTAGTAATTAGTCCAACATCATGATTACTTCGTTTTAAATAAGCATAATAATAACTTAGCTATGAGACATTAATGTAAAAAGGTTGAACATAACTTACAATGATTAAAAATAGCGTAGCGTTACACGGACAGAATTTCGACTTACACCCTTACAATATTTGCTAACATACCCTTATTATTAGAATTATAATTAAAATTAAAATTAAAATATAAATTATAAATATAAATATATCGTATGAATGAGGAAAAAAAAGATGATGATTTGCGATCAGAATTCGGTTGGCTTTATAGGCAGTTTTTCATTTTGGGGCTCCGCGACTCGCGGCATTTTTGCCTTCAAACTCCGCGAGTCGCGGAGAATGAAATTACAGCTCAGTCCCTTGGAGTCTTTCTCTGCCGACGGTTTTTATTTATAAATATAATATATATATATAATTAATATAATTAATTATATATTATATTATATTTATATACATAGTTAACTTGTAATTTTTAGTCCGTTGCGTCGAGCGTTAAGAGTTGACTCTGGTCCCGGTTCCGGATTTTCGAACGTCCTTGCGTACAATTTAATATCTTGTACTTTGCGTTTTGAATCTTGTACTCTTGTAATTTCGAGACGTTTTTTTATCAATAATTGGAACCTTTTTGATTGTCTTTTGTACTTTTGAGCTTTTTGGTCGTTTGCGTCTTCAATTCGTCGAATCTGTCTTTTGTCTTCACCTTTTATTATTTAAACGAATATCACTTGTAAATAGAACAATTGCAACTAAAAGCTTGTCTTTCTTGAGGAATAATGCTATGAAATATATGTTCGTTTTTAGCATTATCAAATATTCCCACACTTGAGCTTTGCTTGTCCTCAAGCAATATCGTCTTGAAATACTAGAATCACTTCTTTATTCTTCACACTTTGTATATCAGTGATTTCTATACGACGGTATAAACAATGGTAGTAACGATATGGTTTACAGTCCCACATGACTATAAAAATTTAGATCCATTAAGGAAATTGGATCTTTATGAAAACATTTGATCTTTTGAAAATTAAATCCAGTTTTTACCCTAGATAAGTTTTTCGGAATAACCCTTTACCGGTGTTTGCAAAATATTTTTGTGGATTTGGTGGGTTTCAGATTTGAAAATTTTAGCTCAAAACTTGCGGTTTTGTGTCACCCACTTGCTAACCTTGTATTTGGAAAGCAACACGTCCAGTTTACTTGTCCCGTATATTACCTTTCGGTAAACTACCGTCCGGTTGTAAAGGAAAGCGTTGAACAAGCAACTGTTAAGGCAATGTCCCCTGACATGCTTTTAATTATGGTCTATAACGTGTCGGACGCAATTACTATCCTTGGTAGGAGCAATAGTAAAGCTCACCCTTATAATTTTTCGGTATGGCACAAGGTCCTGTCTTTGACCATGCTATGCAACCACCGTTCTTACGGTTGACACCCGATTTAGTTCAGGTGACCTAATGAATTCCAGGTGAATTCCTAGGATTTTACGTTCAATGGTAATGAACGCATTGAAAATAGGGTTTTCAGAAAACAAATCGGTTTGTAATTTTGATCAAAATATTTTCTCGTTCAAGCTCGAGTTTAGATATCATTGAATTCCATGAGTTTGTAATTCTCAATCTTTAAGGTCAATCTCAAGGATTGAGTAATATCAGTCTTAAAAGCTGATTTTTAATCTTTAAGGAGAATATCCTTTCTGGGGATCTGATTCAGTAGTCTTATCCAGCTAATTTGCATGGTGCTCCCCCATTGTACGAGATAAATCCTTCTCATGGTTAGGATAAATCTGACCACTTGGCGACCCTGTTTAATGCTGAGGTCCGTGGATTTCCTGCTGATTTTAGTGATGACTTTTCTAGATTTTTCGTCAACCTACAGCTGGTCTGGACGACAACTTCATGACCTAAATCAAGAAGCGCGTGTCTTTTTCGGAAGACTTTACTTCCTTTTAATGATGGAATTGATTCATCGTGTAGATCCATCTCTTCTTTTCTTTCATCGGGTAAAACAGTTTAGTTTAGTCCAAAGCAAAAGTATTTTCAGTTATTTGTTACAGATATATGTGACATATGTTTAAGATAACTTGGTAAATTTTCCCACACTTGGCTTTTATTTTCCTTTTTATCGTCCTCTATTCCATTTTAAATGAATTTTAATATTTTAGTTTGTTTCTCAATTTATGTCCTTTCCGAGGTAACAATAATTTCGGTGTTAAAACCTAGTTTTATCGTTCATAAATATGTATAAACATGATTTTGAGTTCATTTAATTGAAAATTTTGAAAAATTTTACTAGAATTGGGTAGTCAGTATATAAGACTAGGGCTGTTCTTTATTATCAGAGAGCACTAGATTCTAATACAACTACTGCTTTACTAGTATTTTTAATGGTAACCAAGTGTTTAAGATAAAAATTTTAAAATCCGAAAGAATTTAACCCCTTCCCACACTTAAGATCTTGCAATGCCCTCATTTGCAAGAAATCAGTAACAATTTAAATTATTGAGGGTGATTAGTGTGATAATGATTAAATTTTTACCAAAGTTTCCAAATATATTGGCGTTTGTTGGCTGAATGATAAATGGTGCACATCATTTGTTCATTCCGTCTTGTTGTTATTTCACATATATTTTGCATCTTGTCGTCAAAATTAGTTGCTTTTGCTGAACTTAATGCCAGTCTTTGAAAATGCGTTGTTTTACCCTGTTGTGTACATAAGATAAACTGCAAACATATATACATATTTTTGAAGTTTGGTATATTACCCCACATTCAAAAATTATTAAAATCTAAGAATAAAAGTTAGACAATTATAAAAATGATTACAATATTAACAAAAGCATTAAACGTTTCAATAATTACAAATTACAAAATAAATAAAACTAAGTATACTAAGGATGATATTGGTACCAATAGGGGTTCCAGGCATAACCATAGGTGCTATAGAATGCTTCGGCAGGGTCATACTGAAAGGACCCGTTCATATACATTATAAACGATTCACAATAGTTGATTACATCGCGAGGTATTTGACCTCTATATGATACATTTTACAAACATTGCATTCATTTTTAAAAGACAAACTTTCTTTACAACGAAAGTTGGCGGCATGCACACCATTTCATAATACATCCAACTATAATTGACATAATAATAATCTTGATGAACTCAATGACTCGAATGCAACGTCTTTCAAAATATGCCATGAATGACTCCAAGTAATATCCTTAAAATGAGCTAATGCACAGCGGAAGATTTCTTTAATACCTGAGAATAAACATGCTTTAAAGTGTCAACCAAAAGGTTGGTGAGTTCATAGGTTTATCATAACAATCATTTCAATATATTAATAGACCACAAGATTTTTGTTTATAAATATATGTACACTCGCAAGTGTATAAAGGTATTCTATAAGTTGTAGGCACCCGGTAACAAGCCGTAACGTTCATGTTTTACCCTCTGAAGTACACCAGATCAGGTGTGTTTAAAATAACCTCGAAGTACTAAAGCATCCCATAGTCAGGATGGGGTTTGTCAGGCCCAATAGATCTATCTTTAGGATTCGCGCCTACCGTACATAGACAAGTAGTTTAATGTTACCAAGCTAAGGGTATATTTCTGGTTTAAACCCACGTAGAATTAGTTTTAGTACTTGTGCCTATTTCGTAAAACATTTATAAATCAGCGCATGTATTCTCAGCCCAAAAATATATATAAAAAGGGAGCAAATGAAACTCACCATACTGTATTTTGTAGTAAAAATACATATAACGTCATTTAACAAGTGCAAGGTTGGCCTCGGATTCACGAACCTATATTAATTATATATATTTATATGTTGGTCAATATTTGTCTAACAATTTTTGGTCAAGTCATAGTGTACCATAATCCTAATGCTCGAGACTAATATGCAAAAGTCAACAAAAGTCAACTTGACCCAAAATGACTTCTAAAATTTATACGTGTTTATTATATAACTTAACTATAGTCGTTTTATATATTTAAATATATTTATTAGATTTTATAATAATAAAATCATTTATTAATAAAAATTTATATTAATGTTTATATATGATAAAATATACTTTTATATATCTTAAGTAGTAAAATTTATAAAGTTCACTTAATATTATAAAACTATAGTGGTAAGTATTATTAATGTAATTATATTACGCGTGGTGAAAAATATCTTTGTGTCCCCTATTTATTTGATAAAATAATATTGATCATAATAATAATAAGTAAAAGTTGTATTATTTTGTAATAATAATTATTATTATTCTTATAAAAAAAATAACAATATTTATATTTACTAAAAATGTTATTATGATAAAATGATAATACTAACATAATAGTAATAATGATATTTTATAATAATAATGATATTTCTATTAAAATAATAACGACGATAGTAATAATAATCATTTTAACAATAAAACTAAAATTTAGTTGACTATAACTTCTAATCCGTTTATCGAAACCATTCGATATCTAAATGAAAAGTTCTTAATTTTTCGCTAGCCTTCCAACGACATGCATATCATATACCCTATCTCAGTAGCATATGTATCTAATTCAGGATTCAACAAACCTATCTAAGGACAATATCGAATGTACAAGCATGCATAATCCTATATACTCGAGCACTGGTCAGGGATACACTATTGATATATAAAAGTTAAGTTATGAGTGCTCACGTATCAATATTGAGATTCAATATTGTAGGAAAGTACGTAGACGCAACGGAGATGATAAACACTAGATTGACCTCACGAGCATACCCATGAACCATACCCATCACCTCCATAGCTATAACCCATAATTTTCTTAGCTTCGACTCATTCAAAAAACTATTTTGAAATCACTCGGACATCACTCCGTCGTAATATTTTATGTATACTAATAATATCTTGAAATAATACAGTGCAAATATATATATATATATATAAATCGATTGAGAGAGTTTAGAGAAATATATTTTCAAGTTTTTATGAAATAATGAAACCTATTGAATTCTATTTATAATAGATTTTTGAATTATTAAAGTGAATTATTAAAGTATGAATTATTAAAGTGTATTATTAAAGTATGAATTATTAAAGTGAATTATTAAAGTGAATTATTAAAGTATGAATTATTAAAGTGAATTATTAAAGTATGAATTATTAAAGTGAATTATTAAAGTATGAATTATTAAAGTGAATTATTAAAGTATGAATTATTAAAGTGAATTATTAAAGTTAAAGTAAAGTAAAATTAAAGTAAAGGTAAAGTTAAAGTATAGTAAAAGTATAAAAACTATGTATGTATAATACGCGTATAAATATATATATATATATATATAATATTAATTTAAATCGTTATATATATTTAATGAAATAAAATATAAATATCGTTATATTTATTATACTGGTTAAGTAATGAGTTGTCAAAAGTGATTCTAGATATTTATGAAAGTTATATACGTTTTAATAATAAAGTTCTTTTTAAACTGAAAACGTTTTTGTACGTTTGAAAATAGATTAATAGAATATTATGGAAACCAATTATCCACTAGCTTTTGTCTAACTTTCATAAATGACACTTTTTATTTTTATTTATAAATAGCTTTACAAATTATTCCGAATATCGTTAAGAGGAATAGATTTTCTCAAATCATAGTGGACCTCTCAACAGAGACTTGTAATCATAATTCAATGTTTCTGATAATTCAATCATTTAATATTTTTTTATTTCGTCGATAATCATATTGAAACAAATACATTCATATAAAGCATTATACGTTTAAATACTTTGTTGACATTTTCAATTTATAACATATACACATATACATACATATTCATATATGTTCATTTAATGGTTCGTGAATCATTGGAATTTGGTCGAGGTTTAAATGAATGTATGAACATAGTTTAAAATCCTTGAGATTTAACTTAACAAACATTGCTTATCGTGTCAGAATAATATAAAGATAAAGTTTAAATTTAGTCGGAAATTTCCGGGTCGTCACAGTACCTACCCGTTAAAGAAATTTCGTCCCCGAAATTTGATAGAGGTCGTTATGGCTAACAATGAGAATGTTATTATGACCATTATGAAGTTTTATCATGTCTAAGAAGTATGGATAAAATAATTCGATTACTCGAAGCGTATGAGGGAAGTTATCGTAAATGAAGAAAATAAGATTATAGTGATTCATCATATCTTTTGACGTCATCACAATTGATCTCTGAATTTAAAGAAAATCTTTGTAATCTATGTTGGATTTGATGCTTCGGTGATTAAGGAGATTATGATTCTCTTCGAATTAATACGATAATCCATCTTGATTTCTCTGTCTGGTATTTCACTATAAATCCACCTCCTTCGTTTCCTTACAACTCACACCTTCTATTCTTTCTCTCTCAACTCATATTTTAAAGTATTTGTCAATATGCTTCATCAAGTACTGATTCTCGATATACTCCTCACTTTCATATCTGTCGTTCTTCTTTTTCATCTGCCTCTGGAAGAATCTATTTACTTCTACTATACTCTCGGTTTTATAGTGTTTTTAGTTCTTCCGTGTCTTTATATTGCTATATGCATCGATATATACGGTTTATAATTTTTGAGTGGTTGTTGGGTTTTATATCTTCCCTTATATTTAAAAGCCCCTGCTTTTGTCTTCTATAATCATTGACATCTACAGTTAATGCTCCCTTCTATTTGCTGCGATTTATACTCCAATTTCTATTTTGGAGTTTTGTCCTTTCGTTTCTTCTTCTTGCGATTAAGCAACGTTTGTAATGGTCCAGTATTCGCAGATATGAATTTCAGAGTGAACATAGTTAATGTTCTAAGAAGGAAATGGTAATGGCACGATCTTGATTTGTTAATTTACCAGAATACCCTGAAAAGACCGAATCATCAAGAAAATATATTCTTGATATTTTTAGAGATTAAATAGAATACAAGAGTCGTGTAACATGGAATATGATGACGGCATGGTCTGTGAATCTTCATGTCCCATTAGAAACTCAGCATGACTTACTGTAATATAATCACGTTGATCAAGTGTCATTATATTATACTAACTCATGCTTCAGTTCTCAACACTACTTCAAAACATTCATAATTTAAACTCGAAAGTTTATAGAATATAAAAACTAATAGTTTCTTATATGATGTAAGACTGATAGCGCAAAGAGATAAATGACTTCAGATAAGATTAGTTGTGAAAATATCTTCAGAAATATCGCGGATATTTATAATGAAAGATATGATAATATCTTAGAATTTCTAATATTGATGGATGATGATGAAGATTTGTCTGTAAAGGTTTAGAATAAAGAGTAAGGTATTCGTTAATGACTTTGCACTGAATCATTTGGATTCTTTGAAGGCAGATTTAGTCTTTGTGATTTGTCCACAGCCTCCTTCATAGTCTGTTCAATCCGTTTTCCAGTTCCAAACCTTCTCTTTTTCTCAGCTTTACCACCTTACTATTCTTTGTCATCAAACTTTTTACTGTTAAAATCGTTTACAGTTTTTTTATGCTTCGGCAGCATTTCAAGAACTAGTTTGCAGTTCAAAATATTTTTCATAACTTCACATTCAAAGTATGTAAGTCCAGGAGATAGACGTTTTACGTACACATATAACTGTTGGCGTAGACATGCTGCGAGATTTCAAAATACTGGTTACTGTTTTCCGATGATTCGTATGACAATTCTCGTTACAAGATGCGAATGAGTAAATGATGTGATTTCAATAAATATAATGATTTTTTGAAAAGTCAAAGATAATTGAAGTTGTTGGTAAGTTATTGCTAAGGTGGCGAGATATGAAAGGTCTCCAGTAATGATGACGAAAGGGCAACGTATCTATCGAGGTTATAATAAGACTAGTCCGACTGAAAAGTCGAAGTTGACTTGCTGGTGCTGTGACAAAACTGTCTACTTTGAAAAGGAATTGAAAAGTCATTTTAACTAATAAATGCCAAAGGGTCTGACACGGATACGCGTCGAACTATGACTTTGGCTTCGAGAGCTTTTTAGGTACATAAATGTGGGTAATATGTGGTTGGATCATCATCTCGATTATTCATTGTTTGAAGTGTCTTCGAAAACTTCGAAGAGTTTGAACACAGTTTGTAATCGTTGATATACATATGATGTTCTAACACAGTTTTGAAGTCAAAGTATAGCTTTGAAAGATGTAGGAATCTAAGAGTGATGTCTTCTGTTAAATCATGACTTGGATTTTGATTTGTCAAAATCAGAATGCGTAATCAAATTTGGGTGAGAATGGTTGTTTTGATTTCTATACAAGAATGTATATTGTTGTGAGATTTTGGGAGTATAGTTGATGATTTGCTTAATCAGATTCGAAAAATGTAACATATTAATTGTGAATTTATATATCTCTCGGGTATTACCTACCCGTTAAAAAAATTCACAATTAATATTTTGTACAACAGAATTTTATTACAGTCTTTATGAAAATATATATGTGCATATTTTCTTCAGATGTAACATAGATTTAATGAGTTAATATTAAATTAAACTCATTTGATTTACGGTTGAAACTAGAACTGAATAATCTCTAAAGACTTTAGAAATTACATAACTTTTACGGAGTATTTATTCAATAAAATTGAAATTATGAATTAATACTTCGTTATTTGTTGGTGTTTGTGGAATTCTTGTGAATTTCGCAAGGTACGAATAATGTTATTTGAAAAGTTTCGAGTACATCGACGATGAAAGTGAAAAATCAAACTTATATTTGAATAATTCATTTGATTTATTATGAATTGGGATTTATTGAATTGAGGCAGAGATAGTAGTTAATGATGGTTAAGTTGTGGACGAAGGACGTACATTATTGCATATTAGTAATATGAATTAACCGAGTAGTTAAGATTCACACATAATAGCTTAGTAAGGAAATATTTATTATGGTCTAAAAATTTATATATATAAGATATACATATAAATCCTTCCGTGGAAATGAGTTAATACTTCATAACTCATTGATATGACATACTTGTTGTTGATTTATAATGATGTCCACGGTGATTCTTGAACTGACGGAGTTTGTGATGTTATAGGTGCTGCTGATTCTGACAACGCTGATGGCAGTGACTGTACTGGTGATGTTCATGGTACTGTTGATGCTGTTGGTAAATCAAGTCTTGCTTGTAAACCACACATCATTCTTGTCAGGGTTTCTACTCTTCCTTCTATCATTTGGGTTTACTCATCTAATTTATGGTTAGGGCTAGAATAGATAATTTCTAAGACTTTAGAGACTACACAATCGTCGCAAAATGTTTCTCCAATGAAGTTATGAATCAATACTTCATCGTTTGTTGTTGTTGGTATTCCTTGGTATCTATAGAGTGTATGTCATTGGTACTTGTGGGATATAGGTTGTGATGTTGAAGTGTGGGATGCGTATGTTACTGTTGGTGGTGGTGATGGTACTGTTGGTGTTGCTGATGGTGGTACTGGTTATGCTGCTAGTGCTGCTGTTGGTGTTTGTAACCCTTGCACCATATTCTCTAAAGCCACTACTCGAGTGCGAAGCTCGTTGACTTCTTCTATTACACCGGGGTGATTGTCGGTTCGGATGAGCGGATAAATAAAATCTAGAATTTGATGTAGTATATAATCGTGACGGGATACTCTGGAAATGAGAGAGAAAATGGTTTTTCAGACCGGTTCGCCGGTAAGTGCTTCAGGTTCATCACCAAGAGGGTAATGTGGTGGATGGAAGGGATCACCTTCTTCTTGTCTCCAATTATTGAGGAGGCTACGAACCTATCCCCAATTCATCCAGAATAGATGATGGCTAATTAGTTGATCCATTTCGGTCACACTGCTTTCGGAGCTTGAGTGGGATTCCATATCGGAATTCGAGGGACTTGAACTAATGACGAATTCCATTTTGTTCGATTGAATAAAGGATTTTTCGATATGAAATGATTTTTCGGCTATCGGGTGGTATTCTAATTACATAGAATATCTATATATATAGCGCAAAAGATTTCGTAGATTACAGAGGAATTTACGGGATATGTCAGGCAAAGTTTACAGTAACAGATACGCTAAGATATGGATTAGCAGATACGCTAAGATATGAATTTTGTCTATACACTATTCATGCAATCAATGCAGTAAGACGTGTCTAGACTAAGAATGATAAGCAGGCAATTTTCGACAAAAATGATAAGCAAAACTTTTGACATGCAGACACGGTCGAAGTCCAGGCTCACTAATGCATCCTAACGACTATCAGTTAGACACACTAATGCAGACCTGGTTCGCTAAGACCACCGCTCTGATACCAACTGAAAGGACCCGTTCATATACATTATAAACGATTCACAATAGTTGATTACATCGCGAGGTATTTGACCTCTATATGATACATTTTACAAACATTGCATTCATTTTTAAAAGACAAACTTTCTTTACAACGAAAGTTGGCGGCATGCACACCATTTCATAATACATCCAACTATAATTGACATAATAATAATCTTGATGAACTCAATGACTCGAATGCAACGTCTTTCAAAATATGCCATGAATGACTCCAAGTAATATCCTTAAAATGAGCTAATGCACAGCGGAAGATTTCTTTAATACCTGAGAATAAACATGCTTTAAAGTGTCAACCAAAAGGTTGGTGAGTTCATAGGTTTATCATAACAATCATTTCAATATATTAATAGACCACAAGATTTTTGTTTATAAATATATGTACACTCGCAAGTGTATAAAGGTATTCTATAAGTTGTAGGCACCCGGTAACAAGCCGTAACGTTCATGTTTTACCCTCTGAAGTACACCAGATCAGGTGTGTTTAAAATAACCTCGAAGTACTAAAGCATCCCATAGTCAGGATGGGGTTTGTCAGGCCCAATAGATCTATCTTTAGGATTCGCGCCTACCGTACATAGACAAGTAGTTTAATGTTACCAAGCTAAGGGTATATTTCTGGTTTAAACCCACGTAGAATTAGTTTTAGTACTTGTGCCTATTTCGTAAAACATTTATAAATCAGCGCATGTATTCTCAGCCCAAAAATATATATAAAAAGGGAGCAAATGAAACTCACCATACTGTATTTTGTAGTAAAAATACATATAACGTCATTTAACAAGTGCAAGGTTGGCCTCGGATTCACGAACCTATATTAATTATATATATTTATATGTTGGTCAATATTTGTCTAACAATTTTTGGTCAAGTCATAGTGTACCATAATCCTAATGCTCGAGACTAATATGCAAAAGTCAACAAAAGTCAACTTGACCCAAAATGACTTCTAAAATTTATACGTGTTTATTATATAACTTAACTATAGTCGTTTTATATATTTAAATATATTTATTAGATTTTATAATAATAAAATCATTTATTAATAAAAATTTATATTAATGTTTATATATGATAAAATATACTTTTATATATCTTAAGTAGTAAAATTTATAAAGTTCACTTAATATTATAAAACTATAGTGGTAAGTATTATTAATGTAATTATATTACGCGTGGTGAAAAATATCTTTGTGTCCCCTATTTATTTGATAAAATAATATTGATCATAATAATAATAAGTAAAAGTTGTATTATTTTGTAATAATAATTATTATTATTCTTATAAAAAAAATAACAATATTTATATTTACTAAAAATGTTATTATGATAAAATGATAATACTAACATAATAGTAATAATGATATTTTATAATAATAATGATATTTCTATTAAAATAATAACGACGATAGTAATAATAATCATTTTAACAATAAAACTAAAATTTAGTTGACTATAACTTCTAATCCGTTTATCGAAACCATTCGATATCTAAATGAAAAGTTCTTAATTTTTCGCTAGCCTTCCAACGACATGCATATCATATACCCTATCTCAGTAGCATATGTATCTAATTCAGGATTCAACAAACCTATCTAAGGACAATATCGAATGTACAAGCATGCATAATCCTATATACTCGAGCACTGGTCAGGGATACACTATTGATATATAAAAGTTAAGTTATGAGTGCTCACGTATCAATATTGAGATTCAATATTGTAGGAAAGTACGTAGACGCAACGGAGATGATAAACACTAGATTGACCTCACGAGCATACCCATGAACCATACCAATCACCTCCATAGCTATAACCCATAATTTTCTTAGCTTCGACTCATTCAAAAAACTATTTTGAAATCACTCGGACATCACTCCGTCGTAATATTTTATGTATACTAATAATATCTTGAAATAATACAGAGCAAATATATATATATATATATATAAATCGATTGAGAGAGTTTAGAGAAATATATTTTCAAGTTTTTATGAAATAATGAAACCTATTGAATTCTATTTATAATAGATTTTTGAATTATTAAAGTGAATTATTAAAGTATGAATTATTAAAGTGTATTATTAAAGTATGAATTATTAAAGTGAATTATTAAAGTGAATTATTAAAGTATGAATTATTAAAGTGAATTATTAAAGTATGAATTATTAAAGTGAATTATTAAAGTATGAATTATTAAAGTGAATTATTAAAGTATGAATTATTAAAGTGAATTATTAAAGTTAAAGTAAAGTAAAATTAAAGTAAAGGTAAAGTTAAAGTATAGTAAAAGTATAAAAACTATGTATGTATAATACGCGTATAAATATATATATATATATATATATAATATTAATTTAAATCGTTATATATATTTAATGAAATAAAATATAAATATCGTTATATTTATTATACTGGTTAAGTAATGAGTTGTCAAAAGTGATTCTAGATATTTATGAAAGTTATATACGTTTTAATAATAAAGTTCTTTTTAAACTGAAAACGTTTTTGTACGTTTGAAAATAGATTAATAGAATATTATGGAAACCAATTATCCACTAGCTTTTGTCTAACTTTCATAAATGACACTTTTTATTTTTATTTATAAATAGCTTTACAAATTATTCCGAATATCGTTAAGAGGAATAGATTTTCTCAAATCATAGTGGACCTCTCAACAGAGACTTGTAATCATAATTCAATGTTTCTGATAATTCAATCATTTAATATTTTTTTTATTTCGTCGATAATCATATTGAAACAAATACATTCATATAAAGCATTATACGTTTAAATACTTTGTTGACATTTTCAATTTATAACATATACACATATACATACATATTCATATATGTTCATTTAATGGTTCGTGAATCATTGGAATTTGGTCGAGGTTTAAATGAATGTATGAACATAGTTTAAAATCCTTGAGATTTAACTTAACAAACATTGCTTATCGTGTCAGAATAATATAAAGATAAAGTTTAAATTTAGTCGGAAATTTCCGGGTCGTCACACATACGTAGGATATGGTGGCTGCATCTCTATAGACCAAGGAGGGAAGATGGGTTTCGGTGTAGGAATATAGTTTCTACCTATATGTTGGCAATGAGCTATGATTTGGTTCTGATGAACTTGCCAATCTTCAAATGCTCTCTGTCTAGCATTTTCGTATTCCTGAGAAGCTATAAACCTTTGCATTTCTTGCATTTCATTCCCCCCTCCTACATTACCTTGCTGCTGGTTTCTCTCCACATGTGGATGTCTACCATGGTATCGTACTGCGGCGTTATTTCACCTCTTCAAAACTTTCGCACCATGGTATACATTTAAACCTATAGTATCGCGGGGTTCCGGTTCTTCTACTAATAATCCCCCCCGACTTATATCCACACCGAGATATTCACCAATCAAAGTAATAAAAATACCACCTCCTATTATGCTATGCGGTCGCATCCCCCGAACCATAGCTGATAAATAATAACCCACACAATATGGTATACTTACAGCGCTTTGTGGGTCTCGAATACACATATGGTAAAACAAATCCTGTTCATTTACTTTTTCCTTGTTTTTACCCCTTTGTGTAATCGAATTAGCTAAAAACCTATGTATCACTCTTAATTCGGCTCTATCTATATCCAAATAAGAGTAATTTCCCCCTTTGAAACGGTGATGGCTTGTCATTTGACTCCACACACCGTGTGTATCAAAATTTTCATCTATCTTTCTACCGTTTAGTATCAATCCTCTACAATCGGCAGATGCTAACTCCTCAGGCGTATATATACGTAAAGCCTGAGCCATGTCCAGTAAAGATATGTGGCGCATTGAACCGCCTAACAAAAATCTAATAAAAGAACGATCGGTTAAACTAGCTACCCGATCATTCAACTCTATACTACATAACAATTCTTCACACCATACTTTATATACAGGTCTACGTATGGTGAATAAACGTACCCAGTCATTAAAAGAAGAATTACCATACCTCTGTACAAGTAATTCCCTAATTGGCCCGGCCAATTCTACAGCTTCTAAGGGTCCCCATTCTATGACCCTTGGTACCTCAACAACCTTAGAATGAAGAGTATGCAAACCCCTTTGATATTTTGGATAATCTATCCAAAGTCTGTCAAATCTCAGGTTCGGGTGCAACTCTTCCAAGTGCATATCAGAAAAGGTCATGACTGGATGAGGTATATCCTGCTTGTAGTAGTTATCCACCTCCTGTTGTTCCAAATTCTCAGCAGGAGCATTGCGGGCTTGGGATGAAGATTCACCCCTTTCATTCTGCAAAACACATCAAACACAATTTTTGTGCATCCAAATATGCATTAGTGTCAGCAAAATCATCAATCAAAATAATTACAATGACATTATCAATTTATATCAAACTTAAGCTTATTTTCATATTTTCATCAAATCTACACTTTTTCAAATAAGCATATACGAAAATGTTCGCCAAGTTTATAAGCATTCAACTCAAATAACATGTCAAAATAATCATTACTAGCAATTAAACAAGTCTCAAATGGCATTATCTTTCAAAAATCAAGTTCATGAATTTTAGACTTGAAAAAGTCCACTTTAATTCTCAAAATCATGTTTAGGCTCAAAGTTTGGATCATTTAACTACCTAGACATGTTACACTACTCAATTTAGCAACAATTCATGACAAAAATCGGCCATAACCTGTTTATATCAAAAAGCCCCAAATTTGCTCAAGAACACAAACCCTAGATTATTCAAAATTTGAAGTTTAAGGCTTCTAATCATGTTAAACAGCATCAATCTAGGTTATTCAAGCATAATACATAAACAATTTAAGCATAATTACACTAAAAAGCATCAAAATCAAATTGGGGAAAAAATTGCTCAAGAACACCAAATTTCGGATTAAATGGTGTTTAGGTGTAGAAATTTACCGTTTTTCTTGAGTAATTCTTAGATAGCATCCTTCTCAACATGATTTTAGCAAAAAATTTGGTGATTAACGGTTAAAAATTGTGATTTTGGGGTGTATTTTTCGGGTTTTTGTGGAGTATGTTCGCAGTTATTTTTGAGTTGTGGAGTGTGAAACTGACCTGTTGCAGCTCTTATTTTTTTCTGTAATCCGGTCCTCTCGCGAGTCGCGGCATTTTTGCCTTCAAACTCCGCGACTCGCGGAGTTTTTTTTTTTTTTTTTTTTTTTTTTATAATCATTAACTTTTGAAACAATTAAGTACTTAATTTTAAAATTTTGTTTCCCTTGTTATTTAGGACGAGGTCGTTTCGGATCGATGTCCTATTCCGTCCCTCGACAAAATTTTAAAATTTGTCTTTTTGTAGCGATTGTTTTAAAAGCTAAGATTTTTGGGTTTTTTCAATGTTTTTGGCATACTTTAATTCAATAAGATTAAAAATAATGATAATAAAAGTTCTCGTCCCTCCCTCGGGTAAAGCAATTTCGGTTCAAAGACCTAGTCTTCAACTTACGACGAATTTTAAAAATCATATTCTTAACTTAATGAGATAAAGTAAATTTTTGTTTTTAAATTCACATAACTTAAATATAAAATTCAAAATTAATATTAAAAATTCACACCAAACTTAAAATTTAAAATGCATAAAATTAAAAATTTATATTTTAAAAATTAAAAGTTCACACCAATCTTAATTTAAAAATTCATATTATAAATTCACACCAAACTTATATTAATTTTTCAAATATTTACATTTTTAAAAATATTGTTTTTACAAAGTTTACAATATTAATTTAAGATTTAAATATTAATTTTAAAAACATGGTAAAAATAAAATTAAAAATCTTTTTGTCTTTTTATCCCACTTTAATCAATCAAATATTATCAAAAATATGCGCCCCTCTTTTCGGTAAAGTAATTTCGGTTCCAAGACCTAATTTAACTCATGACGAATTTTTGAAATATTTTGGGTTGATTGATTAAAGATATTTATACCTTAAGAATAAACGTTAAATTTCGCAGTGATGTAATAAATTTTTGAATGATATCAATAATTTCTGTCGCCAAACCTAATTTTATTCAATACCAATTTAATACTTTTTAGCGAACAAATTAGCGTTTATTATCAAAAGGTTAAAAATAAAAATAAAAATAAAAACTGTACATACATACCTGTGAAATAGATTTCTTAGTTATATGATCTATCCCATTCATAAGATAGTCGGTTTAATTGGTTTTCCAGGGCTACATAGGCGTAACCTCGAGCATTCAGTGTCTTTTCTTCTAAACATATGAACGGTCCGTCTCTGCATAAAGTAACAAATTCGGTATTTGAATAGGTTTGATTATTTGAACATTTACCTCCATGTGACCATTTTCCGCATTTGTGACATCTTTCTAGGTGTCGTGCTCTTCTTTTCGCTGCGGATTTTAATTTTCCTTTACCAAATTGTAACTTATTATCTTCGCATCTAGATTCTTTTCTAACTCCGTCCATTCTTTCTCTGATTACTGATACTAATTCACTCGGTAGTATGTCATTATTTCTTTTAGTGATCAAAGCGTGTAGCATTAGACCATGGTTTAGTTCACAGGCAGTCTTCATTTTGTAAAAACCTAAAAAAAATAAAAATTCAGAATGGGGGGAGAAGACTAGTTCTTTAGGGTCTGCTAGGGAAAGACCATTCGGGTTCCATTTTCGAGAACTACACGAAAACAGACAATCTAACTCTAACAGAAATACATATTATCCTTTAAAGACTTGATTCTCCCCACACTTAGTTAGCTGTGGTGTCGAAATTGTGATTAACTTCGTTGTCGACTTCCATCGGACCATGTATGTAATGTTTAACTCTGTGACCATTAACTTTAAATTCAATCCCATTTGAATTTATTAATTCTATCGTTCCGTATGGGAAAACTCTTTTGACTATGAATGGTCCAGACCATCTTGATTTCAATTTTCCAGGAAATAGCTTGAATCATGAATTGAAAAGAAGAACTCTGTCTCCTTCTTTAAATTCTTTTGAACTTCTGATTCTTTTATCATGCCATTTCTTCGTTCTTTCTTTATAGATTAACGAATTTTCGTATGCTTCATGTCTTAATTCTTCTAATTCGTTTAGTTGACTTAATCGTAGACGTCCGGCTTCATGTAAATCAAGATTACATGTCTTCAAAGCCCAAAATGCTTTGTGTTCAATTTCTACAGGAAGCTGACATGCTTTTCCATAAACAAGTCTAAAAGGTGTGGTTCCAATTGGAGTTTTGTAGGCTGTTCTAAAAGCCCAAAGTGCATCCTCCAATTTAATGGACCATTCCTTCGGATTTGATCCTACGGTTTTCTCTAGAATACGTTTTAAAGCTCGGTTGGTATTTTCAACTTGTCCACTTGTTTGTGGATGATATGCGGTGGAGATTTTATGAGTTACTCCATATCTTTTAAGAACTTTCTCAAGTTGATTATTACAGAAATGAGTACCCCGATCACTTATTAAAGCTTTCGGTGTTCCAAACCTTGCAAAAAGACGTTTTAAAAAGTTGACTACAACTCGTGCATCGTTAGTTGGGAGAGCTTGTGCTTCCGCCCATTTAGATACATAATCAATGGCTGCGAGTATATATAGATTATTATTAGATTTTGGAAATGGACCCATAAAGTCAATACCCCAAATGTCAAATACTTCACATACTTGGATGACATTTTGTGGCATTTCATCACGTTGACTTATTTTTCCGGCCCTTTGACAAGCATCACAGGATTTGCAAAGAAGGTGTGCGTCTTTGTAAATTGTAGGCCAATAGAATCCAGCTTCATAAACTTTTCTTGCTGTTAGTTGAGGCCCATAATGCCCTCCTGTTGGTCCTGTGTGACAATGGTTTAAAATTTTACTAGCTTCATCTCCAAATACACATCGGCGTATTATTCCATTGGGACAACTTTTAAACAGGTGTGGATCTTCCCAGAAATAGTGTTTTATATCACTGAAGAATTTCTTTCGTCTTTGGTACGATAATCCTTTTTCAAGGAATCCACAAACTAAGTAGTTTGCATAGTCTGCAAACCATGGGATTTCATTATAATCTATCTTCAATAGATATTCATCAGGAAAGTTGTCTTGTATGGCCGATTCATTTAGAACTTCTAATTCGGGATTTTCAAGACGAGAAAGATGATCAGCGGCGAGATTTTCTGCTCCTCTTTTATCTCGGATTTCAATATCAAACTCTTGTAAGAGTAAGATCCAACGGATTAATCTTGGTTTAGCATCTTGTTTTAAAAATAGGTATCTAAGAGCAGAATGGTCGGTATAGACTATCGTTTTGGATAGAACGAGATATGAACGAAATTTGTCAAAAGCAAAGACAATAGCAAGGAGTTCTTTTTCAGTAGTTGTGTAATTCGTCTGTGCTCCTTGTAATGTCTTACTAGCGTAATAAATAGGTTGAAATCGTTTTTCAATCCTTTGTCCTAAAACGGCTCCCATTGCAAAATCACTTGCATCGCACATTAGTTCAAATGGTAGATTCCAATTTGGTGTTATCATGATCGGCGCATTAGTGAGTTTCTCTTTAAGAATATTAAAAGATTTGATACACTCATCTGAAAAGATGAATGGCGCATCCTTTTCTAGGAGTTTATTCATAGGAGTGGCAATTTTAGAAAAATCTTTTATGAAACGTCGGTAAAAACCGGCATGCCCTAGAAAACTCCTAACTCCTCTAACATTGGTGGGATGTGGAAGTTTAGCAATTACATCTACTTTAGCTCTATCCACTTCAATTCCTTCTTTTGAAATTTTATGTCCAAGAACGATGCCTTCTTTAACCATGAAATGGCATTTCTCCCAATTAAGTACTAGATTTGATTTTTCGCATCTAATTAGCATTCGTTCCAGATTAACTAGACATGATTTAAATGTATCACCGAAGACTAAAAAGTCATCCATGAAAACTTCCATGCATTCTTCTATCATGTCGTGAAAAATCGCCATCATACACCTTTGAAAGGTTGCAGGGGCATTGCAAAGTCCAAATGGCATGCGTTTGTAAGCAAAAGTACCATAAGGGCACGTGAATGTGGTTTTCTCTTGGTCCTCGGGTGCTATTGGAATTTGAAAATATCCGGAAAATCCATCTAGAAAACAATAGTAACTATTTCCGGCTAATCTTTCCAACATTTGATCAATGAAAGGTAAGGGAAAGTGATCTTTTCTGGTGGCGTCATTTAATTTTCTATAATCAATACATACACGCCATCCTGTTACAGTCCTAGTAGGAATAAGCTCATTTTTCTCATTTGTGATGACAGTCATGCCACCCTTCTTAGGCACGCATTGAACTGGGCTTACCCATGGACTATCAGAAATTGGATATATCAAACCTGCATCTAGCAGTTTAATAATCTCTTTCTTAACTACATCTTGCATATTAGGATTTAGTCTTCGTTGGCGTTGCACATACGTTTTATGACCTTCTTCCATAAGGATTTTATGTGTGCAATACGAAGGACTTATTCCTTTAATATCATGAATCTTCCATGCAATGGCTGGTTTATGAGCTTTCAACACAGAAATGAGTTGTGATTTCTCATTTTCAGTAAGAGAAGATGATATTATTACAGGTAATTCAGATTCACCATGTAAATAAGCGTATTCCAAATGGTTTGGAAGTGGCTTTAACTCTAATTTCGGAGGTTCTTCTATCGATGATTTATATCGATATCTGTCTTCTTCTTTTAGCATTTGAATTTCTTCTGTTGTTGGTTCATATCCATTAGCTATAAGTGTAGCTAACATTTCAGCTTCATCAATTGGTTCATTACCTTCTCCTAAAGAACATTCTCCTGTTCCTTGTAATTCTGGAAATTCTTCTAATAATTCTGCATGTGCATCTATAGTTTGAATATAATAACATGTATCATCTGCAGATTGTGGTTGTTGCATTGCTCTATCAACTGAAAAGGTAACACTCTCATCCTCTATACTTAGGGTCAGTTTCTTACCGAACACGTCTATCATTGCTTTAGCCATGTTTAAGAATGGTCTTCCTAATATGAGAGGAACTTGAGAATCTTCTTCCATGTCCAGAACAACAAAATCTACTGGAAATACTAAAGTACCAACTTTAACTAGCATGTTCTCCATTATCCCTCTAGGATATTTTATTGATCTATCGGCTAGTTGTATGCTTATTCTGGTTGGTTTTAATTCTCCAAGGTCTAGTTTAGTGTATAGTGAATACGGCATTAGATTTATACTAGCACCTAAATCTGCTAATGCTTCTATTGAACTAAGACTACCCAGAAAACATGGAATTCTTCCTGGATCAGATAGTTTTTTCTGGTATCTTATTCAACAGCACTGCTGAACAATTAGCATTCATAGTAACAGCCGAGAGTTCTTCCATTTTCTTTCTATTTGAGATTAGATCTTTTAAGAATTTAGCATATCTAGGCATTCCTGAAATCACATCAATGAAAGGAAGATTTACATTTATCTGTTTAAACATATCCAAGAATTTGGATTGCTCGGCTTCAAGTTTCTCTTTCTTCATTTTACTCGGGTAAGGAAGTGGTGGTTGGTATGGTTTAACATAAGGTTTAGCCTTAACTGTGTTATCTTCATTAACCTTCTCAACTACCGGTTCTTTTTCCTTATCTTGATCAGGTTGTGGTTCTTGTGGAGTAGGAATAGTTTCATCAGAAGTTACAGGTATTTCAGGTGGTTTAAGTGTTGTACCACTTCTTGTGGTAATGGCTTTAGCTGTTTCATTTCGGGGGTTAGCATTTGTATCACTAGGTAGACTTCCCGGTTTTCTTTCACCTATTAACCTTGCTAGGTTACTTACTTCTTGTTCTAGATTTTGAATAGAAGCTTGTTGATTTCTAAATGCTTGAGCATTTTGTTCATTGGTTTGTTTCTGAGATGTGAAAAACTGCGTTTGAGTTTCAACTAGCTTCGTCATCATATCTTCTAAATTTGGCTTTTTATCATCGGTTTGTTGTGGTGGTTTGTTTTGAAAATTTGGTCTTTGCTGATTGTAAGTATTATTGGATACTTGTTGATTGCTAGGACCTTGTTGGTTGTTGTATGGAATATTTCGGTTATAATTCTGATTTTGATTGTAAATAGGTCTTGGCGGTTGATAATTATTCTGATAATTATTTCCAGGCCTTTGGTTTATGTATGAAATATTCTCTCTTTGTTCCATTGTTAATTCAATACTGAGACAATCTTTTGTCAAATGTGGTCCTCCACACTGCTCACAACTAATTCGTATTGAGTGAATATCTTTAGTCATCTTTTCCATTCGTCTCTCCACAGCATCTATCTTTGCGGAAATGGAATCTAAGTCATGGCTAGAATCGGCTCTAGCTGCTTTAGATGATCTAATGATATCTTTTTCTTGGTGCCACTCATGTGAGTGGGAAGCAGTGTTATCAATAATTTTGTAAGCATCAGTTTCGGTTTTCTTCATAATAGAACCACCAGCTGCTATATCTATGTCTTTTCTTGTAGTGATGTCGCATCCTTGGTAGAATATTTGTACTATTTGACAGGTGTCTAAACCATGTTGCGGACATCCTCTTAACAACTTTCCATATCTTGTCCACGCCTCATATAGAGTTTCATTTGGCTTCTGTGTAAACGTAACAATTTCTGCTTGAAGTCTTACGGCTTTAGATGCCGGAAAGAATTGTTTAAGAAATTTGTCAACTAAAACGTCCCAGGTATCAATCGCCCCTTCAGGTAATGATTCCAACCAATCTTTGGCTTCTCCCTTTAAAGTCCAGGGAAATAACATGAGATAGATTTGTTCATCCTCCACTTCTCGGATTTTAAATAGTGTGCAGATCCTATTAAAGGTACGTAGATGTTCATTTGGATCTTCCTTAGGCGCACCACTAAATTGGCATTGATTAGTCACCATGTGTAGAATTTGTCCTTTGATTTCATAATCTGGTGCATTAATGTCTGGATAAGTAATTGCGTGACCTTGGCCAGTGCGTTTAGCTCTCATTCGGTCTTCCATACTTAAAGGTTCCAGATTCTCCATAATTGAATTTGTTGAATCGGTATCACTAGATGATTCTGATTTAATGGTTCGTTCCTCAACAATCTCTGTTTGAATGATTGGTGACTCCGGAGGAAAGTTTAATGGTTCAGGATCTACGAACCGTTCCTGAATATTTTCCGGATTCTCAATTGTGAGGTTGGTTTCAAAAAATGGATTATCGGAAATTTGAACTGAAGTACTTGGTCTACTGGATGACGATTCTAAAGAAAAATCAACGGCGGTAATATTTGCTAAATGTCTTGATCTAGTTACAGGTGGTGAACGTACAAAAGGTGGTGAACGTCTTGCTCGGTGCATTCACTGAATATCCTATTAGTTTTTAAAAGGAAAGAAAAATTATAATAAGTTATCCAATCAATAGACTTTTCTGATTTTGCCCACGTTTCGAATAGCCAAAAGATGCAGCAGAGGGGCAGGATTCGTTTGGTCTCAATATAATTGAGGACTGTTTGGCTCCAATAACCCGGTCCACGTACAAATCCAACTATTACTACGAACCAGAAAATTTTGATGTCTATTAATTTAACCACTTAAAATAAATTTTCGTAATTTTAAGAAATTTAGATAAGAAGTAGAATAAAAATCTATGTCCTAAAACTAGAATAGCGAGAAATAAGAAAGAAAAAGAGTTCGTCGCAAAAGGTCGAAAAAGAAAAAATGGTTGAAAAATAAAAGGTGAAGAAAAAATAAAAGAAACTTATAAAACTTAAAAGTACTTGACTAACCTAACCTTATTACTACAACTAACTTAAAATTATAATCGCAAATTGAGATTACTAATTGGAATGATAATTGATACATAGGTAAAAGTCGTCTAAAAATATTAAAGCTTACAGGAAAAACTAAATCCCAAATGGAAATAACTTAAAAAGAAACTAAAACTTAAAAAGGCGTCGCAAAATTCTAAAGTACCTAAATCTTAGTCTAAAGAAAAAGCACTTAAGGAATTCTACGGCAAAGCCTAAAAATCTAGGAGTAAAAATGACTATAGCAAAAACTAAGTTTAAAACTAAATATGAGCTAAAAATACAAATATTACGCTAAAACGATTAAAAAGGGACAAAATATAAAAATATATAAAAAGTTGTAAAAAGTACAATTTTTATAAAAATATTATTTTTATATTATTTATTTAATAAAACTACTAATTTTACAATTTAATAAAACTAATTAATACTAAATACATAAATTAAATAAAAAGTAAAAGTTAAAATAAAATTAATTATAATAATAATAATAATTAGGGTTAATAATAATAATAATTATTAAATACCCCGTAATTAATGCTGAATTAGGGTTCTGTCTCGTGTCAGAGTCACTCTGCGAGTTGCGGTAATTTATAAAGAAAACCCCGCGAGTCGCGGGGTTCAGAAATTCAGATGACAGCTTATTAAATTCGACGCGTTTTTCTTTATTTATTTTTTTTTTCTGTTTTCTGTTTTTATATAAATAAAAGATATTTAAATAAAACTTATATTTTTATAAACTAAAATAAAAATAAAGAAACTTATAAAACTTAAATATTTAACAAAATCTTAAAAATACTTATATTTTTGTTTTTCTTTTTATATTTTTGAATAATTAAAACGTATTTTTACAAAAACGAATTTAAATAAAAGTTAACTAAAAATCTTTTTTTTATATTAGCGTTGCGCTTCCGGCGTTTAAGAGCCTCCCCGGCAGCGGCGCCAAAAATACTTGATGTCGTAGGGGGTGTATACAAAATAGCTTTATTTTTAGTGCGAAATACTATTAAATACGATACAATTTTACACAAGATATTTATTTATTTATAGAATGGATATACTTAAACCTTGCTACAACACTTATAGGCAGTGTACCTAATCGTAAAGTAGTGTAGTTTTTAGTAAGTCCGGTTCGTTCCACAGGGAAATCTTTAAACAAAGCTTAACGCTATATTAATTTACTTTTATAAAAATACAAACATATATCTAAGTAATTTTATTATAAAGGGGGGTTTTTACCGTTTAATGACCGGTTTGTCGATTTTAAAACTTTAGTCGCAGTTAAAACCTAATGTAAAATATTAAATAAATAAAAGACTTAATTTAAAGCGTAAAGTAAATAACGATAATGAAATTGCGAATAATAAAAGTGCGATAAAATAAAATTGCGATAATTAAAAAGTACGATAATTAAAAGTGCGATTAAATAACAATAAATAAAAGTGCGATAATTAGAAGTGCAATTAAATATAAAATAAAGGAAATTAAATATGAAATAAAAGAATTATGCTTATTTAAACTTCCGTAATCATGATGTTCGACGTGTTGATTTTAGTTTTATGCCCATGGGTTAATTGTCCTTTGTCCTGGATTATTTAATATGTCCGTCTGGTTTTTGTCCATAACAGTCCATCAGTCATAAATATAAAGTGCGAGTGTCCTCGTCAAATTATTATTATACCCGAAGTTAAATATTCCAACTAATTGGGGATTCGAATTGTAACAAGGTTTTAATACTTTGTTTAATGAATACACCAGGTTATCGACTACGTGTAAACCAAGGTTTTACTACTTTGTTAACAATTACACCAATTACCCTTGAATGTAATTTCACCCCTGTTTTAATTATTCTAGTGGCTATTAATCCATTCCCGTGTCCGGTTAAATGAACGATTATTCGTACATATAAATACCCAGCCCATCGTGTCCGATCGAGTGTATATGGTAATTTATAGGGACGCCCAATTGTAAATCTTTATATTAACATTAACAAACTATCATTTAGTTAAACAAATATAAAGCCCATTAATAGCCCATAGTCTAATTTCCACAAGTGTCGTTCTTTTGTCCAAACCCCAATTATGGTACAAAGCCCAATTACCCAATTTTAGTAATTAGCCCAACATCATGATTACTTCGTTTTAAATAAGCATAATAATAACTTAGCTATGAGACATTAATGTAAAAAGGTTGAACATAACTTACAATGATTAAAAATAGCGTAGCGTTACACGGACAGAATTTCGACTTACACCCTTACAATATTTGCTAACATACCCTTATTATTAGAATTATAATTAAAATTAAAATTAAAATATAAATTATAAATATAAATATATCGTATGAATGAGGAAAAAAAAGATGATGATTTGCGATCAGAATTCGGTTGGCTTTATAGGCAGTTTTTCATTTTGGGGCTCCGCGACTCGCGGCATTTTTGCCTTCAAACTCCGCGAGTCGCGGAGAATGAAATTACAGCTCAGTCCCTTGGAGTCTTTCTCTGCCGACGGTTTTTATTTATAAATATAATATATATATAATTAATATAATTAATTATATATTATATTATATTTATATACATAGTTAACTTGTAATTTTTAGTCCGTTGCGTCGAGCGTTAAGAGTTGACTCTGGTCCCGGTTCCGGATTTTCGAACGTCCTTGCGTACAATTTAATATCTTGTACTTTGCGTTTTGAATCTTGTACTCTTGTAATTTCGAGACGTTTTTTATCAATAATTGGAACCTTTTTGATTGTCTTTTGTACTTTTGAGCTTTTTGGTCGTTTGCGTCTTCAATTCGTCGAATCTGTCTTTTGTCTTCACCTTTTATTATTTAAACGAATATCACTTGTAAATAGAACAATTGCAACTAAAAGCTTGTCTTTCTTGAGGAATAATGCTATGAAATATATGTTCGTTTTTAGCATTATCAGTGGTAAAAGTAATGGAACGGAAGAAGTTCATTTATAGTGAAATTACCAGACAAAGTAATCGAGACAGATGATCGCATTTAATTATAGAAATCTTAATTTCCATAAATCCCGAATAATCAAATCTTATAGATTTCCAAGATTTTCTTTTAAATCTCTTGAATTCCGGAATTCAAACATGACTACGTCAAAAGCTAAGACAAATCTTTATTTTCTCATTTCACTCTTAAGTGATAGCTTCATTCGTATGCTTCACATAATCGAATAGTTTTATCTATATTAATCAATGATGATAAAACTCTATTTATCAACTCATATTCATCAGGAAAACATTTTTATTGTTAACCATGATGATCCCACTTAAATTTTGGGACGAAATTTCTTTAACGGGTTGGTACTGTGACGACCCGAAAATTTCCGACCAAATTTAAACTTAATCTTTATAGGGTTTCGACACGATAAGCAAAGTCTAAAATGTTGAGTCTCAAAATTTTAAATTTTGTTCATGAAATCAATTACCCTTCGACTATTTCCAACGATTCACGAACCGCTAATTGTAAATAGATACGTATATGTTTAAATGTATTAATATATATAATAATATGTAATATCAATTTTAATAACAAGTTAAAATATAATTGATATATAATATCATTATTATTTTATTATTAATATAATTATTAATATTAAATGTTAATATAAAATTTGAAACATCTGATTTACTAAACTAATAATAACATTATTATTATTAGTATTATTATTATACAAATATTGTTAATGTTATCATATTATTTTTATTACCATTATTAATATATCTATTATTAATAGTATTAGTATTATTATTATTATTATTATTATTATTATTATTATTATTAATTCTATTACAATTATTATTATTAGTATTTATTATTAATAGAATTATTATTTATATTAATATTATTTATATAAAAGAGAAAATCAATAAACATAACATGGATTCAGTTATCTGTATCTATCCTACTATGTTAGATTGATTTTTTTGTTCTAAATTGGTACGAATTAGAGATGCAAATACATGAGCACAACAAATACAGTTACATCTATATCTACTTTATTTATCTTGTTTATCCTTTATTGCATGTCTGAGTAAAATTGTCGGCTACCATTACTATATTAAAACATAAATCAATTACAATTACTACATTAATCATTCACTTACTCACACAATCACATTGTATAAGATATACACTGCAAATTCGGAATTTAACAGAAAAGGGAAGAACAAGTCGATTAAGCCCACTCAACCCGGTCTACCAAGGTATTCGTTATTATTTTTCTATTGAGTTAGATCAAGAAACAAAGCTCCACTTATATATACTATTACATGGGTTATTGATAGTCCACCGCTGGCCACTTCAAACCCATTAAAACATTGCTCGAGTTACTACTATTCGCATTCTGTTCTGTTTCAGTTTGATCAACCAAACTGTCACCACCTTCTTGAACCTCCAACAACCTCCTTGATTCGTGAATCACCACAAGTCACACTTTTCACCACCAAATACGTTCATTGTTATTATTGTAACCGTAAACCAACCCATTACCATTTAACAACAACCATCTTTACCATCATCATGCTTCACCATAACCACCATCTATATCCACTTCCTCTTTGTTTCCTGTCAAACGTGAACCATCCACTTCAACCCCGATCGACCACCTCACTCTTTCTCTCTCTCTCACTTCTGAATTCTATTTTATTCCAAACAAACCACGATTGTAGCTGAATTGGTTGGACAATAATCGCTACAACCCATTAATTAATTTATTTACTTCATATCTTCTTCAAGCTACTTGATTTATGGTCAATACAGCCGTCCTCCTTATTTTCTGCCATGATCACAAAAGGTAAATGGGGAGGATACTTGTGTAGCTATTCCATTTTCTTTAATCGATTATATATATTATAGCTTTGTTCTTTTGGACCAAAAGCCACCCACTCCTTATATTAAAACCATAAATTACTACATTTGTTATCTTCTTTTTATAGAAAAGATACGCGTACCAACTACAGCTATTCCACTTTATTTTTTATTTTTTTGAGTGGCAGACATACCCTAATTATCTTAAAAGGAAAGTAAAAAAAAAAAAAAAGAGAATCGATTGTTACAAGGTTTGATGAATGGGTCACATGTATTCTTATTTTATTTTGGGCGATTATGATCACATGTATTGGGGCCGCAGAGTTTAATTGGTTTTTGAAGTTTGAGATTGCCGTAAAGACTGATTCCATGTCTGCTATACTTCGATTATTAATTAGGGTTTCATGTTGTGATTAATAAAATGATCAAACGAATGATGTATCAGTGATAATGTAAAAGGTGATGATTAATGATAGTTGATGATAGCGTGACATATATATAAGATAGTAGATGATGATTAAGGTTTACTGAATGAGATCAGTGTTGATAATCATGATGGAGATGATGATCACAATAAGAGTGATGGTAATAAAAGAAGATGACGATTATGAAAATAATAATAACGATGATATACGTATAGATATTAAGAATGATGATGCGGGTTTGGTTATTATCATTAAGTGATTATAATAATGATTATAGGTGATGATCATGAAATGGGTTTAACAAAGAAGGAAAGTAGAAACGAAAGTACGAGTAAAATAAATATAGGATACGGGTTATAACATAAAAGTAATCAATAATTGGATTGTTAATAGGGTGTTAGGGTAATCGAGAGGTCATGGGTTCGAGCCCGGGCAAGGATACTATATTATTTTAGCTATTCTTGTGAGGTATAAATTTTATTATTATTATTATTATTATTATTATTATTATTATTATTATTATTATTGAAATGATTTTTTATATAAAAACGTTATTATTTTTAATATTATTATTAATTTACATTATTATTAAAAACTATCATTATTATTATCATTACTATTTTAATTATCATTATTATTTTAATTATAATTATTTTTTTATATTTATAACAAATAAATATTATACTACTTATAATTATATACTAAACCTATTAACATTATTTTTATAAATATTACAAATTACAAATTTTTAATAAAATACTAATATACATATTAAGATATCTACATGTATAAATATTAATCATTTTAAATATATACAAATTAAATATATATAACATATAAACTAAGATATAATATAAATAAATTTGTTCGAATACAAATATATGTGTTAATATACGTTAATGATATAGGTTCGTGAATCCAAGGCCAAACCCTGCATTGTTCAATATAGTCATATTATTTTTACTACAAAATACATTAGGTGAGTTCATTTGTTCCCTTTTACTCTTTACATTTTTGGGCTGAGAATACATGCAAATGCTTTATTAACTGTTTTACAATATTTATATGCGTGAGTTCATTTGATTCCCTTTTACTCTTTACATTTTTGGGACTGAGAATACATGCGCTATTTTTACAACTGCTTTATTAAATGCTTTTGAAATATATTTGTGAACTGCGAATACATGAAATGCTTTTATAAATGTTTGACGAGATAGACACAAGCAAAACATTCCTCGAATGAATTATTATGCTGACAGAAGTTCTGCGGATTATTATTGAATTATGTGGACATGATAATTGTCACCTTTGAATTATGTGGACATGATAATCGCCACCATTGAATTATGTGAACATGATAATTGCCACCAATTGATATGAATGTTATGTATCGAGAGAATGATTTTATACACAGGTTATGTGTATGTTATTTTTGTGCACGAGATATGTGTACGGTTACTAAGATTTATGAAAAATGATTTTGTACATGAGAAAGGTTTACTGTATTTAAAAAGATATCGCATGTACATTACAGGTGGGTATAGGATTCGGGCCCATTTGTACCATGCAGGATTTAAATCTGTGGTCTATCAAAATGATGAATTTTATTGTTTTATGATAAACCTATGAACTCATCAACCTTTTGGTTGACACTTGAAAGCATGTTTATTCTCAGGTATGAAAGAAATCTTCCGCTGTGCATTTGCTCATATTAGAGACATTACTTGGAGTCATTCATGACATATTTCAAAAGACGTTGCATTCGAGTCGTCGAGTTCATCAAGATTATTATTAAGTCAATTATAGTTGGATATATTATGAAATGGTATGCATGTCGTCAACTGTCAATGTAATGAAAGTTTATCTTTTAAAAACGAATGCAATGTTTGTAAAATGTATCATATAGAGGTCAAGTACCTCGCGATGTAACCAAATGTAATGTATTCGTCCAGATGGATTAGGACGGGTCACTACACGAATGGTCCACCTGGCAGTTGAAGAGCACGTCTTATGGCATCGAAGGTGATGGAACAGGTTAGGATTTCAATCACCTTGCCTTGAATGCGTGGATCACCCTCTTTGGTGGTGGCAAGTTTTACTGTGTACCAGAATCTGGCCAGACAGGCATAATAGAAATGTGAAGGAACACCGGTGACATATCTGGCAATTGGTGATTGCCTCAGATAATCAATGATGGACTCATAGCCCATATTTGCCTTTGCTTTTGGAATAGAATGGGAGTGAGCAACATTGCCTCTAGATAGGTGAATTCTATCATAATCAGGTCATATTCAACCCTAACCAGACTAGGACGAAGAACAAACAGTGCTTCAGGTTCATCCTGTTGTGGTTCTTGCTGCTATGGTTGTGGTTGTTCAGGTTGCTATTGTTGCTGTTGTTTTTTCTCAGGTTAGTTATCGATGGGTTGGTGTTATTGTTCTGCCATTGATGATTAAAGAAGAAGATGAATGTTTTGAAGATATGAAGATTTGGGGATTTTTTAGAGAGAATAGGAATTTTTAAAGTTAAATAACCGAAGGGTAAAATGAGAAATGGATCACCCTATTTAACCTTTCGAATTGGTGGAAAAGATGCAGGAGAGAGAAAAATGGCAACTGTCATCTGCAGGCGCGTGGGATAGTCTGACATGTTTTCGAGGGACATCAGACTATTGACATGACGTATAACCGACTTGGACACTCATGACCTCCATCAAGCATTAAATGCAGTTGGTTTAATTCAAAATGTGAAGTTAAAGACCATAAGATAATTTTTGTATTTATTACAAAATTCCTTTTGTTACATTTAATATGTCATGAATTTAATTTAAATCATTGGAGTTAATTGAGGTCTATTTTAAGGTATCAATTAAATGTTGTGAGCTATTTATTACTTCATATTTTTTTTCAAACTTTTAATCCAACTTAAAAGACCTTGTTGTGCTGAATGTTTTTCTATATAGGCATTAGACAGTAAAGAGTGTCATACTGGTTTGTCCTATATGCTGTTGAACCAGCAAACCAACAAAGTTGTCTTTTATTTTAAAGTTCAAGCATACCCAGCTCAGAGAGGAGATACGTAAAATGTTTCTCATCTAAGGGCTTTGTGAAAAGATATGCTAACTGTTGATCTGTTGATATGAAGTGTAGCTCCACATTTCCTTTTTAAACATGATCCCCTATGATGTGATATCGAACGTCAATGTGCTTTGTCCTTGAATGCATCACAGGATTGTTGGTAATGGTAATTGCACTGGTGTTATCACAATAGATTGGAGTCTTTGTAACATGAACACCATAGTCCTTCATCTGGCTTTGCATCCATAGTACTTGAGCAGTACAACTACCAGTAGAAACATATTCTGCTTCAGCAGTAGATGTGGACACGATATTTTGCTTTTTGATGGTCCAGCTGACTAGCCTACCACCCAGTAACTGGCAACCACCAGTAATACTTTTCCTGTCTATTTACATCCTGCAAAATTTAAATACCCAATTAGTTTAAAATCCTGGTCTTTAGGGTACCAAAGACCACGTTTGGCCGTACCTTTAGGATACCTAAATATCCTTTTCACTGCCAGCATTTGTGACTCTTTTGGATCAGCTTGATATCTGGCACAAAGACATGTGGCAAACAGAATATCTGGTCTGTTGGCTGTAAGATAAAGTAGGGACCCAATCATACCTCTATATTCAGTAATAGTGACTGGTTCACCATTGGGATCAACATCAATTTTGATGGATGCTGCCATTGGAGTCCCTATGTCTTTTAAACAGGTCAGACTAAATTTCTTTAACATATCATTGATATATTTATCTTGACTTATAAAAATTCCATCATCAAGTTGTTTGATTTGTAATCCAAGAAAGTATTGCAAATTTCTTTGTAAGCTCATTTCATATGTCTTTAACATAAGTTTTGAAAACTTTTTACAATGTTTTTTATTTGGTGAACCATAAATAATATCATCCACATATATTTGTACCAACAATGATCACCATCTATCTCTTTTGAGAATTGTTCCAACTTTAAAGCCCAAACCAGTGAGATACACATGAAGTGTCTCATACCATGCTCTAGGGGCTTGTTTCAGGCCATAAAGAGCTTTGTCTAGCTTGTAGACATGGTCTGGATATTTACTGCCTACAAAACCAGGTGGCTGCTTGACATAGACTTCTTCTTGCAGCTTCCCATTAAGAAATGCACATTTAACATCCATCTGGAACACTTTGAAGTTCATCTTAGCAGCATATGCCAAGAATAATCTGATAGCTTCCATCCTAGCCACGGGTGCATAAGGTTCTCCATAATCCAACCCTTCTTCTTGCCTAAACCATTAAGCTACCAATCTAGCTTTGTTTTTTATCACAATTCCATCTTCATCCATCTTGTTCTTAAACACCCACTTGGTACCAATGATTTTCTTCTCATCATCATCATCAGGTTTGGGTACCAATGTCCATACTTTATTCTTATCAAACTGGAAGATTTCTTCTTGCATAGCTCCTGCCCAGCTAGGATCTTTCATTGCTTCTTCAGGACATGTAGGTTCAATGGTTGACACAAAATTAACATGCTTACAAAAATTGCTGGTTGCATGCCTTCTTGTTTTAACTCTACTAGCCAGATTACCAATAACCTGCTTAATTGGATGCTCCTTTGTCCATTTAATTTTATGAACAGGTGAGCTTGTTGTGAAATGCACAACATCTTGATCATTTGTTGGTTCATCGTTATTCACAGCATTAGAAGACTGATGTACATTATTTGTGGAACCAGTACCAGCTTGTGATCCTTCAGAACTAGTAGACCTCTGTTCAAGTTGTGGTACTTCAGTAGAGCCAGTAGGTCCATTTGGTTGACACAGATGGAACAAAATACTCCATCATATCTTCAGATAACCCAACAGCATGGATTGGTGAGGGATTTGCTGCTGATTCTTCTTCATCATCTAGAGCTTGCTGAGTAGGCTCTTCAACGATTAACTCCTCATCTTCTTTACTAGAAGATAAGGTGTGGACAGTTTCATCAAAGGTAACATTAATAGATTCTTCAAAGCATCCCCTTTTTTTGTAGACCCTATATGTCTTTGACATGTTGAAATATCTAAGAAATATTCCCTCATCAGCTTTAGCATCAAATTTGCCCAGCTGGTCCTTATTGTTTAGAATGAAACAGGGAGTGCCAAATACATGACAAAATGAAATTTAGGGTCTTCTTCCTTTGAGAACTTCATAAGCAGTTTTCAGATGTCTTTTCACTATTAAAGATCTATTCTGGGTAAAACATGCAGTATTCACAACTTCTGTCCAGTATGAATTCTTCAACCCAGACTCAGCTAACATAGATCTTGCTGCTTCAATGAGAGTTCTGTTTCTTCTTTCTGCAACACCATTTTGTTGATGTGTTCTCACAACAGAAAAGTTTTGTGAAATACCTTTGTCAGCACAAAATTTTTTCAATGTTGCATTTCTAAATTCTCTACCGTGATCACTTCTTAGCTGCTTCACCAATTGCCCATTCAATAGCTCCATTCTTTTGATAAAATTGATAATTTCATCAGCACCTTCACTCATTTGCTTCAAAAAGAATACACATGTGCATCTGGAGTATTCATCAATAATAACTAGTGTGTACCTCTTCCCACTGTAGTTGGCTATATTAACAGGACTTAAAAAGATCCATATGAAGTAGGTGAAATGGTTTCTCAACAGATGAAATCTGCTTTGACTTGAATGATGCATGGTGATATTTCCCTTTTTTACAACCAGGACATAATCTGTCCTTCACATAGGACATGGTGGGTAGCCCAGACACTGAAATTTTACTTGAGAGTTTATGAATATCTTTAAAGTTGAGATGTGAGAGTCTCTTGTGCCATAACCACTTGGGGTTATCTGCTGCCTTTGAATAAAAACAAGTATCAGTTGTTGTGACTGCTGTGTTCATGTCAATTTGATACATGTTCTTATGTCTTTTAGCTGTCAACAGTGGCTTCCCTGTTGGTGTTATGCGAGGTGTATACGAAATAGTTATATTTTTATTGCGAAATACTTTAAATACGATACAATTTTACACAAGTTATTTATTTATTTATAGAGTGGATATACCTAAACCTTGCTACAACACTATAGGCAGTGTACCTAATCGTACAGTAGTGTAGTTTTTAGTAAGTCCGGTTCGTTCCGCAGGGAGCTAGCCAAGTTTAACGCTATATTTTTAAACTATAGTTGCATAAATATATATATATATATATATATATATATATATATATATATATATATATATATATATATATATATATATATATATATATATATATATATTTATAAGTAGTATTATTATTATTATTATAAAAAAGGGGTTTTTACCGTTTAATGACCGGTTTGTCGATTTTAAAAATTAAGTCGCAATTAAAACCTAATGTAAAATATTAAAAATAAATATAACTTAATTTAAAGCGTAAAGTAAATGACGATAATTAAAATACAATAAATTAAAGTGCGGTAAAGTAAATGACAGTAAATAAAATTGCGATAATTAAAAAGTACGATAATTAAAATGACAGTAAATAAAAGTGCGATGAGATATAAAATAAAGGAATTATGCTTATTTAAACTTCCGTAATCATGATGTTTGACGTGTTGATTTTAATTTATTACCATGGGTTAATTATCCTTTGTCCTGGATTATTCAATATGTCCATACAGTTTTTGTCCATAACAGTCCATCAGTCATAAATATAAAGTGCGAGTGTCCTCGTCAAATTATCCTTATACCCGAAGTCAAATATTCCAACTAATTGGGGACTTAAACTATAATAAGGTTTTAATACTTTATTATCAATTATACCAAGTGTCCTTTCATGTAATCTACCCCTGTTTTAATGAGTCCATTGACTATTAATCCATTCCCGTGTCCGGTCAAATGAACGATTATTAGTACTTATAAATATCCCGCCCATCGTGTCCGATAGAGTGTATGTGGTTATTTATAGATACGTTCAATTGTAAATCTTTATATTAAATTAACGAACTATCATTCAATTAAACAAATATAAAGCCCATTAATAGCCCATAGTCCAATTTCCACAAGTGTCGGTCTTTTGTCCAAACCCCAATTATGGTACAAAGCCCAATAACCCCGTCTTTAATATTTAGCCCAACATCATGATTACTTTGATTTAAATAAGCATAATAATAACTTAGCTACGAGACATTAATTTAAAAAGGTTGAACATAACTTACAATGAGTAATAATAGCGTAGCGTTACACGGACAGAATTTTAACTTACACACTTACAACATTCGCTAACATAACCTTATTATTATTAATCTTAAATTAAAATTAAGATTATATATATATATATATATATATATATATATATATATATATATATATATATATATATATATATATATATATATATATATATATATATATATATATATATATATCGTGATAGAGAGATTGAAAAAGGAGTGATGAAATCGATCAGAATGCGCGGCCTTTTATAGGCCCACGTTTCACTGTAGAGCTCCGCGAGTGCGGATGTTTTCTTCATAAAAGCTCCGCGAGTGCGGAGGTCTGAAATCCAACTCACCAAATGAATTCAACGTGGGCTGCAATGATTAAAATAATATATAATATATATATATATATATAATTAATTATATAATATTATATTCTTGTGCATAGTTGACTTGTAATTTTGGACCATTGCATCGCGCGCTGAAAGTTAATTCATGTCTCGGTTCCGAATTTTCGAACGCCTTTTTGTACAATTTAATATCTTGTACTTTGTGTTTCACGGCATGTACTCTTGTAATTTTTAGACGTTTCTCATCAATAATTTGAACCACTTGGATTGTACTTTGTACTTTTTAGCTTTTTGGTCATTTGCGTCTTCAATTCATTAAATCTGTCTTTTGTCTTCACCTTTTATTATTTAAACGAATATCACTTGTAAATAGAACAATTGCAACTAAAAGCTTGTCTTTCTTGAGGAATAATGCTATGAAATATATGTTCATTTTTAGCATTATCAAATATTCCCACACTTGAGCGTTGCTTGTCCTCAAGCAATATAGAACTTGACTATAACTTTACTAGAATCACTTCTTTATTCTTCACACTTTGTACATCAGTGATTTCTATACGGCTGTATGAACAATGATAGTAACGTTGTGGTTTACAGTCCCACATGACTATGAAAATTTAGATCCTTTAGGAAATTGGATCTTTATGAAAACATTTGATCTTTTGAAAATTCAATCTAGATTTTACCCTAGATAAGTTTTTCGGAATAACCCTTCACCGGTATTTGCAAAATGTTTGTGGGTTTTGTGGGTTTCAGATTTGAAAATTTTAGCTCAAAACTTATGGTTTTGTGTCACCCACTTGCTAACCTTGTATTAGGAAAGCAACACGTCCAGTATACTTGCTCCGTATATTACCTTTCGGTAAACTACCGTCCGGTTGTAAAGGAAAGCGTTGAACAAGCAACTGTTAAGGCAATGTCTCGTGACATGCTTTTGATTATGGTCTATATCGTGTCGGATGCAATTACTATTCTTTGTAGGAGCAATAGTAAAGATCACCCTATAATTTTTCGGTCTGGCACAAGGTCCTGTCTTCGACCATGATATGCAACCACCGTTCTTACGGTTGTCACCAGATTTGGTTCAGGTGACCTAATGAATTCCAGGTGAATTCCTAGGATTTTACGTTCAATGGTAATGAACGCATTGAAAATGGATTTTCAGAAAACAAATCGGTTTGTAATTTTGATCAAAATATTTTCTCGTTCAAGTTCGAGTTTAGATATCATTGAATTCCATGAGTTTGAATTCTCAATCTTTAAGGTCAATCTCAAGGATTGAGTAATATCAGTCTTAAAAGCTGATTTTTGATCTTTAAGGAGATTATCTTTTCTGGGGATCTGATTCATTAGTCTTATAAGCTAATTTGCACGGTACCCCCCATTATACGAGACAGATCCTCTCATGGTTAGGATAAGTCTGACCACTTGGCGACCCTGTTTGATGCTGAAGTCCGTGGATTTCCAGCTGATTTTCGAGAAAACTTTTCAAGGTTTTTCGTAGATTCTACAACTGGTCTGGACGACAAATTCCTGACCTAAATCAAGAAGCACGTGTCTTTTTTTTTTCTCGAAAGACTTTACTTCCTTTTAAATCAAGTGGCACATTTTTTTCAAATATATTATAAGAAATCGGGTAAAACTGATAAAATTGTCCAAAACAAAAGTATCTTTAATTATTTGTACAAAAATATGTGATATATGTTCTAAATAACTTGGTTAATTTTTCCCACACTTGGATTTTATTTTCCTTTCTTTGCCTTTTTATTTTCCTCTATTCCATTTTAAATGAATTTAAGCGTTTTGAGTTGTTTCTTAATTTATGTCCTTTCCGAGGTAACAATAATTTCGGTGTTAACACCTAGTTTTATCGTTCATAAATATGTATAAACATAATTTTGAATTCATTTAGTTGAAAATTTTGAAAAATTTTACTATAACTGGGTAGTCAGTATATAAGACTAGGGCTGTTCTTTATTATCAGAGAGCACTAGATTCTAATACAACTACTGTGTTACTAGTATTTTTAATGGTAACCAAGTGTATAAGTCAAAAAAAATTTAAAAAATCCGAAAGAAGTTAACCCTTCCCACACTTAAGATCTTGCAATGCCCTCATTTGCAAGAAATCCGTACAATTTAAATTATTGAGGGTGATTAACGTAGAAAAATGATTAAATTTTACCAAAGTTTTCAAACATATTGGCGTTTGTGTTGAATGATAAATGGTGCACATCATTTGTTCATTCCTGCAGTTGTTATTTCACATATATTTTGCATCTTGTCGTCAAAATTAGTTGCTTTTGCTGAACTTAATGCCAGTCTTTGAAAATGCTCTGTTTTACCCTGTTTTGCACATGAGATAAACTACAAACATATATATACATATTTTTGAAATTGGGTATATTACCCCACATTCAAAAATTATTAAAAATCTAATAATAAAAGTTAGAAAATTATAAAAACTATTATAGTATCAAAAGAAATATTAAAAGTATAAAATTACAAGTTACCAAATAAATAAAAATAGGCATAAAAGAAAATTAGGGTTGATGAGGATGGTGCCAGTAGGGATCCCATTCATAGCCGTATGTGCTGTAAAATGCTTGAGCTAGGTCATATGTAGGGTACGGTGGTCGGGTCTGTATAGTCCAGGGAAGAAATACGGGCATTGGAGTAGCAATGTAGTTTGTATTTATGTGTGCACGATGACTTATGATTTGGTTTTGATGATACTTCTAATCTTGAAATGCTCGTTGTCTAGCCATTTCATACTCATGGTGAGCCATAAAAAGTTGCATTTCTGTCATCTGATCCCCCCCTCCCGCATTACCTTGCTGCTGATCTCTTTCGATCTGTGGATGCTGACCATCATATGGTGCTGCAGCGTTATGTCGTTTCTTTAAAACCTTAGCACCATGATATACTTTCAAACCAATTGGATCACGGGGTTCTGGGGCTGCAATTATTAATCCCCCCTGATTTCTATCGACACCGAGATACTCAGCAATTAAAGTAACAAAGATACCACCTCCTATTATTGATAGTGCTCCAAATAAATATATATTTTGTAGAAATATCCTCCCAATATGTAAATTATTTAGTTGTAATTGTCCTATTTTAAGTTGTAATCGTTTATATTAAATAAGGGCAAAGACAAACGGCGAAAACGACGATTTGAAGACGCAAATGACCAAAAAGCTCAAATGTACAAGATACAATCCAAGTGGTTCAATTTATTGATGAAAAACGTCTAAAAATGACAAGAGTACAAGTTACAAAACGCAAAGTACAAGATATTAAATTGTACGCAAGGACGTTCGAAAATCCGGAACTGGAACATGAGTCAACTCTCAACGCGCGACGCAACGGTGCAAAAATTACAACTCTACTATGCACAAGAATATAATATAATATATAAATAATTATATTAATTATTTATATTTTATATTTATATATTTATTATGTCGACAAGCTAGGAGCCAAAAGTTTGTGAGCTGGAAAATCAAACTCCACGACTCGCGGAGTTTGAAGGCCAAAAACTCCACGACTCGCGGAGTTTGAAAAATCAGAAATCCCTATAAAAGGCCACGAATTCTGCAAGTTTAAAAAATATAATAATAATAATACTCCGTAGTATAATATAAATAAATATATATATATATATATATATATATATATATATATATATATATATATATATATATATATATATAGTATAGATTAGTGTTATATTAGATTAGTTTGGGTTATGTAAAAGTTATTTTTACGGGTTTTAAAGTCGGAGCTCTGTCCGTGTACTACTACGCGATAAATAATCAATGTAAGCTATGTTCTCCTTTTTAAATTAATGTCTCGTACTTAAGTTATTATTATGCTTATTTGAGCCGAAGTAATCATGATGTTGAGCTAAATATTAAAGAGGGGGTAATTGGGTTTTGTACCATAATTGGGGTTTGGACAAAAGAACGACACTTGTGGAAATTAGACTATGGGCTATTAATGGGCTTTATATTAAATTAACGATACCTCGTTAATTTAATATAAAGGTTATGATTTGACGTATCTATATATAACCATATACGATTAATCGGACACGATGGGCGGGATATTTATAAGTACGAATTATTGTTCATTTGACCGGACACGGGGATGGATTAATATTCAATGGACTCATTAAAACAGGGGTGGATTACATTCAAGGGTAATTGGTGTAATTGTTAACAAAGTATTAAAACCTTGGTTTACACACAGTCGATAACCTGGTGTATTCATTAAGCAAAGTATTAAGACCTTGTTACAGTTCGAATCCCCAGTTAGTTGGAATATTTGACTTCGGGTATAAGGTTAAATTTGTCGAGCAGTTTATAATTATGACCGATGAACTATTATGGACAAAAACTAGATAGGTTTCAAATACATCCAGGACAAAGGACAATTAACCCAGGACAATAGATTAAAATCAAAACGTCAAACATCATGGTTACGGAAGTTTAAATAAGCATAATATATTTTATTTCATATTTCCTCGTACTTTTATTTATTGTCATTTTAATTATTGTTATTTATTTTATATTGTTATTTAAATATCGTCATTTACTATACGCTTCGCTTAAAATATAAATCGACAAACCGGTCATTAAACGGTAAACCCCCTTTTATATATTATTACATATAATTATATATATTTTGTACAAATATAGTTGTTTAAAAATATAGTGTGCAATAAGCCCGCTCCCTGTGGAACGAACCGGACTTACTAAAAACTATACTACTCTACGATTAGGTACACTGCCTATAGTGTTGTAGCAAGGTTTAGGTATATCCCATTTGTAAATAAATAATAAATATCTTGTGTAAAATTGTATCGTATTTAATAGTATTTCCTTGTAAAATTTAATAGTATTTTATATCCCTTAGCTTTAACATTAAGTTTTTGGCGCCGCTGCCGGGGACTCGGCGAAACTCTATATTTTTAACTTATTTTTGTATAAATATATTTATATGTATTTTTAGAAAAACAATATAAAAAAAATGATTTTTTCAAACTCCACGACTCGCGGAGTTTGCAGGCTTAAAACTCCACGACTCGCGGAGCCGCCTTGACGCGCTGACAGAAACCCTATTTTCGCTTTAATTACGGAGTAATATTATTTATTATTATTTTTAAACCCTAATTACTTTATTAGTTTAATATAATTAGTTTTAATTTTTAATTAAATTGTATTTTAATTATAATTAGTTTTATTATATATAAAAATTAATACTTTTATAAAATAAATACAAAAATAATATTTTTTATAAAATTAGTAATTTTATCATTTTTGTATCATTTTAATTATTTAATCGTAATATTTGTATTTTTATCGTTCATATCTAGTTTTAAGCTTAGTATTTTGCCGTAGCTTATTTTTATTTCTAGATTTTTAGGCTTTGCCGTAAAATCCCTTAAGTGCTTATTCCTTAGACTAAGATTTAGGTGCTTTAGAATTTTGCGACGCCGTTTTTCACACTATCTTTCTTACTTTTATTTTTCGACGTTTTTCGACGCGCACTCTTTTTCTTTCTTATTTCTCGACACGCTAGTTTTTAGGACTTAGAAATTTTCTCTATTTCTTATCTAATATCTCAAACGGAAAGAAAAATTATTTTAGTGGTTAAATTAATGGACGTTGACAATTTTCTGCTTCGTAGTAATAGTTGGATTTGTTAGTGGCTGAGTTGTGAGCTTCCGATTTAAAGGGTTCTGGCTCCCTGCTGCATCTTTTGGCTATTCGAAATGTGGTCAAAAGCAGAAAAGTCTATTAATTGGACAACTTATATAAGTTTTTCTATTTTTATAACTAATAGGATAATTAGTAAATGCACCACATTGTAGCTAAAATTTGGCCATCGCAATAAAATGGAAAATTTTGAAAACAAGGCTATGGAAACTCTTTTTGATAACCAAAATCAATTAAATCAATACTCTCAAATGGGTGTTGATGACAATTCATTCGGTCAATCTTGGATCACGAATGACGAAACACTATCTGGTTGTGAAATCTGTGGAGATTATCACTCAACATGGGAATGTTATTATTACGTTCCTATGGAAAATTACGCACCCCCGGAACCTGAATGGAATGATTATGAAGAATACAATTCAAATTGGGATTATTGCCAAGAATATTTCCAAACTCAATAACCAGTAGACGAGGAAAATTACGTGTCTGAAAATTTATTAGACAATATGAAAATCAAACTCGAAGAACTCAATGCTCAAAATGAACAAATGAGAGAGTTTGTAAACCGGCAAGCTGAAACTCTATCAGACTACACACCTGTTGATCTGAGGAGTCGTGTGCAAGAAAATCCCATATCATCAAATTTTGATGAATTCGAGAGCTCCGAAATCACCAACTATGCCGATGATACTTTTTATTCAGTCTTACCAATTTCACAACATATCGACACATTAGCCTCTACCGACGAAATCAACGATCCATCAATGGATGAAGAAGAAGAAGTAAGGGTGACAAATTGGTACTCTTGGAAAAACGATAACGTTGAAATTTTTACCCCCGAGACCAAAATGGTGAGACCAATAAGTACCATTAATGAAGAAGAATTTGCTTTGATCCCGAAATTCACCATTCCACAACCGTCCAACCCAATATTCTCAATAGACGAGTCATCCACTGGAAATGAACTACGAGCTGTAATAGATAATGACACCTCGAATTTCACCCAATTGGGTAATAGAGGTGAAACCTTTGATCCCGAGAATGAACGGTAGGAAACGTTAGAAATTGTCCACCCTATAATATGTATGTCGGTGTATATCGATCCATTTGACCAAGAACCAGAAAAGAGACATATCCATTTACTAAAAGCTACACTTAAAAAGGAATTAAGTAGTGACGATCGGGTGAGTCTAAACTTTAAACCCATTGATATATTATACACCACCCGAGATGTAAATAACTGGCTCACTATTTTAATTCGTGGAACTTATTCTACCGACTTCACATGTCGTCAGCTAAGTGTGGGGAAGTCTAACCCCACTTAACATTAAATTAGGGGTTCGAGTTAGTGCATAACTCGTTAATAAACATGAATAATAAATTAGGGTAAAAGATGCATTTTTAAAGATTAGCAAACAGTTCAGAAAAGCAACCGTTTTTGAAGAAAAATATGTGTGATAAAACAAGAAGGAATGAACGATGAGGCGCGCCATCTATCATTCGACGAGCTTTGTAATTACAAAATGGGTATTTTTAATTACTTTTCTACACTAATCACCCTCATGAATTTATAATTATAGTCTGATTTCATGCAAATGAGGGCATTGCATGATCTCAAGTGTGGGGAAGGGTTATAAATTCTCTCGGGTTTGCACTTAGTTTATTTGCCAAATTTTGTGAAAATTTGAAAATTTTTCAACTAAATGAAGTCAAAATCATGTTTATACATATTTATGAACGATGAAAACTAGGTATTAATACCGAAATTATCGTTACCTCGGAAAGGACATAAATTAAGAAACACCCTAAAACGATTGAATTCATTTAAAATGGAATAAAGGAGAATAAAAAGGCAAAGAAAGAAACTAAGTTTGGGGAGAATGTACCAAGTTATTCAATTAAAAACTATCTATCACATGTTTCTGTAAAGTTATTGCAGGTACTTTTGTTTTGGACGATTTTAATCAGTTTTACCCGATTTACTGTAATATATTTGAAAGAAAAGATGGATCTACACGATGAATCAATTCTATCATTAAAAGGAAGTAAAGTCTTCCGAAAAAGAAACGCGCTTCTTGATTTAGGTCATGAAGTTGTCGTCCAGACCAGCTGTAGGTTGACGAAAAATCTAGAAAAGTCATCTCTAAAATCAGCAGGAAATCCACGGACCTCAGCATCAAACAGAGTCACCAAGTGGTCAGATTTATCCTAACCATGAGAAGGATTTATCTCGTACAATGGGGGGCACCGTGCAAATTAGCTTGATAAGACTAATGAATCAGATCCCCAGAAAGGATTATCTCCTTAAAAGATTAAAAATCAGCTTTTAAGACTGATATTACTCAATCTTTGAGATTGACCTTAAAGATTGAGAATTCAAACTCATGGAATTCAATGATATCTAAACTCGAGCTTGAACGAGAAAATATTTTGATCAAAAATTACAAACCGATTTGTTTTCTAAAAACCTATTTTCAATGCGTTCATTACCATTGAACGTAAAATCCTAGGAATTCACCTGGAATTCATTAGGTCACCTGAACCAAATCGGGTTTCAACGGTAAGAACGGTGGTTGCATAGCATGGTCGAAGACAGGACTTTGTGCCAGACCGAAAAATTATAAGGGTGAGCTTTACTATTGCTCCTACAAAGGATAGTAATTGCGTCCGACACGTTATAGACCATAATCAAAAGCAAGTCACGGGACATTGCCTTAACAGTTGCTTGTTCATCGCTTTCCTTTACAACCGGACGGTAGTTTACCGAAAGGTAATATACAGGACAAGTGAACTGGACGTGTTGCTTTCCTAATACAAGGTTAGCAAGTGGGTAACACAAAACCACAAGTGTTGAGCTAAAATTTTCAAATCTAAAACCCACACAACCCACAAAAATATTTTGCAAACACCGGTGAAGGGTTATTCCGGAAAACTTATCTAGGGTAAAAGCTAGATTGAATTTTCAAAAGATCAAATGTTTTCATAAAGATCCAATTTCCTTAAGGATCTACATTTTCATAGTTATGTGGGACTGTAAACCGCCTTTCAAATGTGCACTTTGCTTTGGAAACCGAAAGTAAATCGGCTATTTGATTGCAAGCGTCGTTGACCTAAACCCGAGGCAACTGTGGATGACACACCCACCTTTAACCATGGTTCTATCGTTACTATCATTATTTATACCACCATATCAAAATCACTGATGTACAAAGTGTGAAGAATAAAGAAGTGATTCGTGTGATGTATTATATTATTTCAAGTTATGTATTGCTTGAGGACAAGCAACGTTCAAGTATGGGGATATTTGATAGTGCTCCAAATAAATATATATATTGTAGAAATATCCTCCCAATATGTAAATTATTTAGTTGTAATTGTCCTATTTTAAGTTATAATCGTTTATATTAAATAAGTGCGAAGACAAAAGGCGAAAACGACGATTTGAAGACGCAAATGACCAAAAAGCTCAAATGTACAAGATACAATCCAAGTGGTTCAATTTATTGATGAAAAACGTCTAAAAATAACAAGAGTACAAGTTACAAAACGCAAAGTACAAGATATTAAATTGTACGCAAGGACGTTCGAAAATCTGGAACCGGGACATGAGTCAACTCTCAACGCGCGACGCAACGGTGCAAAAATTACAACTCTACTATGCACAAGAATATAATATAATATATAAATAATTATATTAATTATTTATATTTTATATTTATATATTTATTATGTCGACAAGCTAGGAGCCAAAAGTTTGTGAGCTGGAAAATCAAACTCCACGACTCGCGGAGTTTGAAGGCCAAAAACTCCACGACTCGCGGAGTTTGAAAATTCAGAAATCCCTATAAAAGGCCACAAATTCTGCAAGTTTAAAAAATATAATAATAATAATACTCCGTAGTATAATATAAATAAATATAATATATATATATATATATATATATATATATATATATATATATATATATATATATATATATATATATATATATATATATATATATATATATATATATATAGTATAGATTAGTGTTATATTAGATTAGTTTGGGTTATGTAAAAGTTATTTTTACGGGTTTTAAAGTCGGAGCTCTGTTCGTGTACTACTACGCGATAAATAATCAATGTAAGCTATGTTCTCCTTTTTAAATTAATGTCTCGTACTTAAGTTATTATTATGCTTATTTGAGCCGAAGTAATCATGATGTTGAGCTAAATATTAAAGACGGGGTAATTGGGTTTTGTACCATAATTGGGGTTTGGACAAAAGAACGACACTTGTGGAAATTATACTATGGGCTATTAATGGGCTTTATATTAAATTAACGATACCTCGTTAATTTAATATAAAGGTTATGATTTGACGTATCTATATATAACCACATACGCTTAATCGGACACGATGGGAGGGATATTTATAAGTACGAATTATTGTTCATTTGACCGGACACGGGGATGGATTAATAGTCAATGGACTCATTAAAACAGGGGTGGATTACATTCAAGGGTAATTGGTGTAATTGTTAACAAAGTATTAAAACCTTGGTTTACACACAGTCGATAACCTGGTGTATTCATTAAGCAAAGTATTAAGACCTTGTTACAGTTCGAATCCCCAGTTAGTTGGAATATTTGACTTCGAGTATAAGGTTAAATTTGTCGAGCAGTTTATAATTATGATCGATGAACTATTATGGAAAAAAACTAGATAGGTTTCAAATACATCCAGGACAAAGGACAATTAACCCAGGACAATAGATTAAAATCAAAACGTCAAACATCATGGTTACGGAAGTTTAAATAAACATAATATATTTTATTTCATATTTCCTCGTACTTTTATTTATTGTCATTTTAATTATTGTTATTTATTTTATATTGTTATTTAAATATCGTCATTTACTATACGCTTCGCTTAAAATATAAATCGACAAACCGGTCATTAAACGGTAAACCCCCTTTTATATATTATTATATATAATTATATATATTTTGTACAAATATGGTTGTTTAAAAATATTGTGTGCAATAAGCCCGCTCCCTGTGGAACGAACCGGACTTACTAAAAACTATACTACTCTACGATTAGGTACACTGCCTATAGTGTTGTAGCAAGGTTTAGGTATATCCCATTTGTAAATAAATAATTAAAACTTGTGTAATTTGTAACGTATTTCGTAGTAAAATATAGTACTATCACGTACCCCCACGCTACCACATCAATTATACCATTAGGCCGTATACTCCTAACCATAACTGATAAATAATAAACCACACAATAAGGTATACTCACAGCGCTCTGTGGGTCTCGAATACACATGAGATAAAATAAATCATTCTCATTTACTTTCTCTTTGTTCTTACCTCGCCGTGTAATCGAGTTTGCTAAGAACCTATGGATTACTCTTAGCTCAGCTCTATCAATATCAGTATAAGAGTTATTCCCCCCACGAAATCGGTTATGCCTAGTCATTCTACTCCATATTCCATTCATATCAAAATTTTCATCAACCCTCCTACCATTAACTATCAACCTTTGACAATCAGTAGATGCTAATTCCTCAGGCGTATATATACACAAAGCCTGAGCCATGTCTAGTAGAGACATATGGCGCATCACACCTCCTAATAAAAATCTAATAAAACTACGATCGGTTAAGGTAGCTACCCGATCATTTATTTTAACACTACATAATAATTCCACACACCATTCTCTATATACACGCCTACGTATATTAAACAAACGTTCTCAATCATTAAAAGTAGAATTACCATACCTTTGTGTAAGTAACTCTCTGATTGGACCGGCCAATCCCACTGTTTCTAATGGTTCCCAATCTATTACTCTGGGTACTTCAACAACATTAGACTGAAGGGTGTGCAAGTTCCTCTGATATTTTGGATAATCTATCCAATGTAGGTCAAACCTTAAATTATGATGTAAATCTGCCAATTCTATATTTGAATATGAAATGAATTGATGCGGTAGATTTTGTCTATATTAGTCGTTAATCTCATTTTCTTCTGCATTCTCAGGAAGAGCATTGTGAGCCTGAGATGTGGATGAAGATTCACACCTTTCAGTCTGCAAAACACATTAAACACAATTTTTGTGCATCCAAATATGCATTAGTGTTAGCAAAATCATAAATCAAAACAATCATAAAGACATGTTTAATCCATTTTAAACTTTATATGCATTTTCACAATATTAACAATTTTACACTTTTACAAATAAACATATATGAAAATGTATACAATGTTCTTTAGCTTTTATCTCAAATAACATGTCAAAATAATTATTACTAGCAATTAAACAAGTTCCAAATGGCATTCATATCAATTAAATTGAGTTCATGCATTTTTGACTCAAAAAGTCTACTTTATTACTTAAAAATCATGTTTAGAATCAAAGTTTTGATCATTTAGCAACCTAAACATGTTACACTACTCAATTTAGTATAAACTAACAACAAAATTCGGCCATAACCCGTTTATATCAAAAAGCCCCAATTTTGCTCAAGAACACAAACCCCAGATTATTCAAAATTTGAAGTTTAAGGCTTCTAATCATGTTAAATAGCATCAATCTAGGTTATACAAGCATAATACACAAACAATTTGAGCATAATTAAATCAGAAATCATCAAAATCAAATTAGGTATAAATTTATTCAAGAACACTAAAAATCCGAATTAAAGATTGTTTAGATGTAGAAATTACCGATCTCCTTAAGAAACTTCTTGGTAGGATCCTTCTCAACATGATTTTAGCAAAAAATTTGATGTTTAACGGTGAAAAATCGTGATTTTTAGAGTGTTTTGTGTGTGTTTTTGGCAGAAAATATGGGTGTGGGTGTGTTGGGGACTGGTCTGTTCGACCAGTTAACCCCATCTGGATTTCGATACCTCCGCGAGTGCGGATGTGGGACCCTTTCAAGTTCCACGAGTGCGGTTTTTTTTAAAAACCTTTAACTAATAAAACATAAATTAATAAATTTTAAAAATTTGTTTCTTTTAAGAATGAGGGCGTTTCGGATCGTTGTCTTAGTCCGTCTCTCGACAAAATTTTAAAATTTTGTCACTTTTTAAGCATTGTTTTTAAAAGCAAAGATTATTGGGTTTTTTTAATGTTTTTGGCATACTTTAAATCAATAAGATTAAAAATAATGATAACAAAATTTCTCGTCCCGCCCTCGGGTAAAGCAATTTCGGTTCAACGACCTAGTCTTCAACTTACGACGAATTTTAGATATCAAATTTTTAACTTAATGAAATAAAGTAAATTTTTATTTTTAAATTCACATCAAACTTAAATTTAAAATGCATAAAATTAAAAATTCATATTAATATTATTAATATTTTTATACATTAATTTTACAAACTTATATTAAAAATATTAATTTTTTTTAAAATATTTAAAAACTTAAATATATTGTTTTTTTAAAAATTTATATTAATAATTTAATATTTATATATTAATTTTAAAAACAAGGTAAAAATTAAAATAAAAAATCTTTTTGGTCTTTTATCCCACTTTAATCAATCAAATATTAACAAAAATATACGCCCCTCTTTTCGGTAAAGTAATTTCGGTTCCATAACCTAGTTTTACTCTTGACGAATTTCTGAAATATTTTGGATTGATTGATTAAAGATATTTATACCTTAAGAATAAACGGTAAATTTCGCAGTGATGTAATAAATTTTTGTATGATATCAATAATTTCGGTTTCGCATACCTAATTTTGTTGAATATCAATCTAATACTTTATAGCGAACGATTCAGCGTTTATTATCAAAAGGTTAAAAACAATAAATAAAAATAAAAATAAAAACTGTACATACTTACCTGTGAGAAAGAATTCTCAGAGACCTGCTTTAGCCGACTCATAGGAGAGTCGTGTGATTTGGTTTTCCATAGCTACATAAGCGTAACCTCGATTTTCCAATAACTTTTCTTCTAAACATATGAATGGTCCTTCTCTGCATAGAGTAATAAATTCGATATTTGAATGTGTTTGATTGTTTGAACATTTACCTTCGTGTGACCATTTTCCGCATTTATGACATCTTTCAAGGTGTCGTGCTCTTCTTTTTGTTGCGGATTTTGATTTTCCTTTACCAAAATGTGTCTTATGATGATCTTTCCTGAGTTCTTTCCTTACTTCGTCCATTTTTCCTCTTATGAATGATACCAATTCACTAGGGAAGATGTTATTATTACATTTAGTAATCATAGCGTGTAGTAGTAGACCATGGTTCAGATCAAAGGAATTCTTCATCTCGTAAAACCTAAAAAAAAAAATAAAAAATCAGAATGGAGGGAGAAGACTAGTTCTTTAGGGTCTGCTAGGGAAAGACCATTCGGATTCCATTCTCAGAAACTACACGAAAACAGAATATCCAACTCTAACAGAAATATATATTACCCTAAAAAGATTTGAAATTTCCACACTTAGTTAGCTGTGGTGTTGAAATTGTGATTAACTTCATCTTCAACTTCCATTGGATTATCTATGTAATGTTTAACTCTGTAACCATTAACCTTAAATTCAATCCCATTTGAATTTATTAATTCTACTGTTCCGTACGGGAAAACTCTTTTGACTATGAATGGTCCAGACCATCTTGATTTCAATTTTCCAGGAAATAGCTTGAATCGTGAATTGAAAAGAAGAACTTTGTCTCCTTTTTTAAATTCTTTTGAACTTCTGATTCTTTTATCATGCCATTTGTTCGTTCTTTCCTTATAGATTAACGAATTTTCATATGCTTCATTTCTTAGTTCTTCTAATTCGTTTAGTTGACTTAACCGTAGACGTCCAGCTTCATGTAAATCAAGATTACATGTCTTCAAAGCCCAAAATGCTTTGTGCTCAATTTCTACTGGAAGATGACATGCTTTTCCGTAAACGAGTCTAAAAGGTGTGGTTCCAATTGGAGTTTTGTAGGCTGTTCTAAAAGCCCAGAGTGCATCCTCCAATTTCATGGACCATTCCTTCGGATTTGATCCTACAGTTTTCTCTAGAATACTTTTTAAAGCTCGGTTGGTATTTTCAACTTGTCCACTTGTTTGTGGATGATAAGCGGTTGAGATTTTATGAGTTACTCCATATCTTTTGAGAACTTTTTCAAGTTGATTACTACAAAAATGAGTACCCCGATCACTTATTAAAGCTTTTGGTGTTCCGAACCTAGCAAAAAGACGTTTTAAGAAGTTGACTACAACTCGTGCATCATTAGTTGGGAGAGCTTGTGCTTCCGCCCATTTAGATACATAATCAATGGCAACGGAAATGTAGAGATTATTATGAGATTTTGGAAATGAACCCATAAAGTCAATACCCCAAATGTCAAATACTTCACATACTTGAATGACATTTTGTGGCATTTCATCACGTTGACTTATTTTTCCGGTCCTTTGACAAGCATCGCAGGATTTACAAAGAAGGTGTGCGTCTTTGAAAATTGTAGGCCAATAGAACCCAGCATTGTAAACTTTTCTTGCTGTAAGTTGAGGCCTATAATGCCCTCCTGTTGGTCCTGTGTGACAATGGTTTAAGATTTGACTGGCTTCATCCCCGAATACACATCGGCGTATTATTCCATCGGGACAACTTTTAAACAAATGTGGATCTTCCCAGAAATAGTGCTTTATATCACTAAAGAATTTCTTTCGTTTTTGGTACGACATCCCTTTTTCAAGGAATCCACATACTAAGTAGTTTGCATAGTCTGCAAACCATGGAATTTCACTATAATCTATCTTCAATAGATATTCATCAGGAAAGTTATCTTGTATGGCCGATTCATTTAGAACTTCTAATTCAGGATTTTCAAGACGAGAAAGATGATCAGCGTCTAGATTTTCTGCTCCCTTTTTGTCTCGGATTTCAATATCGAACTCTTGTAGGAGTAAGATCCAACGGATTAATCGTGGTTTGGCATCTTGTTTTGAAAATAGGTATCTAAGAGCAAAATGGTCGGTATAGACCACCGTTTTAGCTAGAACGAGATATGAACGAAATTTGTCAAAAGCAAAGACAATAGCAAGGAGTTCTTTTTCAGTAGTTGTGTAATTCGTTTGTGCTCCTTGTAACGTCTTACTAGCTTAATAAATAGGTTGAAATCGTTTTTCAATCCTTTGTCCTAAAACGGCTCCCATTGCAAAATCACTTGCATCGCACATGAGTTCAAATGGTAAATTCCAATTTGGAGTTATCATGATCGGCGCATTAGTGAGTTTTTCTTTAAGAATATTAAAAGATTTGATGCATTCATCTGAAAAGATGAATGGAGCATCCTTTTCTAGGAGTTTATTCATAGGAGTGGCAATTTTAGAAAAATCTTTTATGAAACGTCGGTAAAAACCGGCATGCCCTAGAAAACTCCTAACTCCTCTAACATTGGTGGGATGTGGAAGTTTAGCAATTACATCTACTTTAGCTCTATCCACTTCAATTCCTTCTTTTGAAATTTTATGACCAAGAACGATGCCTTCTTTAACCATGAAATGGCATTTCTCCCAATTAAGTACTAGATTTGATTGCTCGCATCTAATAAGCATTCATTCAAGACTAACTAGACATGATTCAAAAGTATGACCGAAGACTGAAAAGTCATCCATGAAAACTTCCATGCATTCTTCTATCATGTCGTGAAAAATCGCCATCATGCACCTTTGAAAGGTTGCAGGGGCGTTGCAAAGTTCAAATGGCATGCGTTTGTAAGCAAAAGTACCATAAGGGCATGTGAACGTGGTTTTCTCTTGGTCCTCGGGTGCGATTGGAATTTGAAAGTATCCGGAAAAACTATCAAGAAAACAATAGTAACTATTTCCGGCTAACCTTTCCAACATTTGATCAATGAAAGGTAAGCGAAAGTGATCTTTTCTGATGGCGTCATTTAATTTTCTATAATCAATACAAACACACCATCCTGTTACAGTCCTAGTAGGAATAAGCTCATTTTTTTCATTTGTGATGACAGTCATGCCACCCTTCTTAGGTACGCATTGAACTGGGCTTACCCATGGACTATCAGAGATTGGATAAATTAAACCTGCATCAAGCAGTTTAATAATTTCTTTCTTAACAACATCTTGCATATTAGGATTTAGTCTTCATTGGCGTTGCACATACGTTTTATGACCTTCTTCCATAAGGATTTTATGTGTGTAATACGAAGGACTTATGCCTTTAATGTCATGAATCTTCCATGCAATAGCTGGTTTATGAGCTTTTAGCAAAGAAATGAGTTGAGATTTTTTATTTTCAATAAGAGAAGACGATATTATTACAGGTAATTCAGATTCACCATGTAAATAAGCATATTCCAAATGGTTTGGAAGTGGTTTTAACTCTAATGTCGGTGATTCTTCTATCGATGATTTGTATCGATATCTGTCTTTCTCTTTTAATATTTGAAGTTCTTCTGTTGTTGGTTCGTATTCATTAGCCATGAGTGCAGCTAACATTTCAGCTTCATCAATTGGTTCAGTTCCTTCTCCTAAAGAACATTCTCCTGTTCCTTGTAATTCTGAAAATTCTTCTAACAATTCTGCATGTGAATCTATAGTTTGAATATAATAACATGTATCATTTGTAGATTGAGGTTGTTGCATGGCTCTATCAACAGAAAAGGTAACACTCTCGTCTCTATACTTAGGGTCAGTTTCTTACCAAACAAGTCTATTATTGCTTTAGCCGTTTTTAAGAATGGTCTTCCTAATATGAGAGAAACTCGAGAATCTTCTTCCATGTCCAGAATAACAAAATCTACTGGAAATACTAAAGTACCAACTTTAACTAGCATGTTCTCCATTATCCCTCTAGGATATTTTACTGATCGATCGGCTAGTTGTATGCTTATTCGTGTTGGTTTCAATTCTCCAAGGTCTAGTTTAGCGTATAGTGAATACGGCATTAAATTTATACTAGCACCTAAGTCTGCCAATGCTTCTATTGAACTAAGACTACCCAGAAAACATGGAATTGTGAAACTTCCTGGATCAGATAATTTTTATGGTATCTTATTCAACATTATTGCAGAGCAATTAGCATTCATAGTAACAGCCGAGAGTTCTTCCATTTTCTTTCTATTTGTGATTAGATCTTTCAAGAATTTAGCATACCTAGGCATTCCTGAAATCACATCAATGAAAGGAAGATTCACATTTATTTGTTTAAACATATCCAAGAATTTGGATTGCTCGGCTTCAAGTCTTTCTTTTCTCATTTTACTCGGATAAGGAAGTAGTGGTTGGTATGGTTTAACATAAGGCTTTGCCTTAACTGTGTTATCTTCATTAACCTTTTCAACTACCGGTTCTGTTTCCTTTTCTTGCTCAGATTGTGATTCTTGTGGAGTAGGAATAGATTCATCATAATTTACAGGCATTTCAGGTGGTTTAAGTGTAATACCACTTCTTGTGATAATGGCTTTAGCTGTTTCATTCCATGGGTTAGCATTTGGTAGACTCCCCGGTTTTCTTTCACCTATCAACCTTGCTAGGTTACTTACTTCTTGTTCCAGATTTTGGATTGAAGCTTGTTGATTTCTAAATGCTTGAACATTTTGTTCATTAGTTTGTTTCTGAGATGTGAAAAATTAAGTTTGAGATTCAACTAGCTTCAACATCATGTCTTCTAAATTTGGCTTTTTATCATCGGTTTGTGGTGGTTTATTTTGAAAAATAGGTCTTTGCTGATTGTAAGTATTATTGGATACTTGTTGATTGCTAGGACCTTGTTGATTGTTGTATGGAACATTTCGGTTATAATTCTGATTTTGATTGTAGATTGATCTTGGCGGTTGATAATTATTCTGATAATTATTTTCAGGCCTTTGGTTCATGTATAAAACATTCTCTCTTTGTTCCATTGTTTGTTCAATACTGAGACAATCTTTTGTCAAATGTGGTCCTCCACACTGCTCACAACTAATTCGTATTGAGTGAATATCTTTAGTCATCTTTTCCATTCGTCTTTCGACAGCATCTATCTTTGCAAAAATGGAATCAAAGTCATGGCTAGAATCGGCTCTAGCCGCTTTAGATGATCTAACGATATCTTTTTCTTGGTGCCACTCATGTGAGTGGGAAGCAGTGTTATCAATAATTTTGTAAGCTTCAATTGCGGTTTTCTTCATAATGGAACCACCAGCTGCTATATCGATGTCTTTTCGTGTAGTGATGTCGCATCCTTGGTAGAATATTTGTACTATTTGATAAGTATCTAAACCATGTTGCGGACATCCTCTTAATAACTTTCTAAATCTTGTCCACGCCTCATATAGAGTTTCATTTGGCTTTTGTGTGAACGTAACAATTTCTCCTTGAAGTCTCACGGCTTTAGATGCCAGAAAGAATTGTTTAAGAAATTTTTCAACTAAGACATCCCATGTATCAATCGCCTCTTCAGGTAACGATTCCAACCAATCTTTGGCTTCTTCCTTTAAAGTCCAGGGAAATAATATGAGATATATATGTTCATCATCCACTTCTCTGATTTTAAATAGAGTACAAATCCTATTAAAGGTTCGAAGATGTTCGTTTAGATCTTCCTTTGGAGCACCACTAAATTGGCATTGATTAGTTACCATGTGTAGGATTTGTCCTTTGATTTCATAATCTGGCGCATTAATGTCTGGTTGAGTAATTGCATGACCTTGGCCAGTGCGTTTAGCTCTCATTCGGTCTTCCGTACTTAGAGGTTCCAAATTTTCCATGATTGAATTTATTGAATCTGAATCACTAGAGGATTCTGATTTAATGGTTTCTTCCTCGACAATTTTTGGATGAGTGATTTGTGGTTCAGGAGGAATGATTAGTGGTTCAGGATCTCTGAATTGTCCCTGAATATCTTCCGGGTTCTCAATTGTGAAGTCGGGTTCAAAAAATGGATTATCGGAAATTTGAATTGGAGTACTTGGTCGACTAGATGTCGATTCTAAAGAAAAATCAACGACGACAATATTGGCTAGATGTCTTGATCGAGTTACAGGTGGTGAACGTATAAAAGGTGGTGAACGTTTTGCTCGGTGCATTCACAGAATATCCTATTAGTTATAAAAGATAAAAATTATATAAGTTATGAAATTAATAGACTTTTTTGATTTTGCCCACGTTTCGAATAGCCAATAGATGCAGCAGGTAGCCAGGACCCTTTAAATCGGAAGCCCACAACTCACCACTAACAAATCCAACTATTACTACGAACCAGAAAATTTTGGATGTCTATCAATTTAACCACTTAAAATAATTTTTCGGAAGAAAAAAAATCTATGTCCTAAAAACTAGAGTGTCGAGAAATAAGAAAGAAAAAGAGCGCGTCGAAAAACGTCGAAAAATAAAAGGTCAAAAAATAAAAATAAGAAAGTAGCGCGTCGAAACTTAAAAATCTAAAAACTAAATATTAAAATATGCGTCTAAAGGTATTAAAACTTAAAAGAAATTCTATATCTGAAACGTCAATAACTTAAATAGGTACTAAAATATATTAAAAACTAAAGCGATAAGCGGTCGTAAAATTCTAAAGCGCCTAAGTCTTAGTCTAAAGAAAAAGCACTTTTTTACGGCAAAGCCTAAAAATCTAAAAATAAAAATAACTACGGCAAAATACTAAGTTACGAACTAATTACGAGCGAAAAATATAAATATTACGAATAAACGATTAAAAAGATATAAAATTTAAAAATAAAACTTAAATTATAAAAATTCAATTTTTACAAAAATATTATTTTTATAATTTTATTTTATAAAAATATTAGTTTTATAAATTAAAACTAATTAAAACTTAAAATTAATTAAAACTAAACTTACACTAATTATATTAAATTAAAACCCTAATTTTAATTAATAATAATTAATTTTAACCCTAATTTCGTAATTAATGTTGTCCAATGTTTGACCTGTCAGAGAACTCCGCGAGTACAGATACCAGCTGGCAAAAAGCTCCACGAGTGCGGATGATACAGATTCAGCTGAGGTGCAGGTCGAATTCGTGCAGGTTCAGTTTTTTTTTTTTTTACTTTTTTACTTTGTTTTTAATTTTCTGTTTTTATTTTATAGAAAATATAATTTACACAAAACTTATATTTTTTTCAAATACTTATTAGTTTGTTATAACTAAAAAAATAAACTTTTTTTAATTAAAACACCTAAATAGATATATATATATATATATATATATATATATATATATATATATATATATATATTATATATTTTTGTTTTTAATATTTAAAAACTTATATTTTTACAAAAATAAATTAAAAGTTAATAAAAAAAATTTTTATAGCGTTTCGCTTTCGGCGTTTATGAAGTCCCCGGCAGCGGCGCCAAAAATACTTGGTGTTATGCGAGGTGTATACAAAATAGTTATATTTTTATTGCGAAATACTATTAAATACGATACAATTTTACACAAGTTATTTATTTATTTATAGAGTGGATATACCTTAACCTTGCTACAACACTATAGGCAGTGTACCTAATCGTACAGTATTGTAGTTTTTAGTAAGTTTGGTTCGTACCTCAGGGAGGTAGCCAAGTTTAACGCTATATTTTTAAACTATAGTTGTATAAATATATATATGTAGTATTATTATTATTATTATAAAAAGGGGGTTTTTACCGTTTAATGACCGGTTTGTCGATTTTAAAAATTAACTCGCAATTAAAACTTAATGTAAAATAGTAAAAATAAATTTAACTTAATTTAAAGCGTAAAGTAAATGACGATAATTAAAATGCGATAAATTAAAGTGCGGTAAAGTAAATGACAGCAAATAAAATTGCGATAATTAAAAAGTACGATAATTAAAATGACAGTAAATAAAAGTGCGATGAGATATAAAATAAAAGGAATTATGCTTATTTAAACTTCCGTAATCATGATGTTTGACGTGTTGATTTTAATTTATTACCATGGGTTAATTATCCTTTGTCCTGGATTATTCAATATGTCCATACGGTTTTTGTCCATAACAGTCCATCAGTCATAAATGTAAAGTGCGAGTGTCCTCGTCAAATTATCCTTATACCCGAAGTCAAATATTCCAACTAATTGGGGACTTAAGATATAATAAGGTTTTAATACTTTATTATCAATTACACCAAGTGTCCTTGCATGTAATCCACCCCTGTTTTAATGAGTCCATTGACTATTAATCCATTCCCGTGTCCGGTCAAATGAACGATTATTAGTACTTATAAATATCCCGCCCATCGTGTCCGATCGATTGTATGTGGTTATTTTTAGATACGTCCAATTGTAAATCTTTATATTAAATTAACGAACTATCATTCAATTAAACAAATATAAAGCCCATTAATAGCCCATAGTTCAATTTCCACAAGTGTCGGTCTTTTGTCCAAACCCCAATTATGGTACAAAGCCCAATAACCCCGTCTTTAATATTTAGCCCAACATCATGATTACTTTGATTTAAATAAGCATAATAATAACTTAGCTACGAGACATTAATTTAAAAAGGTTGAACATAACTTACAATGACTAATAATAGCGTAGCGTTACACGGACAGAATTTCAACTTACACACTTACAACATTCGCTAACATAACCTTATTATTATTAATCTTAAATTAAAATTAAAATTATAAATTATATATATATATATATATATATATATATATATATATATATATATATATATATATATATATATATATATATATATATCGTGATAGAGAGATTGAAAAAGGAGTGATGAAATCGATCAGAATGCGCGACCTTTTATAGGTCCACGTTTCACTGTAGAGCTCCGCGAGTGCGGATGTTTTCTTCATAAAAGCTCCGCGAGTGCGGAGGTCTGGAATTCAGCTCACCAAATGAATTCAACGTGGGCTGCTTTGATTAAAATAATATATAATATATATATATATAATTAATTATATATAATATTATATTCTTGTGCATAGTTGACTTGTAATTTTTGGTCCGTTGCGTCGCGCGCTGAAAGTTGATTCATGTCTCGGTTCTGGATTTTCGTACGCCTTTTCGTACAATTTAATATCTTGTACTTTGTGTTTCACGGCTTGTACTCTTGTAATTTTTAGACATTTCTCATCAATAATTTGAACCACTTAGATTGTACTTTGTACTTTTTAGCTTTTTGGTCATTTGCGTCTTTGATAATGCTAAAAACGAACATATATTTCATAGAATTATCCCTCAAGAAAGACAAGATTTTAGTTGCAACTGTTCTATTTACTAGTGATATTCATTTAAATAATAAAAGGTGAAGACAAAAGACAGATGCGATGAATTGAAGACGCAAATGACCAAAAAGCTCAAAAGTACAAAGTACAATCAAAGTGGTTCCAATTATTGATGAGAAACGTCTCAAAATTACAAGAGTACAAGCCGCAAAACGCAAAGTACAAGATATTAAATTATACGCAAGGACGTTCAAAAATCCGGAATCGGGACCAGAGTCAACTCTCAACGCTCGACGCAACGGACTAAAAATTACAAGTCAACTATGCACATGAATATAATATAATATATAATTAATTCTTAAAATTAATATATATATTATATTATATTATAAAAACCGTCGGCAGAAGAAAACAATAACATGTGAGCCTCCCCAGCTGGCCATACGATCGCATGACCTGGAGGAGCAAAACTCATGCGATCGCATGAGCCCCTTTTCCAGCCCACATTGCCTATAAAACTCGCGTTTTTGGTGAACATCAAACACATCTTTTTCTCCTCATTCATCATACGATATATATATATATATATATATATATATATATATATATATATATATATATATATATATATATATATATATATATATATATATATATATATATATATATATATATATTATATTTTAATTTTAATTTTAATTTTAATTTCTAATAATAAGGGTATGTTAGCGAATGTTGTAAGGGTGTAAGTCGAAATTCTGTCCGTGTAACGCTACTCTATTTTTAATCATTGTAAGTTATGTTCAACCTTTTTATATTAATGTCTCGTAGCTAAGTTATTATTATGCTTATTTAATACCGAAGTAATCATGATGTTGGGCTAAAAATATTAAAATTGGGTAATTGGGCTTTGTACCATAATTGGGGTTTGGACAAAAGAACGACACTTGTGGAAATTAGACTATGGGCTATTAATGGGCTTTAACTAAATGATAGTTTGTTAATTTTAATATAAAGATTTACAATTGGACGTCCCTATAAATAACCATATACACTCGATCGGACACGATGGGTGGGATATTTATATGTACGAATAATCGTTCATTTAACTGGACACGGGAATGGATTAATAGTCTATGGAATTATTAAAACAGGGGTGAAATTATGTACAAGGACACATGGCATAATTGATAACAAAATATTAAAACCTTGGGTTACACGCAGTCGATATCCTGGTGTAATTATTAAACAAAGTATTAAGACCTTGTTACAGTTTAAGTTCCCAATTAGTTGGAATATTTGACTTTGGATATAAGGATAATTTGACGAGGAGACTCGCACTTTATATTTATGACTGATGGACTGTTATGGACAAAAACCAGACGGACATATTAAATAATCCAGGACAAAGGACAATTAACCCATGGGAATAAAATAAAATCAACACGTCAAACATCATGATTATGGAAGTTTAAATAAGCATATTTCCTTTATTTTCATATTTAATTGCACTTCTAATTATCGCACTTTTATTTATTGTCATTGTATTTAATTGCACTTTTAATTATCGTACTCTTTAATTATCGTAAGTTTATTTTATCGCACTTTTATTTATCGCAATTTCATTATCGTTATTTACTTTTCGCTTTAAATTAAGTCTTTTATTTATTTAATATTTTACATTAGGTTTTAACTGCGACTAAAAGTTTTAAAAATCGACAAACCGGTCATTAAACGGTAAAAACCCCCCCTTTTTATAATAATAATATTACTTATATATATTTGTATTTTTATAAATTAAAACTAATATAGCGTTAAGCTTGTTTAAGTGTATCCCTGTGAAACGAACCGGACTTACTAAAAACTACACTACTATACGATTAGGTACACTGGCTATAAGTGTTGTAGCAAGGTTTAGGTATATCCATTCTATAAATAAATAAATATCTTGTGTAAAAATGTATCATATTTAATAGTATTTCCTAGTAAAATATAAGCTATTTCATATACGCCTCGCATAACATCAAGTATTTTTGGCGCCGCTGCCGGGGAAAGTTCTACTTAAACGCCGGAAGCGCAACGCTATTAAAAAAAAGATTTTTATTAATTTTTAGTTTACTTTAAAAAAAACGCTTTTGTAAAAATATTTTTAAAAATATAATATATTCGAAAATATAAAAATAAAAAAAAGTATATATTTTTAATAATTTGTTAAATATATATATATATAAGTGTTATAAAGTTTCTTTATTTTTATTTTTGTAAAAATATAAATTTTATTTAAATATTTTGTAATTATATAAATCAGAATTTAAAACAGAAAAAAAAATAAATATAAAAACACTCGGCCCGTACTGTAGCAGCCCACTCACTGGCCCGAAACCCTAGCCCATGCGATCACATGGCTGGGTAACTTAGAACTCATGCGATCGCATGAGTGTGTCTGACACGCCAACAGTCAACCCTAATCAGCATTAATTACGGTGTATTATTTATTATTATTATTTAAACCCTAATTAGGTTTTTAATTATTTATTATTTAGTTTAGTTTTTAGATTTAATTTATAGATTTAGTTTAATTAGTTTAAATAAATTATAAAATTAATAGTTTTAGAAAATAAATAATATAAAAATAATATTTTTATAAAAAATTGTACTTTTTACAACTTTAAGTATATTTTTATATTTTGTCTCTTTTTAATTATTTTAGCGTAATTTTTGTATTTTTCGCTCGTATTTAGTTTTAAGACATAGTTTTTGCCATAGTTATTTTTATTTCTAGATTTTTAGGCTTTGCCGTAAAATCCCTTAAGTGCTTTTTCTTTAGACTAAGATTTAGGTGCTTTAGAATTTTGCGACGCCTTTTTAAGTTTTAGTACCTTTTTAAGATATTGCCATTTGGGATATAGTTTTTCTTTTAAGCCTTAATATTTTTAGACTCAACTTTTAAGTTTTAGTTTTTAGTTTCTTTTTAAGTTTCGACGCGCTACTTTCTTATTTTTATTTTTCAATGCCTATTATTTTTCAATCTTTTATTTTTCGACGTTTTTCGACGCGCTCTTTTTCTCTCTTATTTCTTGCCATTCTAGTTTTAGGACATAGAATTTTCTATCTTCTTCTCTAAAATTTCTTTAAATTACGAAAATTTATTTTAAGTGGTTAAATTGATAGACATTAAAATTTTCTGGTTCGTAGTAATAGTTGGATTTGTACGTGGACTGGGTTATTGGAGTCAAACAGTACTCAATTATATTGAGACCAAACGAATCCTGCCCCTCTGCTGCATCTTTTGGCTATTCGAAACGTGGGCAAAATCAAAAAAGTCTATTAATTGGATAACTTATATAATTTTTCTTTCTTTTTTTAAAAAAAAAAACTAATAGGATATTCAGTGAATGCACCGAGCAAAACGTTCAACACCTTTTGTACGTTCACCACCTGTAACTCGATCAAGACATCTAGCAAATATTGTTGCCGTTGATTTTTCTTTAGAATCGTCATCCAGTCGACCAAATACTCCAATTCAAATTTCCGATAATCCATTCTTTGAACCCGACCTCACAATTGAGAATCCGGAGAATATTCAGGAACAATTCATAGATCCTGAACCACTAATCTTTCCTCTGGAACCACCAATCATTCAAATAGAGATTGTTGAGGAACCAACCATTAAATCAGAATCCTCTAGTGATTCAGATTCAACAAATTCAATCATGGAAAATCTGGAACCTCTAAGTATGGAACACCGAATGAGAGCTAAACGCACTGGCCAAGGTCACGCAATTACTCAACCTGACATTAATGCGCCAGATTATGAAATCAAAGGACAAATTCTACATATGGTGACTAATCAATGCCAATTTAGTGGTGCGCCGAAGGAAGATCCAAATGAACATCTTCTTACCTTTAATAGGATCTGCACTCTATTTAAAATAAGAGAAGTTGAAGATGAACAGATATATCTCATGTTATTTCCCTGGACTTTAAAGGGAGAAGCCAAAGATTGGTTGGAATCGTTACCTGAAGGGGCGATTGATACATGGGACGTTTTAGTTGAAAAATTTCTTAAACAATTCTTTCCGGCATCTAAAGCCGTAAGACTTCAAGGAGAAATTGTTACGTTCACACAGAAACCAAATGAAACTCTATATGAGGCATGGACCAGATTTGAAAAGTTATTGAGAGGATGTCCGCAACATGGTTTAGACACCTGTCAAATAGTACAAATATTCTACCAAGGATGCAACATCACTACAAGGAAAGACATAGACATAGCAGCTGGTGGTTCCATTATGAAGAAAACAGAAACTGATGCTTATAAAATTATTGATAACACTGCTTCCCACTCACATGAGTGGCACCAAGAAAAAGATATCGTTAGATCATCTAAAGCAGCTAGAGCTGAATATAGCCATGACTTAGATTCTATTTCTGCAAAGATAGATGCTGTCGAGAGACGAATGGAAAAGATGACTAAGGATATACACTCAATACGAATTAGTTGTGAGCAGTGTGGAGGACCACATTTGACAAAAGATTGTCTCAGTATTGAACTAACAATGGAACAAAGAGAGAATGTTTCATACATAAACCAAAGGCCTGGAAATAATTATCAGAATAATTATCAACCGCCAAGACCAATCTACAATCAAAATCAGAATTATAACCGAAATGTTCCATACAACAACCAACAAGGTCCTAGTAATCAACAAGTATCCAATAATACTTACAATCAACAAAGACCTATTTTTCAAAATAAACCACCACAACCCGATGATAAAAAGCCAAATTTAGAAGATATGATGTCGAAGCTAGTTGATTCTCAAACGCAATTTTTCACATCTCAGAAACAAACCTATGAACAAAATGCTCAAGCATTTAGAAATAAACAAGCTTCTATTCAAAATCTAGAACAAGAAGTAAGCAACCTAGCAAGATTAATAGGTGAAAGAAAATCTGGAAGTCTACCTAGTGATACAAATGCTAACCCCCGGAATGAAACAGCTAAATCCATTACCACGAGAAGTGGTATTACACTTAAACCACCTGAAATACCTGTAATTTCTGATGAAGCTATTCCTACTACACAAGAACCACAACCTGAATAAGATAAGGAAAAAGAACCGGTAGTTGAAAAGGTTAATGAAGATAACACAGTTAAGGCTAAACCTTATGTTAAACCATACCAACCACCACTTCCTTACCCGAGTAAAATGAAAAAAGAGAGACTTGAAGCCGAGCAATCCAAATTCTTGGATATGTTTAAACAGATAAATGTAAATCTTCCTTTCATTGATGTAATTTCAGGAATGCCTAGATATGCTAAATTTCTGAAAGATCTAATCATAAATAGAAAGAAAATGGAAGAACTCTCGGCTGTTACTATGAATACTAATTGTTCAGCAGTGCTGTTGAATAAGATACCAGAATAACTATCTGATCCAGGAAGTTTCACAATTCTATTTTTTCTGGGTAGTCTTAGTTCAATTGAAGCATTGGCAGACTTAGGTGCTAGTATAAATTTAATGCCGTATTCACTATACGCTAAACTAGACCTTGGAGAATTGAAACCAACACGAATAAGCATACAACTAGCCGATCGATCAATAAAATATCCTAGAGGGATAATGGAGAACATGCTAGTTAAAGTTGGTACTTTAGTATTTCCAGTAGATTTTGTTGTTCTGGACATGGAAGAAGATTCTCAAGTTCCTCTCATATTAGGAAGACCATTCTTAAACACGGCTAAAGCAATGATAGACGTGTTTGGTAAGAAACTAACCCTAAGTATAGAGGACGAGAGTGTTACCTTTTCAGTTGATAGAGCAATGCAACAACCGCAATCTGCAGATGATACATGTTATTATATTCAAACTATAGATTCACATGCAGAATTGTTAGAAGAATTTCCAGAATTACAAGGAACAGGAGAATGTTCTTTAGGAGGAGGAACTGAACCAATTGATGAAACTGAAATGTTAGCTACACTTATGGCTAATGGATATGAACCAACAACAGAAGAAATTCAAATGCTAAAAGAAGAAGACAGATATCGATATAAATCATCGATAGAAGAACCTCCGACATTAGAGTTAAAGCCACTTCCAAACCATTTGGAATATGCTTATTTACATGGTGAATCTGAATTACCTGTAATAATATCGTCTTCTCTTACTGAAAATGAAAAATCTCAACTTATTTCTGTGTTAAAAGCTCATAAACCAGCCATTGCATGGAAGATTCATGATATTAAAGGAATAAGTCCTTCGTATTGCACACATAAAATCCTTATGGAAGAAGGTCATAAAACGTATGTGCAACGCCAACGAAGACTAAATCCTAATATGCAAGATGTTGTTAAGAAAGAAATTATTAAACTGCTAGATGCAGGTTTAATTTATCCAATTTCTGATAGTCCATGGGTAAGCCCAGTTCAATGTGTGCCTAAAAAGGGTGGCATGACTGTCATCACAAATGAGAAAAATGAGCTTATTCCTACTAGGACTGTAACAGGATGGCGTGTTTGTATTGATTATAGAAAATTAAATGACGCCACCAGAAAAGATCACTTTCCCTTACCTTTTATTGATCAAATGTTGGAAAGATTAGCCGGAAATAGTTACTATTGTTTCCTTGATGGTTTTTCCGGATATTTTCAAATTCCAATAGCACCCGAAGACCAAGATAAAACCACGTTCACGTGCCCTTATGGTACTTTTGCTAACAAACGCATGCCATTTGGACTTTGCAACGCCCCTGCAACTTTTCAAAGGTGCATGATGGCGATTTTTCACGACATGATAGAAGAATGCATGGAAGTTTTCATGGATGACTTTTCAGTCTTCGGTGATACTTTTGAATCATGTTTAGTTAATCTTGAACGAATGGTTATTAGATGTGAATAATCAAATCTAGTTCTTAATTGGGAGAAATGCCATTTCATGGTTAAAGAATGCATCGTTCTTGGACATAAAATTTCAAAGGAAGGAATTGAAGTGGATAGAGCTAAAGTAGATGTAATTGCTAAAATTTCACATCCCACCAATGTTAGAGGAGTTAGGAGTTTTCTAGGGCATGCCGGTTTTTACCGATGTTTCATAAAAGATTTTTCTAAAATTGCCACTCCTATGAATAAACTCCTAGAAAAGGATGCTCCATTCATTTTTTCAGATGAATGCATCAAATCTTTTAATATTCTTAAAGAAAAACTCACTAATGCGCCGATCATGATAACACCAAATTGGAATCTACTGTTTGAACTAATGTGCGATGCAAGTGATTTTGCAATGGGAGCCGTTTTAGGACAAAGGATTGAAAAACGATTTCAACCTATTTATTATGCTAGTAAGACGTTACAAGAAGCACAAACAAATTACACAACTACTGAAAAAGAACTCCTTGCTATTGTCTTTGCTTTTGACAAATTTCGTTCATATCTCGTTCTAGCTAAAACAATGGTCTATACTGACCATTCTGCTCTTAGATACCTATTTTCGAAACAAGATGCCAAACCACGATTAATCCGTTGGATCTTACTCTTACAAGAGTTTGATATTGAAATCCGAAATAAAAGAAGAGCAGAAAATCTCGCCGCTGATCATCTTTCTATTCTTGAAAATCCCGAATTAGAAGTTCTAAATGAATCGGCCATACAAGACAACTTTCCTGATGAATATCTATTGAAGATAGATTATAATGAAATTCCATGGTTTGCAGACTATGCAAACTACTTAGTAGGTGGATTCCTTGAAAAAGGATTGTCGTACCAAAAACGAAAGAAATTCTTTAGTGATATAAAACACTATTTCTAGGAAGATCCACATTTGTTTAAAAGTTGTCCCGATGGAATAATACGTCGATGTGTATTCGGAGATGAAGCTAGTAAAATTTTAAACCATTGTCACACGGGACCAACAGTGTGATGACCCGGAAATTTCCGATCAAATTTAAACTTAATCTTTATATGTTTCCGACACGATAAGCAAAGTCTGTAATGTTGTGTCTCAAAACTTTTGAACTATTTCATTATATTCAATTGACCTTCGACTGTTCTCGACGATTCATGAATAATTAAAATTGTAAATAGATATGTATGTGTAAATATATAAATATAATTATAAGTTTACATATTAACTTAATGTAAATACAAACAAATCATTTAAGTTGAATTGGAAATTTAATGTAATATATATAATAATTATGTTACTAATAAAATGAATATATTATATAATTAGTAAATATAACAAAAATAATAATGTATAATAGTAGGTACAAGTTAAAATAGAATTGATATAATATTATTACTTCCTTTATTATTAACATTAACATTAATATTATTGTTTGATAAATTATTATTTTTCAATATATATTATATAGATATGACGGTTAGTACATGTAGGGTATTATAATTACTAATATTATTATTATCCTATTATTATAATAATATCAGTATTATTAAACTTGATACATTTAATCTGTTATAGTTATTATTATTATCTTTGTTAACAACCTTATTATAAATATTAGTAAAGTTAAAATATTAGTTAGTATTCTTATTGAATATTTATTACCATTATCACTAAGGGTCTTTGTTATTATTGTTATAAATGATAAATGATATTAATATCCTTATTATATCCTATTATTAATATTGTTTATATTAAAGTTAACAGTAATAATATCTCTAATATATTTATATTACTATCAATCAATATTAAATATAAAACAAATAATTTATGCAGTCTGAATAAATTCAATCCCTGAAATATCGCTATTGAACTGTACTAATTTTTGTTTTCAGTCTTTTGTCACAATCTAAATTCATGAATCAAACAAACTGGAAATGGAATTGGTTAGCAATCCCATCTATATTTTTTTTATATATATATATTTCTGTGTCTATGAACTTCTGTCGATGAGTTCACCTTTTGAAATCAAACCACTTCAGTTATTTTTTTTTTGTGTAACCATCGATCTAAATAACAATTATCAATCACAATTAACCATTAACAATTATTTTTTTTATTTTTTTCTCTCTTTCGCTGTTATGTAGCTTTTTACTCAAGATTCGAAATCAATTTTTTTTTTTAATCTATTAATGCAGAAATGTTCTAAATCCGTTCGTGAATGTTTCCTCAAATTCTTGAATCTTAATTCGTTAAATCAACTTCGAATTTTTGAGTCAAAGATAAATTTCAAAAAGTCAAACGAATTTGTTTTGATCGAATTCGAGTTATAGGTTACAATTGAAGTACAATTGAGGGTTGGAAATGATTTTAGGAGGTTTTTACAACTCTTTTCCTATAGAAGGTTTTGGCTAAAAACGTTTATATTTCGAAATCATATTTTTTTTTTGTTCTTCGTGGTGTAACACAGCGACTGTTGTGTTCTTCTTCTTCTTTTTTGTTTTTGTTTAATTGAACAAACATCTTTTACAGATTATTTGTAAATGAATTTCAAATCTTAATTTAAGATTGTAAATCACTGTTGTAACTAGGACATGAGTCCCTGGTCGACTAGACAAATTGAAGAAGAAGAGAAGGAAAAACTGAATACTTAACGGGTTATATAAAATATAAGTGGGTTTAAATTCAGGAAAACAAACACAGACGAGTGGTTAAGGTGGTTAGCGGGTATTCGAGAGGTCATGGGTTCGAGTCTCGTCTCGGGCAATTCTTTTTGGAAAATGCTTTTAAGGGGTATACACTCTTAATTTTTATCTCTATTATTATCATTATTAATAATTATTATGATTATTATTAATATTATTGTTATTATTGTAATTGTTACCATAATTATTACTATCATTAGTATTTTTATAAGTGTTATTGAGATTATTATAAATTGTATTATTTATTATTATTATTATTATTATTATTATTATTATTATTATTATTATTATTATTATTATTATTATTATTATTATTATTAATATGAATTATTGTTATTAGTGATAAGTTATTGTTATCATCCTTAACATAATTAATATTATTATTATTACTATTGTATTGCTACATAATACCATAAAGTATTATTAGTCTTATTATTATGGTTATTATTTATTTTATTTTATTTTTACTATTAATATATATATTATGATTATTATTATGATTATGACTAATAATATTAACATTATTATCATTAGTAGTAAAATTGTTATATTCATAGTTATTATTATTAGTATTATTACAAAAAGATATTTTTATAAAAAATACATTACAAGAATATGAATATTACATATCACTATAATTTTATTATTAAAAAGATAGTAACTAAGCTATATATATAAAATATATCAATTAATACATACTAATATATTTTATCACATATAAACCCTAATTTAAATTATTAACATTAATATGTTATAATAAAAGATAAACACTAGTTAAATAAAATATGTAAATTAAATATATCTACATCTATATAACAAATAATTTAACAGGTATATTATTAATAGTAATATATATTTATTTGATTACATTTATGAATATTAATAAATATACAAATGATATAGGTCCGTGAATTCGAGGTCAACCCTGCATTGTTCAGTTATTTAATGTCGTTATATGTAGTTTTACTACAAAATACATTAGGTAAGTTTCATTAATCCCTTTTTAAATGCTTTTGCAATATATATTTTTGGGACTGAAAATACATGCGCTGCTTTTATAAATGCTTTACGAAATAGACACAAGTAATCGAAACTACATTCTATGGTTGGATTATCTAATCGAATATGCCCTTTTTATTAAGTCTGGTAATCTAAGAATTAGGGAACAGACACCCTAATTGACGCGAACTCTAAAGATAGATCTATCGGGCCCAACAAGCCCCATCCAAAGTACGGGATGCTTTAGTACTTCGAAATTTATATCATGTCCGAAGGAGGATCCTGGAATGATGGGGATATTCTTAAATGCATATTGTGAATGTCGGTTACCAGGTGTTCAATCCATATGAATGATATTTTTGTCTCTATGCATGGGACGTATGTTTACGAGAAATGGAAATATGAAATCTTGTGGTCTATTAAAATTATGAAATGATTATTTATGTTAAACTAATGAACTCACCAACCTTTTGGTTGACACTTGAAAGCATGTTTATTCTCAGGTATTCAAGAAATCTTCCGCTGTGCATTTGCTCATTTTAGAGATACTACTTGGAGTCATTCATGACATATTTCAAAAGATGTTGCATTCGAGTCGTCGCGTTCATCAAGATTATTATTAAGTCAATTATAGTTAGATATATTATGTAATGGTATGCATGCCGTCAACATTTGATGTAATGAAAGATTGTCTTTTAAAAAACGAATGCAATGTTTGTAAAATGTATCATATAGAGGTCAAATACCTCGTGATGTAATCAACTGTTGTGGATCATTTATAATCGATATGGACTTCGTCCGGATGGATTAGGACGGGTCTTCACAGTTGGTATCAGAGCGGTGGTCTTAGCAAACCAGGTCTGCATTAGTGTGTCTAACTGATAAGTCGTTAGGATGCATTAGTGAGTCTGGACTTTGACCGTGTCTGCATGTCAAAAGTTTTGCTTATCGTTTTTGTCAAAAATCATCTGCTTATCATCCTTAGGAAATTTCCTACTCATCATTCTTAGTCTAGACATCTTACTGCAATGATTGCATGAATAGTGTATAGACAAAATTTGTATCTTATCGTATCTTCTAATTTATATCTTAGCGTATCTGTTATTGTTACCTTCGTCTGACAGTTTCCGTAGATTCCTCCGAAACTTATGAGATTTTAGTATTATATATGCATATGTAAATTATGTATTGCAGGGTACTAATCTACATCCTATAATTTATTTCTTATCGAAAATCCTTCATCTGATCGTACGAGATGAATCCTGCAACCAGTTCGAGTCCCTCAGATTCCAATAGCTATTCCGATAGTTATTCCGACAGCTATTCCGACATAGATATTCACCTAAGCTCCGGAAGCAACGACACCAGAATGAATCAACCAATCATCCATCCCCAATTCATCTGATGGATTCATAGTCGACTTAATCAATGGAGACGCGCAGAAGGCGATCCCATCCACTAACCAAATTCACCTTTTGGCGAAGAACCTGAAGCACTTACCGGCGAACCTGTTCGTAACACCATTTCACCCTCATTTCCCAAATATCTCGCCACGGCTATATCATAACTCAGATTCTAAACCTTATTCATCCGCTCGTTCCGACCGATAATCATCCCGGGGTAATCGAAGAAGTCAACGAGCTTCGTGCACGATTAATCAATTTGGAGAACATGGTGCAAAATGTACCAGCTTCAGCAACATCACCGGCACCAACAGTACTATCAATAACAACACCAGTACCATCAACAATCCATTCTTCAATATCATCATCTGTACTTTGAGTATGATCTTCGTTCTACGTATCGTTCTACCTCAATTATCTTCGTTCGACATGACGAATATGTAATCTCTAAAGTTTTAGAGATTATTTATTCTAGTTTCAACCGAAAAGTAAATGAGTTTAATATCATATTAACTCATTAAATCCATAAATACATCTGAAGAAAATATATATGTATATATGTTTTCATAAAGATTGTAATTAAAAATTCTCTTGTACAAACTGTTAATGGTGAAAATATTTTAACGGGTAGGTAATACCCGAGGAATAATTAAATTTCACATTAATAAGTTACCTTGTACGTTCTTCAAATCTGTTTCAACAGTCATATACTATCCTACTTACATCCACCGATATACGTATCCGTTCACCAAAGAATAACTATTTTCATTCAAATTCAAATTTCATATTAGGATTTTGACATATCAGAATCCAACAAGTGGCATAATGAAGAAAAAAAATGGACACAATAAAAATTGATTAGAAACAGACTAATTAACAATATGAAATTTTGTTAAGAATCCACGCTAACAAAATCCTAGCTAACTGTTCCTAGCTAACTGTTAATTCCGTATCGCAATTTAATTATCGCAATTTATTTTATCGTAATTTATATTCTCGCAATTTTATTTATTGTCATTTAATTTCTGTTATTTACTTTACGCACTTTATTTATCGTCATTTAATTTCTGTTATTTATTTTACGCACTTTAAATATCGGGACACGTATACAAAGTTTTAACATATCATATCGATAAATCTATATATATTATTTGGAATCACCATAGACACTCTATATGCAGTAATGATCGAGTTCTCTATACAGGGTTGAGGTTGATTCTATAATAATATATATACTTTGAGTTGTGATCGAGTCTGAGACGTATACGGGTCACGACACGTATTAATTAATTCGAATATTATATATTAAACTATATATATGAATTATTGGATTGTCAACTGTGGACTAATAACATTAGACAATTAAAATGAATTAAAATATTGATTATAATATATGAAACTAAACAATTCTTCAAGTTTGCCACTTGATTTCATCTTAAACGCCATTTGTATCTTTGACAATTCTAACTTACGTTCAAACCTTTCATGATTCTTGAAAACACCTCAATCGAGAGGATGAATCAACCGCACTTCATCTACGGAAGAAAAGATTAATGTATATAATTATGCACTTGAAAACATTCAGAACTTGTGTAAACGTTTAACACGTATCTGTGCTAACTTCTTTGGCGTGTTATTATCAAAAATAATTTTACAACACCTCTCCAAATTAGCCAATTTTGTCACAGCTCCAACAAATCAACTTCAATTTTCATTCGAATTAGCCTTATTATAACCTCGATATATAAGTTTGCCCGTCGTCATCGTTACCGGAGAACCGTTTATATTTCACCACATTAGCAGTAAAATTACCAGCAACTTCAATAAATTTGGACTTTCTGAAAAATCATTGTATTCATTGAAACCCCATCTTGTATTCATCTATACCCTGTAACAATAATTGCCATACCAATTACCAGGAATCAGCAATCATTATTTCGAATCTCGTAGCATTTCTACATCAATAGTTATATGTATACATATAACAATTATCTCCTAGAATTACGACCTTCAATTCTGAAATTTTGAAAAGGCAACCAGTTTACGAATCGATACTCTGAATGTTGAAAAAGCTGAATGAAGCAGCAGAAACTGTAAACAACCGTAAACAACCTTAGTCGTCAGAAGTTTGATGATAAAGAATAATATGTTGGAAAAGCTCAGAAACGTTGGAACTGGAAAATGGAAAGAGTTAACCATGAAGGAGACCAAGGACAAATACAAGGACCATACCCTATATTCAAAGAATCCAGATAATTCTGGATCCATTGAAATCTTTAGAGAATATCTTGCCCCGAAGTCATGTTAAAATCTTGCGAAAAATCTTTCTTCGTCAACCATCGAACTTAGAAATTCCAAAGTATCATCATCAATATCTTCGATATTTCTGAGGATATTTTCATATATATTTTTGTCCGAAATTATATACCTCTTCGTGCTTCCTGTGTATCATTATATTGGAAATATTCAATAAAAAAATTGAGTACCAAAAAGCAGATTATGCGAAACTATGAAGAAAGCCATGGACAAATCACAAAGAATAAGTTTGACTTCAAAGAATCCAAATGATTCAATGTCTGCTAAAGTCTTTAGTGAATATCTTGCTCCTTACTCTAAATTCTTGCGGACAATAATTTTCTATCATCCTCTGATCTTAGATATTCCGAGATATTATCGTATCTTTCATTATAAATATCCTCCATATTCTGAAGATATTTTTATAACTATTCTTATCTGAAATCATTAATCTCTTCGTACTATCAGTGTTACATCATATAGAAACTGTTAGTTTCTATATTCTGTAAACTTTTGAGCTTAACATATGAAAGCTATTGAAGTAATGTTAGGAACTGATGCATGAGTTAGTATAATATAACGACACTTGATCAACGTGATTATATTACAATAAGTCTTGCTGAGTTTCTAATAGAACGTGATGATTCACAGATCATATCATCATCACGTGCCATGTTACATAACTCTTTCATTCAAATTAACTTCTGAACATATCAAGAAAATATATTTTTGATAGTTCTATTCTCAGTGATTCTGGTAATTTGACAGATCAGATCGTGCTATTACGTTCTTTCTTGATTATAACATTAAATTCATTCGAAACTCCATACTTACAAATTCTGGACCATTACTCGTTTTACTAGAGATCGAGAGGAGATTAAAAAGACGAAGAGCTCCGAAACATAAAGGAAGATATAAAACTCGACAACAGTACTGAAATTACAATAATTAAAAATTAAAACATCACGACAATTAAAAAAAATTAAAAGATTACAATCATCCTACTCGTCGTCGTCAATTGTCATCTGCAAAGTAGCGTTCACAAGTCATTTCACCATCCGTGAGGTACTCTGGAGACATCGGTATTTCTCTTGATGCTTCAACTACTGATTCAACTGATTCATCGAGGTAACGATAACCCAACGTCTCTTCATCTTCAAGAACCGCGTACAAAGAAATGCGTTTACCGCGATCTTCAATGGTATCTTTTATAAAGTACCATTGATCATCGGTACACAGAAAACTTGCCCTACAATCCGCATCATAATCATCTTTATAAAAGAACACAGACGTGAATTCACACGGAACTTTTTCCTTCAGAAAGGATAGCAAGTCTTGTAAACCAACATCACGAATGTCGATATCTTCAAACGAAATACTGTCGCCCCACTTATACTCCTTCATTTGATTACGGAAATCACCTCCGTAATGAACATCGAATGAAACAATCATTGGGGGAAGTGTTAACATTTTGCAGTTTGGGAGTGTTTGATTTTGATTTTGAGAAAGGTGGAAATATAAAGGAAATATATGTTTGAATGTATAAAATGAAGTATATGGTTGGTGTTTATATAGTGTAAAAGTGACCGTTGGGATAGCCGTTGGAATTTTTTTTTTATTTTACTAACGGCTAAAAATTTGGGCAAGTTTTTGGGCGAAGGTGGACGATGCCCGTTGGGACCTCTCTCATGATAGTTTCATTCGTGCTCTTCGAATAATCGAATTATTTTATCTGTATTATTCTGCAATGATGAAAACTCTATTTATCAGCTCATATTCGTCAAGAAAACATATTTATTGTTAGCCATGAAGACCTCACTCAAATTTCGGAATGAAATTTCTTTAACGGGTAGGTACTGTGATGACCCGGAAATTTCCGATCAAATTTAAACTTAATCTTTATATGTTTCCGACACGATAAGCAAAGTCTGTAATGTTGTGTCTCAAAACTTTTGAACTGTTTCATTATATTCAATTGACCTTCGACTGTTCTCGACGATTCACGAATAATTAAAATTGTAAATAGATATGTATGTGTATATATATAAATATAATTATAAGTTTACATATTAACTTAATGTAAATACAAACAAATCATTTAAGTTGAGTTGGAAATTTAATGTAATATATATAATAATTATGTTACTAATAAAATGAATATATTATATAATTAGTAAATATAACAAAAATAATAATGTATAATAGTAGGTACAAGTTAAAATAGAATGGATATAATATTATTACTTCCTTTATTATTAACATTAACATTAATATTATTGTTTGATAAATTATTATTTTTCAATATATATTATATAGATATGACAGTTAGTACATGTAGGGTATTATAATTACTAATATTATTATTATCCAATTATTATAATAATATCAGTATTATTAAACTTGATACATTTAATCTGTTATAGTTACTATTATTATCTTTGTTAACAACCTTATTATAAATATTAGTAAAGTTAAAATATTAGTTAGTATTCTTATTGAATATTTATTACCATTATCACTAAGGGTCTTTGTTATTATTGTTATAAATGATAAATGATATTAATATCCTTATTATATCCTATTATTAATATTGTTTATATTAAAGTTAACAGTAATAATATCTCTAATATATTTATATTACTATCAATCAATATTAAATATAAAACAAATAATTTATGCAGTCTGAATAAATTCAATCCCTGAAATATCGCTATTGAACTGTACTAATTTTTGTTTTCAGTCTTTTATCACAATCTAAATTCAGGAATCAAACAAACTGGAAATGGAATTGGTTAGCAGTCCCATCTATATTTTTTTTTATATATATATATTTCTGTGTCTGTGAACTTCTGTCGATGAGTTCACCTTTTGAAATCAAACCACTTCAGTTATTTTTTTTGTGTGTAACCATCGATCTAAATAACAATTATAAATCACAATTAACCATTTACAGCATTTAAATTTGTTGAATCATACAGGGTTTTATTTTTTTTATTTTTTTTTCTCTCTTTCGCTGTTATGTAGCTTTTTACTCAAGATTCGAAATCAATTTTTTTTAAAAAATCTATTAATGCAGAAATGTTCTAAATCCGTTCGTGAATGTTTCCTCAAATTCTCGAATCTTAATTCGTTAAATCGACTTCGAATTTTTGAGTCAAAGATAAATTTCAAAAAGTCAAACGAATTTGTTTTGATCGAATTCGAGTTATAGGTTACAATTGAAGTACAATTGAGGGTTGGAAATGATTTTAGGATGTTTTTACAACTCTTTTCCTATAGAAGGTTTTGGTTAAAACGTTTATATTTTGAAATCATATTTTTTTTTGTTCTTCGTGGTGTAACACAGCGACTGTTGTGTTCTTCTTCTTTTTTTTTTTTGTTGTTTAATTGAACAAACATCTTTTACAGATTATTTGTAAATGAATTTCAAATCTTAATTTAAGATTGTAAATCACTGTTGTAACTAGGACATGAGTCCCTGGTCGACTAGACAAATTGAAGAAGAAGAGAAGGAAAAACTGAATACTTAACGGGTTATATAAAATATAAGTGGGTTTAAATTCAGGAAAACAAACACAGACGAGTGGTTTAGGTGGTTAGCGGGTATTCGAGAGGTCATGGGTTCGAGTCTCGTCTCGGGCAATTCTTTTTGGAAAATGCTTTTAAGGGGTATACACTCTTAATTTTTATCTCTATTATTATCATTATTAATAATTATTATGATTATTATTAATATTATTGTTATTATTGTAATTGTTACCATAATTATTACTATCATTAGTATTTTTATAAGTGTTATTGAGATTATTATAAATTGTATCATTTATTATTATTATTATTATTATTATTATTATTATTATTATTATTATTATTATTATTATTATTATTATTATTATTATTATTATTATTATTAATATGAATTATTGTTATTAGTGATAAGTTATTGTTATCATCCTTAACATAATTAATATTATTATTATTACTATTGTATTGCTACATAATACCATAAAGTATTATTAGTCTTATTATTATGGTTATTATTAATTTTATTTTATTTTTACTATTAATATATATATTATGATTATTATTATGATTATGACTAATAATATTAACATTATTATCATTAGTAGTAAAATTGTTATATTCATAGTTATTATTATTAGTATTATTACAAAAAGATATTTTTATAAAAAATACATTACAAGAATATGAATATTACATATCACTATAATTTTATTATTAAAAAGATAGTAACTAAGCTATATATATAAAATATATCAATTAATACATACTAATATATTTTATCACATATAAACCCTAATATAAATTATTAACATTAATATGTTATAATAAAAGATAAACACTAGTTAAATAAAATATGTAAATTAAATATATCTACATCTATATAACAAATAATTTAACAGGTATATTATTAATAGTAATATATATTTATTTGATTACATTTATGAATATTAATAAATATACAAATGATATAGGTCCGTGAATCCGAGGTCAACCCTGCATTATTCAGTTGTTTAATGTCGTTATATGTATTTTTACTACAAAATACATTAGGTGAGTTTCATTAATCTCTTTTTAAATGCTTTTGCAATATATATTTTTGGGACTGAGAATACATGCGCTGCTTTTATAAATGCTTTACGAAATAGACACAAGTGATCGAAACTACATTCTATGGTTGGATTATCTAATCGAATATGCCCTTTTTATTAAGTCTGGTAATCTAAGAATTAGGGAACAGACACCCTAATTGATGCGAACTCTAAAGATAGATCTATCAGGCCCAACAAGCCCCATCCAAAGTACGGGATGCTTTAGTACTTCGAAATTTATATCATGTCCGAAGGAGGATCCCGAAATGATGGGGATATTTTTAAATGCATATTGTGAATGTCGGTTACCAGGTGTTCAATCCATATGAATGATATTTTTGTCTCTATGCATGGGACGTATGTTTACGAGAAATGGAAATATGAAATCTTGTGGTCTATTAAAATTATGAAATGATTATTTATGTTAAACTAATAAACTCACCAACCTTTTGGTTGACACTTGAAAGCATGTTTATTCTCAGGTATTCAAGAAATCTTCCGCTGTGCATTTGCTCATTTTAGAGATACTACTTGGAGTCATTCATGACATATTTCAAAAGACGTTGCATTCGAGTCGTCGCATTCATCAAGATTATTATTAAGTCAATTATAGTTAGATATATTATGCAATGGTATGCATGCCGTCAACTTTTGATGTAATGAAAGAATGTCTTTTCAAAAACGAATGCAATGTTTGTAAAATGTATCATATAGAGGTCAAATACCTCGTGATGTAATCAACTGCTGTGAATCGTTTATAATCGATATGGACTTCGTCCAGATGGATTAGGACGGGTCTTCACAAACAGGAGGGCATTATGGGCCTCAGCTTACAGCAAGAAAAGTTTATGATGCTGGATTCTATTGGCCTACAATTTACCAAGACGCACACCTTCTTTGCAAATCCTGTGATGCATGTCAAAGGGCTGGAAAAATAAGTCAACGTGATGAAATGCCACAAAATGTCATTCAAGTATGTGAAGTATTTGACATTTGGGTTATTGACTTTGTGGGTCCATTTCCAAAATCTCATAATAATCTCTACATTCTCGTAGCCATTGATTATGTATCTAAATGGGCGGAAGCACAAGCTCTCCCAACAAACGATGCACGAGTTGTAGTCAACTTTTTAAAACGCCTTTTTGCAAGGTTTGGAACACCGAAAGCTTTAATAAGTGATCGGGGAACTCATTTCTGTAATAATCAACTTGAGAAAGTTCTCAAAAGATATGGACTAACTCATAAAATCTCCACTGCTTATCATCCACAAACAAGTGGACAAGTTGAAAATACCAACCGAGCATTAAAACGTATTCTAGAGAAAACCGTAGGATCAAATCTGAAGGAATGGTCCATTAAATTGGAAGATGCACTCTGGGCTTTTAGAACAGCCTACAAAACTCCAATTGGAACCACACCTTTTAAACTCGTTTACGAAAAAGCATGTCATCTTCCAGTAGAAATTGAACATAAAGCATTTTGGGCTTTGAAGACATGTAATCTTGATTTACATGAAGCTGAACGTCTACGATTAAGTCAATTAAACGAATTAGAAGAATTAAGACATGAAGCATACGAAAATTCGTTAATCTATAAAGAAAGAACGAAGAAATGGCATGATAAAAGAATCAGAAGTTCAAAAGAATTTAAAAAAGGAGACAGAGTTCTTCTTTTCAATTCACGATTCAAGCTATTTCCTGGAAAATTGAAATCAAGATGGTCTGGACCATTCATAGTTAAAAGAGTTTTCCCGTACGGAACAGTAGAATTAATAAATTCAAATGGGATTGAATTTAAGGTTAATGGTCACAGAGTTAAACATTACATAGATAGTCCGATGGAAGTTGACAACGAAGTTAATCACAATTTCGACACCACAGCTAACTAAGTGTGGGGAGAATCAAGTCTTTAAAGGATAATATGTATTTCTGTTAGAGTTAGATTTTCTGGTTTCATGTAGTTCTCGAAAATGGAACCCGAATGGTCTTTTCCTAGCAGACCCTAAAGAACTAGTCTTCTCCCCCCATTCTGAATTTTTATTTTTATTTTTAGGTTTTACGAGATGAAGACTTCCTGTGAATTAAACCATGGTCTAATGCTACACGCTTTGATCACTAAACGTAATAATGACACCCTTTCAAGTGAAATAGTATCATTAATTAGAGGTAAATTGGACAGAGTAAGAAAAGAATCCAGATGCGAAAATAATAAGTTACAATTTGGTAAAGGAAAATCAAAATCCGCAGCGAAAAGGAGAGCACGACACCTTGAAAGATGTCACAAATGCGGAAAATGGTCACACGAAGGAAAATGCTCAACGAATCAGACATATTCCAATACCGAGTTCGTTACTTTATGCAGAGATGGACCGTTCATATGTTTAGAAGAAAAAACATTGAATGCTCGAGGTTACGCCTATGTAGCTATGGAAAACCAATTAGTCCGACTATCTTATGAGTGGGCTAGAGCATATCCCTAAGAATACTATCTCACAGGTAAGTTTGTACAGTTTTTATTTTTATTTTTATTTTTAACCTTTTAATAATAAACGCTAATTTGTTCGCTATAAAGTATTAAATTGGTATTCGATAAAATTAGGTCTTGCAACCGAAATTATTGATATCATACAAAAATTTATTACATCACTGCGAAATTTACCGTTTATTCTTAAGGTATAAATATCTTTAATCAATCAACCCAAAATATTTCAAAAATTCGTCATGAGTTAAACTAGGTTATGAAACCGAAATTAATTTACCGAAAAGAGGGGCGTATATTTTTGATAATATTTGATTGATTAAAGTGGGATAAAAGACCAAAAAGATTTTTAATTCTATTTTTACTTTGTTTTTAAAATTAATATTAAAATAATATTGTAAAATTTTTAAATCAATATATTTAAAATTGTAAATATTTGGAAAATTAATATTTTTAATATAAGTTTGTATGTATAAAACCAAAAATATAATATAAGTTTAGTGAGAATCTTTAAATTTTATTAATATGAATTTTTAATTTTATGCATTTTAAATTTAAGTTTGGTGTGAATTTAAAAACAAAAATTTACTTTATTTCGTTAAGTTAAAAATATGATTTTTAAAATTCGTCGTGAGTTAAAGACTATAGGTCGTTGAACCGAAATTGCTCTACCCAAGGGAGGGACGAGAACTTTTATTATCATTATTTTTAATCTTATTGAATTAAAGTATGCCAAAAACATTAAAAAACCCAAAAATCTTTACTTTTAAAACCGCGATTAAAAAGTGACAAATTTTAAAATTTTGTCGAGGGACAGACTAGGACATCGATCCGAAACGCCCTCATCCTAAAAAGAAACAAATTTTTAAAATTTTATTAATTTTATGTTTTATAAAGTGTAAGGTTTTATATATTAAAAAAAAAGCCAAAATTACTGTACCCGGACCCTCATGCGATCGCATGGGGTTTACACTTCAACTCCATGCGATCGCATGGAGCTGAAAATCAGGCCAGGATCAAAAGGCAGTCTGTTCTGTTCTTCACACCACAACACACACACATACCCGAAAATACTCTCAAATCTTCACAAAATTTCACCAAAATTCACCGTAATTCGTCAAATTTCTTGCTCTAATCATGCCTAGATTCGCATTCTTCGGCAAAAAGGTAAAAATTACACCCCTAAACATTTAAATTCTCTAGTTTTTGTGATAATTACCAATATTTTACCTAATGCAATTTTGTTAATTTCTAGTGTAATTAGTGTTAAATTGATAGTATTTTATGCATGTATAACCTAGATTGATGCTATTTAACATGATTTGAAGCCAAAAACTTCAAAAATTTTAGAAATCTAGGGTTTGTGTTCTTGAGCAATTTGGGGCTTTTTGATATAAACAGGTTATGGCCGATTTTTGTCATGAATTATTACTAAATTAAGTAGTATAACATGTTTAGGTAGTTAAATGATCCAAACATTGATCCTAAACATGATTTTTGTAGATTAAAGTGGACTCTTTAAGTCTAAAATTCATGAACTTGGTTAATTTGATATAATTGCCATTTGAGACTTGTTTAATTATTAGTAATGACTATTTTGACATGTTATTTGAGTTAAATGCTTATGAACTTTGTATACATTTTCATATGTGCTTATTTGAAAAAGTATAGAATTGTAAAAAATGTGAAAATGTGTATAAGTTTAATTTTGATTTAACATGTTATTGTGATTGTTTTAAGTTGTTATTTTGCTAACACTAATGCATATTTGAATGCACAAACTTTGTGTTTAATGTGTTTTGCAGAAAGCCGATACTGGAGGTTCAGGATCATCATCATCTAGACGACCTGCTCCAGCTCCAGAACCAGAACCAGAAATGTAATATGAACCTTAACAAGTACCCCACAACAGGAACTACAACAACAGCCTGATCAGCACGTACCTTATTATGACCCGCTACAGTTACCTAATGAATTCATAGTATTTCTGCTACATCCACCTGTAGAATACCCAACGATTCCTGAACACACATTGCATCTTAATTTGAGATTCGATAGACGATGGAGAGATTACCCATCATATCAAATTAATAAATTCAAATTAGTAACAAAAGAGGTAGAGGTGTCGAGGGTAATTGATTGGAATCCTTTAGAAACGGTCCATCTAGCTGACCGTGTTAGACAGCATTTGATTCAAAGGTATGGCAGTTCTTCTTTTACAGATTGGGAACGTCTTTTCACCATTCGTAGACCTGTATATAAGGAATGGTGTGTTGAGCTGATGAGTACTATAGCGTTAAATGTAGATGTAGATATGTTAGATGATAGAAGTTTTCTTAGATTTATCCTTGGCGGTAGGATGTACAGGATGTCCATGATGGACATAGCCAGGGCATTACAGATTTACACTCCTAGTGAATTGCTACTACCCGACTGTATGAGTTTGATTTATCATGGTGAAAGGGTAGATAGGAACTTTGATGCGAACGCTGTTTGGAGGCGTATGTCAAACTATAATGTTTTTACACTAGGAGGAAAACACTCCTACTTACATATTAACAAAGCCGAGCTTCGTGTAATTCATAGATTTTTGGCTAACTCGATTACACAGAGAGGTCACAATAAGGAAAAAATGACCTTACATGATTTATTTTACCTAAAGTGTATTCAAGACCCGAGAAACTTTGTTAATATCCCTTACTGTGTTGGTTTTTATTTATCTAAAATGGTAGAAGGAATGCAGGGAGGGAGTATAATAGGAGGAGGTATTTTTGTTACTCTCATTGGAGAGTATTTAGGTGTTGATAGGAACCAAGGGGGTCCATTACAGGTTTGTAGAGAATGGGATGAGACCATAGGATTGCGGATTTATACGGGTGCTAAGGTATTGAAGAGTAGACGCAACCAGGCAATTCCCTATGAAGGTAATCATCCTCAGGTAGAGAGAGGCTCAGACGAGGAAATGGAGGAAGTGGAAGACATTAGGGATGTCTTTCGAGATGCTATTCTTGACGTCCACGTTCGTATAGATGAGGAAGCAATGACGAGCGCGGCCAGACATAGTATGTACGAGCAGTGGAACTCCGAGCGAGTATACGAGGATTATAGGCGATGCCAACACGATAGCTGGTTAGTTCATCAGTACCAAATCATGAGGCAGCTATCATATCAGGTATCAAATAATTACGTGCCTACTCGACCTGCTCATTTTCCGCCACACAACTCCGACATCCGACCACCCTTTAACCGATATGACTATAACCAAGCCTATCAGAACACCTATAACCAACAATGGAACCTACCTGACGAGATGAACTGGAACCCCTATCCAGAATGATTTGGTTCCATTGGTTATTTTTATGTTTTTATCTTTTTACTTTTTCATGTTTAAACTTATGTTATTGGATATATTTATGTAATTTTTATCATTTTTATTATTATTGTGTACTAATATTTCACATTTAGGATTTGAAAGTGGGATTTTAAGTCCCATTTCAAATTGCCATGCATGTTTATATTTGTATTGTATGTATATTGTCGATTGTACAAAACAGGGTAAAACAGCGCATTTTCAAAGACTGGCATTAAGTTCAGCAAAAGCTAGTACTTTTGACGACAAAACGAAAACTAAATGTGATGTAACAACAAGACGGAATGAACAAATGATGTGCACCATTTATCATTCAGCAAACAAACGCCAATATGTTTGGAAACTTTGGTAAAATTTAATTATTTTTCTACGCTAATCACCCTCAATAATTTAAATTGTTACTGATTTCTTGCAAATGAGGGCATTGCAAGATCTTAAGTGTGGGAAGGGGTTAAATTCTTTCGAATTTTTAAAATTTTTAACTTATACACTTGGTTACCATTAAAAATACTAGTAACGCAGTAGTTGTATTAGAATCTAGTGCTCTCTGATAATAAAGAACAGCCCTAGTCTTATATACTGACTACCCAATTCTAGTAAAATTTTCAAAATTTTCAATTAAATGAATTCAAAATCATGTTTATACATATTTATGAACGATAAAACTAGGTGTTAACACCGAAATTATTGTTACCTCGGAAAGGACATAAATTGAGAAACAACCCAAAATGTTAGAATTCATTTAAAATGGAATAGAGGACAATAAAAAGGAAAATAAAAGCCAAGTGTGGGAAAATTTACCAAGTTATTTAAAACATATATCACACATATTTTTGTAATAAATAACTGAAGATACTTTTGTTTTGGACGATTTTAATCAGTTTTACCCGATTTACTATAATATATTTGAAAGAAAGATGGAACTACACGATGAATCAATTCCATCATTAAAAGGAAGTAAAGTCTTTCGAAAAAGACACGCGCTTCTTGATTTAGGTCAAGAAGTTACGTCCAGACCAGCTGTAGGTTGACGAAAAATCTAGAAAAGTCATCACTAAAATCAGCAGGAAATCCACGGACCTCAACATCAAACAGGGTCGCCAAGTGGTCAGACTTATCCTAACCATGAGAGGATCTGTCTCGTAAAATGGGGAGGACGCCGTGCAAATTAGCTTGATAAGACTAATGAATCAGATCCCCAGAAAAGGATAATCTCCTTAAAGATTAAAAATCAGCTTTTAAGCTTGATATTACTCAATCCTAGAGATTGACCTTAAAGATTGAGAATTACAAACTCATGGAATTCGATGATATCTAAACTCGAGCTTGAACGAGAAAATATTTTGATCAAAATTGCAAACCGATTTGTTTTCTGAAAACCCATTTTCAATGCGTTCATTACCATTGAACGTAAAATCCTAGGAATTCACCTTGAATTCATTAGGTCACCTGAACCAAATCGGGTGTCAACCGTAAGAACGGTGGTTGCATAGCATGGTCAAAGACAGGACCTTGTGCCAGACCAAAAAATTATAAGGGTGAGCTTTACTATTGCTCCTACAAAGGATAGTAATTGCATCCGACACGTTATAGACCATAATTAAAAGCATGTCAGGGGACATTGCCTTAACAGTTGCTTGTTCAATGCTTTCCTTTACAACCGGACGGTAGTTTACCGAAAGGTAATATACGGAACAAGTATACTGGACGTGTTGCTTTCTCAATACAAGGTTAGCAAGTGGGTGACACAAAACCGCAAGTTTTGAACTAAAATTTTCAAATCTGAAACCCACCAAATCCACAAAAACAATTTGCAAACACCGGTGAAGGGTTATCCCGGAAAACTTATCTAGGGTAAAAGCTAGATTTAATTTTCAAAAGATCAAATGTTTTCATAAAGATCCAATTTCCTTAAAGGATCTAAAATTTTTATAGTCATGTGGGACTGTAAACCATAACATTACTACCATTGTTCATACCGCCGTATAGAAATCACTGATGTACAAGGTGTTAAAAATAAAGAAGTGATTCTAGTATATTTCAAGACTATATTGCTTGAGGACAAGCAACGCTCAAGTGTGGGAATATTTGATAATGCTAAAAACGAACATATATTTCATAGCATTATCCCTCAAGAAAGACAAGATTTTAGTTGCAACTGTTCAATTTACTAGTGATATTCGTTTAAATAATAAAAGGTGAAGACAAAAGATAGATACGATGAATTGAAGACGCAAACGACCAAAAAGCTCAAAAGTACAAAGTACAATCAAAGTGGTTCCAATTATTGATGAGAAACATCTCAAAATTACAAGAGTACAAGTCGCAAAACGCAAAGTACAAGATATTAAATTATACGCAAGGATGTTCGAAAATCCGGAACCGGGACCAGAGTCAACTCTCAACGCTCGACGCAACGGACTAAAAATTACAAGTCAACTATGCACATGAATATAATATAATATATAATTAATTCTTAAAATTAATATATATATTATATTATATTATAAAAACTGTCGGCAGAAGAAAACAACAACATGTGAGCCTCCCCAGCTGGCCATGCGATCGCATGACCTGGAGGAGCAAAACTCATGCGATCGCATGAGCCCCTTTTCCAGCCCACATTGCCTATAAAACTCGCGTTTTTGGTGAACATCAAACACATCTTTTTCTCCTCATTCATCATACGATATATATATATATATATATATATATATATATATATATATATATATATATATTATATTTTAATTTTAATTTTAATTTTAATTTCTAATAATAAGGGTATGTTAGCGAATGTTGTAAGGATGTAAGTCGAAATTCTGTCCGTGTAACGCTACGCTATTTTTAATCATTGTAAGTTATGTTCAACCTTTTTACATTAATGTCTCGTAGCTAAGTTATTATTATGCTTATTTAATACCTAAGTAATCATGATGTTGGGCTAAAAATATTAAAATTGGGTAATTGGGCTTTGTACCATAATTGGGGTTTGAACAAAAGAACGACACTTGTGGAAATTAGACTATGGGCTATTAATGGGCTTTAACTAAGTGATAGTTTGTTAATTTTAATATAAAGATTTACAATTGGACGTCCCTATAAATAACCATATACACTCGATCGGACACGATGGGCGGGATATTTATATGTACGAATAATCGTTCATTTAACCGGACACGGGAATGGATTAATAGTCTATGGAATTATTAAAACAGGGGTGAAATTATATACAAGGACACTTGGCATAATTGATAACAAAATATTAAAACCTTGGGTTACACGCAGTCGATATCCTGGTGTAATTATTAAACAAAGTATTAAGACCTTGTTACAGTTTAAGTCCCCAATTAGTTGGAATATTTGACTTCGGATATAAGGATAATTTGACGAGGAGACTCGCACTTTATATTTATGACTGATGGACTGTTATGGATAAAAACCAGACGGACATATTAAATAATCCAGGACAAAGGACAATTAACCCATGGGAATAAACTAAAATCAACACGTCAAACATCATGATTATGGAAGTTTAAATAAGCATATTTCCTTTATTTTCATATTTAATTGCACTTCTAATTATCGCACTTTTATTTATTGTCATTGTATTTAATTGCACTTTTAATTATCGTACTCTTTAATTATCGCAAGTTTATTTTATCGCACTTTTATTTATCGCAATTTCATTATCATTATTTACTTTACGCATTAAATTAAATCTTTTATTTATTTAATATTTTACATTAGGTTTTAACTGCGACTAAAAGTTTTAAAAATCGACAAACCAGTCATTAAACGGTAAAACCCCCCCTTTTTATAATAATAATATTACTTATATATATTTGTATTTTTATAAATTAAAACTAATATAGCGTTAAGCTTGTTTAAGTGTATCCATGTGGAACAAACCGGACTTACTAAAAACTACACTACTGTACGATTAGGTACACTGCCTATAAGTGTTGTAGCAAGGTTTAGATATATCCATTCTATAAATAAATAAATATCTTGTGTAAAAATGTATCATATTTAATAGTATTTCATAGTAAAATATAAGCTATTTCATATACGCCTCGCATAACATCAGTCTTCAATTCGTCGAATCTGTCTTTTGTCTTCACCTTTTATTATTTAAACGAATATCACTTGTAAATAGAACAATTGCAACTAAAAGCTTGTCTTTCTTGAGGGATAATGCTATGAAATATATGTTCGTTTTTAGCATTATCATCTGTCTTATCAAAAATAGTGCCAATTTTCCTTCTGAATTGGACTATCTTTCTTTTGTTTGTCAGTTGATTTATGCTGAGTAAATTGTGTTTAAGCCCAATGACATATGCCACATTAGTAAATGTAACATTCTCATTTGTTGAAGTACCAAAACCCTTTGTGTAACCCAAAGAATTATCTCCATATGAAACAACTGGACCATCTTTTTCTTGATAGTCCATCAGCAGGGACTTACATCTGGTCATATGTCTCGAACATCCACTGTCGAGATATCAGATTTGCTTGTCTCGAATGCCCTGCACAGTAGATAAGAGATTTCTTCTTTTTAGGAACCCATTCGAGGATGGGTTCTAGAAGAGTCATTTTTGATGATCTTTTCCTTACTGCTCATCTGCTTGAAGAGGCAGTAGCAGATGGGGTTTGGGTTTGAATGCACTGGTGGGATATGTGAGTTTTGCCGCCATAATTGTAGCATTTTCTCACTTTTGGTCTTGGTGGCTTGTCATATACAGATCTGATAGGAGCAGTAAGCTCATGCCGACTTTGGGATACAGCCTGGATAAACTGGTCTAGCTTGACAGTCATTATCTCAGTGATAGACAGACCAGCACAGGAGTCCACAATTTGGTCCACTTTAGCTTTTCCCTTATGGGCAGCTTTCTTCTTGGAACCAGTACCATAGTCATGGTATACTGCTTTGCCTTTGTCATTTGATGAGCCAGTGTGGGAAGTTACTGGCTTTTCTACTGATACTGGTTGACCAATATGAATCTGAACTGCTGCCTTTGACTTGCCAGTGTTGCTTTTTACTGGCTTGTCTGCAGTTACTGGTTGACCAGTACGATTTTTAACAGTTGGCTCAACAATTGTGGAACTTGAACATGAAGGGGAATCAGCTGATTTAGAATTTCTTCGATAATTTTAAGTGATTTTCCTTTTTATACATCTTTCTAAAGGAGTCATGTAGTAGATGCTTGAGGGTTCAATGGTCTTATTAATTGAGGTACTGGCTTCTCTTGCTCTTTCTTCATCATCCATAATCTCTTTCATGGTAGGTTATGGGTCACAGTAGATCTCATAAACTTATTTGTGCAAACCTTTTTACCATTAACTATCTTACCAAAATCAAAGATATCTGGTAAAACAACATCAGGATCAGTTTCAAGAACATGGTCCATGAAAGCGACTTCAGCATGAGCAGCAGCAGCAGCATAGTCACCAACAAAGAATGCCTCAACTTGGGCAGGCATCAGCTCATTAATACACTTGGCTGTGCGTTGAGCAGATGTACACCAAGAGGCTACCACCTTTTTAAGGTCAGTAAGCTGGTCCTTGACTACTGCTGCATATGAGTGAAGAGATTTTAAAGCATAGTTTTGTTTTTCAAGTTTAGAAATTTCATCTTTCAAAATCTTAATTTCATCATATTTGCATTTAAGTTTTTCATTTAAAAATTTAATTTCAGTTTTGAAAACTTCTTCACGTTTGCTGCCTCTGCTTTAGTCAATTTTTAGATAGTCAAACATTTCAGCTTTTTCATCATCAGTATAAGTTCGAAAGTTATCAACCTTATACAGCATTTCAGATTTCCATTGAGGTGAATCCTTCTTCAGATTAGCTTCCCTCATATCATCTAAAAATGTACTACCACTTTCTTCCTCATCAAACTCATCTACCTCTCTGGCCATCAAACACAGTTTTTTACCAGTAGCATAACTAGCACAATCCTCATCAGTTTCACTATCAGAAGATGAAGATGAACTGGTTTCATCCCAATCATGATCTTCAGCAACTAGCACCTTTACTGGTTTCTTCTCCTTCTTCCCAGTCTTTGATTTTTTCTTTCATTTGGGCCTTCATAGCTTTGTACTTGTTCTTGTACTTCTCAGATTTAGAAAAATAGTTAGCATGTGAAGAAGGTTTTCTGGACATGCATTCAGATGCAAAGTGTCATACCTTTCCACAATTGTAACACTCAGATTTGGGACCCTTGACTGATTTACTACCATACCTAGCAATTGGTTTCTTGCTCACTTTGTATGGCTTACTGGTCCTACTACGGTTGAAGTTCTTGAACTGTCTAGCCAGTAAAGCCATCCCTTCAGCATACCCTTCAACATCATCATCATCACTACTCTCCTCAGACCCAGTACCACTACCCACATCATCTTCAGCTGCCTCTTCTTCTGCCAGTAACTTTTGAACCCGTAAAGTTTTTTGATATTTCTTTTTAGCAGCAGCAACAAGAGCAGTATCATCAGACTTTATATTTTTTGAAGTGGTAGGGGCAGACTTAAAGTTTTCTTTCGAGTTAAGTTCAAGTTTTGCTTCTGCCTTCTCATGGTTCCAAAGTGTACCATATAGAGATGACATATCAAAGTTCTTTAAGGTCTGTGTGGTTCTTAGTAGGTTAGTGACAGGTTTCCATTTAGCAGGCAATGAGTCAATGAATTTGTTGACGTATTCAAAATCAGTATAGTTGATTTTCAAGCTATCGGGTCAGCAACTAAGGAATTTAACCTAATGAAGGTTTTTTTAAGGGTCTCACTCTTGTAGGCTAAGAATATTTTATATTCTCTTTTCAAAGCAATGATTTTATTTTGCCTAACTTCATCCTTACCATCATAGGTGACATCAAGATAGTCTAAAATGGCCTTAGCGGTTGGTTTTTCCTTGATATTCAAGAGATCTGTTATACACACATTTTTAATTTTTAAAACAAAAATGACAAAAGAGGGATTTGAACCCAAGTAATTCAGTTGAAAATGTCACACATAAACCACTAGACTATTAATGCTTTTGAATATTGAATGGAAGTTCAATTATACAATAGTTGAATCATTTTTGTAACAAAAGTGAAATAATACGACTTAAATAGTAAATGTCATAAGTGCATTTTTTCGCAACCACAATTTAAGGGTCCTATGATAATTGGGACCTTAAATACCCAAGCGTCCTATTTTTATGACCTTATTATCTTGTTGGTCACTCATTATGAGACACCAACACGATAATTTCCTAATAAGTCCATTTTTTTCGCAACCACAATTTAAGGGTCCTATGATAATTTAGACCTTAAATACCCTAGCGTCATATTTTTATGACCTTATTATCTTATTAGTCACTCATTATGAGACACCAACAAGATAATGTTCTAATACGTCCATATTTTCGCAACCACAATTTAAAGGTCCTATGATAATTAGGACCTTAGATACCCATGCGTCCTATTGTTATGACCTTTATATCTTGTTGGTCACTCATTATGAGACACCAACAAGATAATGTCCTAATAAGTCCATTTTTATGCAACCACAATTTAAGGGTCCTATGATAATTAAGACCTTAAATACCCAAGCGTCCTATTATTATGACCTTATATCTTGTTGGTCACTCATTTTGAGACACCAACAAGGTAATGTCCTAATAAGTCCATTTTTATGCAACCACAATTTACGGGTCCTATGATAATTAGCACCTTAAATACCCAAGCGTCCTATTGTTATGACCTTATTATCTTGTTGGTCACTCATTATGCGATACCAACAAGATAATGTCCTAAGAAGTCCATTTTTATGCAACCATATTTTAAGGGTCCTATGATCATTAGTACCTTAAATACCCATGTCACGACCCAAAAAATTTCGACTAATTTTGAACCAAACTCACGATACGGTTTCATAATTCTGACATGATAAGCAAAGTCCGTTATGTTGCGTCTCAAAATTTTTGAAATATTTTCGTACATTCATTTGATGTTGACAATGAATATTGTCTATAATATGTGGCATGCAGTTTTAGTTAGTGTTGATGTAATTGTTAGCTTACTTATTAATGTATTTTAGCTAGTTCACCATGGTAAATGTAACTTACCATGTAAAGTTACTACTTGGAGGTTGCTAGTATAAAAGCAACCTCCCACACTCATTTGTAACTAGTTGAGTTAATGATAATGTTCTAGTTATTCTCACAAGTATTACTTTCTCTAGTTCTTATCATATCTAAACAACCCAAACCCACTAATACTTCACAAAACCGATCGGTAATCTTCATATTGGGACTAACAATTGGTATCAGAGCAGGTCTAAGCTCTTTGCATAGAAGATCCGTTGCTCGAAGTTCTCCATCGCGTTCTTGAAGTGTTCGTGTTCATTTTCGGTTTAGGTAACTCGAAAACTCAATTCACTATCTTATTCTTGTTGGTTTTAGTGCTTGTCATAACTTATACGTGTTATTAAAACCACTTGAACAAATTTTTATATCTTAAAACACCAACAGATTCGTCCTATTTTAAGTTATTCTTGTTGTGTGAACTTGAAACTTGTATATGTAACCCCATTTTCGTTATTAAAGGTTGAATCTGTTAAATATGCTCGTGTTTGTTTAGAATTTGTTGCAAGAACACATTAAATCTGCTTATGTTTGTGAAGAATATGTTATAATAACACTAGAAATCTTCTTGTGTTTGTCAAATAATGTGTTTTTCTCCAAATTTAGACTGCCCGAAAACATGTATTGCATGCTCGAAAACCTGAAATTTGTGCTCTAAAACCTGAATTTAGTGCCTTAAACCCGATTTCTCTTGCTCAAACACTTGAAACTGACCAGATATTTATGCTCAAAAACATCAATCTATGCAAAATTCGTGCTCGAAAACCTCTGATTGTGCACATTTTTGTTTGAAAACCTTGTAATTTTGGCTCCAAGTTTGACTTAGTTTTGGCTCCAAAGTTTTGTCCCTTGAATAATACCCACTGAAAATCATTTATTTTGTGGATATTACCCACCGAAAAAGCATCTTTGACCTTGTGTGTCATACTAGTACAAAGGACAAAAAGGACAGAAAATTGACAGCTACGGCTCAAAAATTTAACTGCTCGAAAACTTAGTTAAATAGTGCTCGAAAACCTGACCAAAAACCTTGCTCGAAAATTTGGTGCTCTAAAACACTTGCTCGAAAATCCCCGGCTCGAAAACTTTGCTCAAAAATCTCTCTGCTCGAAAACCTCTTGGAAACCATCTGCATGAAAACTTATTCGAAACCATCTGCTCGAATACATCCTGCCTAAAAGCCTTCTGCCCGAAAAAAAAAAAAGAGTAAAAAGGCGGGAAAACTCGAGTAAAGTTTAAATTTTTTTCTTGAATTTAAAAGCTCATTTTTACGCGAGATTTGAATTTGCACGACAGAAAATTTTTCGGCCCCAAAAACCACCCGAAAACGCACGATTTTGAACGAAATTTGCCAGAAAATTTCCGAAAAAGTCAAAATTTTTCCTCAACCCCTCGGTCACATATTAGTTCATACCCCAAAAGTTTACGACATTAAATTTTTGTTAAAAAAATTTTGGAGGGAAATCCAAATCGTGCACTTAACGGACATTTAACGGACACTTAACGGAAAGTTAACGAAAACCAATGAAACCTCATTTTCAAAATTTGATTCACGTGAATCATATTTTGAGGGGGAGAAAATTGATATTTCTTAAGCTTATTTGTCGTTTCGTGGTTTGCTCGTAAACCTTGTCTGTCCTGACCTACTTGTTGATCACCCGTCCTGTTAACATGGCAAATCATGATGATCACGTGTCCTCTAATGTTGAGGAAGAGGTACAACTATACACTGATATTACTCATGAATATTACAACTCTGTGCATAATAATTCTGTGTCTATATCTGATGTATTGCAAACTTGTCCTGAAACACCTTTTGATCAAAATGATTCAATTGCATGTAGCTCTGCTTTTCATACCCCTGTCCCACCTGTCCAAATGAAACTGCCCATTAAACCTGAATATGTGCCTTTTAATGATGAATGTGTGTTTCCTATACTACCTGATATGTATGTAGACAACTTTGCCAAGATGAATAGAGACTTAGATCACTTGCTAGTCAAATTAGCGAACTGAAAAATGAGAACTCTAGGTTGAAATCTGAATTAGAAATGAAAGTGTCAAATCATACTTATTTGAAACTAAAACAAGATCTAGCTGACAAAGTAACTGAATTAAGAGAGCTAGAAAGTAGTGTGAAACCCCTACGGATAGAAAGGACAGATTTTAAACTGAGGAATGCAGTTCTCACGGAAAACGTTAACAACGCTGAAAAAGAACTTAAGAAGCTTAATGATTCTAAGAAACTTTTCCTAGAGACTGTAGAACAGAACACTAGAAAGTTTTTAAGTGACCTAGCTGAGAAGACTTCTAAATGCTCTAAGTTAGTTACAGAAAACTTAGACTTGAAAACCCAACTAAGTTTACTTGAAGAAAAACTTTACAGAACTGACCAAGTTAAAGTAGTCTTAGATGGCCACATTTCTAAACAAGCTCTGTTCTTGAATCGACCCAAAAACTCCTACCAAAAACACCAGGGGTTAGGTTTTGAAAATCCTCAAATACAGTCCAAGATCTCCAAAGCCGAACCTTGTTTATATGATGGTAGATACATTAAGATAGGTTTGCCAGAGAGACTCACTTTTGCCAATGAAAGTGAGATTGAGGAAATAATAGCCAATCGATCAACAAAAATGAAACGTAAGGTGTCGTTAATTTATGACAAAATAAATGCAAATTACATGAGAAAAGATGGTTCATATTATAACACACCTCTCGATTTATTTAATGATTTTGAAAGTTTGAATGCTCAAAATAGTCCTAAAAAGCGTATAATCTATTTACCAACCTTGGTTTTAGAAAGATACATCATCAGTCTGGAGGATAACCATATATGCTCTCTCTGCTGTTTTGCGATGAACACGGGATGCCATATTCATGCTACATGTGTTGAACACGATACACCATATTCATCATGCTGAGAGAATGAAACACGAGTAAAAAACAAACCAATCACCATGAAAAAGACGACTCAACATTTGAGGGGGAGCAAAAGAGGTTTACACAAGATCAGTTCAAGCTACTTTCAATTCACAAAGATGGTCGAAAGTCAAAGATCAAGACCTTATCGCCCGAACCAAAGAGGAAGACAAAACATGTCAATCATAACACTCCCAAATCAGTTCATCATATGTACAAGTTCGTGTTCAAAGTTGATAGCATCAAAAGCTTCATAGCCTCAAACCGAAATCAATGCCCAGAAGAAGGCTGCACAAGAAACTGCAAGAGAATGATCAAGGGAGAGTTACTTCTTTTGAAAACCTCACGCCAAGGACTAATTGCTGATAATCAAGGGGAAGACAGTTGACAAACGGAAAATTGTTGACAATCAACAATGTTTTAAAAACTCCATGCCAAGGGGGAGATTGTTGACAATGAATATTGTCTATAATATGTGGCATGCAGTTTTAGTTAGTGTTGATGTAATTGTTAGCTTACTTATTAATGTATTTTAGCTAGTTCACCATGGTAAATGTAACTTACCATGTAAAGTTACTACTTGGAGGTTGCTAGTATAAAAGCAACCTCCCACACTCATTTGTAACTTGTTGAGTTAATGATAATGTTCTAGTTATTCTCTCAAGTATTACTTTCTCTAGTTCTTATCATATCTAAACAACCCAAACCCACTAATACTTCACAAAACCGATCGGTAATCTTCATATTGGGACTAATATTGGGAGTTTCTCAATGCAACTAATCTTGTAATTTAATGAATTTTTCACGCTTAAAAATACGAATATAAGTTATAAGCGTGGAAAATGTGACATCAGAAACTTTGAAACGTGAAAAAATATGGTGCCAAAAATTTATACGTATTATTACCTTTTTGAAACTTTCAAGTGTTATTGGGTTTTACTTTTTAATGTTATTAAGTGACAAAGTTTGTGACACTCATTGGTGTAAAAAATATGACAAGTTATTCATGCTTAAAAGAGTCAAAATATTGAAAGCCGTAAAAAATCAAACATTTGTTTTGTAGTGTTTTTAACATACAACTCATCCGAGTAATTAATATGGGCATAGGTTCTTTTAGAAGAGAAGGAGAAATTCTCAGAATTCATCAATGATGCGTGAGACGTCATATAATTATTTTAGTAAGCTTTAATGTCGTGTTGAAAATAGTTGCTAATCTTTCTTCTCTCGTGTGATTTCTCACTCTTTATTTTTTATGTTTGTATTTTTAGTGTTTATGTTACCTTTTAGTTAATTTGATCTATTATGATTTTTGATTTAAGCTTTGTTAGGTTTTTTTTCTTTCTTTGTAAGTTTGGTTATCTTTGTTGTGAGTTTTCTCTGGCTTTATTTTTTAAGGTAAAACTATAAATGCGTTATATATTTTCACTTTTATTTCAATGCAGGTTATATATATATATATATTCAATAAATTACCAGTGTAGGTAACATACTTACAAAAAGTGTTCTAATGTATGCTATTGGTGATTGGTTACCTGCTGAATCGGAGAAATTTGTTTTTAACACTTTTTTAGAATTTTATATGGCTACAAATAGGTTATTTACTTTCATTTGTGTTTCGATCACTGGCGAAACTACTTGGGGGCAGGGGCACCCGCCACCCAGTGGATTTTTTTTTCCAGTGTAAAAAATTTGAGTTTTTCAAGTTTTCACCCAGTGGATTTTTTTTGCCCCAAAACCTATATATTTCGCCCCAAAACTTTCAAATTTTGTCCAAAATTCTTCGACTTTTGCCTCAAAACCTTCAAATTTTGCTCAAAAACCTTAACTTTTGCCATAAAACCTTCATAATTTGCCAAAAATTCTCAATTTTTGATCCGAAAACCTCCATATTTTGTCCAAAAACATTGTTACCGTTTTAAATTTTTACTGCCCCCGGTGAAAAAAATCCTAGTTTCGCCACTGGTTCTGATGTAAGCTATATACAAAAATAATTTGTTCCGATGTAGGCTATATACTTTCACTTTTGTTTCGCTCATTTTTGTTTTATCCGATTAACAAGTTCAATGTGTTCATATTAGCACATTTTTTGGAAGTATATAGCCTACACTGATATTTTATTAGGTATATAGTCTATATTAGAAAAAAAAGTAAAAGTATATAGCGTATCTATTACTTTAACCCTTATTTTTTTTATGAAGCGCCAAATTACCATATTAACTATTAGACAAAATTTATGAATAGAATCAGGGGTATTTTTGTCTTTGCACTTTTTTTTCAAGTAACACCACAAAAGCCCCCCACACTTTGTTCAAAAATTAAAACCGGTCCCCAAAACAGGAGGTTAAAGCGTCAAATCAAAATTTTCATAAAATGTCTTAAATAAATTCCACTCAAATATTCAACACGTCATATCTTCTCGCTCGCAACGAGTTAAATTTTTCGGACATCATCCTTAAACTCGAAATAATTTTATGAACACAATGTCACTAACTATACGCAAAACGGACACTTTTAAAAAAACGCTAAATATTTAGGGTACTTTTCATATATGTTGATTTTTCACTCGCAGGCTCCGTAACTAAACACAATAAAATACATTAAAAATCGAACCTCCGGCGCGAAGCGAGGGTTCGAAAACTAGTTATTAATTAATTAATTAATCAATCCTATATACTAATTGGAGCTAAAAATTTGGTAGCCTGATGAAACAAAAACGACATCAAAAAAATAAACAAAATAGCCCCCCAAACTTTCTCCAACTTATTCTTCAAACCCCCAAACAAGGGGTAAAATGAAAATTTATAATTTTAATAAAAAAATCTTAAATAAACTTCACCCAAATTTTTAACGGGACATATCTTCTTGCTCGCGATACGTTAAATTTATTCGACATCACCGTTCAACTCGAAATAATTTTACAAACACGACGCAACTAAGTATACGTGAAACTACGTATTTAAAAAATGTTAAATATATCGGGCTAACTTTCTTACATATACATACACGTACATTAAACAACTCAAATTAACTACATCATATCGACGGTTCCGTTCCTTTTTTTAGACAATCTTCCTGTCGTCAAAAACACGCAGACCATTATGTATACTAGGTACTAACCACGTGTATTCATATATTTTTAATTATGTAAATACATAACGCTACGTTAAATATGAATATTCAATCCAAAAAGCCCCGTCGCATCGCGCGAGCAACTTTTCCTAGTTGCTATAAAAGTTTCTTAGTTTTTTGAAAAAAAAAGAAAATAAATTATAATATTTATTATTTATTATATGTAATATATAAGTTATTGACCGTTCTAATATATATATATATATATATATATATATATATATATATATATATATATATATATATATATATATATATATATACATACATATATATACAGGGGCAGGATCAATGGGGAAGTAATCAATCGGGGGGAAGCGGAGGGAAGCAAATTTTTTTTTTTCGTATTTTTTTTTTTTTGAAATTTTTTTTTCCGGCATCAAGATCACACGAAAATATGAACATTTAGAAGAGACACTTCGTGATGAATGTTATTATTTAGGCGGGAAAACGATCGACAAAAATAACATTCAAGATAATATTGTTCGTGAAGAATATGAACATTTTTTTTTTCATGTTTTGTGAAGTAAAATTTAGCCCGATTTAGAGTTTAGGGTTTAGGGTTTGGTGTTTTGGGTTTATTCCATAAACCCAAAACCCAAAACCCTAAACTCTAAACCATAAACTCTAAACCGTTCGTGTTAAAAACTCAATCTAAATCCTAAATCTAAACCCTGAATCTAAACCCTAAACCCTAAATTTCTAAACCTTAATATCTAAACCCTATAAAACCTAATATCTAAACTCTAATATCTAAACCCCAATAGCTAAAACCTCAAAATACGCTCGAAAAACACGATAATTGTTATATATTACTTCTTCGAACGTTTTCCCGCCAAAATAAAAACATTTATCACAAAGTGTCTCTACTAAATGTTCATATTTTCATCTCATCTATAATGTTCGTGAACAAAGTTTTTTCAAAAAACGAAAAAAAAAGTTTTTGCTTCCCCCCGATTGGTTACTTCCCTCTTGATCCTACCACTATATATATATATATATATATATATATATATATATATATATATATATATATATATACATATACATATACATATATATATATATATATATATATATATATATATATATATATATATATATATATATATATAAATATATATACACACACTATATAAGTTATTACAGAAAATATTGTATAATTCAAGACGCAACCGAGCCGCCTCCAAATTTTAGTCACGTTATCATTAATAAATCAATTTGCCATTGTTAAAGATCAAATTGTAAGTTAACGAGGTAACAAGTAATATTATATGAAGAATTTAGATTCAGAGTAGATTTGGTATAAGAGGTGGCAATTAAAGTACTAATACGAAGACTTAACCAACTTAGACAACATGATTAAATGAATCCATAACTTTCATTTTCTAAGGATCTTGAAGAAAGTTGATAAATTTCAAAGTGATGATCATATTAAAGTAAATTACAGGTTAAATAAAATATATATTTGGATACGAAATAGATTTGGGAATAGGTGCTTAAGATTTAGTTTGAAACTATGAACACATCACTAGAACAATATTTTGACATTTTTCTAAGAGTGGTAAGATACTGTATTTTCGAATTTTATTTTAGTGGAAACAATGGGATCATGGGAGGTCCGAAGAGGGAGCAACATGATTGACTGCTCGGAACACAAGGTTTTCAGGGGACCAATTTCTTTTTATATATACAGACACAATCGGATATTTAAGAAAATGGACGAACTAGGAAAACACAATGAAGCAATGAGGGTGAAACACAATAAGTCCGAAAAAAAAGTATCAAAGGCTCGAGAAAAGAAAAAAAAAAAAATCAAAGTTCACTAGCATTTTAGCAAGGCCTAAAAGACACTTTTTAAATAACTTATATTATTCATTAGGGCCTAAGAGCCTTTTTTTTAATAACTTATATTATCCCTTAAAGCCTAATGGTCTTTTTTTCCCACTTCGTTCTGTATACTTAAATTTTCGAAAGTGATCCTGTATGAGATGGTAAACAAATAATAAAAAAAAGATGTAATAACACAAGTATTAAATATCCTACATTAATAAGAGAAAAGAATATAAGTATAGATAATTTTTCTTTTCCAAATCAACTCATATATTAATCAAAATTTTCATAATAAAAAACTCATCACAATTCATTCATCTAAATTAATCTCCATTCATTTCTTTTCTTAAATTGCTGGAGAGTGATTTATTATTTTCCGTTCCATTATTTATTTTTCCTTGTAAATAAATACTGTATGAAGAATGGACCAAATTTTGTAACTTAGGTACTTGTTGTTTTTAGGGCCTAGCTAGGATGTTGAAAACGTGATCATGTTTTCAGCAAGTTCAAGTTTGTATGAAAGGACTTTATGATGATGAATATAGCACTTTTATCTTTCATGGACAATTTTATGAGGTGTGTGTTATCTTTTATAAATAAATGAAATCACTAGATGTCAAATATAAACAAATGAAGTAATAAGTTTGTTGTCGTGTGAAACCAAGTTGCAGGCGATGGTGGGCTTAGATTCTATTAAATTAAGGTGAGGCCTTAAATTTTAATTAGGATAATCCTTATATCACTAATTTTTAGTTACACATTACAACACTAATTTTCAGTTACACACACCATCATACCGTATAATACTTTGAAACACATTTTTAAGGATATATAACATCATTGAATATATCTATCTATCTATCTATCTATCTATCAATAGTTTTTATTAAAATCCTATAATAATGATGTCATTATTAGACTAATTCATTTGTTAAGAAAAATCAAAAAGAAAAAGAAAAAAATCTAGATCACTTAGATGATGTCATTAATACTAAGTATTTTATAATTAAAAAAAATTGCACTTATAGTAACTAATGATTTAATAACTTAAATAAATTATCACTCCATAATTTTCTATTACCCTTTAATTTTCATAATGTTAATGTCAGTATTTTATATTAATATTAATTTTAATTCTAATTTAAAAAATACAAAATAAAAACAAATATAAAGCTCTAAAATGATTATGTTATCCATTCACTAATTACACTTTAATTTTCATAATGATGATGTTTTTATTTTATATCAATATTAATTCTAATTAAAAAAGGTACATAATAATAACAAATAAATGCTGATAATATATGAATGACGATTTGAAAGGCAAAAATAATTAATAAAATATCATTTAATATTTAATACGGTATTATTGTTTAATAAATATATATCTCGGATCATCTCCACCATATATTATCACAAATCTTTTTCTCAATATGTACAAACATTTACAACTATTTTTCTCGATCTTCACCATATTATCCAATAACATTTTGTTTTCAAAAAGCAGGTACAAACCTTCATGTCATTGTTAATGGTTTTTTCAAAGAATTACTCTCTTTTATGCGTTATTTGATGATGAAATTTATCACAAATGTTTTATTATTTTATGTTTGTTAAACAACAAGAATCTGAAAATCGATAACATACGTCATATCATATTATGACTATTTAAAATGAAGGTATATAGTATGATAGAAGAATTTAAAAATAATCATGATTTTTGCGAGGTTGAACCAGATATTTTCAATCCCTCTTTTAATGTTAAATAAGTACCATTTAGGCTAAGGAAAATAGTAGTTGTAATGAAAATTAGAGGAATGTGGTGGGAGAATGAATGTAGTTTATTTATTCCGACCAAGTTAACAACGACAACTTTCTTAGTCGAAATCTATGGTCTCACGAGTCATTAAACTAAATGACTTTAGCATTTACATTCATTTAATATCTACAATATATCATTATACTGTTTCGTTTAATCAAACCCGTGGTTTCACGGATCATTTCACTAGTTTTAATCATACATTGTATTGTATAACACTTTAAAATACATTTAATAGGAAGAAAATTAACGGATTCAACATTCGAGGGCTTCACATCGATAGAATATGGTATGAAAATCCAATCAAAATCAAATAGGAGATATTCAATTATTTTAGTAAGATTTTCGAATATACTCCCTCTAAAGTTCTTGACTTCAATAGCCTAAAGTCATTGCAATTTAACTGTTTAAATGAGGCGGATGTATTGCTATTAGAAGCCCCCTTTCTGGAATCGAATATTTGGAATGCGGTAAAAGAATGTGACCCATCGAAAGCACCGGGCTAATGGTTTCATTCTATGTTTTTTCAATTATATAATGAGAGCTGTTAAATGTTTTTGGCAAAGAGGTACAATCTCAAAAGGATGTAATGTTTCTTTCTTCACTTTGATCCCAAAAATAAAAGACCCGATGTACTTAAATGAAAATAGACCTATTAGCCTCATCGGGACCTATAGACCTATCTTTAAAGCCGAATTTGAAAAGGCTTTTGATTGCATATATTGGAAGCTTTTAACGAAGATAATGGAAATAATGGGTTTTGGTAATAAGTAGATTACTTGGAGCAAAGCGTGTTTGAGTTTGGCTTCGATATCGATATTGGTTAGCGGATCCCCGACTCATGAATTTTTTTCTTCAAAGAGGTGTACGTCAAGGTGATCCTCTATCACCTTATTTGTTCATATTAGCGGCGGAAGCATTAAATGTTCTCACTAAAAAGGCTATAGAAACGAGCCTTGTGAAGGGATTAGAAATCGGAGAGGATAAGATAACAATTTCGCACCTTCAATATGCCGACGACAACGCAACAATCTTAATTTCTTCAAGCTACTCAAATGTTTTGAAATATTTTCCGGGCTTAAGGTAAACTTCTCAAAAAGTTGCCTTTATGGCATCGAAATCCAAAAAGAAAATCTTGAAGAAATGGCGAATTGTATTGAATGTTGGGCGGACTCTTTTCCTTTTACATATCTTGGAGTACCAATTTGGGCGACCGATGAATAAACTTCAAGATTGGGATTTTGTCATAGAGAAATTCAAAGCTAAATTTATTGAAAAGCGAAAATCATATCTTTTGGACGACGTCTCACCCTAATAAAATCGGTACTTAGTAGTCTCTCGTTGTACGCCTTCTCCCTATTCCGAGCTCCTTCTTGTTTCATCAACTTGTTGGAAGGTTTGAGAATGAAATTTTTTTGGGGTGGGTCGGGTGAAAACTCAAAAATTTCAGGGGTCAAATGGGAAAATACGTTATTACCATATGAAATGGGGGTTTGAACATCGGGGTATTGAAAGCAAAAAATCTATCACTACTAGGAAATGGTGGTGGCGATTTCGAAACGAACCAAATGCTTTTTGGGTTAAAATAATAAAAAGTATTTATGGACGGGACGGGGGATTGGGTATCATGAACATTAGTGGACGCACGAGTAGAATGTCAACCTGGAACATCATTCGTAACATTGGAAAACAGATTGACGATTTGCAGATTGATTTCACTAATTCTTTCGTAAAAATTGTTAGTCATGGAGACAATACACTTTTTTGGAAAGACATGTGACTTGCTAATCAGGTTTTGTACGAAAGGTTTGGTAGGCTGTTCAGATTGAGTGAAAAAATCCGAGACCTCATGGGAAACAAGGTGGAACTGGAAACGAAACCCAACGGGCCGAACACTTACTTAACTAAGAGAACTCAAAGCTACACTTTGTAATTTTTCCTATGCAGATAAAGAATGTGGGCTTTCAATCTTCAACAGAATAACTCATTCGCAACATCCTTCCTTACAGAGCTCATCAACGAGAAGATATTGCCGAGTACATCAGACGCATGCAAAACGCTACGTAATTCTTTGGTTTCGAGCAAATGGAAATAATGATTTGGTGTTTATTAAGAGGAAAATTACTGGTTGGCACGAAGCTAGATAAAAGGGTTATAGATCTTCATTCTCTTCGTTGTCCTGTTTGTGATGGGGATATAGAAACAATCGAGTATATCTTCATCAATTGTTCATTTTCAAAAGAAATATGTGCAAGATTAGGTCGATGGTGGAGCATAGACCTTTCGGATCGAAGAAACATAGACGATTACTTCCAAGGTAAAAAAAGACCTCACAAATTCGAATCAAAAATCAAGAATATGGTAAGTTATCGAGTGGATTAGTGCGTACATGAATTGGCAAAACAGAATTCTCGCGGTGTTTTGCAAGAAGAAAAGGAACGGACCAACGACTTTAAATGAAATTCAAATAGAATCTTTCGAATGGATATCAAAGAGGATAATGAAATCGCCAATCGATTAGAGTCAATGACTCATTGATCCGAGCTCGTATGATGACCATGGATAACATATAATCCTTCAGGAGCGCTACATAGTCGATTTATTTCCTTATTATACATCATTAAATGCTCTTCATTGTTCGTTATCTTTTTGATGTTAATAAAAATCTTTCTGCCTTGCAAAAAATAAACATTTAATGATGTATAATTAAAAAAAAAATTCGAACGGCATAAATATTATTAAAACAAAAAGACAACTAGCGAGGAGCTAGAACAAATTACAAAGCGTTCATGGGAGTTTGTAACCACACGTCCAATTAATGTGTGACTTGTGATATCTCGAATACAACCAATTAAAACTTGAAACAACAATGTTATCAAATACGTTCGATTTTCGGAATGTAGGATCTTTGAAGGTGATGCAATTACGAAGCCGCCAAATGCTTGAAAGAGTTTCGAGAGAAACAACCGAGATTGTGAGCTTCCTGTTTGGATTAGAGTCCACAGAGTCGAGCTAACTCCATATTTCGTCCACCGAATTCCAGATTGGGATGATGATGCCAAGCCATCGACCCACTTTATTCCAAATTTGAAAAGATATGTCGCATCTAGCAAACAAATGACTATGCGATTCTTCAGAAACATCACAAAAACAACAACATTAATGATACGCATACCCGATTGGCTCGTGTTGCGTAACACATTTGCACCATGTGCATATCCTCTGCGCTATAGCACTACTGGCGCAAGTAAATGCGCGCTAGGATGCGCCAGATTGACGAGGGTGCACTACGAAAAGGTGATGTGTCTTGTACTTACCATGATTTCTGTACAAAGGCCGACAGCCAGCGAAAAGGTAATAGTACCGTTCCCCGGTCCCTTCCATGGAACGACCAAGCAGTACAGACACGAAAGCAACATGGGACACGTGGCTCTAATAAACAAACGGCACTGTAGCTATAAATAACGGAATCGAATCACAAGGCAGGGGGTTGGTCTTATTGGGAAATTACACACATACTATTTCTAGTATCAACGTACGAACCAATCGCGCTATCCACATAGCACATCCTTTACCCGCGCTACCGGACTTATAGCATCACACTAGATATTCTGGATATACAGGTAACATTCCTTGAACATAAACCCTATTCTCGAAGCGATCCATCGATGACCGGACTACCCGCCAGTGGTGGGTCTACGTTTAACCACCCCTGTTGAGATCCTCATCTCGCAAGGGGTTATTCACGGTACTTCGGACCGGAGAGTTAAACACGATTGAACCTTAAATCCCCTTTTCACGATGTCAAGCATGGACCGAACTCAACCCGATTATTCTATGCTTGATCATTTGGCGCCATCCGTGGGACATACAAGTTAAAAGGTTTTGATTTGATCTTTTCTCTATATGTCCACTACTCATTTATTTTTCTATACAGGCAACTGTTGCGGAAAAATAAGTGCATTCAATGGCCAACTACCAACCACAGCTAGGAACAAAGCGCAAAGCTGGCGCTGACGGAAGCTCGAGGATGGCGGAGATATCGTTCCCCGCCATTCAGACATTCAACACTTCCTGCGCGCCCATTGTAGTGCAGGAATATCTGCCCGAGTCAGGTCATGGCGTTAAGCGCCTTCACATGGACAATGGCAGTAGCGTTGACATCATGTACGAGCATTACTTCTGACAGTTACCCACAACGGTGAGGCGAACCATCAAGCCTCCGACCACGGCCCTATCCGGATTTTCAGGAGAATCCGCATGGCCTATTGGAATCTTAGATTTGAAACTGGAGCTGAGAGACAGCAGGGATAAATTAAAAAAACTGCACTGAGAGCATAGAATTCTGCGCGGTGCGCTCGTATTCCAGATACAATGCTATACTAAGAAGGACCTCCATTCAAAAATTTGGCGCTATACCATCCACAATCCACGGGATGGTTCGATTCCTGACGGATCAAGGAGTCGCCACCCTCGAGTCAACACCACTGGACGCCTTGTGCGCATCTGTTACTGACAAGGGGAACGCTGCTCCCAAAGAAAAGGGTGCGAATGAATGGTGGGTTATCGTCAATCCCGAGTATCCGGAACAGAAGGTAAAGATAGGGGAGCCTCACACAGGAGAATAAAGAAAAGCTGAGGAATATCCTCATCTCCAATTCTGACGTGTTCTGTTGGCGCGATGACGATATGACTGGAGTACCGCGAGATATCGCACAACATTACCTCCGGGCCAACATCAATTTGACCCCTATCAAACAAAAGAAGCGGCCAATGGCGCCCGAAAGAAGTGAATGGTTGCGCAGAGAAGTGGATAAGCTGGTTAAAGCCAACATATTGCGCAAAGTGAACTACCAGACATGGGTAGCTAACCCTATGCTGGTGGCCAAGTCTGATGGAACGTGGCGGCTCTGTATCAATTTTAAAGATATTAATAAAGCTTGTCCCAAAGATAACTATCCTTTGCCAGAGATAGACTGGAAAGTAGAGTCGCTTGCAGGTTTTAGGTTCAAGTGCTACCTTGACACCTACAAAGGGTATCACCAAATTCAAATGGCAGAAGAAGATGAAGAGAAGACCGCGTTCCACACAGACCAAGGGATATACTGTTACACCAAGATGCCCTTCAGACTAAAGAACGCAGGTGCTACCTATCAGCAAACCATTGATACAACATTTGCCAAGAAAATCGGGCGCAACCTTGAGGCGTATGTTGACGACCTCGTCATTAAAAGTAACACCGAGGAACAGTTGTTGGCCGATATACTCGAAACGTTTAACACACCCAGAAGCATCAATATGAAGCTCAAACCTGCCAAGTGCAGCTTTGGGGAAGAAGAAAGGAATTTTCTAGGGCACATCGTGACTCCGCGTGGAATTAAAGCTAACCCGAAGAAGATAGAAGCAATAGAAAAGATGCCCTCCCCTAAAACAAAAAAGCAAGTTCAGGGCCTCAATGGAAAATTAGCCGCATTAACACGATTCCTATCTAAGGCCGCTGAAAGATCACTCCCGTTCTTTCATACCTTGAAGGACTGCGCTAAAAAGTCAGATTTCAAATGGACAGACGAGGCAGAAAAGGCATTCTAGGAGATGAAAGCGCTCCTCAAAGACCTCCCCACATTAACAGCGCCAATTGCTGGCGAAACCTTGATACTTTACCCCGCGGTGTCTAAGGAAGCCGTTAGTTCCGTCTTAGTCGCCGAACGGGGAGATGCTCAAATGCCAATATACTTCGTCAGCAAAGCGCTATCAGGAAGCGAGCTGAATTATCTCCCCATAGAAAAACTCGTATACGCGCTCGTTGTTACTGCTCGACGTTTGCGCAGGTACTTCCAAGCACATCCGATTATGGTACTCACTGATCAACCTATTCGACAGTTACTCTATAAACTCGAGATATCGGGTAGGCTAACCAAATGGGCAATAGAGCTAGGCGAGCATGAAATCATGTACTGCGCTAGAAGCGCTATCAAGGGGCAGGTGATGGCTGATTATTTGGCCGAAACAGCCGCTGACATGCCGGCGATATGCGACCCAGAGCAACTTCCCGCGCCTCCGCTCAAACTATGGGAGCTCTATAAAGACAGCGCAGCAAGCTCTGAAGGCGCAGGCGCAGGACTAATCCTCACCGTTCCGCACCCGGAATAGCATACATACCCGTTACGGTTCAACTTTAAAGTGACAAACAATGAGGCAGAGTATGAAGCGCTATTAGCAGGGATGCGTATAGCGCGAGAGTTAGGAGTAAAGAAGTTGCAAGATTATGTGGATTCACAGCTAGTCGCCAATCAGATAAACGGCACATTTGACGCCAATGACAAATCTATGCAATCATACCTGGCTCTAGTTCACTCTCTAGCCGATACATTCGTTGACTTCAGGATCAGCCAAATCCCTAGGAGCCAGAACAAGCAGGCGTATGTGCTCAGTAAGCTAGCGGCCCTCACCTTTAACCATCTGGAAAAGAAAATATTAGTAGAGCAAGTCTTCAAGAAATCCACAGAGCCAGAAACGACGATTGCTTCCGTTGAAGAAGAAGAAGCGACTTGGATGACAGATATCATAGAATTCCTGCGGACTGGGTCTTTGCCTGAAGGGGAAAAGGAGGCGATGAAGATCAGGGTAAAAGCACCGAATTACGAATTGAGAGGAGAAGTTCTATATCGAAAATCTTATTTAGGTGCCTCCCTATGCTGTGTAGGACTTAAAGAAGCCACTATGACTATCGACGAGGTTCACAAGGGATCTTACGGGTTGCATTCTGGATGGAGGACAGTCGCCGAGAGAATTAAACGCCTAGGGTACTATTGGCCCAGAATGTATGCCGACACAGCTGAAAGGATAATAGTTTGCCAGGAGTGCCAGCTACACGCACCAGTTAGCAGAGCGCCACAACAACCTATGATACCTATCACGTCGCCATGGACATTCTGCAAATGGGCCATCGACATAGTGGGACCTTTCCCAAAGGGCGCGGGAAAAGCGGAATACCTAGTGGTCGCCATCGATTTCTTCACTAAATGGGTAGAAGCGAAACCGCTGCGCACCATCACAAGTAAGCAGATCAGAGATTTTTTCTAGGAAAGCATCTTATGCAGATTCGGTGTACCTAACGAAATTGTCAGTGACAACGGTACACAATTCAAAGGCAACCCCTTTCGCAGCTGGTGTCAGGATTTGAATATCAAGCAACGCTTCACCTCCGTCGTGCACCCGCAAGCTAATGGTCAATGTGAGGTTACAAATAGAGATATTGTGCACGCCATCAAAGCAAGGTTGGGAATGAAGCGCAATGGATGGGTAGATGAGTTACCAAAAGTCTTATGGGCGCACAGAACAACATACAAGAACAGCACAGGGGAGACACCGTTCAGTTTGTATACGGTTCAGAAGCAGTAATCCCGGCCGAAATAACAGTTCCAACAGAAAAAAATTTGTCGTACAACGAAGGCAAAAATGATGAAAGGTTGCGCGCTAATCTAAATTACACGGAGGAGTGCAGAGAAATGGCAGTAATTCGAGAAGCCGCCAACAAACAGCGCATTGCAAAATATTACGACAAGCGTGTAAGAGCAAGAACTTACAAGGTGGGAGACCTTGTGTGGCGCGACAACCAAGCAAGCAGGGCCCAAAACACTGGGAAGTTAGGGCCGAATTGGGAGGGACCTTACAAGGTCATTGGGATCAGTAACACTGGAACTTACAAACTGGCAGAGCTTAAGGGAAATCCAATCAAGCGGACCTGGCATGCTACCGGGCTTAAAAAATGCTGCATGTAATATTGAAAATAGGAGACTTGATCAATCACCTACTTTGTCTAGATTTACATGTAATTACTAAAAAACACGCCTTTGTAGGTCGACCGTGTGCTGCACTATTGTAAACTCATTTTTCGATGATATTAAAGCATTACGTCATTTTCGGTTATGATTTCATGTGCCTCTCGGAGCTGAATAGCTTTATGATTTGAACTGCACGCACACAGTAAAATACTAGCGCGTTCCTGCCTACTTAAGGGATGACTTTCCCTAGCTCCCGCGCGGCAGAAGTCTGTTTGGCTACAGACTAGACTAATTACCGGAGAGCGACGGTCATTGGCTTGACCTAGTTCCACCCGAGCAGACCTAGGGATCTGTAAGTCATGACTAAAAACAAAAAAGCGTTGGTCGAGCTTGACCACAGTCCCAAACTAACATTTGGAATACTCTTAGGCGCGACTGTGAGTGCGCGATCCAAGTGTGTGTTGAGTGCACATCAGCACACATGAAGGCTAGCGACGACACGCCAAGAGTACAAAATAACAATGATTACCAATAATGAATCAAGAATACGAGCAATGAGCGCATTGCAAGTTTACATCATGATAATACATTTTCTATTTATTTCGAAAAATACGCATAGTACAAATGGTTACACGCGTCATAACGCATTATGACATTACAAATAAAATTACAACTTAGAGTCTACTAACTCTCGCGCCGTCACTCGCGGACTGCGTAACAACTCCTCGACCCGGGGAATAGGGATGTGGTGCAAGGCTGTGCAAGCCTCCCTAACAACTTTCCGCGCTCCAGGAATGAGGCAATCTCGGATAGATTTAGGAAGGATGGCGGGCACCTGAATATGTTCCTTCACGATATCCCAAAAGTGAAGGCGCTCAACATCCTGTATAGCTTTCAAAGCGCTCTCATAGCGATCATTTACGACGGCGCTATTTAAAGCGTGATCCACTATACGAGGAGGACCCGCCTTTAAAACCTCAAACTCATGAGCAGCCGACCTCACTTGCTGCTCTGTTTCGACACACTGTGTTCGCAGCGCACAGATAGTTTCCTCATGATCACTATTCAGAAGGTTAGCACAATCTAATTATGCCTGAATCTTTTTATTGGCCTGCTGTGCATTGTCAAACTTGCCGCAAAGGCGCATTATGGTATCCCTCATTACGGAGAATTCATCGTCGGAAGACTCGTTACTCGGCCCGGGGCTTTGGACGTTCTTATCCTTACAAGACCCCACCGAGTTTGGGCGCTGCTTTTCAACAGAGGAGTCGCTATCAATCTGAATAGGAGATGGATGAAACCTATCTGCACTCCCTCTCGCGTTACCACCACGCTCGTCATCTATATAGAAATAACAAGTAAGTAATACTGACTTGCAAGCAAAATAAGTAACAAAGGAGGTACTCAACATACTAGTATGAGCTCGCTTTGATGGGAAGAAGCGGCAGATCTTTTGCGCTTCTTCAGAGCAGGCGCGTCACGATGTGGCAGAACAAGTTTTTCGCGAGGACATCGCTTAGGAAAGTCAGCATACTGCGCCGCGACCTTCTTTTTCTTTTTCTTGCGTATAGAGCCAGAAGCAGAAGCTGCGGTGACGGGACGCTTAGTCGAAAAACCTTTCCCTAAAGGCATACGATCCACCACCACAGAAGTAGAAAAAGAGAACTCGAGATACTCGGAGAAGGGAATGCTGTCAACAAAGGGAAGAAGTGTTAAAGAAGGAGTAGAAGAGAAGAAGGTAAATAACTCTACATACCTTGCAAATGGCGACTGAAGTGAGGATAGTAGTTGGGATCTGGCCAATGCTTGGATATCCTGCCAGCATACAACACGCTGTTGCTATACGTGCGTAAGGGAAGCGCGCAACCTATGCATTTGTCTAGCATTGACCTTTCACTTGAACTTAAAGGTGGCGCTGTATTCAAACCCCCGTCAAAACCATATTGCCAAGCACTCACATTTGAAAACTCTAAAGAAATGAACATGTCATCCACGAAGAAGTAACGCTCTTTCCAGTCGCGTGGACTCTCCTCCGATGGCTCACCAGTAAAGCGGACGTTATCGCGGAATGATAACCAATCTATGTCAAGCCATTCAAAAGAAAATATGCTTTTAAACAAATTCACCGTAGGAATAAAATCGTGCGCCCTACACCACATCTGGAAAACAACAAGGCGGCAGGCACTGTCAGGATCAAGCTGACCCACGCCAATGTTAAAATGGGAAAGTACGCGCAAGATAAAATTCGTAGGCAGAATGCGCTGTAAGACCCAAATATTTATTGCACATAATGTAGATATGGTGTACGTAAAGTGTGTGAAGCGTGGTGCGTTTTAAAAGCTAGCAGACTGTTCTGACCTTCGTGCGCGCCGCACAAGGTAAGGGGTGCTCGCCGCGCACCTGACCTGCTACAGAATTCTGCTTTTCTGTTTTGAGTTTAATGAAGGGCATGTTGGTCTTTTCACTTGAGGGTCGATTTTAGGCCACAAAATGGCAGGTTGGTGGACTCATTCAAGTCCACAATCTTATCTTCAATCTCTCATCTTCAACCTCCAACCCTAGAGTGAGAAAATGTTAGAGAGAGAAAGCTTGATTTGGAGAAGAAGGAGCTTGGATTGATCAAAAGTCCAAGTGTTAAAGTTGTTCATCTATTCCTTGGATACGTTTTGGTAGTGTTGGCAAGTTCTAACTTAAAATTTCAATTGTTAGATTTGATTTCCAAGTTAGGGTTTTGACTTATGTGTTCTTGAGTAAACCCACTAGTTGATAAATGGGTGATTAAGCTAATAAATGGTGTCGATGACCATTGTTGGTGGGTTTTGGGTTGGATGATGAAATTGATTAGTTGATAATCATGTTCGGGTGTTAATATCACTAGTTAACTTAGGTTATAAGTGATAAATTGTGTAAGCTTGCAAATGGGTGTTTTGACTTGAGATTAGGTCAAAATGGGTTTTGTGTAAATTGATGCAAGTAATGTGTTTTGATGTTGAAACCTTTAGTAAAATGTAGGATTGGAACATAATCACTAATAAATTGTGATTATGAGCGTTTTGGACGAGTTTTGACTTAGTCGAAATAGTGGTAAGTGCAAATTGGTCGAAAAAGCACTTAAGGTGTTTTGGGCATAAGCTAGAGTGTTTAGCTTATTTGTTTGTGAATTTCTTAGGTGATTCACGTTTGGTTGATTGGAAGCTCAAGCGAATTAGCGTTTCAAGTAACCAAGGTGAGTGGAATATTTATACGTTTATGTATATAATTTGGTTGCTTGTGTACGACGTGGCGAGTGGTATTCGGTAGAATACACTTCTCTTTGGCCACATTGGGACCGGGGTGCGGGATGAGGGTTTAAGTTCGATGCGGCGATACCTCATATGTATGGATTTAAAGTTCGATGATGACGACGCCATACTACTATTGTAATATTCGATGCGGGACGAGGGTTAAAGTTCGATGCGGCGATACCTCATATGTATGGACTTAAAGTTCGATGGGACGATGTCATACCACTATTACGTTGTTCGATGAGGGTTTAAGTTCGATGTGACGATACCTCATATGTATGGATTTAAAGTTCGATATTGACGATGCCATACCACGATTGTTTGTTTGATGAGGGTTTAAGTTCGATAGTGACGATACCTCATGTATGGATTTAAAGTTCGATATTGACGATGCCATACTACTTTTGTATTGCTTGATGAGGGCTTAAAGTTCGATGTGGCGATACCTCATATGTGGGCTTAAAGTTCGATGAGACGATACCACATGAAGCATGAAGGGTGGGTTTGAAGTTCGATGAGAAGATACCACTCATGGAATTGGATTCTTGGTACTATTTGATGTTATGAACATTGTGGCTTTTAAAGGGGATTATTCCCTCGTGATCGTGATTTTAACCGGTGGATTGTACGTATTTGTATTTAGCATTGTAATATTGATTTGACCTTTATGTTATCGATGTTGGCTTGTTGTACAATTGAATACGTGATATTATGTATTGCTAATGTCGTGTGTTGTTTCTGTAGGTGTATGCAAGTAATAGAATTATGTATGTATGCGTATAAGTATTGCATTCACTAAGCATTAGCTTACCCTCTCGTTGTTTACTTTTTTATAGATTTGCATGGAGGCGGTGGCTCGGGTAAGCGTGAGAACTAGTGGACTCGCTTAGTTTGCTTTAGAAGACTTGCTTTTGGATTTGATTAGGATTGGGTAGCGTATCCCCAATCGCCATGCTCGGCTTTTATGTTGTGTTGAAAACATGTAGTCGAAAATTGTATTTCGTTCTTAATTCGTAAAACGGGCCGATGTGGGACCGGCGTCGTAAAACTTGTTTTATTATAAAAACGTGTGAGTTTTACCTAATATAATGTGTTGCGAAAACCGTTTAGTCTAAAAGCGTCGGGAAGCGATAGATCTTTAACGCAAAAACGAAAAATCCGGACAGAAGCTGAATGGCCTTGAGCGCGCCGCGCACAAGGAGGGTTGCGCGTCGCGCACCCTATCTGTATAAAAAAAAATTATTCTGCGTTTTTGGTTGGACAACGGGTTGGGTTGTTACAAGTGGTATCAGAGCCATCTTCCAACCAGGTTACATGTTTTAATTGTCAGCAAAAGGGACACCGGAAGTCAGAGTGCCCGAAATTGGTTGGTGATGCCAGGGGGCGCAACTAGGTGATGATTAGTGATGATGCGCGAGAACCTGACGACGATGTTTCGGGTACTTTTTGATTTCTATATTGAAATGTACCTACGATTTTGATTTGATGCATTGTTAGTGCGTAGTGTAATGAAGGGTAGCATTCCTTTCGGAATTACCCCATGATGAGGTTTGGGTTGACGGTCGAAGGGCGTAAGACTTGGTGCTTCCAAGCATTCCTTAGTGTCGGGTAAAATATTTTTCCAAGCCATGGGACTAGGCTTTGGTGTTACTTGTAGGCGCGTGGTCGCTTTAGTGTTGTAAGATTATGAACCATAAGGTTCGACGAGCACGTATGACTTAAGGTCATTCTAATTATGTTATGGGTGTCCTCGGGCGGATGGAACCCTAGGTAACAAGTCTTTTGACTTTGATAAATGTTAGTAGTAGAGTCTAAATGATGCGGCGTCAGGTGCCTTTTTATACCTGCAAGCGTAATGTTCGACTCCGATGAGGTGATGGTTACATTGTACTTAGGGTACCGGAGTGAAACTCTTAAGTATATGTGTGACGGTGAAGGTGTGACAAGCGTTAGCAATTGGAAAATTGCAATATAAAGCTTGGATAAATTGTAGTGAGATCTTCGTAGAAGTGATGAAAGATAATTCGAAATCTTTCGTATGCTCGGGGATGGAGCAAATATTGTGACATATGAATCTTGTTGGTTTAAGTCATTGTTTAGACGACGCCAATGGGTGGCGGTGAGTGCTAATTTCCATCGTTGGAAATGAAATGGTGAACGGAGAAGACTATGACCGACGAGAGGTATAATCATGTAATTCGGAAAATGATATTTATCGCCGGATGATAATATCTTGACAATGTGATTATGGGACGAGATCCTAAGCGGGGGAGTGTTACTCCTGCACAAAGGGATTGTAATGTGAAAATTCCGAACGGTGTTTGTGATAGATTTGAAATTAGTGTCGAGACCTAGAATGGTCGGATGGTGGTAAAGTACAATTTAGGTTGAAATTGTATTATTTGATTTAGATTTAAGTTACTACTCGAGGTATTAGCATTGATAACTCATCGAGAGTTAAGTGAGCGAAAAATTCCAAGTCGAGTGGAATTATACTAAGTATGTTTACATACTTAGCGTACGTGCAATGAGGGTTAAAGTTCGATTTGACGATACCTCATTTGCAAAAGCGGTTGAAAGAGATATGGGTTTAAGTTCGATTTGACGATACCATATCAAGGGGTGAGTTGGCATGAGATATGGTTTAAGTTCGATTAGACGATACCATATCGATAGGTGCGTTAGTATGTGATGTGGGTTTAAGTTAGATTTTACGATACCATATCACTTGGTGCGCTTGTTTTCTTGCAAGTAATATGTCGAGCGTTATCCAATCGTGAGGATACGCCTTTTGTTGGCTGCGTTAAGTCGTTTGTGACCATGTTAGTGGTACAAACTTTATTTTAGCAATGTACGTGATCGAAGTACGCTAAGGAAATTACTAACTCGGTACGAGTTTTGGGTGTTAGCTTGTGTATGTCGGGTGATTGAAGCATGAGTTTGTTCCGGTTGGGGAATGAAGCGATACCTGGTGCTCGAATTTGTTAGATTTAATAAATTGCGGGTGACAATTTGGTCGGAAAAGGTAACTTAATGAGAGAAGTTGCCTAGAGAATCCATAGAGACACGTAGGATTATATGTGTGCTCGTTGTAGTCGTCGTGGACTTTAAAGGAGAGTGTGTGCTAGTGCGTGTTAGTAAATGAGAAAAGCCTTCGGGTTGATAGATATTGTACGGAAATCGAATTCGGATGTATGTCGAGGACCGTAGAGTGTAGGTCCGATTGGTTAAGCGATGAAGATCACGAGGACGTGATCGAGTTTAAGTGGGGGAGAGTTGTAAGACCCAAATATTTATTGCACATAATGTAGATATGGTGTACGTAAAGTGTGTGAAGCGTGGTGCATTTTAAAAGCTGGCAGACTGTTCTGACCTTCGTGCGTGCCGCGCAAGGTAAGGGGTGCGCGCCGCGCACCTGACCTGCTACAGAATTCTGCTTTTCTGTTTTGAGTTTAATGAAGGGCATGTTGGTCTTTTCACTTGAGGGTCGGTTTTAGGCCACAAAATGGCAGGTTGGTGGACTCATTCAAGTCCACAATCTTATCTTCAATCTCTCATCTTCAACCTCCAACCCTAGAGTGAGAAAGTGTTAGATAGAGAAAGCTTGATTTGGAGAAGAAGGAGCTTGAATTGATCAAAAGTCCAAGTGTTAAAGTTGTTCATCTCTTCCTTGGATACGTTTTGGTAGTGTTGATAAGTTCTAACTTCGAATTTCAATTGTTAGATTTGATTTCCAAGTTAGGGTTTTGACTTGTGTGTTCTTGAGTAAACCCACTAGTTGATAAATGGGTGATTAAGCTAATAAATGGTGTCGATGACCATTGTTGGTGGGTTTTGGGTTGGATGATGAAATTGATTAGTTGATAATCATGTTCGGGTGTTAATATCACTAGTTAACTTAGGTTATAAATGATAAATTGTGTAAGCTTGCAAATGGGTGTTTTGACTTGAGATTAGGTCAAAATGGGTTTTATGTAAATTGATGCAAGTAATGTGTTTTGATGTTGAAACCTTGAGTAAAATGTAGGATTGGAACATAATCACTAGTAAATTGTGATTATGAGCGTTTTGGGCGAGTTTTGACTTAGTCGAAATAGAGGTAAGTGCAAATTGGTCGAAAAAGCACTTAAGGTGTTTTGGGCATAAGCTAGAGTGTTTAGCTTATTTGTTTGTGAATTTCTTAGGTGATTCATGCTTGGTTGATTGGAAGCTCAAGTGGATTAGCGTTTCAAGTAATCGAGGTGAGTGGAATATTTATATGTTTATGTATATAATTTGGTTGCTTGTGTATGACGTGGCGAGTGTTATTTGGTAGAATACACTTCTCTTGGGCCACATTGGGACCGGGGTGCGGGATGAAAGTTTAAGTTCGATGCGGCGATACCTCATATGTATGGATTTAAAGTTCGATGATGACGACGCCATACTACTATTGTAATATTCGATGCGGGACGAGGGTTAAAGTTCGATGCGGCGATACCTCATATGTATGGACTTAAAGTTCGATGGGACGATGCCATACCACTATTACGTTGTTCGATGAGGGTTTAAGTTCGATGTGACGATACCTCATATGTATGGATTTAAAGTTCGATATTGACGATGCCATACCACGATTGTTTGTTTGATGAGGGTTTAAGTTCGATAGTGACGATACCTCATGTATGGATTTAAAGTTCGATATTGACGATGCCATACTACTTTTGTATTACTTGATGAGGGCTTAAAGTTCGATGTGGCGATACCTCATATGTGGGCTTAAAGTTCGATGAGACGATACCACATGAAGCATGAAGGGTGGGTTTGAAGTTCGATGAGACGATACCACTCATGGAATTGGATTCTTGGTACTATTTGATGTTATGAACATTGTGGCTTTTAAAGGGGATTATTCCCTCGCGATCGTGATTTTAACCGGTGGGTTGTACGTATTCGTATTTAGCATTGTAATTTTGATGTGACCTTTATGTTATCGATGTTGGCTTGTTGTACAATTGAATACGTGATATTATGTATTGCTAATGTCGTGTGTTGTTTGTGTAGGTGTACGCAAGTAATTGAATTATGTATGTATGCGTATAAGTATTGCATTCACTAAGCATTAGCTTACCCTCTCGTTGTTTACTTTTTTATAGATTTGCATGGAGGCGGTGGCTCGGGTAAGCGTGAGAACTTGTGGACTCGCTTAGTTTGCTTTAGAAGACTTGCTTTTGGATTTGATTACGATTGGGTAGTGTATCCCCAATCGCCATGCTCGGCTTTTATGTTGTGTTGAAAACATGTAGTCGAAAATTGTATTTCGTTCTTAATTCGTAAAACGGGCCGATGTGGGCCCGGCGTCGTAAAACTTGTTTTATTATAAAAACGTGTGAGTTTTACCTATTATAATGTGTTGCGAAAACCGTTTAGTCTAAAAGCGTCGGGAAGCGATAGATCTTTAACGCAAAAACGAAAAATCCGGACAGAAGCTGAATGGCCTTGTGCTCGTCGCGTACAAGGAGGGTTGCGCGCCGCGCACCCTATCTGTATAAAAAAAAGTAAAAAATTATTCCGCGTTTTTGGTTGGACAACGGGTTGGGTTGTTACATGCGCATATTTCCCCGCTCAAAAACCACACTGTATACAGCCACCTTTCCGCAAGGAGCACAGTTTGCCCGGTCTAAGCGACCAGGAACGATAGGCGACAAAGATCTCATGGGGGGATAGCGCTTTGAGATATGCGCTACATATTCGGCGGAGATGGATGAAGGAATAGAGCCAACGTTGGAAAAATCAGCGCGATAAGCCATGTAAGAAAGTGAAAAGCAAGAAAAGTGAAAAATGAATGAAGAAAGTCCTATTTATAGAAGGGGAAGAAACAGTCATAATGAATCTTGACCGTACACGTGTCAGAGCACAAGCAAAGGAGAAAGAATTTAATGCAACGTGACAGGTGATGTGACGGCTGTCACGTCACACCTGTTATGGAATTTATAGCAGTTGAGTTCGACACAATGCGCATCACACTTGCGCATAATATCGAACTGGGGGGACTTAATGATACGCATACCCGATTGGCTCGTGTTGCGTATCACACTTGCACCATGTGCATATCCTCTGCGCTATAGCACTACTCGCGCAAGTAAATGCGCGCTAGGATGCGCCAGGTTGATGAGGGCGCGCTATGAAAAGGTGACGTGTCCTGTACTTACCATGATTTATGTACAAAGGCCGACAGCCAGTGAAAAAGGTAATAGTACTGTTCCCCGGTCCCCTCCATGGAACGACCAAGCAGTACAGACACGAAAGCAACATGGGACACGTGACTCTAATAAACAAACGGCACTGCAGCTATAAATAACGGACTCGAATCACAAGGCAGGGGGTTGGTCTTATTGGGAAATTACACACATACTATTTCTAGTATCAATGTACGGACCAATCGCGCTATCCACATAGCATATCCCTTACCCGCTCTATCGGACATATAGCATCACATTAGATATTCTGGATATACAGGTAACATTCCTTGAACATAAACCCTATGCTCGAAGCGAGCCATCGATGACCGGACTACCCGCCGGTGGTGGGTCTACGTTTAACCACCCCTGTTGAGATCCTCATCTCGCAAGGGGTTATTCACGGTACTCCGGACCGGAGAGTTAAACACAATTGACCCTTAAATCCTCTTTTCACGATGTCAAGCATGAACCGAACCCGACCCGGTTATTCTATGCTTGATCAAACACGTATTATCAAAAACTACCCTCTTGCTTCTAAGTTACGGAGCGTAGCGAGTCTATGAAGCTTGAGACGCCATAAGAAAACGTTATTCTTTATTGGGAAGAACTTGCACCATAAGTTGGAATAGAAAAAGTACCCTGATCATTAGAAGCTATCAAAGATCTTTCTATAGAAACCGAATAACAACCTGTTGGAGATTTGTCCCACCACCAAACATCGTTACGATTCGATAATGCAACAGAATCAAGCTCGATCATAAGACTCTGAAGCTGAGCAAGTTCTACACCTCCCCTAAGCGGTCTGCGCTAATCCCAATACCAACCATTCGAAGAGAAATGAGAAGTAACCGTTCCAACCTTCCTCGAGTCAAGAGCAAAAAAGACGAGGATAACGATCAAGAAGAGGAGCATTATTAAGCCATGAGTCGTGCCAAAAATCAAGGGAATCACCTCTGCTTACCTTGGGCTGAAGACAAGCAGCAGGCAGAGAGTTGTTGCTATGTAACCCACTAATACATTTATGAATAGAAGCCCAAGTACCTGCAGCGTTAGTAAAATAAGGAGTGTTACCGTTGAAACAGTGTCTATGGATCGAAGAGATGACTTTAGCCCAGCTTGAATTATTATTGGTAATAAACCGCCATCTCCACTTATATAGAAGAGCAAGATTGAGAGACTTGAGACAAGAAACCGATAACCCTCCACGATCATAAGGATTTTGAACAAGTCGCCAATCAACCCAATGAATCTTCTTTTCGTTAATTTTTGCACCCCAAAAGAAAGATGATCTCAAAGCTTCAAATTTTTTAATAACCTTGCTCGGGGCTTTGAAGAGAGAACAATAATAGGTGCCGACTGAACCAAGGAAGGATTTAACAAGCGTAAGTCTCCCGCCGATGGAAAGTAAGTTAGCTTTCCAGGTCGAAAGGCGTTTCTTAACTTTATCTATAATGCAATCCCATCCTTCCTCTCGGTGCATGTTATGACCCACCTGTAAACCAAGAAACTTGAAGCGAATTGTAGCGGGAAAGCAACCCATGATAGACGCCAATCTCTGAATCTCTCGCGAATTGACCCCCATTCCATAAACAGATGACTTATGAAGGTTGATCTTCAATCCCGAAACTACAAAAAAACATGTCGTTCCACTCAGCAACAAATAAAACATCATCCGCATAAAAACAATGCTTAATACGAAGAGAGCTACTATGGCCCCCGATTTGAAGACTTGAATATAACGCAGCATTTGTAGCATCACTAATCGCCGCTTGGATAATGAAAAGAAGAGGGGATAACGGATCACCTTGACGAAGGCTCCGACCATTCTTAAATTCAGAAGAGGGACTTCCATTAAGAAGCAGTGAAGCATATGAAGAAGAGAGACACGCCTTGATCCAACAGTTCCATTTCGGATCGAATCCCATAAATTGCAACATGGAGAGAATATAATCCCAGTGAATGGAGTCAAATACTTTATCGAAATCGACCTTAAAGAGCATAGCCTTCTTTTTCCTTTTGCACCAGTCAAGAACTTCATTTATAATTAACGGACCGTCAAGTATTTGCCCTCCCCTTAATGTATGCGGTTTGATCCCGGCTGATGATAGTATCAATGACTGAAGCGAGCCTGATAGCCAAAATCTTTGTAGTGTATAATTAATGATGGTAGTGTTAGATTATCTTTGTATCAATTATATATATACGACTATATACAAGATAGAACACTTGTTAAATGTGTAGTTATAATTTCACATATTTTTATTTTAAAAAATGATAGATTTTACATTGCACTTAATAAATAAATATTGTACATACAGGAATTAGTATGAAAGTAACAAGATGTAAACAATCAAAGAAATGGATCAAAATTGGTTACCCAAACTATTCATTTACATTGGTTGCTTGAAATTACTTTTTTTTCTTCCTCAATTGAACACAAAACTAATAAGCAAAAACAATAGTAAACAACATGATATAAAATTTGTAAGAAACAAAATAATTGTACAAAAACCTACAACCACGATGATAATTCATCAAGACCGTTGTCGTTCAAATATCTTTTGTCCCGGTGCAAGAATAGCCATTGGATCGTATCTCGACTTCATTTCCACAAACCACGACCATCGATCACCAAAGTGTTGTTTCCACCCGTCTTCATTGTTGTAATGAGGAAGATACAACTTGAAATCGAACCCATTTCTAACACAAACTTGAAGGATATCATGATTTTGTAAGACCAAATCCCTAACACATGTCGACTTTTGATACGGGTTTGTAAACCGGAGCAATGCTACTATGTAAAAGATATCGCCTTCGGGTAACACTACTGATGTACGTTCGTCCCACCTAATCAAATATAAAAACGAAAATATTATTTCAAGACGATATCGATTTTGATCTTTAAAATGTAGTGGTCCAAAACAAAGGAAGGACCACAATGAGATGTAATCAATGATGAGGCAAAGATCGAGTCCACGTCAAGAAATTAAAATTATGATTATTATAATTAAAATAATTTTTGAAAGAAAAATATATAAAAATAAAATTTTATTTGAATAGAACCATATGGTGTCATTGTATGGGCTGGGCCCAACAGGTTTGCGTTGTCGTTTCTGATTCGCCAGAGACTGCCCCGATAGGCCGATAGTTACATCACTTGGGAATCTCGTTTTCCATCAACAGATAATACCACTATAACTAATTTACCTTTTTACCCCTCACCCAATTCCTCGTTCAAATTGAATATACAGTATTTAAAAAAAAATTAAGATCACGTTATTTGCCCGCTAACAAGATAACTTACAAGCAGTTGACCGTCATATATTTGATTACTAAGTATTTTTTAGAACATATTACTCCGTACTAGTAGCATTATAATTTTTCGAGTAAAATAAGAATCATAAAATAGCAAAGCAGCTTTTAAAATGACAACCGTACGATCCACGCCCACAATTCCAACCAAAATAACTGAAGAGGGTGTGGCGTCATCGCACGCATCCACGGCCTTACCGTGGGTCCAAGCCCACCAAATTACAACCTCTATTACATCTATTTAGCTACCATTTTGGGGCCCATCTTAGATTTCACCCTGAAATATACCCTCCTCCCATACCCCATTTATTCTCCCCAATTTTTTTTTTTTTTTTTTTTTTTTTTTCAAATTCATATAACCCAGTAACGGATAACACCATTTTTTTCATAATATTATACGCGAATACTTTTGCACAGGTACTCCATTAAGTGGATTATTCTGTGACTATTGGCGGTTCTTTCCCTAATTAACTAAAACGTTTACCAGATAATTATATGCAAGTTTTAATAAAGATTTTTCACTTTTGAGTCTTATATTAATGGTTGGACGGCAAGATATGCAAGTTGTGAAAAAAAAAAAAAAAAAAAAAAAAAACAAAAAAACAAATAGTAAGGCGTGTAGAAAGTACAAGTATGTATGACCTCATTTTCTTGAAGATCTTAACCACCCCATCTAAGCAATTCAGCAAAATAGTCAACATATACCGTATCATATATTAATATTAATATTAAATTAATATAGACATAGAATATAGTTTATATACTCTAACCATAGTCTATTATTCTATTTTGATATCTTCAATAGTTCATCTCCATAAATATGTAAATGTACAAGAATAATAGGGTAAAGTTCCTTTATACCTTAATATTTGCATATAAGACAAAAAGAGTTAGAATAATAATAAGGTGTGCAACTGTAAAGTAAAAAATACAATGTAATGATAAAATTTCTTAAATTATATGTTTTTTTTTCTATGGTATATTAATATGGAACGGATGGAGTATATACTAATTGAATAGCCTACATGGTCGTAATCCGCCACGTGGAACCTCCACGTGAACATCATCACTACACGCGTGGCTTTTCATATTTTCTCTTATATTCCCTACATCCATGTAACTATCTATAAAAGTTAAAGTCATGGGGTCCAAGTTTTAGACACAAGGCTTAAAATGACGTTAATTGACACCACCATTATTTATTCATATTCACACTTCTAAATGAAATAACATATCTATCACAAGAAGACAAGCTTTAATGCAAAACTAGATGTAATGGTGAATTACTTACTTGGTTCGCAGAATAGGGTAGACGAGCATAGGACCTCCAATCCCATCCTTGAGAATCTTCTTAAAAAAGGACCGATCAAAATCTTCAATGGAAGATTTGGATACAAAGAGGTTAAGCCATGGGTGCGGTGCGTCCCATATACCATTAGCTTTAGCTTGTATTTCGGCTTGTTTTACACGTAGTAAGAAATCAACATAAGTAAGGTCCACTTGAAAGAGTGTATCGTCCATGAATCCCAGCTGTCCAAGGAGCTTCTCTACTTTCTAATAATAAATATAAATAATCAAATTAATAAGTATGTGCAAAATAATACAAGTAGGAAAAGTAAGGGGACAAAACATGAAAAATGATGTGTGGGGGGGACCGGGACCAAAAGAACGTCAGCCAAAATCTCATATGACTAGCAAAACGACAGCGTACGGGTAGAAACACTTACGGTGAACATACGGGGGTCATTTTCGTAAATAAAAGCAATTTATGTGGTTGTTTTTGTTACTTTGTGTCAGAGAATCCAATGGAAGATACATTAGTTGCCATATTGTCAGTTTTTATGTTTTTTTTTTATCGTAAAATAAAAAATAAAAATAAAACAAACATTGGTTCATTGCAGGGGCCAAAATGGTAAAATCAACAAATGTTTTTGCTAGTGTGTGAAATATAACCGGTCCTCCACTTTTATTTTTTTGCCACGTGTGCAAGGTAAAGCTTACCAAAATATATTGTTTTTTGACTTTTTCACCTTGGGTTCTTAGCCTCACCTTTTTATGACCCTACACAAAATTTTGATGGTCAAATGTGCTATAATTGACCTTTGTATTTCACCCACAGGTCATATTCTATAGTCAACTCTATTTTTACAGAATCCAATTTTTATAAAAAGGCACGAAGAAAAAGAAAAAAATATATTATACGTAGTTCAAAATTTTAGTTTATAATTTTACAAGAAACCTAAGGGTGCGTTTGATAAAACTAAATGATTTAACGCTGAATGGTTCAGAATCTGAATGGTTCAGAATCTGAATGGTTCAGAACCTCTGAATAAAGTTTGTTCTGAATGAAAATAAGCTGTTTGATAATCATTTTAAATGAACGATATGAATTGAGTAAAATTACCTTATTAACGTGTTACATGAATAGAAAATACAATATATTTGTTGGTTAAACGTTCTGGATATGATTTGAAAAGAATATTACATAAAAATTAGGCTCTTAATGGTTAAGAGAGTGTTTCAACTCTGAATGGTTCAGCACTGAATTCTGAACCATTCAGCACCATATGTCATTCAGAGGTCAGAAACAAACACGCTGAATGCTGAATGGTTCGGCATTCAGCGCTGCACCATATGTCATTCAGAGGTCAGAAACAAACACGCTGAATGCTGAATGGTTCGGCATTCAGCGCTGAATCATTCCATTAAGAGACAAACAAACGCACCCTAAGTAATGCATGAAAACTTCTACTATCAACTAATAGTTGGTAAAAAAACAAGAGATACATCAAAATAAAAGGTTTGAAAACGACATGGCTATAAAGTATGATTATTCCTAAAAGCAATTTCAACCTTTACTGAAATTTTATTGCTATCATTACCCGTTTCTATTGACATTAGTTTTTTCTAAAATCATCTTGAATCTAGGGTGAATTTTTTCTTAACTAATGACCGATGATAAATCCAACACTATAGTTAATAGGTTCATCAATTTTATACATTGATGACCTCTTCGATACAACTAAATAATGCAGAAAAATGATAGACATCAATTTTAGTGTTGGATTTATCAACATCAATTTTAGTGTTGGATTTATCAACATCCTTAGCTAATACTCCGTACATCAGCGTTGCATATTTAGTCAAAACTAAACTATACCTATAATGATAGATAGGTCTAAGATGAAACGTACACTAGTGTGTTATGGTAATTTTTTAGGAAGTTGGAAGACGATTGACGACGCGAAGCGAGGGGCGTTCTAAAGCAAAGGAAAATATAAAATCATACCCATAGATGTAACATTCTTTTGTTTTGTTCAATAACATTGTTACACATTTTCTAGGACTATACTACCACCATTGGATAATTGATAACATAGACAACATTTTTATTATTATTAAACTAAATAAAATCAAACCTTAAAAAGATTAGGCACTAGAAAGAAAGCGACTATGTTTAGCAAAGGGCGCATTTTTACTGATTATTTACTCTTAATATGAAAATGGAATACTAGTACTAGCTAGGCCATACTATATGTAACGAAGATACTCTATAGCTAGGCCATACTGATTACGTATGTTTTCATCACCTGCTTTTTACTTAAATTAATTAAACAAATCGTACCTACATGTTCATACGATATGAACAAAATCTTTTGCCAATACCCAAAATTCCAAACCATTGTACCATAGAATTGAAATACTATCAATTTCAGTTGGACCCACAAATTAAGGATTTTTACTAAATACACATAACTAATCAATTACTACTAATAATTAAAATTAAATTAATTCATAATACTTGAAAATTAATAATAACACTCCCTACATTGGGGAAAAAAGAATATGAAATAGTTTCCATTAAAACATGGTGTTGTACTATATTTTATTTACTCTGTAATACGGAGTATCAAATATGAATAAAAACACTTAATCAAAATTTCACATTTGTTAAATACCTTCAAGGAATATATGTATATGAAAAAATATTGTTATGAGAAGATAATCATGACCCTTCGACGACGCAAAATGGTAGTAATATATAAACACATATATAATATATATATATATATATATAAAATATTAAAATTAAAATTAAAATATATATATAACGCGAACGTCATGCTACAACAAAAATTTAGTTTTTGAAAAAATGCAAAAAAAAAAAAAAAAAAAAAAGTAACATTTGGAATGGTGAAAAGCAGGGGCACTATAAAATAAAGATGAGGTCCAATGCATAGTATTATAGGATCAAGAAAAGTAACTTACTGAATCAACTGTTGAGGAGCAGTTTCCTTTGCTGTAATGTAAAGCGACTTCTAAACAATACAACACCGGGCTTTCTGATCGGGTCGGGTCATAAAACTGATCCGGGTCAAGCACCACCGACGGCCACCCATTTACCGGGTCATCACTGTTCACAAACACAAATCCTTCCACGTAATCAAACGACTCACCTTCCTCCCGAGTTATTAACCACTCTGCGTCCTGAGTGAACTCGCTAAACTCGGAATACACCACCCTTATCCATCTCACCTATAAACAAAACAAAAAGGAATTATAGTTATTTATAGTTGTAATTATGAGATAATCATAATAATACGATGTAATTAATTATTAATTATAGTTATTTATAATTATAATTATTAATTAATTAGTAAATTAGTAATTACTACTAACTATTAATTTCGGAGTTTTATTATATTATAATTACATACATTTCCATAAAAGATACTCCAAAGATAATAAAAAAGTTAATTATAATTTACTACTTTCCTTATTAACACATTTACAGCTAAAAGTTTTTTTTTTTTTTTCCTTTCCTAGATAAGTTTACATTTAACACGTCAAAAAATGTGTAATTTACATAGTTAACAATTTAGTTTCTATTTATTATTTAAATTTATTTATTACTTGTCATTTTCTAATAAGATTATTTGAAATTTTAAGAATAATGTAGTGTACATTTCTTTTTTTATTCATTATATTAATATTTAATATTCATTTATTATATGGAAGGAAAATAACGGTAAATACTACTAACCATATCCGGGGCGGGTTGAACGATGACCCGAGCCCGGGTAATAATACCGAATTGACCTAACCCACCAAGAACTGAAAAAAAGAGGTCTGAATTTTGACCATCGGAACAAATAACGGTATCACCGTTACCAGTAACAACTTCTAATTCCGTTACATTTGACGTTTGTGGACCATAACGGAATGTTTGACCACTAACGCCGGCGTTAGATAACGTTCCACCGACGGTTAACCCTAAATAATCCGTCCACGACCGTGGTGATAAACCTTTCGTAACACACTGTATCAGCACATCTTCCCATAATGCACCGCCGTTAACATCAACGGCGTAACCGTCGTCACCGTTACACATAACAATTAACGGTTCCGAAGAATTTGAAGAAAAGCTCTTCATGTCTATAACGATACCGTTACGAGACATGGACTGACCGTTAATTGAGTGACCGTTTCCCCTTGCAGCGACGGTTAGGTTTGGTGACTGTGAAGCGAATTTGATGACGGAAACGATGTCGTGGTGACCGGAAGGTTTGACGACGGCGAGAGGTGATGAGGAATGTAAACCGCCGAAGTCTTTAGCGGCGTAACCGGTCGAACGGTAATCAATGGTGCCTTCAAGGTCCATGGAAATTTGTGATGATTCTTGTTCGATAGAATCGTTGTTATCGTGAACGAAATGTTCTAAATAAGCTATCATTTTAACAGAGTGTAGAAATGATTATTTATTTATTTTTTAATATTTTTTTTTTTAAATTGTGAAAGGTCGGGTCGGGTTGGGTTGGGTTTAAGAGGATGGGGATAGTAGAAGAAGAGTTTGGTGATAGAGAATCTAAAGTAATCTTTTTTGTTTCTCACACTTATTACAGTGAGCAATGAGTGTGAGTGTGTATCTATATGTATGTATCTCTGGCTTTTGGTTTTGGTGGAGTTCTGGCTCTTTAAATAGCGGCGGATTTGGATTTTAACGTACCTAAATAAATTTAATTTTTATTTTACCATTATAAATTATGGAGTAATTATAATTATAATTTAAAATGTTGTATTTCCGGTTGACACTATCTATTACAAGTTCTAGTATATTTTATAATACTAATAATAATAATAATAATATTAATAATAATAAAATAATAGAATCATTATATAATTTTTATTTTACCATTATAAATTATGGAGTAATTATAATTATAATTATAATATAAAATGTTGTAATTCCTGTTGACACTATCTATTACAAGTTCTAGTATATTTTATAATAATAATAATAATAATAATAATAATAATAATAATAATAATAATAATAATATAATAGAATCATTATATAATAATAATGGTAGTGCTAAATAGCTAAGGATCATTTTAACGTCAAAATTTATTAAAAACAACCACCTCTCTAACTAGAAGCTAGAATTGGGCACGGACCAACACGTTACAATGACTTTAAAAGTCAAAAGTTCCAACTAATAGATTCTTTAGCTCTATCCGTGGTCCAGTTAAATAAGTACATACGAATTAAATCAAATAACTCTCGTTTCTTCAATTTTTTTAAAGCAAATAGAACATCGATCTAGTAACTTCAAGAAACCAAGTTGCAGCGGAAAAATGTTATATAACCTGTCATAACCCGGATTTTTCCATAATTATATATATTATGAGATTAATATTTACATGTATAAATGTTTCCAACATGTTAAGCAATCAAACTTGTTAAGACTTGATTAATTGAAACGGATTTTATGTAAACGTTTGATCACCCAGTTTATCCGATGATTCACGAACGTTATAACTTGTATATGACATGATAATATATATATGGACATATATATATGTTTAACATCATTCTCATATCAGGCATTTCGCAAACTGCATAGAGATAAAAAATCATTCATATGGTGAACACTTGGTAACCGACATTAACAAGATGCATATAGAATATTCCCATCATTCCGGGACACCCATCGGACATGATAAAATCGAAGTACTAAAGCATTTCAAATTCCAGAATGGGGCTTCTTGGGCCCAATAGATCTTTCTTTAGGATTCGCGTCAATTAGGGGTGCACTAATTCTCAAAATTAGTGATGTTCCCTAATTCTTAGATTACCAGGCTAAAAGGAGCATATTCGGCTTCGATCTATTCAACCATATAATGTAGTTTCGATTACTTGTGTCTATTTCGTAAAACATTTATAAAAGCGCATGTATTCTCAGTCCCAAAAATATATATATTGCAAAAGCATTTAAAAAGGGAGCAAATGAAACTCACTATACTGTATTTTGTAGTAAAAATACATATGACGTCATTGAACAAGTGTAAGGTTGACCTCGGATTCACGAACCTATATCATTTGTATATTTATTAATACACATAATCGTAACTGAACAAATTTATTTATTATATCTTTATTTTGTATATTTAATTTGTGTATATATTTAAAATGGTTAATATTCATATAGTTATATTAATATATTCATATTTATATACATGATTGTTTAAATGTTATATTTAAAAATTGATAGTTTTGTTATTTGTATGTATTTATGTAACTAATATTAATAAATTTGATATATATAGTTATATGAAATTTTAATATAATTTTAGTATATGTAATAAGTATATTTTAGGTACAAAATATTTGTCTATTTAAAAATGATAGTTTTGATATTAATAATTTACTAATAATATTAATAATAACTTTATTAAAATGATAATATTAATAATAATAATGATATTGTTAATAACGGTACTTTTGTTTAATAATGATAATAATATTAATTATACTAATAATCTTATTTCTAATTTTGGTAATAATAATAATTACTTAATAATAATCAATAATAAATATAAATAATAATAATAATAATAATAATAACAAAAAAAATAAATAAATAAATAAAATAATAATAATAATGAAATAATAATAATAAGAGTATTAGTAATAACTACCTCAAAGGAGTAGCCCCTTAAAAAAATGCCCAAGTCCAGGCTCGAACCTAAGACCTCTCGTTTAACACCAACACTCCTAATTAATACTCTGTCAGTTTCAGTTTTGATTTATTTGACATACTAATATCTATAACCCGTCTCACATATCATGATCTCTTCATCATCATTTTAACTTATAAGCCCAACAGAAAAATATGTAACCCTCTGCCCAAACGTATAACTTCGGCCCAATAGAAAGAAAAATGAAATGTTGTGGCCCGATAGAAATCATTTAACCCAAATGAAGCCCGATCCCCAAAGAATTTTCGTGGACTTTTGTTTGGACAAGAAATTTCGAACGGCATTAGAAGCAAAAAAAAAAAAATTTATACTACGCAGTCAATATCACTATCACTCCCTGAACCGTTACCATCACAACCTCATGTATCAAGTATCATCATCCACTATCATCTTCTTTCCCATCGTATACCATCATCTTTCTCATCCTAACCGTTCCTCGTCTTCTAAACTTGAAAATACGCGGATTGTTTTAGTAGGAAACGAAACCTCAGGGGCTAAAATGGGTATTTATCCCATGAACATTCATCGTGATTATTATAGTATGTTACACTTTCTAAAAGCAAAAGAAAAGAGGATACATAACAGCCACTTGTTTCACTTTGTACCTTTAGTAAACAATTTGCAGTAGGTAACGTTTATATAGGAAAAGTGACATGGTAAAAGAAATAGAAAGTGTAATAAATACAGAGTATAAAAAGTTGTGATTGGGAAGTGATAGGCAGTTTTAGAAACGGAAACGAGTAAGACTTAGATAACAATAGAAGCGTAGCAAAATTATCATTGTTATCTCATGTATCCTAATTATTATCATGATATATCATCATCTCGCTATAAATGGTGAAATGTTCAGCTTGTGACTGAATGAGAAGTGCGGCGACAGTAAAAATTTAAGAGTGGGATGGTTTCAAGGTGGTTTTCAAATCGGAGATGATCAAGCAAGGTGGTGTTAGTTATATTTTTAAATGGTTGGTGTTCGTTTGCAGCCATGTCACTATCAAAATGGAAGGAGGGCGGTTATGGTGGTTGCAACTATGAGGTTTGTTTAGTGTCTATCAGTTTTGGGTAGCAAGGAGTCGACCCAACTCCTTTGGGTTTGGTCTCGACACAGAACATAAATAGAGAAGAAACAGAAAAATGAGTGGTGTCATGGTGGCGATGGTTAGGGTGATAGTTTTGAAGTGGTAGTGACGGGGTGTTTCAAAAGAAGAAGAAAAAAAAAGGTGGCGAGGTGATTGATTGTGGTGGTGTTTTGGCTTGTGGTTTTGATTGTGAGTTGCAGAAGTAGGAAAACGATGGTATCCAAGAAGTAGTAACATAGTCGAATAGTAGAAAGAAATAAGGAGTTGGTGATTGATCTCCATAAGCATGTGTGTACGATAGATATAAAGAGGATAATATTGTACCAATAATCAATCAATCAAACAAGTGGGGATTTAAGAACAAAAACAGTAACTTATTAAATTATATTTAGAATTCAAAACGTGCGAAGCGAATAATAATTCTACCGACGGTTTATCCCGGATGGCTATATCGTGTCCATTGCTAAACAGTTAAAATACAAAAGTGTTCCTAAAAAAATCCCAAATTTTTAAGTTAAGTTCATTTATTTATTTTGGTCATTAAATGTTTGAAATCTGATCAAAAAGGTGCGTCACTATTTATTTTTAATTCCAAATAATCTGTACGGAGTATTAAAATTCAACTCATTAAAGTAAAAATATTTTTAATAAATCTTAACTTTACATAACTTAATTATAGACCAATATTTAATTTCAACTTCTCATAAGTTCGAGTCTTAAACTTGTTTAATATCGTTCATAAAAATTGACCTGTCATTCGAGCTCGATCCCAACTAAAAATTAAATATTTTAAAATTAATAAAATAGATTCTAACTATGTTTTTAATAAAGCTAAAATTGATACAACCTATTTTCGGATCATCGTTTATTCTAAAATCACGTAAGTTCCTTTTTAACTCATTTACTATCAACCGAATAACAAATGAGCGTTACCATCGTTTACGAAATAAATTCGAAATCATAAAATATATATTTAATATACTTTATTTATGTACATAGATATGTTTTAAATATTAATTATCATATTATCATAATATCATATTTTTATTTTATTTTATATACTAAGCTTTAATAACAACATCATATAATACTTCAAATATTATTTTGAATTATTATTTATATATACATACACACATATCTATTTACAATTAATTGTTCGTGAATCATCGAGATCAGTCGAAGGTCAATTATGAAACAGTTCAAACTTTTTTTTGAGACTCAACCTTACAGACTTTGCTTATCGTCTCGAAACTATATAAAGATTAAGTTTAAATTTGGTCAAAAATTTTCGGGTCGTTACATGAGGTAGTAATGGTGTTCATAACCTTATTCAATTCATACCTATATAACCATCTTATTCGAAAAATATAACTTGTAATCACTAGAACAAAGTTTAGTTAATTCTAAACTTGTTCGCAAACAAAGTTAATCCTTCTAACTCGACTTTTAAAAATAACTTAACACATGTGTTATATCTATATGATATGCTAACTTAATGATTAAAAACTTGAAAACACGATGAACACTGTAAAACTGGACATACGCCGTCATAGTAAAACACGGGGCTGTTTTGGGTTGGATAATTAAAAACTATCATAATCTTTGATTTAAAAGTTATTCTTCTGGAAAAATGATATTTCATATGAACATGATGTAGTAACCCGAACTTTTCCATGATTATATATACTAAATGAAAACTATATTTACATGATTAAATGTTTCCAACATGTTAAGCAATCAAACTTGTTAAGACTTGATTAATTGAAATGAGTTATATGTAGACAATTGACCACCCGAGTTGACCGACGAATCACGAACGTTAAAACTTGTAAAAACTATAGGATGATATATATATATATATATATATATATATATATATATATATATATATATATATATATAGTTAACGTGATATTATGATATATAGTATCTCACTAAGTATATTAACAATGAGTTGTATACATAAAATGAGATTATTGAATTAAGAAACTCGAAACGATATATATAACGATTATCGTTATGACAACGTCTTACTAAATACATATATATCATATTAAGATATTGTTACACTATATTTAACATGATAAATGATAATTATATATATATATATATATATATATATATATATATATATATATATATATATATCATTAAGTATGTTATCAATGAACTACATATGTAAAACAAGTCTACTAACTTAAGAATTTCGAAACGATACATATATGTAACGATTATCGTTGTAACTACATTTTAATGTATATATATCATATTAAGATATATTCATACATCATAATATCATAATAATGTGATAATTTAACATCTCATTAGTTATGATAAACAATGGGTTAACAGTATTAAATGAGATCGTTAACTTAAAGCTTTCAAAATAACACTTATATGTAATGATTAACGATGACTTAACGACTCAGTTAAAATGTATATACATGTAGTATATTAAGATGTATTAGTACACTTTTGAAAGACTTCATGACACATATCAAAGTACTTCTACTTAATAAAAATACTTACAATTGCATTTTCATTCATTTTCATCAACAATTCTACTCGTATGCACCCTTATTCGTACTTGTACAATACCCAGCTCCTAGACGTATATACTATTGGTATATACACCTAATAATTCAGCTCTTAGTAGTCCTAGATAGTCAATAAACATGTGGAACCAACCATTTGGCAACTAGCATGAAATATCTAACAAAATTATAAACTAATGGAGCCTATATCTTGACTCCATTTTCACGAATTCATGCACCCTCACAAACACTTTCATTTTTCAACTTTTATGCATCAAACACATCTCTCTCAAGTGTTCTTCCATTGTTCTAAGTGTTCTTCATCATCTTCATCAAAATCTAGCTCAATCTAGTTCAAAAATCCTAACATAAAATAACTTACAAAATAACTACTCAAGAACATATCAAGAACACTTTCAAGGTTACTAGCTTACTTCCAATCTTGCAATTCCATTTCAAGTGATCATCCAATCTCAAGAAATCTTTGTTTTTTACAGTAGGTTATCTTTCTAAATCAAGGTAATACTCATATTCAAACTTTGATTCAATTTCTATAAATATAACAATCTTAATTCGAGTGATAATCTTACTTGAACTTGTTTTCGTGTCATGATTCTACTTCAAGAACTTTCAAGCCATCCAAGATCCTTTGAAGCTAGATCAATTTTTGTCACTTCCAGTAGATTTACCTACTAAAATTGAGGTAGTAATGATGTTCATAACATCATTCCATTCATATATATATAACCATCTTATTCGAAGATCTAAACTAGTAATCACTAGAACAAAGTTTAGTTAATTCTAAACTTGTTCGCAAACAAAGTTAATCCTTCTAACTTGACATTTAAAATCAACTAAACACATGTTCTATATCTATATGATATGCTAACTTAATGATTTAAAACCTGGAAACACGATGAACACCGTAAAACCGGACATACGCCGTCGTAGTGAAATCGGGGGGCTGTTTTGGGTTAGATAATTAAAAACTATGATAAACTTTGATTTAAAAGTTTTCCTTCTGGGAAAATGATTTTTATTATGAACATGAAACTATATCCAAAAATCATGGTTAAACTCAAAGTGGAAGTATGTTTTTCAAAATAGTCATCAAGACGTCGTTTTTCGACTGAAATGACTACCTCTTACAAAATTGACTTTTAACCTGTATTTTAGACTATAAAATTATAATTTTTCTGTTTAGTTTCATAAATTTCAGTTCATTATGAAACCATAGCAACTTGAATCACTCAAAACGGATTTAAAACGAAGAAGTTATGGGTAAAACAAGATTAGATAATTTTGCTTGTTGTAGCAACGTGAAATTTGTAACAAATCTATACAAATCATAACTTAACTAACTTATATTGTATTATACATGTATTCTAACATATATTATGTAATCTTGGGATACCATAGACACGTATACGTAGAAATCATCAGACGTCGAAAACCTTGGATTTATATATTCATTTATGGTGTACCTTTTCAAAAGAATGCAATGTTTACAAAACGTATCATATAGAGGTCAAAACCTTACTATGAAATCAATGAATAGTGTATTTGTCCAAGTGGATTCGAACGGGTCATCACAGTTGGCATCAGAGCTTGAGGTCATAGGGAACCAGAATTTGCATTAGTGTGTTTAACTGGTAATTGTTAGGATGCATTAGTGAGTCTGGACTATGACTGTATCTGTTTTTACTGAGTTTTGCTTATCATTTTTGAGTCTAGACATGTTTTCCTGCAATTATTGTATAAATAGTATACAAACGAATTCATATCTTAACATATCTGTTACTGTAAACTTTTCCTGACATCTTCCGAAAATTTCTCCGTAATTTATGGTATTTTGGTATTATATATACATATGTAAATTATGTGTTGAAGAATACCAATCTAAGTCCTATAATCTATTTCATATCAAAAATCATTTCCCTGATTATACAAGATGGATCCCGCATCTAGTTCAAATTCCTTAAACTCCGACAGCTATTCCAATATGGATATTCACCTGAACTTCGAAAGCAGCGTAATCGGAATGGATCAACCAATTAGCCATCACCTATTCTGGATGAAATGGAGATGGGTTCGTAGCCTACTTAATCATTGGAGACAAGAAGAAGGTGATCCCTTCCATCCACCACATTCCCCTCTTGGCGAAGAACCTGAAGCACTTATCGGCGAACCTGTTCGTAATACCATTTTCTCTCTCATTTCCAGGGTATCTCGTCATGATTATATATTATCTCAAATTCTAGATCTTATTCATCCGCTCGTCCGAACTGACAATCACCCCGGTGTAATAGAAGAAGTCAACGAGCTTCGCGCTCGAGTAGTGGTTTTGGAAAATATGGTGCAAAGGTCACAAGCACCAGCAGCATCACCAGCATCAACAGTACCACCGTCATCAACACCAACAGTACCATTACCACCATTAACAACATCCACATCCCATGATTCAACATCACAAGATGTTCCACGAGCATCAACGTCATACGCACCATAGATACCAAGGAGTACCAACAACAATAACCATTGAAGTATTGATTCATAACTTCATTGGAAAAATATTCTACGGCGATTAAGTAATATCTAAAGTTTTAGAGATTATATATTCTAGTCCTAATCGAAAACCAGATGAGATTAATATTATGTTAACTCATTAAATCCATGATTACATCTAAAGAAAATATATATGCAGGTATATTTTCATAAATATTATAATTAAAAATTCTTTTGTACAAACTGTTAATGGTGAGAATTTTTTACGGGTAGGTGATACCCGAGAGATATATAAATTCACAATTAATATGTTACATTCTTCGATTCTGATTCAACAAATCATCAACTATACTCACTTCTTTCATAACGATATACATTCTTTCCTATAAATCAAAACAACCATTCGCATTCAAATTTGATTACATATTCTGATTTTGAAAAATCAGAATCCATGTCAAGATTTAACAGAAAATATCACTCTAAGATTCTTACATCTTTCAAAGCTATACTTTGACTTCAAAACTGTGCTAGAACATCATTTCTATTCATAAAACCCAGAAAAATATTTGTATCATTCAAAATTTTAGAACATCATATGTATCTTGACAATTAAAATCTTCATGCAAACCCTTCAAACTTTTGAAAGCACCTCGGATTGATAACCGATGATTCGGTTATGATAACTTTGAATGCTGATGAAGCAGCAAAAACTTAAATGACCTTAACAGCCAAAAGTTTGATGATAAAGAATAGTGTGTTGGCAAAGCTCAGAAAAAGAGAAGGTTTGAAACTGAAAAACAGATTGAGTAAACCATGAAGGAGGCTGTGGACAAATCACAAAGACTAAACCTGCCTTCAAAGAATCCAAATTATTCAATATCTGCTGAAGTCATTAACGAATACCTTGCTCCTGACTCTAAACCTTTACGAACAAATCTTCTTTATCATCTTTCGATATTAGAAATTCTAAGATATCATCGTATCTTTCATTATAAATATCCTAGATATTTCTGAAGATATTTTCATAACTATTCTTATCTAAAATCATTTATCTCTTCGCGATATCTGCGTTACATCATAAAGGAAACTATTTTAGTTTCTAAATTCTGAAAAATTCGAATTTAAAATATGAATGTTTTGAAGAAGTGTTGGGAACTGAAGCATGAGTTAGTATAATATAATGACACCTAATCAACGTGATTATATTACAGTAAGTCATGCTGAGTTTCTAAATGGAACGTGATGGTTCACAAATCATATCGTCATCATGTGCCATGTTACACAACTCTTACCTTCTACCTCATCTCCAAACATATTAAGTACATATCTTCTGGATAGTTCTATTTTTCCAGATATTTTGATAATTTGACAAATCAAGATCGTGTCATTACAATTTCCTTCTTAGAACATTAATTATGTTCATTCCGAAATTCATATCTACGAATTCTGGACCATTATCCGCTTGACCTAAAGTCGGGAAGAGAAAACAAAAGCATGAAGCTTCAAAATATCAATGAAAGTATAAATCACAGTAAATTGGAGAGAGTATTAACTGTGGATGTTAATGATTACAGAAAGATAGAAGCAGAGACATCGAAATATAGGGGAAGATATAAAACCCAATAACAACCCAGAAATTACAAACCATATATATCGATGCATATAGCAATATAAAGACATGGGAGAACTAAAAACACTTTAAAACCCAAAGTATAGTAGAAGTGAATAGATTCTTCTGGCGGCAGATGGAAAAGAAGAATGACGGATATGAAGGTTAGAAGTATATCAATAATCAGAACTGGATGGAGTATATTGACGAATGCTTTAATGTATGAGTTGAGGGAGAAAGAATAGAAGGTGTGAGCTGTAAGAAAATGAAGGGGGTGAATTTATAGTAAAATATCCGACAGAGTAATCAAAACAGATGGTCGCATTTAAAGCGGATCCTAATTTCCTTAATTACCGAAGAATCAAATCTTATTACGAAGATTTTCTCCAAATCCCGTGAACTCTGGAAATCAACCCTATCTACGTCAAAGGATATAATGAAACTTTACTCTTCTCATTTCATTCTTTTGTGATAACTTCACTCGTACACTACGCATAAATAATTTATTTTATCCATATTATTCAATGATGATAAAACTCTAATTTTCAACTCGTATGAGTCATGAAAACATACTTATCGTCATCCATGACCATTCCAACCAAATTTCGGGACGAAATTTCTTTAACGGGTAGGTACTGTGACAACCCGGAAATATTTGACCAAATTAAACTTTATCTTTAAATGATTTAATGTTTCTGACACGATAAGCAAAGTCTGTAATGTTGAAATCCTAAAAACTTTGAACTGTGTTCATATATTCATTTACCCTTCGACTGTTCCCGACAATTCACGAACAATTATGTGTAAATAGATATGCATAAATATATATATATATATATATATATATATATATATATATATATATATATATATATATATATATATATATATATATATATATGTGTGTGTGTGTGTGTGTGTGTGTGTGTGTGTGTGAATATTAAGTTGAAAAATATTAATAAAACATTTAACGGTTTGATTGATATGAAAATAAGTTATGAAGTCTATTATATGACTAGAGAACGTTAACAAAGTATTAGATGAATAATACTTTACATGAACGTAATTGTTTCAATATATTTATTGACAGAATTAAATGATAATATCAAATGATTGAATTATCAGATACATTGTGATATGATTACGGATCTCTGTAGTAAGGTCCACTTTGATTTAAGAAATCCGTTCATTTTGACAATATTCGAAAAATGGTAAAGTGATTTACATGTAAGAACAAAAGTGTCAAATAATGAGAACTAGACAAACGTTAGTGGAGAATTGAATTTCATAGTATTCGATTGATCTATTTTCAAACGTGCGAAAACGTTTTTCGATACAGTAGGAATTGATTATTAAAATGTTTTTATTTGAATAACTTAATTTGAATATATATAATAAGTTAAAATATTAATTATTAGAACTAAATATATAAATAACTCGCAACGTGTATTTAAAACATGTTTATGAATATTGAATATATATACAATTCCAGATTAGTTAAGTAAATGATAGTAACACTTATTGATTGATTCGACTGATAATTTAATATATTAATTAGAACGTTTGAGAAATTAAAATAAACATTTACGCATAAAGGAATTTTATCAATTTAAGCTTTAAAGTGTAAACGTGACGTGTTATAATAATTTTTATTATTTAAACGATTTTGAAATAAACTTTGAAATATAACTGATTTTGAAAAACTAAATATTATTAAATAAATATTTCAATTATATATTATATGTACAAATTTATTACTAAATGAAAATATATTTATATTTTACAAAGTGATAAAATATAATATTAACTTAGTCATAAAACGTTTGATTTAAAATAATATATTTTGGTAAACAACGAGACATTAATTTATAGAAGCAAATGACCAAAACACTCGAAAGTTCAAGAAACACTTTGAGTAATATAGTTTATTGATAATTTAAGACTATATTTTGACAAAGTTACGAATCACGAAACGTAAAGTACAAGTTTTCTAAGCGTACGAAAGGACGTTCGAAAATCCGAAACCGAGACATAAACCGAGTATCAACGTACGAGTCAACGGACCTAAAATTACAAGTCAACTATGTACATGAATATAATATAATATATATATAATTAATATAAATTATATATTTTATATATATATATATATATATATATATATATATATATATATATATATATATATATATATATATATATATATATATATATATATATATATATATATATATATATATATATATATATATATATATATATATATATATATATATATATATATATATATATATATATATATATATATATATATATATATATATAATATGTCGACAAACAAGAAAACAAAAAAATTGTGAGCTGGATTTTGGGGCCATGCGATCGCATGGGAAATAGGCATAAAACCCATGCGATCGCATGGGGGTCAGGAATCAGAATTCTTCTATAAATAGCCCAGGTTTCTGGCCGAATCCTTTCAATCTATTTTTTCTCTATCTCTCTACATTCTCTATATATATATTAATTATTATTATTATTATTATTATTATTATTATTATTATTAATAAAGATTATTATTAATTATAATATTATTATTAGTAGTATTAGTATTGTTATTAGTATATACATAAAATACTACGACTGGGTCATGAGCGAATTATTTCAAAACGGGTTTTATGAGCGAGATAGAGCTAAGGAAATTATGGGTTATAGCTATGGAGGTTATGGGTATGGATCGGGGGTATGCTCGTGAGGTCAATCTAATATTTATCATCTCCGTTGCGTCTACGTACTTTTCTACAATATTGAATCACAATATTGATACATGAGCATTCATATCTTATCTTTTATATATTAATAGTGTATCCATGTCTAGTGCTCGAGTATATATGTTTATGCATGCTTGTATGATTTAATTTTGTCGTTAGATAGTTTATGATGAATCACGAATTTGATACATATGCTACTGATATAAAGTATATGATATGCATGTTTTTGGAAAGCTGGCGAAAAATTATTAACTTTTCATTTAGAAATCGTGTGATTTCGATGAACGGATTAAAAGATATGGTCAACTGAATTATGATTAACATTAATTGAAATTGATTTTGAATCTGCAATTGATATTTAAATAACTTGTTTATAAGATTGATAAATTGTATTTTCAAATATTACTAATCAAGTAAATGAATTTCTATATAAAGTACGTCTCGTTTTGTTGAACAATTGTCAAAGTTGATTGTCTTATCATGTTTTAAATCTTTATAAACACTATAATCTGATTTTACAAGTATTGGAAAGCTATGTGAAATAATAAAATATTTTCGATTGCCATGATAATTCAAATATAATATAGCTCCTAAAATAAATAATATTTTGAGTTTGATAAACTATAAATTCGTCCAATTATCAAGACTTATACTATGATAATAAACTTCTATATATTTAAAGATCATATTGGGTCAGGTTGATTTTTGAGATGACTTTTGTTAACTTTTGCATGTCGGTCTCGAGCATTAGGATTGTGATACATTATGACCCGACCTAGCTTGTTAGACACGTATTGACCAACATATGTTCTATAGGTTAAGATCTACGATTATTTTGAATTTCGAGTTTCGGTCACATTTCGGTGAATGACCTTATGTGCTGCTAAGGTGAGTTTATAGATCCCTTTTTAAATGCTTTAAATATTTTGGGCTGAGAATACATGCAATTTATTTTAAACGTAATGGATACAAGTACATACTTAATTCTACACTGAGTTAAACCGAAAATCCCTTAGCTTTGGTAACTAGTAGCTGCCAGTACACAGGATATGGACTGGTGGGCGCGAATAATTGTATATGGATCCATAGGGTTTGACATCTCAGTCCGAGCTAGAGCGCTAGCCTTTTAACGGACGTATGTTATTTGAGTTTATGACACGTTGGTTTGCGTGTATTAAAATGAATAGGGTAATTATCATTATAACGTTAAGTTTGGTTACCAGGGTGCTCTGTTACGTAGAATCTTTTGATAAACGTTTCGGATGAAACAACTGAAATCTTGTGATCCACCTTTATATACAGATTATGCGCAACATTAAAACTATGAACTCACCAACCTTTGTGTTGACACTTTTAAGCATGTTTATTCTCAGGTTCCTAGAAGTCTTCCGCTATTTGCTTATGCGTTATACAAGCTATGTGCATGGAGTCATACATGTTTATTCGAGAAAACTTTGCATTCACAAAATCATCACCATGTATCTTATTTGACTGTATTGTCAAAGGATGTATTGTTAAAAACTATTATATACGGTGATTGTCTATACGTAGAAATCATCAGACGTCAAAAACCTTGGATTTATATATTCATTTATGGTGTACCTTTTCAAAAGAATGCAATGTTTACAAAACGTATCATATAGGGGTCAAAACCTCACTATGAAATCAATGAATGGTGTATTCGTCAAAGTGGATTCGGACAGGTCATCACATAAACCTATAACTTACCAACATTTTTGTTGACGTTTAAAGCATGTTTATTCTCAGGTGATTATTAAGAGCTTCCGCTGTTGCATGCTAATTTATGGACAAGAGTTGGAGTCAGCATGCTTGTATAATATTGTTTAAAAACTGTATTCGAAGACTTAAATTGATGTGTAATACTATTGTAAACCATTATGTAATAATCGTGTGGAAACGCTATATTTTAGATTATCATTATTTGATAATCGTCGTAATATTTTTAAACCTTTATCGATAAAATAAAGGTTATGGTTTGTTTTAAAATCGAATGCAGTCTTTGAAAAACGTCTCATATAGAGGTCAAAACTTCGCAACGAAATCAATTAATATGGAACGTTTATAATCGATATGAACGGGACATTTCAGTTGGTATCCGAGCGTTGATCTTAAAGAACCAGAAATTTGCATTAGTGTGTCTTACCGAGTTTGTTAGGATGCATTAGTGAGTCTGGACTTCGACCGTGTTTTCTTTAAAAACGATTGCTTAACACTTTTTGTTGGAAACTATATATTATTAACATGTAAATATTATATGATATATTAATCTCTTAACGTGTTTGATATTGTGTGATAGATGTCTACCTCTAGTACAAATCCCATCGACTCACCTAATAATAATGAAGAGTCGAATATATTTTGGGAAGATTCACAAATTCCCGAGGAAGAACCGGAAGAGGAGGAACCGGAAGAGGAGGAACCGGAAGAAGAGGAACTGGAAGAAGAAGAGGTTCCGGATGAAGAAATATTAATAACTACAAAAAAACGGTTAAATAAAAGAAAATCCTCAACCAATGGACCAAAGTTAAAAATGGTCAATGGTGTTTCCGCCAAGGAAGCAAAATATTAGGAAAATTACCAGTTTTCTGATGAATCGGATCCCGATTAGGATTCCGATGATGTTATAGAAATTACCTCGACCCAATTTGAAAAAGCAAAAGAAAACAATAAGGGAAAAGGCATCAAAATAGAAAAACCCGAGCCCAAAACCGATGAACTTTACGTTAACATGAAGTGCCCTGATGGGGTGTACCGTAAACACCCGTATTTCTTAAACTTTCACTATAAACCGGGAACATCTAAGCCACCAGGTTTTTCTAGACCATTTGAGAAAAGAACGGCTCGTATTAGGGGAGCACCATATATCCCTAGGAAATTAGCGAAACGAACCAATTTCGAAGAGGAAGAAACGAGTGAGTCGAAATAAAGAGTTGTAATCATGTTGTGTAATATATGTATTGTAGTGTGCTTGTATTTTCATGTTACATGTAAAAATTGCTTGTTTTGTTTGTTAATTATCTTTTACGAATCTAATCCTCGTCTATTTTACAGTATAAAAACACACAATGGACGTTAAGGATAGACAACCGAATATTTTAGAAGACCTACCCGGGGACATGATTGATGAAATCTTGTCTAGAGTCGGTCAGAGTTCATCGGCACAATTATTTATGGCGAAATTAGTTTGTCAAACATTTGAAAGACGTTCCAGGCATGCCTTAGTTTATAAAAGGCTTTCCTTTAATAGATGGGGTATATCACATTGGGGAGATCATAAGTTACGCCGTATTTTATTTAAAGCATTGAATGCGGGGAACCCAGATGCAATTTTACGCTATGGGTTGAGAGCCTATTTTGACTCTACCTATCCCAACATAGGACTTCGTTCTTTAGAAAGAGCTACAAACATGCAACATAAAGAAGCATGTTATGTCTACGGGTTAGTAATGTTCGCTTCTCACCAAATCGAGAAAAAGAACATAGGATTGCAACTACTAAATAAAACATTCCCACAAGTGACGGATTCAGTAGTTGGAGTGAGAAATAAGATTTTTAGATTATTACGGGGCTGTTGGGCATTACATAACTCCCGTCCTTTTGAAAACGTTACAACATGCTACCTAGCCAACGGTCACAACGGTTATTTTCCACAAGATCAAGGATGGGAAATAATACTAGTAAAACCCGAATGCATGACTTGTTTCTGGACTTATGAATTACGTGTTTTTATTGCCTTTGCTGAACAACTTGCGTATTAACTAGAATTGTCTTCGCAACTGCCTTGTATTAAATTTATTGTGTGCTATATTTCATGCTATATGTAAAATAGCGGTATTGTAAGTTTGTAAAAATTGTATAAAAGTTTGAACGCGAAATATTATTATCAGTTTTTCATATAGAATTGTAGTAGTTGAATTGTATAGTAGCTACTAAGCATGAACTTAACGGGTAGGTACTACCCGAATTAAAAACTATAAAACGCTAATATGAAGAAAAAGCTTTTATAAATAAGTTCATATTATGCTACGAAATACTATTGACTACTCTTAAATTCTATATGATTAACTCAATACTTTTGGCTATTTTGAAGGAAATGGCACCGACGACTCATCAGAACTTGAAAATGAGTGAGGAAGAATTCCGTGTTTTCCCTGCTACGAACATAGCCGCAGTACAGGCCGCAATGCAAAATAACAACAATAACTCAGGTTCTAGCAGTGGAACTAATTCCACAAGAAATCGTTCAGGATGCTCATACAAAGAATTCACTGCCTGTATACCTTTGAAATTCGATGGAACCGAGGGTCCAATCGGATTGAAACGGTGGACCGAAAAGGTTGAATTGGTGTTTGCCATAAGTAAATGTACTGAAGAAGGCAAAGTAAAGTACCTCACGCATACCTTCACAGGTACTGTGTTAACGTGGTGGAATACCTATCTCGAGCAAGTGGGACAAGATACTTCTTATACATTACCGTGGTCAGCATTCAAACACCTGATGACTGAGCAGTACCGTCCCAGAAACAAGGTCAATAAACTCAAAGTAGAGCTTAAAGGATTACGAACACAAGGATTCGACATTACCACCTATGAACGATGATTCACAGAGTTGTGCCTATTGTGTCCAAGAGCGTTCGAGGATGAAGAAGAGAAGATCGACGCATTTGTAAAAGAGTTACCAGAAAGGATTCAAGAAGATGTGAGTTCACACGAGCCCGCCTCCATACAAAAGGCAAGTCGAATGGCTCACAAACTCATAAATCAAATTGAGAAAAGAATTAAAGAACAGGCGGCCGAAGTAGCCAACACGAAACAAGTCAAGAGAAAGTGGGAAGAAACCAGTGACAAGGGTCACCAATACAACAACAACAATAATTACAACCACAATCGCAACAACTATCCCAACAACCGCAACATCAACCGCAACAACAACAAACGTCTCAACAACAACTACAACAATCGTCCCAACAATAATAACAATTGCAACAACAACCATTTCAATAACAACAAACAGCAGAAACAGCCATGCCAAAGGTGTGCAGAGTACCATCCGAATGTGTTCTGCACAAAATTTTGCACCAAGTGTAAGAGAAATAGTCATAGCGCGGCAAAGTGTGAGATTTACGGACTGAAGAACAACATAATTAAAGGAACAAATAATGTCGGAACAAATAATGCCGCCGTAGTTTGTTATAAATGTGGAAAACCGGGCCACATTATTAGAAATTGCCCAAACCAAGGGAATACTAATGGGCAAGGCCGCGGAAGAGTTTTCAATATTAATGCGGTAGAAGCGCAGGAAGACCCGGAGCTTGTTATGTATACGTTTCTTATTGACAATACCTCTGCTTATGTTTTATTTGATTCGGGTGCGGATAGAAGCTATATGAGTAGAGATTTTTGTGCTAAATTAATTTGTCCACTGACGCCTTTGGATAATAAATTTTTACTCGAATTAGCAAACGGTAAATTAATTACAACAGATAATATATGTCGGAATTAAGAAATTAAACTGGTTAGCGAAACATTTAAGATTGATTTGATACCAGTAGAGTTAGGAAGTTTTGATGTGATAATTGGCATGGACTGGTTGAAAAAGGAGAGAGCAGAGATCATATGTTACAAAAATGGAATTCGCATTGTACGGGAAAAAGAAAAACCATTAATGGTGTACGGAGAAAAGAGCAACGCGAAGCTAAATCTTATTAGTAATTTGAAGGCGCAAAAGCTAATAAGAAAAGGTTGCTATGCTGTTTTAGCACATGTCGAGAAAGTACAAACCGAAGAAAAGAACATCAATGATGTTCCCGTCGCAAAAGAGTTTTCCGATGTATTTTCGAAAGAATTACCAGGACTACCTCCACACCGATCTGTTGAATTTCAAATAGATCTTGTACCAGGAGCTGCACCAATAGCTCGTGCTCCATACAGACTTGCACCCAGCGAAATAAAGGAACTCCAAAGCCAATTACAAGAACTTTTAGAGCGTGGTTTCATTCGACCAAGCACATCACCTTGGGGAGCTCCTGTTTTGTTTGTCAAAAAGAAGGATGGTACATTCAGATTGTGTATCGACTACCGAGAGTTGAACAAACTTACCATCAAGAACCGTTATCCACTATCGAGAATCGATGACTTATTTGATCAACTACAAGGCTCGTCGGTTTATTCGAAGATCGATTTACGTTCCGGGTATCATCAAATGCAGGTGAAGGAGGATGATATTCCAAAGACTGCTTTCAAAACGCGTTACGGTCATTACGAGTTTATAGTTATGCTGTTTGGATTGACTAACGCACCAACTGTGTTCATGGACCTCATGAACCGAGTGTGTGACCCATATCTTGACAAGTTTGTCATTATTTTCATTGATGACATACTCATTTACTCAAAGAATGATCAAGAGCACGAAGAAAATTTGAGAAAAGTGCTAGAATTATTGAGGAAGGAACAACTGTACGCAAAATTTTCAAAGTGTGCATTTTGGTTGGAAGAAGTTCAATTCCTCGGTAACATAGTGAACAAAGAAGGTATTCAAGTAGATCTGGCAAAGATTGAAACTGTTGAAAAGTGATAAACCCCGAAAACTTCGAAGCATATACGCCAATTTTTAGGACTGGCTGGTTACTACAGAAGGTTCATCCAAGATTTTTCCAAAATAGCAAAACCCTTGACTGCATTAACGCATAAAGGGAAGAAATTTGAATGGAAGGATGAGCAGGAGAAAGCGTTTCAATTGTTGATGAAAAAGTTAACTATGACACCTATATTGTCATTGCCTGAAGGGAATGATGATTTTGTGATATATTGTGATGCCTCAAAGCAAGGCCTCTGTTGGGTATTAATGCAACGAACGAAGGTAATTGCCTGTGCGTCTAGACAATTGAAGATTCACGAGCAAAATTATACGACTCACGATTTGGAATTAGGTGCTGTTGTTTTTGTATTAAAGACTTGGAGGCACTACTTATATGGGGTTAAAAGTATTATATATACCGAGCACAAAAGTCTCCAACATATATTTAATTAGAAACAGCTGAACATGAGACAGCGTAGGTGGATTGAATTGTTAAATGATTACGATTTTTAGATTCGTTACCACCCGGGGAAGGCAAATGTGGTAGCCGACGCTTTGAGTAGAAAGGACAGAGAACCTATGCGGGTAAAAGCTATGAATATAATTATTCGTACTAACCTTACTACTCAAATAAAGGAGGCACAACAAGGAGTTTTAAAAGAGAGAAATTTGTAGAATGAAATACCCAAAGGTTCGAAGAAACATCTTAATATTAGGGAAGACGGAACCCGGTATAGGGCTGAAAGAATTTGGGTACTAAAGTTTGGAGATGTGAGAAAAATGGTACTTCAGAAAGCACATAAAATTAGATACTCAATACATCTCGGAGCGGGAAAGATGTACAAAGATCTCAAGAAACACTTTTGGTGGCCGGGTATGAAAGCCGATATTGCTAGATATGTAGGAGAATATTTGACGTGTTCTAAGGTCAAATCTGAACATTAGAAACCATCAGGTCTACTTCAACAACTCGAAATCCCAGAATGGAAATGGGAAAACATTACCATGGATTTCATTACTAAATTTCCAAGGACTGCAAGTGGTTATGATACTATTTGGGTAGTAGTTGATCGTCTCACCAAGTCAGCACACTTTCTACCAATGAGAGAAAATGATAAAATGGAGAAGTTGGTGCAATTATACTTAAAGGAAGTTGTCTCTAGACATGGAATACCAGTCTCTATTATCTCTGATAGGAATGGCAGATTTGTTTCAAGGTTTTGGCAGACATTACAATAAGCATTGGAAACTCGTCTAGACATGAGTACTGCCTATCATCCACAAACTGATGGGCAGAGTGAAAGGACGATACAGACGCTTGAAGACATGCTACGAGCATGTGTTATTGATTTTGGAAATACTTGGGATCGACATCTACCATTAGCAGAGTTTTCCTACAACAACAGTTATCACTCGAGTATTGAGATGGCACCGTTTGAAGCACTTTATGGTAGAAAGTGCAGGTCTCCGATTTGTTGGAGTGAAGTGGGGGATAGACAGATCACGGGTCCGGAGATAATTTAAGAAACTACAGAGAAAATCATCCAAATTCAACAATGGTTGAAAACCACCCAAAGTCGACAAAAGAGCTACGCGGACATTAAAAGAAAAGATATAGAGTTTGAAATTGGAGAGATGGTCATGCTTAAGGTTTCACCTTGGAAAGGTGTTGTTCAATTTGGTAAACGGGGGAAACTAAATCCAAGGTACATTGGACCATTCAAGATAGTAGATCGTGTCGGACCAGTAGCTTACCGACTTGACTTACCTCAACAACTCGCCGGGGTACATAACACTTTTCATGTCTCGAATCTGAAGAAATGTTTTGCTAAAGAAGATCTCACCATTCCGTTAGACAAAATCCAAATCAATGAAAAACTTCAATTCATTGAAGAACCCGTCAAAATAATGGATCGTGAGGTTAAAAGACTTAAGCAAAATAAAATACCAATTGTTAAGGTTCGATGGAATGCTCGTAGAGGACCCGAGTTCACCTGGGAATGTGAAGATCAGATGAAGAAGAAATACCCGCACTTATTTCCAGAAGATGCATCAACACCTTCAACTCCTTAAAATTTCGGGACGAAATTTATTTAACGGGTAGGTACTGTAGTGACCCGAACTTTTCCATGATTATATATACTAAATGAAAACTATATTTGCATGATTAAATATTTCCAACATGTTAAGCAATCAAACTTGTTAAGACTTGATTAATTGAAATGAGTTTCATGTAGACAATTGACCACCCGAGTTGACCGACGATTCACCAACGTTAAAACTTGTAAAAACTATAGGATGATATATATATGGATATATATATATATATATATATATATATATATATATATATATATATATATATATATATATATATATATATATATATAGTTAACATGATATTATGATATATAGTATCTCACTAAGTATATTAACAATGATTTATATACATAAAATGAGATTATTGAATTAAGAAACTCGAAACGATATATATAATTATCGTTATGACAACGTCTTATTAAATACATATATATCATATTAAGATATTGTTTCACTATATTTAACATGATAAATGATAATTATATATATATATATATCATTAGGTATGTTATCAATGAACTACATATGTAAAACAAGTCTACTAACTTAAGAATTTCGAAACGATACATATATGTAATGATTATCGTTGTAACTACATTTTAATGTATATATATCATATTAAGATATATTCATACATCATAATATTATAATAATGTGATAATTTAACATCTCATTAGTTATGATAAACAATGGGTTAACAGCATTAAATGAGATCGTTAACTTAAAGCTTTCAATACAACACTTATATGTAACGACTAACGATGACTTAATGACTCAGTTAAAATGTATATACATGTAGTATATTAAGATGTATTAGTACACTTTTGAAAGACTTCATGACACATATCAAAGTACATCTACTTAACAAAAATACTTACAATTGCATTTTCATTCATTTTCATCAACAATTCTACTCGTATGCACCCGTATTCATACTCGTATAATACCCAGCTCCTAGACGTATATACTATTGGTATATACACATAATAATTTAGCTCTTAGCAGCCCTAGATAGTCACAAATATGTAGAACCAATCATTTGACAACTAGCATGAAATATCTAACAGAATTACAAACTAATGGAGCATATATCTTGACTCCATTTTCACGAATTCATGCACCCTCACAAACACTTTCATTTTTCAACTTTTATGCATCAAACACATCTCTCTCAAGTGTTCTTCCATTGTTCTAAGTGTTCTTCATCATCTTCATCAAAATATAGCTCAATCTAGTTCAAAAATCCTAACATAAAATAACTTACAAAACAACTACTCAAGAACATATCAAGAACACTTTCAAGGTTACTAGCTTACTTTCAATCTTGCAATTCCATTTCAAGAGATCATCCAATCTCAAGAAATCTTTGTTTTTTACAGTAGTTTATCTTTCTAAATCAAGGTAATACTCATATTCAAACTTTGATTCAATTTCTATAACTATAACAATCTTAATTCGAGTGATAATCTTACTTGAACTTGTTTTCGTGTCATGATTCTACTTCAAGAACTTTCAAGCCATCCAAGATCCTTTGAAGCTAGATCAATTTTTGTCACTTCCAGTAGGTTTACCTACTAAAATTGAGGTAGTAATGATGTTCATAACATCATTCGATTCATATATATATAACCATCTTATTCGAAGATCTAAACTAGTAATCACTAGAACATAGTTTAGTTAATTCTAAACTTGTTCGCAAACAAAGTTAATTCTTCTAACTTGACTTTTAAAATCAACTAAACACATGTTCTATATATATATGATATGCTAACTTAATGATTTAAAACCTGGAAACACGATGAACACCGTAAAACCGGACATACGCCGTCGTAGTGAAATCGGGGGCTGTTTTGGGTTAGATAATTAAAAACTATGATAAAATTTGATTTAAAAGTTGTCCTTCTGGGAAAATTATTTTTATTATGAACATGAAACTATATCCAAAAATCATGGTTAAACTCAAAGTGGAAGTATATTTTTCAAAATAGTCATCAATACGTCGTTTTTCAACTGAAATGACTACCTCTTACAAAATTGACTTGTAACCTGTATTTCGGACTATAAACTTATACTTTTTCTGTTTAGTTTCATAAATTTCAATTCATTATGAAACCATAGCAACTTGAATCACTCAAAACGGATTTAAAACGAAGAAGTTATGGGTAAAACAAGATTAGATAATTTTGCTTGTTGTAGCTACGTGAAATTTGTAAAAAATCTATATAAATCATAACTTAACTAACTTATATTGTATTATACATGTATTCTAACATATATTATGTAATCTTGGGATACCATAGACACGTATACAATGTTTTGACATATCATATCGACCCATATATATATATATATATATATATATATATATATATATATATATATATATATATATATATATATATATATATATATATATATATATATATATATATATATATATTATTTGGGAACAACCATAGAAACTCTATATACAGTAATGCTCGAGTTAGCTATACAGGGTTGAGGTTGATTCCAAAATTATATATATACTTTGAGTTGTGATCTAGCCTCAGACTTGTATACACTGGGTCGTGGATTGATTCGAGATAATATATATTGATTTATTTCTGTACATCTAACTGTGGACAACTAGTTGTAGATTACTAACGTTGAACTGCTAACTTAACAAACTTAAATCGTTAAAACATAATAAATAAAATGTTGTGAATATATTTCGATCATACTTTGATATATATGTATACATTTGTTATAGGTTCGTGAATCAACCCGTGACCAAGTCTTACTTCCCGAAGAAGTAAAAATATGTGAAAGTGAGTTATAGTCCCACTTTTAAAATCTAATATCTTTTGGGATGAGAATACATGCAGTTTTATAAATGTTTTACAAAATAGACACAAGTACGTGAAACTACATTCTATGGTTGAATTTATTAAACCGAATATGCCCCTTTTTAGTCTGGTAATCTAAGAATTAGGGAACAGACACCCTAATTGACGCAAATCCTAAAGATAGATCTATGGACACTAACAAGCCCCAGTCAGAGAATTTGAACTGCTTTAGTACTTCAATTTTATCATGTCTGAAGGGAGTTCCGGAATGATGGGGATATTCTATATGCAACTTGTTAATGTCTGTTACCAGGTGTTCACCATATGAATGATTTTTATCTCTTTGTATGGGATGATGTTTATGAAAAATGGAAATATAAAATCTTGTGGTCTATTATTACGATTTGATAAATATATAGGTTAAACCTATAACTCACCAACATTTTTGTTGACGTTTAAAGCATGTTTATTCTCAGGTGATTATTAAGAGCTTCCGCTGTTGCATGCTAATTTATGGACAAGAGTTGGAGTCAGCATGCTTGTATAATATTGTTTAAAAACTGCATTCGAAGACTTAAATTGATGTGTAATATTATTGTAAACCATTATGTAATAATCGTGTGGAAACTCTATATTTTAGATTATCATTATTTGATAATGATCGTAATATTTTTAAACCTTTATCGATAAAATAAAGGTTATGGTTTGTTTTAAAATCGAATCCAGTCTTTGAAAAACGTCTCATATAGAGGTCAAAACCTCGCAACGAAATCAATTAATATGGAATGTTTATAATCGATATGAACGGGACATTTCACATGAGACTATATCCAAAAATCTTGGTTAAACTCAAAATAGAAGTATGTTTTTCAAAATGGTCATCAAGATGTCGTTCTTTCGATGGAAATGATTACCTCTTTAAAAAAATGACTTGTAATCTGTAACTTTGACTATAAACCACCACTTTTTCAGTTTAGTTTAAAAAATTTCAGTTCGTTACGAAACCATAGCAATTTGATTCACTTAAAACGGATTTATAATGAAGAAGTTATGAGCAAAACAATATTGGTTAAAAATGGCTAAAATGACTACGTGATGATTTTACAAAAATCTATAATAACCACATCCTAGCTAATTTTTCTTGTATTATACATGTATTCTAACATGTTATGAGTATTTCCATGTAATATACTAATCTCGAATGAGTCCGAGACAATATCATGTAATCTTGAATAGTTAAGACATTAGTTACACAATACGTCAGATAAATCAAAAGACCCACATACACAATACGTGTAACTACAATAGCGGTATCGTGGGTCATGATTGAGTCTTATACAATACGTGTATACTATGTTTTGATTATTACAGGGTGATATTTTGAATTATATACGTACTACTAACATTGGACTACTAATTGTGGACTACTAACGTTGGACTGCTAACTTGACAACTTAAATCGTCATCATGTAAATAAAAATATGATGTGAATATATTTCTATCATACCTTGATATATATATATATATATATATATATATATATGTATATATTTGTTATAGGTTCATGAATCGATCCGTGGCCAAGTCTTACTTTCGACGAATTGAAAATCTGTAAAAGTGAGTGTTGAGTCCCCAAAATAATTAAGGATTTAATTATGACAAAACTGTAATTTATTTGCACTAAAATGTTATGTGCAGCCAGCACAAGTTTGTTTATGTATAGATAGCAGATATTGCTGTGTCAAGTGTTTAGTTTGCTGCTTAGTCTACCAGCACAAGGTAGACAGTGTTCTTCAATCAGCACAGGATGTATACTCAGCAATTCAATAATATCAAATGACTCACCAATGAAGAACCAGCATAGCTGGATGGCAGCTTACTACACAAGACAGCTATGCTTCATTACAAGCATAGTAGTTTCCTGAGTGGTCTACATCAATTGTACTATTTAACAGAAGTCAAAGACAAAGTTGAACAGGAAAGGACACGCGTTGGCGGTTGACAAGTGACCTTACAAGACCACGTGGGAATGCATAAGTTTAACGCATGTGCAGACATGTGCTATACTTTATCAATGCCTAGGGAACACAACATTCTATTTGTTTAAATAAATAGTGGTGCCAAACCAAATTGGGGTGTTCCTGCAAATAGCTACCAAAGAGGAAAGAGGAGAGCATGTTCTCTGATGCAGTTATCCCCACAAGTACAGACATCCTATGTACCAGTGGACAATGGAACAATTACACGGATAAAAGGACTACTATAAATTGTTGTATCCACTATTGTAACAACTAGTGGTGTGGGTTTTATAAATTAGAGTCCAAAACGTGTAATAGCTTTAAGTTTATCCTCATAGCTATACTTAGGTAAATCTATATCAACCAACTATCATTCCGCCAAGAATAGTTGTAATTCTTTGTAATTTAATCAATAAAGAATAACAGTTGAAAAATTACCTTTGACTCTGTTTAAACTACCTGCTTGAATACTAAACTGTGATTAATTGGTAAGTTAATTAAAAGAAATTGTATTCACCCTCCCCCCCCCCTCTCTACAATACTCCTGTTAATCAAGGGACCAACAACTGGTATCAGAGCTTCAGTCTTGATAATTTAATATCTTGGATCTGAATTCTCTCATGGCTGCATACTCAAATACAGCTTACCTTGAAAATGGCTCATCCAATAGACCACCCAAATTTGATGAAGATGAGTATGAAACTTGGAAGGCAAGGTTCATGCTTCACCTGGTGTCTATTGACCCACTTATGCCTGATATTGCCACAGATGGTCCATTTGTCCCAACTGAAACTATTGATAGCATTCCAGGCACTACAATGGTAGAGAGGTTGTTCTCACTCCAGCCAAATGGGATGCTGAGTACAAACGTCGTGTTAGACTTGACCCTAAGATCAGAACTCTGTTAGCTATAACTTTACCTAATCACCTGTTCAAACTCATTAAGGGAAAACTGAATGCTAAGCTTATGTTAGACTATCTAGATGTTACTTATGAAGGCATGGATGAGGTTAGGCAGAACAAGATTATTGCTTTGAAAAGAGAGTATGAAATGTTCTTTGCCTATAAGAATGAGACCCTTAAGCAAACCTTCATTAGGTTTAACTCTTTAGTTGCTGACCTGCTTACTTTGAAAATCACATATACTGATTTTGAACAAGTAAACAAATTCATTGACTCATTGTCTGCCAAATGGAAACCAGTGACTGACCCTCTAAGAACCACCCAGACTTTAAAGAACTTTAACATGTCTTCCCTCTATGGTACACTTTGGAACCATAAGAAGGCAGAAGCTAAACTTGAACTAAACTTGAAAGAAAACTTTAAGTCTGCCCCCACCACTTCAAAATCTTTTAAAACAGATGATACTGCTCTTATGGCTGCTGTTAAAAAGAAAGCTCACAAGGCTTTACTGGTTCAAAAGTTGACAGCAGAAGAAGAGTCAGCTGAAGATGATGTGGATAGTGGTACTGGTTCTGAAGAAAGTGATAATGATGAAGATGATGTGGAAGGTTTTGCTGAAGGTATGGCTTTGCTAGCTAGGCAGTTCAAAAGGTTTAATCGTAACAAAACTAGCAAGTCATACAAAGGGAGTAAGAAACCAAGTGCTATGTATAGCAGCAAATCAGTCAAGGGTCCTAAATCTGAGTGTTACAATTGTGGGAAGGTTGGATATTTTGCTGCTGAATGCATGTCCAGGAAACCTTATGTCTCACATGCTAACTCTTTCTCAAAAGCTGACAAGTACAAGAACAAGTACAAAGCTATGAAAGATCAGATGAAGGAAAGTGCAAAGGCTGATAAGAAGGGAAAGAAGTCAGAAAAGGTTCTAGTTGCTGAGCAACATGACTGGGATGAAACCAGCTCTTCTTCATCGTCTGACAGTGATACTAATAATGATGATGCTGGTTATGCTTCTGGTAGAAAGCTGTGTTTGATGGCCAAGGAGGTCGAGGAGTCTGACGAGGATGATAATGGTAGTACGTTTATGGGTGATATGATGGAAGCTGATCTGAAAAAGGATTCACCTCAATGGAAATCTGAAATGCTGTATAAGGTTGATAATTTTCGAACTTATACTGAAGATGAAAAAACTGAAATGTTTGACTACCTTAGAGTTGATTTATGTAGAGGCAGTAAACGTGAAGAAGTTTTAAAATCTGATAACAAATCTCTAATTGAAAAAATTAAAGGCAAAAACAATGAAACTAAAATCTTGAAAGATGAAATTTCAAAACTTGAAAAACAAAATTTTGCCTTAAAGTCTCTTCACGTTGAGGCAGCAGAGGTTAAGAACCAGCTAAACAATCTCAAAAATATTGTTGCTTCCTGGTGTACATCTGCTCAACGCACAACAAAATGTGTGAATGAGCAGGTGCCTGCCCAAGTTGAAGCATTCTTTGCTTGTGACTATGCTGCTGCTGCTGCTCTTGCAGAAGTTACTTACATGGACCCCATTCTCGAAACTGATCCTGAAGCTGTCTTGCCAAATACTTTTGCCAAGATAGTTAAGGGTAAAAAGGTCTTAACAAATAAGTTTGTCAGACCTACAGAGATCACACCACCGTTCATGAAAGAAATCTTGGAGGATGAAGTAAAATCCAAGGAAACCAGTACTTCAATTGATGAAACTACTGATCCCTCAAGCATTTACTACATGACTCTAAAGGAAAAACACATTAAAAGGGAAATCACTGAAAACAACCAAAGAAAGTCAAAAACAATTGATTCCCCTTCATGTTCAAATTCCACCAATGCTGAGCCAGCTGATGAAAATTGTACTGGTCAACCAGTAGCTGCTGACAAGCCAGCAAAACGCAATACTGGCAAGTCAAAGGCAACAATCAAGATTCTCACGAATCGTCCGGTATCAGCTGACGGGTCAGTAACTTCCCATATTGGCTCGTCGAACAACAAAGGCAAGGCATTATACCATGATTATGGTACTGGTTCTAGAAGGAAAGCTGCCCTTAAGGGAAAAGCTAAAGTGAACCAAATTGTGGAATCATGTGCTGAGTCATCTATCACTGAGATAATGACTGTCAAGCTTGACCAACTCATAGCTACCATATCTTTAAGTAGACCCGATCTTACTGCACCCATTTACTCAGTGTATGACCAGTCACCGATACCAAATGTGAGAAAATGCTACTAGCGTGGCAGCAAGTTTCACTTAGCCAGCCGGTGTACTCTAACTTTAACTCCATCTGCTGTTTCCTCTTCAAGCAAGCCAGCGGACAGGAAGAGATCATCAAAGATGACCCTTCCAGAACCCATCCTTGGATGGGTTCCCAAAAAGAACTAATCTCTTAGCTACTGTGCAGGGCATTCAAAACAAGCAAATCTGGTATCTCGATAGTGGTTGTTCGAGACATATGACCGGATGTAAGTCCCTGCTGATGGACTATCAAGATTAGGATGGTCCAGTTGTATCATATGGAGATAATTCGCTGGGTTACACAAAGGGTTTTGGTACTTTAACAAATGGGAATGTTACATTTTCAAATGTAGCATATGTCGTTGGGCTTAAACATAATCTACTCAGCATAAGCCAACTGACAAGCAAAAGTAAGATAGTCCAGTTCAAAAGGAAGATTGACACTATTTTTGATAAGACAGGAAAGCCACTGCTGATAGCAAAAAGACATGAGAACATGTATCAAATTGACATGAACACAGCAGTCACAATAACTGATACTTGTTTTTTTATTCAAAGGCAGCAGACAACCTTAAGTGGTTATGGCACAAGAGACTCTCACATCTCAACTTCAAAGATATTCATAAGTTATCTAGTAAAAGTTTGGTGTCTGGGCTACCCACAATGTCTTATGTGAAGGACAGACTGTATCCTGGATGTGAAAAAGGGAAGCATCACCATGCCTCATTCAAGTCAAAGCAGATTTCATCTGTTGAAAAACCATTTCACCTACTTCATATGGATCTTTTTGGTCCTGTTAATATAGTCTGCCATAGTGGGAAGAAGTAAACATTGGTAATTGTTGATGAATATTCCAGATACACTTGGGTATTCTTTTTGAAGCAAAAGAGTGAAGCTGCTGATAAAATTATCAATTTTATCAAAAGAATGGAACTACACAATGGGTAACTGGTGAAGCAGCTTAGAAGTGATCATGGTACAGAATTCAAAAATGCTACTTTGGAAGAATTTTGTGCTGACAAAGGTATTTCACATAATTTTTTTACTGTGAGAACACCTCAACAGAATGGTGTTGCAGAAATAAGAAACAGAACTCTCATTAAAGCAGCAAGATCTATGTTGGCTGAGTCTAGGCTGAAAAATTCATATTGGGCAGAAGCTGTGAACACTGCATGTTTTACCCAGAATAGATCTTTAATAGTGAAAAGACATCATAAAACTGCTTATGAAGTTCTCAAAGGCAGAAGACCTTCAATTTTATTTCTTCATGTATTTGGCACTCCTTGTTTCATTCTAAACAATAGGGATCAGCTAAGCAAGTTTGAAGCTAAGGCTGATGAAGGTATATTTCTTGGATATTCCAACATGTCAAAGGCATATAGGATTTTCAATAAAAGAAGGGGTTGTTTTGAAGAATCTATTAATGTTACTGTTGAGTCCCCAAAATAATTAAGGATTTAATTATGACAAAACTGTAATTTATTTGCACTAAAATATTATGTGCAGTCAGCACAAGTTTGTTCATGTATAGACAGTAGATTTTGCTGTGTCGAGTATTTAGTTTGCTGCTCAGTCTACCAGCACAAGGTAGACAATGTTCTTCAATCAGCACAGGATGTGTACTCAGCAAATCACGAACATGGAGTGGCTCAGCAATGAAGAACCAGCACAGCTGGAATGCAGCTTACTACACAAGACAGCTATTCTACATTATAAGCATAGTAGTTTTCCGAGTGGTCTACATCAATGGTACTATTTAACAGAAGTCTAAGACAAAGTTGAACAGAAAAGGACACGCGTCGGCGGCTGACAAGTGACCTTACAAGACCACGTGGGAATGCAGAAGTTTAACGCATGTGCAGACATGGTTTATACTTTGTCAACACCTAGGGAACACAACATTCTATTTGTATAATCAAATAGTGGTGCCAAACCGAATTAGGTTATTCCTGAAAATAGCTACCAAAGAGGAAAGAGGAGAGCATGCTCTCTGATATAGTTGTCTCCACAAGTACAGACATCCTATGTACCAGTGGACAATAGAACCATTACACGTTTAATAGGACTACTATAAATTGTTGTATCCACTATTGTAACAACTAGTCGTGTGGGTTTATTTTTATATAGTCAAAACGTGTAATAGCTGTTAGTTTACCTCTTAACTATAATCTAGGTAATCTGTATCACCAACTATCATTCCGCCAAGGATAATTGTGATTCTTTGTGATTCAATCAATAAAGAATAACTGTTGAAAATTACCTGTGACTCTATTTATTTGCATGGTTGAATACTAATCGAGTTTAACTGTTAAGTTATCTTAAAAGAAATTGTATTCACCCCCCTACAATACTCCTGTTGTTATCAAGGGACCAATAACTGGTATCAGAGCTTCAGTCTTGATAATTAATATCTTGGATCTGAATTCTCTCATAGATGCATATTCTAATACAGCTTACCTTGAAAATGGCTCATCCAATTGACCACCCAAATTTGATGAAGATGAGTATGAAACTTGGAAGGCAAGATTCATGCTTCACCTTGAGTCTATTAACCCACTCATGCCTGGTATTGCCACAGATGGTCCAGTTGTGCCTACTGAGACTATTGGTAGTGCACCAGCTACAGCTGACACTCCTGCTATTCCTGGCAGAGAGGTTATTCTCACCCCTTCTAGATGGGATGCTGAGGATAAACGTCGTATTGGACTTGACCCTAAGATCAGAACCTTGTTAGCTATAACTTTGCCTAACCCACTGTTCAAAATGATTAAGGGAAAAGAAAATGCCAAGCTTATGTTGGACTATCTAGATGTTACTTATGAGGGTATGGGAGAAGTTAGGCAGAACAGAATGATTGCTTTAAAATGAGAATACGAAATGTTCTTTGCCTACACGAATGAAACCCTAAGCAAACCTTCATTAGGTTTAACTCCTTGATTGCTGACCTGATCACTTTGAATGTCACCTATACTGAGTTTGAACAAGTAAACAAATTCATAGATTCACTGCCTACTAAATGGAAATCTGTTACTGACCCTTTAATAACCACTCAGACCCTAAAGAACTTTAATATGTCTTCTCTCTACTGTTCACTTTGGAACCATGAGAAGGCAGAGGCTAAATTTGAACTTAACTTGAAAGAAAACTTTAGGTCTGCTCCCACCACTTCAAAATCTTCTAAGATAGATGATACTGCTCTTATTGCTGCTGCTAAAAAGAAAGCTCAAAAGGCTTTACTGGTTCAAAAGTTGTTAGCAGAAGAAGAGTCAGCTGAGAGTGATGTGGATAGTGGTACTGGGTCTGAAGAAAGCAGTGACGATGAAAGTGATGCAGAAGGGTTTGCTGAAGGTATGGCTTTGCTGGCTAGGCAGGTCAAAAGGTTCAATCGTAATAGAACCAGCAAGTCATACAAAGGGAGTAAGAAACCGAGTGCTAGGTGTAGCAGCAAGTCAGTTAAGGGTCCTAAATCTGAGTGTTATAATTGTGGGAAGGTTGGACATTTTGCTGCTGAATGCATGTCCAGGAAACCTTCAACTTCACATGCTAACTCTTTCTCAAAAGCTGACAAGTACAAGAACAAGTACAAAGCTATGAAAGCTCAGATGAAGGAAAGTGCTAAGACTGATAAGAAGGGTAAAAACCTAGAAAAGGTTCTAGTTGCTGAGCATCATGATTGGGATGAAACCAGCTCATCGTCTTCCTCTGATAGTGATACTGATGATGATGGTGCTGGTTATGCTCCAGAAAAGAAGCTGTGTTTAATGGCCAAGGAGGTCAAGGAGTCTGATGAGGATGATAGTGGTAGCATGTTTTTGGCTGATATGAGGGAAGCTGATCAGAAAAGAGATTCTCCTCAATGGAAAACTGAATTGATGTATAAGGTTGATAATTTTCGAACTTATACTAATGATGAAAAGGCCAAAATGTTTGACTACCTAAGAGTTGACTTATGTAAAGGCAGTAAACGTGAAGAAGTTTTGAAAACTGACAACAAATCTTTAAATGAGAAACTTAAATGCAAAAATGATGAAATTAAAATCTTGAAAGATGATATTTCCAAACTTGAAAAACAAAACTTTGCTTTAAGGTCTCTTCACGTTGAGGCAGCAGAAGTTAAGAACCAGCTGGATAATATTAAAAAGGTTGTCGCTTCGTGGTGTACATCTGCTCAACGCACAGCAAAGTGTGTTAATGAGCAGGTGCCTGCCCAAGTTGAAGCTTTCTTTGCTGGTGACTATGCAGCTGCTGCTGCTATTGCAGAAGTTACTTTCATGGACCCAATTCTTGAAACAGATCCTGAAGCTGTCTTGCCAAATACTTTTGCCAAGATAGTTAAGGGTAAAAAGGTCTTAACAAATAAGTTTGTTAGACCTACTGTGTCCCCACCACCTGCCATGAAAGAAATTTTGTAGGATGAAGTTAAAGCAAGAGAAGCCAGTACCTCAATTGATGTGACTACTGACCCCTCAAGCATCTACTACATGACTCCAAAAGAAAGACGTATCAAAAGGGAAATCACTGAAAATAATCTTAGAAAAATTAAACCAACTGATTCCCCTTCGTGTTCGAGTTCCAATTGTGCTGAGCTAGCTGATGACAAACTTACTGGTCCACCAGTAGCTGCAGACAAGCCAGTCAAACGTTATACTGGCAAGTCCAAGGCATCAGGAAAAACTTCTTCTAGCGCATCAGCTTCAGTAGACAAGCCAGTAACTTCCCACGCTGGCTCGTCAAATGATAAAGGTAAAGCAATACGTCATGACTATGGTACTGGTTCCAAGAAGAAAGCTGCCCTTAAGGGAAAAGCAATAATGGACTCGAATGAAGAGCTGTCTATCACTGAGATTATGATAGTCAAGCTTGACCAGCTAATTGAGGCAGTAACCAAACATCGCCCCGATCCCCTTTACTCTGTGTATGACCCATCGCCGATACCAAGTGTGAGAAAATGCTACAAATCTCTTAGCTACTGTGCAGGGCATTCAAAACAAGCAAATCTAGTATCTCGATAGTGGTTGTTCGAGACATATAACCGGATGTAAGTCCCTGCTGATGGACTATCAAGAAAAAGATGGTCCAGTTGTTTCGTATGGAGATAATTCATTGGGTTACACAAAGGGTTTTGGTACTTTGACTAATGGGAATGTCACATTCTCAAATGTTGCATATGTCATTGGGCTTAAACATAATTTACTCAGCATAAGCCAACTGATAAGTAAGAACAAGATAGTCCAATTCAGAAGAAAAATTGGCACTATTTTTGATAAGACAGGGAAGCCACTGCTGACTGCAAAACATCATGAAAACATGTATCAAATTGACATGAACACAGCAGTCACAACAACTGATACTTGTTTCAATTCGAAGGCAGCAGATAACCTGAAATGGTTATGGCACAAGAGACTCTCACATCTCAACTTTAAAGATATTCACAAATTATCCAGTAGAAGTTTGGTGTCTGGGCTACCCACCATGTCTTATGTAAAGGACAGACTGTGTCCTTGTTGTGAAAAAGGAAAACATCACCATGCCTCATTCAAATCAAAGCAAATCTCATCTGTTGAGAAGCCATTTCATTTACTTCATATGGATCTTTTTGGTCCTGTTAATGTGGCCAGTTGTAGTGGGAAGAAGTATACACTGATTATTGTTGATGCGCATTCCAGATACACCTAGGTATTCTTTTTGAAGCAAAAGAGTGAAGCTGCTGATGAAATTATCAATTTTATCAAAAGAATGGAGCTTTTAAATGGGAAACTGGTGAAACAGCTAAGAAGTGATCATGGTACAGAATTCAGAAATGCTACATTAGAAGAATTTTATGCTGATAAAGGTATTTCACAGAACTTTTCTGCAGTGAGAACACCTCAACAAAATGGTATTGCAGAAAGAAGAAACAGAACTCTCATTGAAGCAGCAAGATCTATGTTAGCTGAGTCTGGGCTGAAAAATTCATATTGGGCAGAAGCTGTGAACACTGCATGTTTTACCCAGAATTGATCTTTAATAGTGAAAAGACATCAAAAAACTGCTTATGAAGTTCTCAAAGGAAGAAAACCCTCAATCTCATTTCTTCATGTATTTGGCACTCCCTGTTTCATTCTAAACAATAGGGATCACCTGGGCAAGTTTGATGCTAAGGCTGATGAAGGTATATTCTTGGGATATTCCAACATGTTAAAGGCATATAGGGTTTTCAATAAAAGAAGGGGTTGTTTTGAAGAATCAATTAATGTTACATTTGATGAAACTGCCCCAGCCTCATCTTCCAGTCAAGAAGATGAAGAGTTATTGTTTGAAGAGCCTACTCATCAAGCTCTTGATGATGAAGAGGAACCAGCTGCAGATCCCTCGCCAATCCATGTTGATGGGTTCTCTGATGATGAGATGGAACATTCTGTTCCATCTGTGTGTAAACCAAGTGGACCTACTGGCTTTACTGAAGTCCTACAACTTGAGCATAGGTCTACTGGTTCTGAAGGATCATAAGCTGGTACTGGTTTCATTAATACTGAACAGCTGTCTCCAACTGCTGCTCATACCTTTGAACCAGCTGATGATCAAGATGCTATGTGTTCCACGACAAGCTCACCTGTTCATAACACTAGATAGACAAAAGAGCATCCAATTGAGCAAGTTATTGGTAATCTGGCTAGTGGTGTTAAAACAAGAAGGCATGCAACTAGCAATTTCTGTATGCATTTAAATTTTGTGTATACCATTGAACCTAAATGTACTAATGAAGCAATCAAAGATTCAAGCTGGGCAGGAGCTATACAAGAAGAGATCTCCCAGTTTGATAGGAATAAGGTTTGGACCTTGGTACCTAAACCTGATGATGAAACTAAGAAAATCATTGGTACCAAGTGGGTTTTCAAGAACAAGATGGATGAAGATGGGATTGTGATCAGAAACAAAGCTAGATTGGTAGCTCATGGATTCAAACAGGAAGAAGGATTGGATTATGGAGAGACTTATGCTCCAGTGGCTAGGATGGAAGCTATCAGACTGTTCTTGGCATATGCTACTAAGATGAACTTTAGGGTATTCCAGATGGATGTTAAATCTGCATTTCTAAATGGGAAGCTGCAAGAAGAAGTTTATGTCAAACAGCCTCCTAGTTTTGTAAGCAATAAATATCCAGACCATGTCTACAAACTAGACAAAGTTCTTTATGGCCTCAAACAGGCTCCAAGAGCATGGTATGAGACACTTCATGTGTATCTCACTGGTATAGGTTTTAAAGTTGGAACAATTGATACCACTCTGTTCTCAAAAGAGACAGATGGTGATCTCTTGCTGGTACAGATATATGTGGATGATATTATTTATGGATCTAAAAATGAGAAACATTGTCAAAATTTTTCAAAACTTATGTCAAAGACATATGAAATGAGCTTACAAAGAGATTTGCAATACTTTTTGGGATTGCAAATTAAACAACTTGATGATGGATTTTTTATAAGTCAGGATAAATATATCAAAGATATGCTAAAGAAATTTGGTCTGACCTGTTTAAAAGATATAGGGACTCCAATGGCAGCATCTATCAAAATTGATGCTGATCCCAATGGTGAACCAATCAATATCACTGAATACAGAGGTATGATTGGGTCCCTACTTTATCTCACAGCCAGCAGACCAGATATTATGTTTGCCACTTGTCTCTGTGCCAGATATCAAGCTGATCTTAAAGAGTCACGTTTGCTAGCAGTAAAAAGGATATTTAGGTATCTGAAAGGTACTGCTAAACGTGGTCTTTGGTATCCCAAAGACCAGGATTTTGAGCTAATTGGGTATTCAGATGCTGACTTTGCAGGGTGTAAAATAGACAGGAAAAGTACTACTGGTGGTTGCCAGTTACTGGGTGGTAGGCTAGTCAGCTAGATGAGCAAAAAGCAAAATACTGTGTCCACATCCACTGCTGAGGCAGAATACATTTCTACTGGTAGCTGTACTGCTCAAGTACTATAGATGCAAAGCCAGCTGAAAGACTATGGTGTTCATGTTACAAAGACTCCAATCTACTGTGACAACACAAGCGCAATAGCTATCACCAACAATCCTGTGATGCATTCAAGAACAAAGCACATTGACGTTCGATATCACTTCATAAGGGATCATGTTCAAAAAGGAGATGTGGAGCTACATTTTATTTCAACAGACCAGTAGTTAGCAGATCTATTCACAAAGCCCTTAGATGAGAAACATTTTAACTATCTCATCTTTGAGCTGGGTATACTTGAACTTTAAATAAAAGAAAATTTTTCTTGGTGTGCTGGCTCTACAACATGTAGGGCAAACCAGTAAGTCATTTTTTGTTAACTTACTGCCTACAGGTAAAACACTCAGCACAACAAGGTCTTTTATACTTTGGTTAATCAAATTTTTTTTGAAATAATAAATTGCTCACAAAATTAAATGATTCCTTAAATCTGAAATTCATTTACTCCCAATGATTTAAATTAAATTCATGACATATTAAATATAACAAAGTATTTTGTATTTAATACTGATAATGCTAAAAACGAACATATATTTCATAGCATTATTCCTCAAGAAAGACAAGCTTTTAGTTGCAATTGTTCTATTTAAAAGTGATATTCGTTTAAATAATAAAAGGTGAAGACAAAAGACAGATTCGACGAATTGAAGACGCAAACGACCAAAAAGCTCAAAAGTACAAAAGACAATCAAAGAGGTTCCAATTATTGATAAGAAACGTCTCGAAATTACAAGAGTACAAGATTCAAAACGCAAAGTACAAGATATTAAATTGTACGCAAGGACGTTCGAAAATCCGGAACCATGACCAGAGTCAACTCTCAACGCTCGACGCAACGGACTAAAAATTACAAATCAACTATGCACATAAATATAATATAATATTTAAATAATTCTTATAATTATTTATATATTATATAATATATTATAAACCGTCAGCAAGAAAGGCTCCAAACTTGTGTGAGCTGTAAAAGCAAACTCCGCGAGTTGCGGAGTTTGCAGTGCAAAAACTACGCGAGTCGCGGAGCCCCTAATTTTGAAACTGCCTATAAAGCTCGCGCATTCTGATCGTAAAAAAAAACATATATCCATCCTGTCTATATCTATACGTAAATATTTATATTTATATTTTAATTTTAATTTTAATTTTAATCCTAATAATAAGGGTATGTTAGCAAATGTTGTAAGGATGTAAGTCAAAATTCTGTCCGTGTAACGCTACGCTATTTTTAATCATTGTAAGTTATGTTCAACCTTTTTAATTTAATGTCTCGTTGCTAAGTTATTATTATGCTTATTTAATCCGAAGTAATCATGATGTTGGGCTAATTACTAAAATTGGGTAATTGGGCTTTGTACCATAATTGGGGTTTGGACAAAAGAACGACACTTGTGGAAATTAGACTATGGGCTATTAATGGGCTTTATATTTGTTTAACTAAATGATAGTTTGTTAATGTTAATATAAAGATTTACAATTGGGCATCCCTATAAATTACCATATACACTCGATCGGACACGATGGGCGGGGTATTTATATGTACGAATAATCGTTCATTTAACCGGACACGGGAATGGATTAATAGCCACTAGAATAATTAAAACAGGGGTGAAATTATGTACAAGGACACTTGGTATAATTGATAACAAAATATTAAAACCTTGGGTTACACTCAGTCGACATCCTGGTGTAATTATTAAACAAAGTATTAAAATCTTGTTACAGTTTAAGTCCCCAATTAGTTGGAATATTTGACTTCGGGTATAAGGATAATTTGACGAGGACACTCGCACTTTATATTTATGACTGATGGACTGTTATGGACAAAAACCAGACGGACATATTAAATAATCCAGGACAAAGGACAATTTACCCATGGGCATAAAACTAAAACCAACACGTCAACCATCATGATTACGGAAGTTTAAATAAGCATAATTCTTTTATTTCATATTTAATTTCCTTTATTTTATATTTAATTGCCCTTCTAATTATCGCATTTTTATTGTTATTGTATTTAATTGCACTTTTAATTATCGTACTTTTTTTAATTATCGCAAGTTTATTTTATCGCATTTTTATTAATCGCAATTTCATTATCGTTATTTACTTTACGCTTTAAATTAAGTCTTTTATTTATTATTTTACATTTGGTTTTAACTATGACTAAAGTTTTAAAATCGACAAACCGGTCATTAAACGGTAAAAACCCCCCTTTATAATAATAATATTACTTATATATATATTTGTATTTTTATGAAAGTAAACTAATATAGCGTTAAGCTTTGTTTAAAGATTTTCCCTATGGAACGAACCGGACTTACTAAAAACTACACTACTGTACGATTAGGTACACTGCCTATAAGTGTTGTAGCAAGGTTTAAGTATATCCATTCTATAAATAAATAAATATCTTGTGTAAAATTGTATCGTATTTAATAGTATTTTCTTGTAAAATTTAATAGTATTTCGTACACCCCGCTGCACACATCAAGTATTTTTGGCGCCGCTGCCGGGGATCAACTTAAAAGCCGAAAGCGCAACGCTAATATATATAAAAAAAAAGATTTTTAGTTTACTTTTATTAAAATTCGTTTTTATAAAAATACGTTTTAAATATTCAAAAATATTAAAAGAAAAAACAAAAAATATAAATATTTTTAGGAGTTTGATAAATATTTAAGTTTTATAAAGTTTCTTTAGTTTGTAAAAATATAAGTTTTATTTAATTTATTTTATAAATATATTTTATAAATATAAAACCGAAAATATATATATATATATATATATATATATAAATCTAGCTTTAAGATTTTTATTTATAAAATTATAAAGTAGTTCTATTTTTATTCTAGTTTTTAAAATATAAGTTTTTATTATATAAAAATTTTAGATTATAAAACAGAAAATATAATATAAAAAAAAAGTCGAATAAAAAAAAAACTGTACCTAAGTTGAATTCTGGAACCCCGCGACTCGCGGGGTTTGCTGCTTGGAATACCGCAACTCGCGGAGACACTCTGACACCGACAGAAACCCTAAACTGCATTTAATTACGGATAATTATTAATTATTATTATTATTAACCCTAATTAATTATTATTATTATAATTAGTTTTATTTTAAAGTTTCTTTTTATTTAATTTATATTTTAGTTAAATTAGTTTAATTAAATTGTAAAATTAATAGTTTTAATAAATAAATAATATAAAAATAATATTTTTATAAAATTTGTACTTTTTACAACTTTTTGTATATTTTTATATTTCGTTTCTTTTTAATCGTTTTAGCGTAATATTTGTATTTTTAGCTCATATTTAGTTTTAAACTTAGTTTTTGCCATAGTTATTTTTACTTCTATATTTTTAGGATTTGCCGTAGAATTCTTTAAGTGCTTTTTCTTTAGACTAAGATTTAGGTACTTTAGAACTTTGCGACGCCTTTTTAAGTTTTAGTTTCTTTTTAAGTTATTTCCATTTGGGATTTAGTTTTTCTTGTAAGCTTAAATATTTTTAGACGACTTTTACCTATGTATCAATTATCATTCCAATTAGTAATCTCAATTTGCGATTATAATTTTAAGTTGGTTGTAGTAATAAGGTTAGGTTAGTCAAGTATTTTTAAGTTTTATAAGTTTCTTTTATTTTTCCGTCACCTTTTATTTTTCAACCATTTTTCTTTTTCGACCTTTTTCGACGAACTCTTTTTCTTTCTTATTTCTCGCTATTCTAGTTTTAGGACATAGATTTTTATTCTACTTCTTTTCTAAATTTCTTAAAATTACGAAAATTTATTTTAAGTGGTTAAATTAATAGACATCAAAATTTTCTGGTTCGTAGTAATAGTTGGATTTGTATGTGGACCGGGTTATTGGAGCCAAACAGTCCTCAATTATATTGAGACCAAACGAATCCTGCCCCTCTGCTGCATCTTTTGGCTATTCGAAACGTGGGCAAAATCAGAAAAGTCTATTGATTGGATAACTTATTATAATTTTTTCTTTCCTTTTAAAAACTAATAGGATATTCAGTGAATGCACCGAGCAAGACGTTCACCACCTTTTGTACGTTCACCACCTGTAACTAGATCAAGACATTTAGCAAATATTACCACCGTTGATTTTTCTTTAGAATCGTCATCCAGTCGACCAAGTACTCCAGTTCAAATTTCCGATAATCCATTTTTTGAACCCGACCTCACAATTGAGAATCCGAAGAATATTCAGGAACGATTCGTAGATCCTGAACCACTAAATTTTACTCCGGAACCACCAATCATTCAAACAGAGATTGTTGAGGAACGAACCATTAAATCAGAATCCTCTAGTGATTCGGATTCAACAAATTCAATTATGGAGAATCTGGAACCTTTAAGTATGGAAGACCGAATGAGAGCTAAACGCACTGGCCAAGGTCACGCAATTACTCATCCAGACATTAATGCGCCAGATTATGAAATCAAAGGACAAATTCTACACATGGTGACTAATCAATGCCAATTTAGTGGTGCGCCGAAGGAAGATCCAAATGAACATCTACGTACCTTTAATAGGATCTGCACACTATTTAAAATCCGAGAAGTTGAGGATGAACAGATATATCTCATGTTATTTCCCTGGACTTTAAAGGGAGAAGCCAAAGATTGGTTGGAATCGTTACCTGAAGGGGCGATTGATACATGGGATGTTTTAGTTGAAAAATGTCTTAAACAATTCTTTCCTGCATCTAAAGCCGTAAGACTTCAAGGAGAAATTGTTACGTTCACACATAAGCCAAATGAAACTCTATATGAGGCGTGGACTAGATTTGGAAAGTTGTTAAGAGGATGTTTGCAACATGGTTTAGACACCTGTCAAATAGTACAAATATTCTACCAAGGATGCGACATCACTACAAGGAAAGACATAGATATAGCAGCTGGTGGTTCTATTATGAAGAAAACCGAAACTGATGCTTACAAAATTATTGATAACACTGCTTCCCACTCACATGAGTGGCACCAAGAAAAAGATATCGTTAGATCATCTAAAGCAGCTAGAGCCGATTCTAGCTATGACTTAGATTCTATTTCCGCAAAGATAGATGCTGTCGAGAGACGAATGGAAAAGATGACTAAAGATATTCACTCAATACGAATTAGTTGTGAGCAGTGTGGAGGACCACATTTGACAAAAGATTGTCTCAGTATTGAATTAACAATGGAACAAAGAGAGAATATTTCATACATAAACCAAAGACCTGGAAATAATTATCAGAATAATTATCAACCGCCAAGACCGATTTACAATCAAAACCAGAATTATAACCGAAATATTCCATACAACAACCAACAAGGTCCTAGCAATCAACAAGTATCCAATAATACTTACAATCAGCAAAGTCCTAATTTTCAAAACAAACCACCACAACAAACCGATGATTAAAAGCCGAATTTAGAAGATATGATGACGAAGCTAGTTGAAACTCAAACGCAGTTTTTCACATCTCAGAAACAAACTAATGAACAAAATGCTCAAGCATTTAGAAATCAACAAGCTTCTATTCAAAATCTGGAACAAGAAGTAAGTAACCTAGCAAGGTTAATAGGTGAAAGAAAACCGGGAAGTCTACCTAGTGATACAAATGCTAACCCCCGGAATGAAACAGCTAAAGCCATTACCACAAGAAGTGGTACAACGCTTAAACCACCTGAAATACCTGTAACTTCTGATGAAGCTATTCATACTCCACAAGAACCACAACCTGATCAAGATAAGGAAAAAGAACCGGTAGTTGAAAAGGTTAATGAAGATAACACAGTTAAGGCTAAACCTTATGTTAAACCATACCAACCACCACTTCCTTACCCGAGTAAAATGAAGAAAGAGAAACTTGAAGCCGAGCAATCCAAATTCTTGGATATGTTTAAACAGATAAATATAAATCCTCCTTTCATTGATGTGATTTCAGGAATGCCTAGATATGCTAAATTCTTGAAAGATCTAATCTCAAATAGAAAGAAAATGGAAGAACTCTCGGCTGTTACCATGAATGCTAATTGTTCAGCAGTGCTGTTGGATAAGATACCAGAAAAATTATCTGATCCAGGAAGTTTCACAATTCCATGTTTTCTAGGTAGTCTTAGTTCAATAGAAGCATTGGCAGACTTAGGTGCTAGTATAAATCTAATGCCGTATTCACTATATGCTAAACTAGACCTTGAAGAATTGAAACCAACCAGAATAAGCATACAACTAGCCGATAGATCAATAAAATATCCTAGAGGGATAATGGAGAATATGCTAGTTAAAGTTGGTACTTTAGTATTTCCAGTAGATTTTGTTGTTCTGGACATGGAAGAAGATTCTCAAGTTCCTCTCATATTAGGAAGACCATTCTTAAACACGGCTAAAGAAATGATAGACGTGTTCGGTAAGAAATTGACCCTAAGTATAGAGGATGAGAGTGTTACCTTTTCAGTTGATAGAGCAATGCAACAACCACAATCTGCAGATGATACATGTTATTATATTCAAACTATAGATGCACATGCAGAATTATTAGAAGAATTTCCAGAATTACAAGGAACAGGAGAATGTTCTTTAGGAAAAGGTAATGAACCAATTGATGAAGCTGAAATGTTAGCTACACTTATAGCTAATGGATATGAACCAACAACAGAAGAAATTCAAATGCTAAAAGAAGAAGACAGATATCGATACAAATCATCGATAGAAGAATCTCCGAAATTAGAGTTAAAGCCACTTCCAAACCATTTGGAATACGCTTATTTACATGGTGAATCTGAATTACCTGTAATAATATCGTCTTCTCTTACTAAAAATGAGAAATCACAACTCATTTCTGTGTTGAAAGCTCATAAACCAGCCATTGCATGGAAGATTCATGATATTAAAGGAATAAGTCCTTCGTATTGCACACATAAAATCCTTATGGAAGAAGGTCATAAAACGTATGTGCAACGCCAACGAAGACTAAATCCTAATATGCAAGATGTAGTTAAAAAAGAAATTATTAAACTGCTAGACGCAGGTCTAATTTATCCAATTTCTGATAGTCCATGGGTAAGCCCAGTTCAATGCGTACCTAAGAAGGGTGGCATGACTGTCATTACAAATGAGAAAAATGAGCTTATTCCTACTAGGACTATAACAGGATGGCGTGTGTGTATTGATTATAGAAAATTAAATGACGCCACCAGAAAAGATCACTTTCCCTTACCTTTCATAGATCAAATGTTGGAAAGATTAGCCGGAAATAGTTACTATTGTTTTCTAGATGGATTTTCCGGATATTTTCAAATTCCAATAGCACCCGAGGACCAAGAGAAAACCACATTCACGTGCCCTTATGGTACTTTTGCTTACAAACGCATGCCATTTGGACTTTGTAACGCCCCTGCAACTTTTCAAAGGTGTATGATGGTGATTTTTCATGACATGATAGAAGAATGCATGGAAGTTTTCATGGATGACTTTTCAGTCTTCGGTGATACATTTGAATCATGTCTAGTTAATCTGGAACGAATGCTTATTAGATGCGAACAATCAAATCTAGTTCTTAATTGGAAGAAATGCCATTTTATGGTTAAAGAGGGCATCGTTCTTGGACATAAAATTTTAAAAGAAGGAATTGAAGTGGATAGAGCTAAAGTAGATGTAATTGCTAAACTTCCACATCCCACCAATGTTAGAGGAGTTAGGAGTTTTCTAGGGCATGCCGGTTTTTACCGACGTTTCATAAAAGATTTTTCTAAAATTGCCACTCCTATGAATAAACTCCTAGAAAAAGATGCTCCATTCATCTTTTCAGATGAGTGTATCAAATCTTTTAATATTCTTAAAGAGAAACTAACTAATGCGCCGATCATGATAACACCAAATTGGAATCTACCATTTGAACTAATGTGCGATGCAAGTGATTTTACAATGGGAGCCGTTTTAGGACAAAGGATTGAAAAACGATTTCAACCTATATATTATGCTAGTAAGACGTTACAAGGAGCACAAACGAACTATACAACTACTGAAAAAGAACTCCTTGCTATTGTCTTTGCTTTTGACAAATTTCGATCATATCCCGTTCTAGCAAAAACGGTGGTCTATACCGACCATTCTGCTCTTAGATACCTATTTTCAAAACAAGATGCTAAACCAAGATTAATCCGTTAGATCTTACTCTTACAAGAGTTTGATATTGAAATCCGAGATAAAAGAGGAGCAGAAAATCTCGCCGCTGATCATCTTTCTCGTCTTGAAAATCCCGAATTAGAAGTTCTAAATGAATCGGCCATACAAGACAACTTTCCTGATGAATATCTATTGAAGATAGATTATGAAGAAATTCCATGGTTTGCAGACTATGCAAACTACTTAGTTTGTGGATTCCTTGAAAAAGGATTATCGTACCAAAGACCAAAGAAATTCTTCAGTGATATAAAACACTATTTTTGGGAAGATCCACATCTGTTTAAAAGTTGTCCCGATGGAATAATACGCCGATGTGTATTTGGAGATGAAGCTAGTAAAATATTAAATCATTGTCACACAGGACCAACAGGAGGGCATTATGGGCCTCAACTAACAGCAAGAAAAGTTTATGATGCTGGATTCTATTGGCCTACAATTTACAAAGACGCACACCTTCTTTGCAAATCCTGTGATGCTTGTCAAAGGGCCGGAAAAATAAGTCAACGTGATGAAATGCCACAAAATGTCATCCAAGTATGTGAAGTATTTGACATTTGGGGTATTGACTTTATGGGTCCATTTCCAAAATCTCATAATAATCTATATATACTCGTAGCCATTGATTATGTATCTAAATGGGCGGAAGCACAAGCTCTCTCAACTAATGATGCACGAGTTGTAGTCAACTTTTTAAAACGTATTTTTGCAAGGTTTGGAACACCGAAAGCTTTAATAAGTGATAGGGGTACTCATTTCTGTAATAATCAACTTGAGAAAGTTCTTAAAAGATATGGAGTAACTCATAAAATCTCCACCGCATATCATCCACAAACAAGTGGACAAGTTGAAAATACCAACCGAGCTTTAAAACGTATTCTAGAGAAAACCGTAGGATCAAATCCGAAGGAATGGTCCATTAAATTGGAGGATGCACTCTGGGCTTTTAGAACAGCCTACAAAACTCCAATTGGAACCACACCTTTTAGACTTGTTTATGGAAAAGCATGTCATCTTCCAGTATAAATTGAACACAAAGCATTTTGGGCTTTGAAGACATGTAATCTTGATTTACATGAAGCCGGACGTCTACGATTAAGTCAACTAAACGAATTAGAAGAATTAAGGCATGAAGCATACGAAAATTCGTTAATCTATAAAGAAAGAATGAAGAAATGGCATGATAAAAGAATCAGAAGTTCAAAAGAATTTAAAGAAGGAGACAGAGTTCTTCTTTTCAATTCACGATTCAAGCTATTTCCTGGAAAATTGAAATCAAGATGGTCTGGACCATTCATAGTTAAAAGAGTTTTTCCATACGGAACAGTAGAATTGATAAATTCTAATGGGATTGAATTTAAAGTTAATGGTCACAGAGTTAAACACTACATAGATAGTCCGATGGAAGTCGACAATGAAGTTAATCACAATTTCGACACCACAGCTAACTAAGTGTGGGGAGAATCAAGTCTTTAAAGGATAATATGTATTTCTGTTAGAGTTAGATTGTCTGTTTTCGTGTAGTTCTCGAAAATGGAACCCGAATGGTCTTTCCCTAGCAGACCCTAAAGAACTAGTCTTCTCCCCCCATTCTGAATTTTTATTTTTTTAGGTTTTTACAAAATGAAGACTTCCTGTGAACTAAACCATGGTCTAATGCTACACGCTTTGATCACTAAACGTAATAATGACACACTACCGAGTGAAATAGTATCAGTAATCAGAGAAAGATTGGACGGAGTTAGAAAAGAATCCAGATGCGAAGATAATAAGTTACAATTTGGTAAAGGAAAATCAAAATCCGCAGCGAAAAGAAGAGCACGACACCTAGAAAGATGTCACAAATGCGGAAAATGGTCACATGGAGGTAAATGTTCAAATAATAAAACCTATTCAAATACCGAATTTGTTACTTTATGCAGAGACGGACCGTTCATATGTTTAGAAGAAAAGACACTGAATGCTCGAGGTTACGCCTATGTAGCCATGGAAAACCAATTAAACCGACTATCTTATGAATGGGATAGATCATATAACTAAGAAATCTATTTCACAGGTATGTTTGTACAGTTTTTATTTTTTATTTTTAACCTTTTGATAATAAACGCTAATTTGTTCGCTATAAAGTATTAAATTGGTATGAATAAAATTAGGTTTGGCGACCGAAATTATTGATATCATTCAAAAATTTATTACATCACTGCGAAATTTAACGTTTATTTTTAAGGTATAAATATCTTTAATCAATCAACCCAAAATATTTCAAAAATTCGTCATGAGTTAAATTAGGTCTTGGAACCGAAATTACTTTACAGAAAAGAGGGGCGCATATTTTTGATAATATTTGATTGATTAAAGTGGGATAAAAAGCCAAAAAGATTTTTAATTTTATTTTTACCATGTTTTTAAAATTAATATTTAAATCTTAAATTAATATTGTAAACTTTGTATAAACAATATTTTTAAAATTGTAAATATTTGAAAAATTAATATAAGTTTGGTATGAATTTATAATATAAATTTTTAAATTAAGTTTGGTGTGAATTTTTAATTTTTAAAAATATGAATTTTATTTTTATGCATTTTAAATTTTAAGTTTGGTGTGAATTTTTAATTTTTAAAATATGAATTTTTAATTTTATGCATTTCAAATTTTAAGTTTGGTGTGAATTTTTAATATTAATTTTGAATTTTATATTTAAATTGTGTGAATCTAAAAACAAAAATTTACTTTATCTCATTAAGTTAAAAATATGATTTTTAAATTTCGTCGTAAGTTGAAGACTAGGTCTTTAAACCGAAATTGCTTTACCCAAGGGAGGGACGAGAACTTTTATTATCATTATTTTTAATCTTATTGAATTAAAGTATGCCAAAAACATTAAAAAAAACCCAAAAATCTTAGCTTTTAAAACAATCGTTACAAAAAGACAAATTTTAAAATTTTGTCGAAGGACGGACTAGGACATCGATCCGAAACGACATTGTCCTAAATAACAAGGGAAACAAAATTTTAAAATTAATTACTTAATTGTTTTAATTAATATAAGATGTTATATAAAAAAAAAAAAAAAAAAACTCCGCGACTCGCGGAGTTTGAAGCTTTAAACCCCGCGACTCGCGGAGGGACCAAAATACAGAAAAAAAAATAAAACGCAAAGAACTGATCAGTCCACACCACAACTCAAACATACAGCGAAAATACTCCGAAAAAACCCGCAAAAACACCCCCAAAATCACAATTTTTAATCGTTAATCATCAAATCTTTTACTAAAATCATGTTGAGAAGGATGCTATCAAGGAATTACTCAAGAAAAACGGTAAATTTCTACACCTAAACACCATTTAATCCGAAAATTAGTGTTCTTGAGCAATTTTTTCCCCAATTTGATTTTGATGCTTTTTAGTGTAATTATGCTTAAATTGTTTATGTATTATGCTTGTATAACCTAGATTGATGCTATTTAACATGATTAGAAGCCTTAAACTTCAAATTTTGAGTAATCTAGGGTTTGTGTTCTTGAGCAATTTGGGGCTTTTTGATATAAACAGGTTATGACCGATTTTTGTCATGAATTGTTGCTAAATTAAGTAGTGTAACATGTTTAGGTAATTAAATGATCCAAACTTTAAGCCTAAACATGATTTGGAGAATTAAAGTGGACTTTTTCAAGTCTAAAATTCATGAACTTGATTTTTGAGAGATAATGCCATTTGAAACTTGTTTAATTGCTAGTAATGATTATTTTGACATGTTATTTGAGTTGAATGCTTATGAACTTGGCGAACATTTTCGTATATGCTTATTTGAAAAAGTGTAGATTTGATGAAAATATGAAAATGAGCTTAAGTTTGATATAAATTGATCATGTCATTGTAATTATTTTGATTGATGATTTTGCTGACACTAATGCATATTTGGATGCACAAAAATTGTGTTTGATGTGTTTTGCAGACTGAAAGGGGTGAATCTTCATCCCAAGCTCGCAATGCTCCTGCTGAGAATGCGGAACAACAGGAGGTGGATAACTACTACAAACAAGATATACCTCATCCAGTCATGATATTTTCTGATATGCACTTGGAAGATTTGCATCCGAACCTGAGATTTGACAGACTTTAGATAGATTATCCAAAATACCAAAGGGGTTTACATACTCTTCATTCTAAAGTTGTTGAGGTACCTAGGGTCATAGAATGGGGACCATTAGAAGCTGTAGAATTGGCCGGGCCAATTAGGGAATTACTTGCACAGAGGTATGGTAATTCTACTTTTAACGACTGGGTACGTTTATTCACCATGCGTAGACCTGTATATAAAGTATGGTATGAAGAATTGTTGTGTAGTATAGAATTAAATGATCGGGTAGCTAGTTTAACCGATCGATCTTTTATTAGATTTTTGTTAGGAGGTTCGATGCGCCACATGTCTTTACTAGACATGGCTCAGGCTTTACGTATATATACGCCTGAGGAGTTAGCATCTGCCGATTGTAGAGGGTTGATACTAAATGGTAGAAAGATAGATGAAAATTTTGATACACATGGTGTATGGAGTCAAATGACAAGCCATCACCGATTCAAAGGGGGAAATTACTCTTATTTGGATATAGATATAGCTGAATTAAGAGTGATTCATAGGTTTTTAGCAAATTCGATTACACAAATAGGTAAGAACAAGGAAAAGGTAAATGAACAGGATTTGTTTTACCATATGTGTATTCGAGACCCACAAAGCGCTGTAAGTGTACCTTATTGTGTGGGTTATTATTTATCAGCTATGGTTAGGGGGATGAGACCGCATAGCATAATAGGAGGTGGTATTTTTATTACTTTGATTGCTGAATATCTCGGTGTGGATATAATTCGGGGGGGATTATTAGTAGAAGAACCAGAACTCCGCGATACAATAGGTTTAAATGTATACCATGGTGCGAAAGTTTTGAAGAGGCGAAATAACGCCGCAGTACAATACCATGGTAGACATCCACAGGTTGAGAGAAACCAACAGCAAGGTAATGTAGGAGGGGGAAATGAAATGCAAGAAATGCAAAGGTTTATAGCTTCACAGGAGTACGAAAATGCTAGACAGAGAGCATTTGAAGATTGGCAAGTTCATCAAAAACAAATCATAGCTCATTGCCAACATATAGGTAGAAACTATATTCCTACTCCAAAACCCATATTCCCTCCCTGGTCTATAGAGATGCAACCTCTGTATCCTACGTATAACCCAGCCGAAGCATTTTATAGCACCTATGGTTATGCATGGAACCCCTATTGGTATCAGTATCATCCCTAGTCTACTTAGTTTTATTTATTTTGTAATTTGTAATGTTGATACGTTTAATACTTATGTTAATATTGTAATAGTTTTTATAATTTTCTAACTTTTATTCTTAGATTTTAATAATTTTTGAATGTGGGGTAATATGCCAAACTTCAAAAATATGTATATATGTTTGCAGTTTATCTTATGTACACAACAGGGTAAAACAACGCATTTTCAAAGACTGGCATTAAGTTCAGCAAAAGCAACTAATTTTGACGACAAGATGCAAAATATATGTGAAATAACAACAAGACGGAATGAACAAATGATGTGCATCATTTATCATTCAGCAAACAAACGCCAATATATTTGGAAACTTTGGTAAAAATTTAATCATTTTCACACAAATCACCCTCAATAATTTAAATTGTTACTGATTTCTTGCAAATGAGGGCATTGCAAGATCTTAAGTGTGGGAAGGGGTTAAATTATTTCGGATTTTATAATTTTTATCTTAAACACTTGGTTACCATTAGAAATACTAGTAAAGTAGTAGTTGTATTAGAATCTAGTGCTCTCTATTAATAAAGAACAGCCCTAGTCTTATATACTGACTACCCAATTCTAGTAAAATTTTTCAAAATTTTTAATTAAATGAACTCAAAATGATGTTTATACATATTTATGAACGATAAAACTAGGTTTTAACACCGAAATTATTGTTACCTCGGAAAGGACATAAATTGATAAACAAACCAAAATGTTAAAATTCATTTAAAATGGAATAGAGGACAATAAAAAGGAAAATAAAAGCCAAGTGTGGGAAAATTCTCCAAGTTATTCAAAACATATCACATATTTCTGTAACAAATAACTGAAAATACTTTTGCTTTGGACTAAACTAAACTATTTTACCCGATGAAAGAAAAGAAGAGATGGATCTACACGATGAATCAATTCCATGATTAAAAGGAAGTAAAGTCTTCCGAAAAAGACACGCGCTTCTTGATTTAGGTCAAGAAGTTGTCGTCCAGACCAGCTGTAGGTTGACGAAAAATCTAGAAAAGTCATCACTAAAATCAGCAGGAAATCCACGGACCTCAGCATCAAACAGGGTTGCCAAGTGGTCAGATTTATCCTAACCATGAGAAGGATTTATCTCGTACAATGGGGGGCACCATGCAAATTAGCTTGATAAGACTAATGAATCAGATCCCCAGAAAGGATAATCTCCTTAAAAGATCAAAAATCAGCTTTTAAGCCTGATATTACTCAATCCTTGAGATTGACCTTAAAGATTGAGAATTACAAACTCATGGAATTCAATGATATCTAAACTCGAGCTTGAACGATAAAATATTTTGATCAAAATTACAAACCGATTTGTTTTCTGAAAACCCTATTTTCAATGCGTTCATTACCATTGAACGTAAAATCCTAGAAATTCACCTGGAATTCATTAGGTCACCTGAACCAAATCGGGTGTCAACCGTAAGAACGGTGCTTGCATAGTGGTCAAAGACAGGACCTTGTGCCAAACCTACAAATTATAAGGGTGAGCTTTACTATTGCTCCTACAAAGGATAGTAATTGCGTCCGACACGTTATAGACCATAATTAAAAGCATGTCAGGGGACATTGCCTTAACAGTTGCTTGTTCAACGCTTTCCTTTACAACCGGACGGTAGTTTACCGAAAGGTAATATACGGGACAAGTAAACTGGACGTGTTGCTTTCCTAATACAAGGTTAGCAAGTGGGTGACACAAAACCGCAAGTTTTGAGCTAAAATTTTCAAATTTGAAACCCACCAAGCCCACAAAAATATTTTGCAAACACCGGTGAAGGGTTATTCCGGAAAACTTATCTAGGGTAAAAACTAGATTTAATTTTCAAAAGATCAAATGTTTTCATAAAGATCCAATTTCCTTAATGGATCTAAATTTTTATAGTCATGTGGGACTGTAAACCATATCGTTACTACCATTGTTTATACCGCCGTATAGAAATCACTGATATACAAAGTGTGAAGAATAAAGAAGTGATTCTCGTATTTCAAGACGATATTGCTTGAGGACAAGCAACGCTTAAGTGTGGGAATATTTGATAATGCTAAAAACGAACATATATTTCATAGCATTATTCCTCAAGAAAGACAAGCTTTTAGTTGCAATTGTTCTATTTAAAAGTGATATTCGTTTAAATAATAAAAGGTGAAGACATAAGACAGATTCGACGAATTGAAGATGCAAACGACCAAAAAGCTCAAAAGTACAAAAGACAATCAAAGAGGTTTCAATTATTGATAAGAAACGTCTCGAAATTACAAGAGTACAAGATTCAAAATGCAAAGTACAAGATAATAAATTGTACGCAAGGACGTTCGAAAATCCGGAACCATGACCAGAGTCAACTCTCAACGCTCGACGCAACGGACTAAAAATTACAAATCAACTATGCACATAAATATAATATAATATTTAAATAATTCTTATAATTATTTATATATTATATAATATATTATAAACCGTCGGCAAGAAAGGCTCCAAACTTGTGTGAGCTGTAAAAGCAAACTCCGTGAGTTGCGGAGTTTGCAGTGCAAAAACTGCGCGAGTCGCGGAGCCCCTAATTTTGAAACTGCCTATAAAGCTCGCGCATTCTGATCGTAAAAAAAAACATATATCCATCCTCTCTATATCTATACGTAAATATTTATATTTATATTTTAATTTTAATTTTAATTTTAATTTTAATCCTAATAATAAGGGTATGTTAGCAAATGTTGTAAGGGTGTAAGTCGAAATTCTGTCCGTGTAACGCTACGCTATTTTTAATCATTGTAAGTTATGTTCAACCTTTTTAATTTAATGTCTCGTAGCTAAGTTATTATTATGCTTATTTAATCCGAAGTAATCATGATGTTGGGCTAATTACTAAAATTGGGTAATTGGGCTTTGTACCATAATTGGGGTTTGGACAAAAGAACGACACTTGTGGAAATTAGACTATGGGCTATTAATGGGCTTTATATTTGTTTAACTAAATGATAGTTTGTTAATGTTAATATAAAGATTTACAATTGGGCGTCCCTATAAATTACCATATACACTCGATCGGACACGATGGGCGGGGTATTTATATGTACGAATAATCGTTCATTTAACCGGACACGGGAATGGATTAATAGCCACTAGAATAATTAAAACAGGGGTGAAATTATGTACAAGGACACTTGGTATAATTGATAACAAAATATTAAAACCTTGGGTTACACTCAGTCGACATCCTGGTGTAATTATTAAACAAAGTATTAAAATCTTGTTACAGTTTAAGTCCCCAATTAGTTGGAATATTTAACTTCGGGTATAAGGATAATTTGACGAGGACACTCGCACTTTATATTTATGACTGATGGACTGTTATGGACAAAAACCAGACGGACATATTAAATAATCCAGGACAAAGGACAATTTACCCATGGGCATAAAACTAAAACCAACACGTCAACCATCATGATTACGGAAGTTTAAATAAGCATAATTCTTTTATTTCATATTTAATTTCCTTTATTTTATATTTAATTGCACTTCTAATTATCGCATTTTTATTGTTATTGTATTTAATTGCACTTTTAATTATCGTACTTTTTTTAATTATCGCAAGTTTATTTTATCGCATTTTTATTAATCGCAATTTCATTATCGTTATTTACTTTACGCTTTAAATTAAGTCTTTTATTTATTATTTTACATTTGGTTTTAACTGCGACTAAAGTTTTAAAATCGACAAACCGGTCATTAAACGGTAAAAACCCCCCTTTATAATAATAATATTACTTATATATATATATTTGTATTTTTATGAAAGTAAACTAATATAGCGTTAAGCTTTGTTTAAAGATTTTCCCTGTGGAATGAACCGGACTTACTAAAAACTACACTACTGTACGATTAGGTACACTGCCTATAAGTGTTGTAGCAAGGTTTAAGTATATCCATTCTATAAATAAATAAATATCTTGTGTAAAATTGTATCGTATTTAATAGTATTTTCTTGTAAAATTTAATAGTATTTCGTACACCCCGCTGCACACATCAAATACAAAACTTATTTTGTGGTTTTTAAATCATTTTTTTTGAATTAAAACCTACTGCATTTAATGCTGAATAGGAAGTATGAGTGTTCAAGTCGTATATACGTCAAATCAACAGTCTGTGTCCCCTCAAAAGTGTGTCAGTCTGTCACATTTGCCCACGCGCCTGCTAATGGCAGTTGCCATTTTCTCTCTCGTGCCTTTTTTCATCCAATCACAACGGTTAAAAGAGTGTTTTATCTTCCATAATAACCTTCGGTTATTCAGTTTTCAAATTCACACTCTTCTCTCTAAAAATCCCCAAATCTTCAAATAAATTCATACATCCATTTTCTACGAAATCATCAATGGCAGAACAACAACAACATCAATCACCACCTGCTACAAACCAGCCAGAGGAACAACAACCACAACAACAACAACAACCTGTAGAACAACCACAACCGGAACTGCAACCACCACCGATCATCGAAGAACAAGTGGTGCATGGCCCTCTGTTCAACCTGCACCCAAGCCTTGTTAGGGCTGCAAATGCACCAGAATACTCTTCCATTCGCCTTTCGAGAGGCAATGCTGCTCATGCCCTTTCAATTCCCAAATCCAAAGCCAACATGGGCTATGATATGCTTATCTATTACATAAGACAATCACCACTGGCTCGAGCTATTACCGGCGTACCTTCTCATCTTTATCCGGCCTGTTTGGCCAGATTCTGGTATACTGCCACTACGGCCTCCACTCAAAAGAACGTTCCATGTATTCGTAGCATGGTGACTGAAACCCTAGCCTGCTCCATCACTGTTGATGCCATCAGACGTGCTCTCCAATTACCTATTGGTCCATTCGTTAATTCAACAACCAGTGATGAGTTTAGAAGAGAAGTACTGGAAATTATAGGGTTTGATGGACCAGTGGCTCATACGCCCTTAAGGAAGCAGATGCCACCTCTGTGGAATTACTTCTTTGGCTTGCTGACCCATTGCATCAGTTAAAAGTCCGGGAGCTTTGATCAGTGCTCAGATTTTGAGCTGAAGATTGGTCACGGGATGCTGTTCGATCGAAATATTGATTATGCCAGTGAAATTTACTTAAGGCTAAGGGAAATGGTGCTTGCACCCAAACGAACACACTTAATCCCCTTTCCAAGGTTTTTGAGCCTTGTTTTTGAAAATGAGCTGGGTGAAGCTTACCAGCAGATTGCTGATGAATCATTCAACCTGCATCCAAAACAAGGGGGAATGCCAAAAGATGCTCCTGCTGCTCCATATAATGTCTTGACACCAGGCATGCTTGAGCATCTTGCTGCTCGAGGTGGAGTGAACCAACCGACTACCTCTGGTGCTGCACCAGCTGAGGGGGAGGGACCTCAGCGAAAGCCAACTGTAAAAAGGAAGAAGCCAGCTACCGCAAATAGTACAGCCACCGTCTCACATACTGGTAAAGCAGTAGTTGTATTAGAATCTAGTGCTCTCTAATCATAAAGAACAGCCCTAGTCTTATATACTGACTATCCACTTCTAGTATTGGAATCCGTTGCTTAACTATTTCTTAGTAACAGGAAAATCCAAACGAGCAAAAGCTGGCTCCAAGCACACCACAGGGGAGATTGCACCAGTCTCAACTGCTGCTCCTGCAAAGGATGTGGCTATGGAACCTGGTGCATTTCTAGACCAAACAGCAGAAAATTCTAACATAATTAAAAATCTTTTAACTGCTGACTTGAAAAATGAAAGTGGAGTTAAAGGTATAACCCTGGCTCCCAAGCTGACTGGTTTTAAAACTAGTATTAAGAAGAGTAGCAACCCATACTCTTCTAGCCAGACACTTCCACATTTTTCAAAATTGAACTTAATGCTATATCCTCTGCTGACAGTACTTCCAGCAGAGCACATACCTGACCCCCAAAGCAAACTTGAGCTGGGTCCTCATCGTGTTGAACCAGCTCAGGACTCTGCACAGCCATTATGTTACTCGGATCATGATAAAAGTCTCACTCCTACATCATTACCAGCCAGAACTCTTACACTATCTGGGTCAACATGTTTTGCCAATGAGTCAGCAGAGTCACAGCTGTACTTACAGACACCTTATTCTGTCTCATTCGAAGGGCTGACCAAATCACCAGTCTGTCCCAGAGACCACCACCAAATGCAATTGTTGAGTCAAATTTATTTGGTTCTACAGTTGTTAACATAAAATGTTCTATTGTTTCAGTTCTTAGCAGGGTAGATGAACAGGCAGAGGGGGAGCAAGTTAAAGATGTTATTATTCCTACTGAGCAGATTGCTGCCTCTGCTACTGGTGTTGGTGCTACTGTTTCTTCTACTGGTGGTGCTGATGCTAGTACTGTTGCTTCTATAGCTACTGGTGATACTGCTCCCAGTATTGCTGCTTCCACTACTGCACCTGAAGTGGAAGATGAAATCATAGTGGATCCTCCTGTTCTTAAAAAGGTAATTGACAATATTGTCAAGGATCCTCCTGTCACTGAACCAACGGGTGACATTGCATCTGCTGCTGCTACTGATGCACAGAATGTTATTGTGGATACTAGTACTTGTGCTACTTTTCCATCTGATGTTATCATGGATGCTGGTAAAAGTGCTACTTTTCCATCAGACTCTGGTGCACAGGGTAATATTGTTCAGGAGGTTCTTGATTTTGATAATGCTGCCACTACCATTGTTACTTCAACTGCTGTTACTACTGAAGTGGTTACTAGTGGTCGCTTGCATGCTGGTGCTGTTTCCTGGCCTTCGTTTCTCCAGGATGTTGGCTATGTTTCCAAAGAGCGAAAGGTGGATACTGATGCTACTAGTGTTATTCCGGACGTTTCTGATCTTCAATCAAGGCAATTTATTACTGTGGATTCCACTGGTAATCTACAGGTGTCTGATTCCACATCGGATAATTTCTTTAAAGGTGCTGCAGATGCTGCTCCTTCACCTACTGCACAGTTACCTACTGCTGCTACTAGTTCTACGGAACCCGTTATGAATGCTGGTACCTCTGCTTCTGCCACTATTGACTCTTCTCAGGCTACTGTTTCTGCTGAGAAGAAACCATATGTGTGCCAGGTGCCAGATCCTAATGAAGTTGTACCTAACTTCATCTATCGGGGAGCGTCTATCACTCCCAGAGTTGCCCTGCTGGTGGATCAGCTAACTATTGATCCTCAAACTGCCATAGTCTCAGCCAAAAAATTGCCTCGCGAGGAGCTGACTGAACTATTGTCTCAGCTTGATCGACCAGCTAGAGAAGAAGTTTATGAGAGGCTGGCTACTTTAGAACAGATCAACGAGCAGCCATATTATCACTACTTTGGCATGGCTCCAGCTGCTTCTCCATGGCTTGGTACATGGAGGCCTCTCAAGTTCATCAGAGATCCCACTACTGGTAAATATGTTATGCAGAATATTCCTGATTCACCGGTACCTTCTGATTCATCAGCTTCTTCCTCATCATCTTCTTCTTCTAATGGTGATGCTGATAAAGGTACTGGTAAGGATGAACCAGTCACTCATGATAATGTGACTGGTACTAAAGACAAACCAGTGGATCTCACTGATGATGCTGTTAATGATGCTGACAAGAATACCAGTGGTTCTAAACCTTCAGGTGAAGGTAAAAATGATGGTGATCACGGTAACGGGTCAGATTTTGACCTTCCACCTCTACCACCCCACGGAGGTAGTTCTGTGTTAGCTACTACTGACCACCCCTCAACCAGCTATGTTAAATTTAATGCTGATGAGGTAGCTGACATCTCCACCATGGATGTCTATAAGACACTCGCAGAGGTTACACCTGATCTACAATCCACCATTCGCACTGCTATTGTTGATAGTGTGACTGAAGCCATACGTAACGCTGGGCAAGTTACCACTTCCAATATTGAAGCCCAGCTCAAACAAGTATGTGCCTTTGCAGATCTTGCCATGGCTGCCATTATCAAATAACATGAAGAGGAGGAGGACTTAAAGAAATTAATCATCTCTCACAATGAGTATACTGAGGATATTGCCCGTCTTCAAGCTGATTTGGACGCTGCTAATCGCAGAATTCTTTTTCTTAATGAAGAAAATACAGTGCTACTTGAGAGATTGGATTCGCAGGAACAGCAAATGGCTAACATGATTCCTGCTTCTGCCTATGTTCAGATGGTAAAAAATATGCAACGACTGGCTGCCCTACAGGGTGATGTTAGGGCCATTGTTGAACAGATGGCTATGGGTGTTGCAAGGAATGAAGTTAGGTCTTCTAACCTCCTTCTTCGACAATTTGGCGTGGATCCTGGTGCCCATCTTACTCCTGAAGTTGCCGACTGGAACAATTTTGCATTCTCTATTCCAGATTCAGATAGTGACCTTGATGCACAGGTCTCCCCTGTTCACCTTTCTGCCCCTGCTGATGACAAAAAGGGGGAGAAGAAATCTAAAAAAAAACTCAAAAAGAGAAAACAATCAGAGGGGGAGCATGAGCATGAAAAGGCTCCAAAACAACCAAGGAGGGATGGTGAGGGTGATGGTGATGGTACTACTGGTCAAGACTCTGGCACTAAGCCCAGCAACGCTTATACTGAAGCTGGTGTACAGGCAGCTAGTGAATCTCAAGCCAGTGTGTCTGCCACATCAGTGGATGATATTGGTTATGGCAGTAAGCCCAGTGATGTTTTTGATTTGGCTGTTGCTGAAGCTTTTGTTGTCTCTCAATCTATTGAAAGAAGAATGAAAAGAAAAATGGAGAGACATCAGAAGAGAAAGCAAGATTTAAATGATGCCTTCAATGTCAAATGGGATGCCTATGTTGTTCTTAGACGCCACAGAATTGAGCATAGGAGATGGCTGACCCCAAAAAAGAGGAACATTGATGATGACCTGATTAGCATTGACAAATTCAAAAAGGATGCACGAAAAATAAATGCTAAGTTCATGGTCAAATACGACAAAAAGAGGGCAAAACTGTATGCTGAGCGAGCAGACAGGATCAAATGGATGACTCCTGAAGAAATGAAAGATTATCTTGCATCTACTGAGTCAGGGGGAGGAGTTAGAGCTGACATTTTTATGAAGTGGTTAGACGCTATATTAGAAACCAGCTCATCTTCTCAACCAACATCTTCTGCACAGCCAGCTACACAACATAAGCCAGCAGAAACAATCAATCTTGATGATGATGATATTTAGGGGGAGCATCTTGCTATCATTCCTTATCTGCCTCCACTTGAGCCAGTATCAACAAAAGAACCATCAGCTGAACCCATGGCCATAGATAAACAAAGGGTGAAATCTGCTCCTAGGGACAATCAGCCCTAAGGAAAGGACCCTTATTTGAAGCAGCTGATGAAGATACTGAGGTGGATGTACCAGCTGATACTAATCAGTCAGCTGGTACTGAAGACACAGCAAGGAGTGCTGTGAATGAAGACCCAGCCAGAAGTGTGCTGCTGGGTGTTACAAGTGTTAAAGACCCAGCCAAGGTGGTTGAGCTGGGTGCTAATCAAGATGATGATACGGTTAATCCTGCTGACTTTACAGTCTGGGGTAGTGGAGATCACTTATTTGTTCAATCACCTATCTCTCCCCAGACCCTCACCTATTTTAACAGAACAAAGGATAATCATGTCAATCCGTTTCCAGTGAGTTCATCTGGCATAGGTGAATCAATCATGTATCCTCCATCTTCCCCAAAATGTCATGGTAAACACAGAACTTGGGAAGATGATTCAGTTACCCGTGGTGAGCCAGACTTATTTAAAATGAATCCAGATGAAAGAGATGCTTACAGACCGGAGATCACTGTACAAGAATTGCTTGAGCAAAGACAAGCTGCTATTAATGAAAGGATACGCCAAGTTAAGTTGCTGCATCATCCCCTTGATCAGCCACTCTACATCACTGCCTTGACTTAAGGCATTGAAATTGGTGTATACTTAAACAACAGTGGTCAAAGGCTCTCTACTGATGAGGAGAAAGCTCAATTTCAAGAGGCTCGCCAGCTGGGTATGGATCTAAGGGAGTATCGTGCTGCCCTTAGAACTGAAGAGGGTAGAAAGATGATTTAAATAGCAAAATCCCTGAAAATCACAGCCGACGATTATTTGTTGGGCCTACAAGCTGAAATTCAGAGAAGGGAGGCTGCTGATGCTGAACTTGCTGAGAGGGTAAGGCTTCAAGACATAGAAGACAAATTGGCAGCTGATAGAAAGCAAGAGGCTGAATCCTTAAAGTTACCCAAAGCCATTGTCAAAGAACAGGATAAGGCACTTGATGAAATGGAAGCTGCTGAGAAAGCACCTGCTACTGCTCCTATAGAATCTGTCCGTACCATTGAATTTCCTGATCATTATTATAGGAGTAGGTATGGTGATGTAATGAATAGAAGATCCAATCCCAGCAGAATCATCAAAGTGAACAGAGGGTTAAAAAGAGCTTTCAATGTCATGAGGGAGAATAAGGTTCAAGAAAGAATAAACTATGACGAGTTAAGATCCCTTGGATTTAGTGAATGGATGGAGATCTTGGAGTATTTCATTGGTAAAGGTGAAAGTGCTATCAAAAATACACTTAAATCTGAACTCCAACAGCTCTTTAAGAAAGCAACAAGGTTTGGGAATGCACCAGTGGTGAATGTAGAAGAAGTCCTTTCTCAAAAGCCTAAAGGAAAGCAATCTACTGGTGAAGGACCAACCGGAAGAGGCCCCATCATTCTACCTCCTCATATCCCTGTATTTGACCCTGCTAATGTACCTTATCTGTTCCTTGAAGCCCGAAGAATCAAACAAGAGCTATCTAAAGAAGAACGAGATAAAGATAAAGATAGATAGTCTCCTATGTGCTTAAATTGTATCTTTTGTTTAATTCACTTTTCATTTTGCTGCTGTTGTAATTACTGTACATACTTTGTTGTAATGAAAGTGAAATGAGTTTATCTTCAAATCATATCAAATTATAAGATATGGATAACTCAGCAAAAGATCCCAAAAACAAACTTAAAAAGGGACAAATTTACTGCCTATTTTTCATTAGGTCCCTCGGTGCTGACTTTAGTGTTTTCTCTATATGTCATAGGTTTTGTCATCATCATCAAATAGGGGGAGATTGTTGAGTCCCCAAAATAATTAAGGATTTAATTATGACAAAACTGTAATTTATTTGCACTAAAATGTTATGTGCAGTCAGCACAAGTTTGTTCATGTATAGACATCAGATTTTGCTGTGTTGAGTGTTTAGTTTACTGCTCAGTCTACCAGCACAAGGTAGACAGTGTTCTTCAATCAGCACAGGATGTGTACTCAATAAATCAAGAACATAGAGTGGCTCAGCAATGAAGAACCAGCACAGCTGGAATGCAGCTTACTACACAAGACAGCTATGCTACATTATAAGCATAGTAGTTTCCCGAGTGGTCTACATCAATGGTACTATTCAACAGAAGTCTAAGACAAAGTTAAACAGAAAAGGACACACGTCGGCGGCTGACAAGGACCTTACAAGACCACGTGGGAATGCAGAAGTTTAACGCATGTGCAGACATGGGTTATACTTTGTCAACACCTAGGGAACACAACATTCTATTTGTATAATCAAATAGTGGTGCCAAACCGAATTGGGGTGTTCCTGCAAATAGCTACCAAAGAGGAAAGAGGAGAGCATGCTCTCTGATATAGTTGTCTCCACAAGTACAGACATCCTATGTACCAGTGCACAATAGAACCATTACACGGTTAATAGGACTACTATAAATTGTTGTATCCACTATTGTAACAACTAGTGGTGTGGGTTTATTTTTATAGAGTCAAAACGTGTAATAGCTGTTAGTTTACCTCTTAGCTATAATCTAGGTAATCTGTATCAACCAACTATCATTCCTCTAAGCATAGTTGTGATTCTTTGTGATTCAATCAATAAAGAATAACTGTTGAAAATTACCTGTGACTCTATTTATTTGCATGCTTGAATACTAATCAAGTTTAACTGTTAAGTTATCTTAAAAGAAATTGTATTCACCCCCCTCTACAATACTCCTGTTGTTATCAAGGGACCAACAGTTACATTTGATGAAACTGCCCCTACTTCATCCTCTGGTCAAGAAGATGAGGAGTTACTGTTTGAAGAGCCAACTCAGCAAGCTCTAGATGATGAAGAAGAACCAGCAGCAAATCCCTCATCAATCCATGTTGTTGGGTTCTCTGATGATGAGATGGAACACTCTGTTCCATCTGTGTCTAAACCAGGTGAACCTACTGTAACGACCCGTCAAAATCGTCATTTACGGTGCCGTTAACTTAGGTCCCGTTACGTGGTCATATTCCCTAAATGAGACGCGTTTGACCAAAATTATGTCGCATTCATTTGAAACGTGTATGACTTGCAAAGTTTTAAGTTACCAAAGGTTCGACAAAGAGTTTAAGTTTACAAAAGTTATAAAGTATAAATGAAATAACTTGCGACATAATATAAGTTGAAAATCACGAATGCTATCAATAGCGTATGCATGTAAACAATAAGTTTGAATCCAAAGGTGCTATCACTAGCGTATGCATGTATACTTGACCCCAAGCAAGTAATCAAAGTGTGCGGAAGCATGTATCAAGTAGCCAAGTATGAACCTGAGAAACATATAGAAAAATGTCAACGAAAAACGTTGATGAAATCATAGGTGTATTTGTAAACGTTGTTTTTGAACCACAAGATTTAGTATAAGTTGATTTTCCAAATCATTTGCATTCCAAAGATGTTGTTTGTATGTCGAGCACCTGATGTACGAGCGAAGGGGTATGAAATATACTTATTTTTAATATGAAATACGACGAAATATGATACAAGTTTTATTTATTTATATAGATGGATATACCTAAACCTTGCTACAACACTTATAGGCAGTGTAGCTAATGTAGAGTAGTGTAGTTTTTAGTAAGTCCGGTTCGTTCCACAGGGAGCTAGTGAATACGTACTATATTTTTAACAACTATATTTATATAAAATGTATATAATTATATATAGTAATAATAATATATAAAAGGGGGGTTTACCATTTAATGACCGGTTTGTCGATTTTATATTTTAAGCGTAAAGATAAATGACAATAATTAAAGTGTGTAAAATAAATAACAATATTAAAATGACAATAAATAAAATGAAAGTAAATAAAAATACGATGAGATATAAAATAGAACAATTATGCTTATTTAAAATTCCGTAACCATGATTTTTGACGTTTTGATTTTAATTTATTACACTGGGTTAATTGTCCTTTTGTCCTGGATTATTTGAAACCTATCTGGTTTTTGTCCATAATAGTCCATCGGTCATAAATATAAAGTGCGAGTGTCCTCATCAAATTACCCTTATATCCGAAGTCAAATATTCCAACTAATTAAAGATTTAAATTGTGACGCAGTTATCACTTCTGTCAACAATTACACCAGTTATCACTGTATGTAATCCACCCCCGTTTTGATTAGATATGAATATTAATTTATCCACTTGATCAGTTTGAATAATCAATTATTCAACCCGAATAATTAATTAAATGATTATAATAGATTCCTTATGAATGTCACTAAATAGGACAACCATAATCATTATTAATTATTAAGTTAATTAATTTGAAGATAGGTTCGACAGACTCCAATGAGTTGTCACTCAATTAGACAATACCTCCCATCTATTAATAGTCCATAGTCATATGCCTACAAGTGTCGGTCTTTTGTTCAAACATTAATTATGGTATAAAATCCAATAACCCCGTCTTTAATATTTAGTCTAACATCACGATTACTTCGGATCAAATAAGCATAATAATAACTTAGTTACGATACATTAATTTAAAAAGGAAGAACATAGCTTACAGTGATTATTTATCGCGTAGCGTTACACGGACAGAGTTCCGACTTTAAAACCCGTGAAACATTTCTTACAATAACCCAAATTATTATTAATATTAAATTAAACTTTAATATTATAAATATAAATATATATATCGTATATAGATAGAGAGATTGAGTGAAAAAGGGATGCAGAATTCGAGCAGAATGCGTGAGCTTTTATAGGCCCACTTTGAACTGTACAGCTCCGCGAGTGCGGTACGTTTGTGCCTTACAGCTCCGCGAGTGCGGAGCTTCGGATTCCAGCTCACCAAATTGAGTTAAACGTGGGCTGCTGAATATTATAATATATAATATAATAATATATAATTTCATATAATTATATATTATATTATATTATATTATATTCTTGTGCATAATTGACTTGTAATTTTAGCTCCGTTGAGTTGTACGTTGATGCTCGATTTATGTCTCAGTTCCGAATTTTCGAACGCCTTTTCGTACGCTTAGATATCTTGTACTTTGCGTTTCGCGGCTTGTACTCTTGTCATTTTTAGGCGTTTCTCATCAATAAATTGAACCACTTAGATTGTACTTTGTACTTTTTAGCTTTTTGGTCATTTGCGTCTTCAAATCGTTGATTCTGTCTTTTGTCTTCGCACTTATTTATTTAAACGATTATTACATAAAAATAGAACAATTGCAACTAAAAGCTTTACATATTGGAAGGATATTGCGCCTAAATATATGTTCATTTGGAGCACTATCAACACCCAATTATCAAGGCTTTACTGAATGCTACCTCTGAATCATAGTGTTAGAACCTACACTATACACGATAAAATTACATTTCATCCGCTAACGATAGCGAACCATCCGAATGAGGGTTCGTCAAATCCGTATGGCCACACAACATAATTTCGTGCTTACACCCTGCAAGTGTAACTAATGATAATTGAATTAAGGTTTTTTATTCTAACTCGTTGTGGAATGTTTGTTTTCGTACTTGTGTTCAAAGCATAAAAGTATGATACGTATATGTTTCTCATCCCATGATTTAAAAGTATAAAAGTTGTTGAAAAGATGGGACTATGATCTCACCGTAGTTGCCTGCCAAAGTACTTGTAATTAAATGTTGTGTAATGAAAGTTGCTTAGCCTTGACCTAAACAAATAAGTTATATCAATTACTGGTTACGACACAAGGTCAGTCGAAATGTGTTCAATTAGTCCTATGGCTCGTTACGACTCAATTATATAGCATGTGAATCAAGTTGTCAAGTTTCATGCAAGAATCAAGTACAAAAGAGGATTAGAACGATTGCATAAGTTTTTGGTTAAGTTTGACTAAAAGTCAAACTTGGTCAAAGTCAAAGTCAACGAGGTCGGGTCGGGTATCCGACAATTTTTCTTCAATTTGTAATCATATATAAACATGTTGGCCAAGTTTCATATTAATCGGAAGTGCGTAGCATAGTTAGAATTAAACGGTAAATGACCAAGCAAAGCAGAAATCTGTAGTTCATTTGGACGGTGTCCAAAATGGCTGGATGGCATCCAGCAATGAAGGCCTTGACGGCGTCCAAGGTTTTGGACAGCGTCCAAACACCTGGGCAGCTGAAGTTGCAGAAAATTCACAAGTGCACGAACCAAACTTCACCCAATCACATTTTATGATCTGGAAACATTCAAAATGCATATTATACCTCGTTGGAAAGGTATTTTGACAAGGAATACAACTAAACATGTTTCATAAATTAAATTCATCATTTACAATAACAAAATCCTCGTCGAATGATCGTTAAAAGTTCATTATCAAAGTTTCAAGTTCGTAAAACGCATTTCATGATTCGGACGTTAAACGTACACATATAGTATGCCATTTTGAAGGTAATTACGCATACAATAAAACTACACACTTACAAATAACATTGCAAAGCATTTAATGCATCAAAAGTTTGTTTTAAAATCTATCAAACCCTAACCAAGAATCACAAAATCGATAATCATGTTAATATAAGGTTTTCATGTCATCCAACATACCAAATCGAAGCATATGAAGCTAGTAACACAATTAACATATGAACTTTAACATCTAACAACATTCAATCAACCAAAATCAAAGATTAAGCACACCCATTTCAAGTGTTCATGCTAGTCATTTAAAACAAAAAATCAAGCAAACAAATCACATATATAACAATCTAGCGAGCCATAGACACTAACTAACACCATTTCTTGTCTATAAAATGAATTAGAGAAATCTATAGTTTTTAGAAATCTTACCCCAAGTAGTGAAATTGGTACCAAATTGAAGAGGATGAAGAGAGGATCACGAATATGTAATTTGTTTTGACGTTTGCTTGCTTGAATTGAAATAGATGATGAATCTTTGAAGATGTTAAAAATGGGTTCTTGGTTAACTAGAGAGAAAGAGATGATGAGGAGGTGAAGTGGAAGTGAATGAATGGATGAGATGGTGGGTTGACTAGTTGACCTAGTCAACTAGTTTGCCCACCAGCCAACTTCGGTCCCTCAAGTTTAAAGCGGGTGCGTGAATTAACCAAACGAATTATTTTAAAAATGCTAGAGTAAACGAGAGATGTTATAATTAAATAACGAAGTTATTGAAACGCTAGTTAATGGAAGGTACAAATATGGATAACGAAAGATATTATCTAAAAAAAAAAGATGGGCGTTAAAATAATTTGACGAAAAAATGCGGGATGTTACATTACCTACACTTTAAAATAAATTTCGTCCCAAAATTTAGTTGAAAGTTGTAGTCGTTGTTTCTTCCTCGAAATCTTGCGTTGCCAATTCTACAAATGGGTGAAGGTACTTCCTTGGGCATTCCAACGAACTTTGACGGTCGGGATTTTACGTTGTTTTAAAGTTTGTTTTCACGATGCATAGTTCTCCTAGGAAGTGATGGTTTTCGTCGATAGTAAGCTCATCGAAAAGGATAACAAGTTCTTGTTTCGCAAGACACGTCTTCAAGTTTGATACACAGAATGTAGGATGAACGGAAATTGTTTGAGTTGGGAGTTCGAAACGGTAAGCAACGGGTCCAATACGCTCCAAGATTTTAAAAGGATCCAAATGTCGCGGATTTAGCGTTCTACATTTTCCGAAACGGATTACACCCTTCCAAGGTGTGATATTTAATATTACGTGGTCTCCCACTAGGAATTCGAGAGGCTTACGTCTAACATCGGTATAGTGGCGATTACGGGGCATCTTGGGCCTTTCTTGGATTTGAACGATCTTAACGGTTATATCATGAATGAGTTCGGGTCCGGTGGTTTACTTGTCACCTACTTCGGCTCAACGAATAGGAGAACGACATTTGCGGCTATATAAAGTTTCTAAAAGGTGCGACGTTAATACTCGAATGATAACTATCGTCGTAAGAGGAATCAATTAAAGGCAACAATACAAGTTCGTGCTATGTTTTTCAAGGTTTGAATCGTATGTTTGCTTGGTCCGTCATTTTGTGGATGATGCGTGGTACTCATGTTTAAATGTGTTCGCAAGGCTTCTTGTAAGGCACTCCGAAATCTAGAAGTGAAACGAGCATCTCGATCCGAAACAAATGACAAAGGCACACCGTGTCGAGATAGCATTCCTATAATGTATAGTTGTACAAGTCTTTCCCATCTTGTCGGTTTCTGAAAGACGTTTGTTAGAATAAGTTTCTTATTGGTTTTCGATAAACGTTTGTTAGGACTATTCTCCCTCGTGGCGAATACTAGTATAACGTGAAGAGTCTCTCTCTCCATTGAGAATTTAGATAAAGGTTTTTCTTACACGGAAGTACGAGTGTAATGCAGGAGAAGTTTCTGCCTCGATGTGAGCATATCAAGCGTTTCGTAGTTTGTCAATAAAAGTGTGCGAAGACGAGATAGTATACACGTGTAACATATGTTTTGAAGTTGAAAGAATTGGTCATTTATTCAGAAGCATCAATATGGTTTGGAAATAGCCAAAGGTGTGTCCTTGGTATGGTTGTTATCAGTATTAACGGAGTTTTCGGATGTTCAAAACAAAAATATGAAGTCATGTACATGGCACATGGTGGTGACTAGGTTGATCGAGTCTAATCACCATCACGTGTCATTAGAACTTTGGTATGACTTACTATAATATAATACGTTGATCGAGTGTCGTTATATTACACTAACTCATACCTCCATTCCCACATCACTCCATAAAATCAAGTTCTTGTGATCGTGCAGATTTAAAATGAACAAAGTGTAACGGCATCTCTAACGTGACTCGTATCGAATTGAAAGAATTTGTGCAACTCCGAAGAAGCGTTTCCCGAGGGAAGTGTATAAACGATTATTCACTTCAATGCGGTTCAAGTCAACCAATAATGTCTTTAGGTGGAAAAAGAATAACGAATTATGATAACGAGTAGTACGCAATCGCAGTGATAAGCGGTGATGACGATACTCATCTAGAGTAGTGATGGTAGCAACAAGAAGTTGGAGATAGTGAAGGTTACCAGTGTAGCATCGATAGTGGTTAGTGATTGCCCTAGTGGTGGTAACTTTATAGTACTCGTGGATAGTAAGCTGGGACGGTGGTGAATAACAACCTGGGAGACTAAGTGTAACGACCCGGATTTTTCTGATCATTTTATACTTATGAGATTAATATTTACATAAATTAAACCTTACTAACATGATAAGCAATCTAAATTGTTGACACTTATGTTTTTGAAAAGAGTTTTACACAACGTTTGACCGTCCAATTTGACCGATGATATCACGAACTATATAACATACGATAATTATACGTTTGTGTATATATATGTATTTATATATATTTAACATGATCTAAGTATGGTTTAACATCTCATTGTTTACTAATAACAATAAGATAAAAGTATACTTTGAAACTATTAACATAAGTTTTCAAAACGATAACTATACATAACGTTCTTTGACATAAATACTTATAACTTATAATGTTTATACAAGTATCATATAGATATATATTTAATCACTTTTAAAGGGCTTTTATACATAAAACAATATAAGTATATTTACAAAAGATAGTTATATTTGAATCCTCGTTCCATTTCCTCAAGATTTCTACACGTACATCTAGGGTATATGTACCCGTATCATACCCAGCTTCTATACGTATTTACTATTGGTATATACACATCAAATCAACATCCTAATCAACACCTAATCAGCCCTTATTGCTGCCCTCAAGGAGAGGTAATTAGAATTGGAAGTTAGCTTGACTAAATATACAAAATAACAAACTACATTTTTGTTCTTGTCTCCCCCATGATCACGCCACCTTCACCATTTATACCCCCTTCCATTTTCAATTTTTACTACATAATTTCTCTAGCTAGGAACACACACTTGTAAGCCTCATGCATCCCTAAGAAATCCAGCAAAAATCCTCTCAAGAATCACCTTAATAACCACCATATCAAGATCAAACAAGAACACTACAAGATATTACTTTCATTTCAAGTTTATGTCCTAAGTTGCTTCCAATCTTCAATCCCACTTCACCACTCTTTTGATTCCAAGATTATTTCCTATCTTTTTAGTAACTTTGTCCAAGTAACTTTAGGTAGTAACCTTGTTCATAATCTTATTCGATTCATATTTATATAGCTATCTTATTTTGTGTTGTAAAATTTTAACAACAAGAACATAGTTTGAATGATTTCAAACTTGTTCGCAAACTAAATAGATCCTTCTAACTTGACTTTTAAAACACTTCAAGACCTATAATATATCATAATGATATGCAAACTTAACAAGATACAACTTGTTTTTACAAAGAACACCTTAAAACTGAATCTACGTCGTCGGAGTGCAACCGGGGGCTGTTTTGGGTTGGATAATTAAAAACCATCTTGAACTTTGAATTGGAAATTTATGTTCTGGAAAAATGATATTTCTTATGAATATGTTAACACATAAAAATTTCATGGTTTAACTCAAAGTGTAAGTATTTTTAGAAAAATGATCATTAAATGTTGTTTTTATGATGGAAAATGATCACTTGCATAAGTTTCACCAAAGTTTGAACTATAAACTGTGATTCTGAATGTAAACCAAGGTATTTACAGTTTATATTCTTAAAATTTGACTCGAACCAAGGAAGTGGCAAGTTGAACCAACAAAAACGGAGTTGTAATGAAGAAACTACGACTAAAACAAGATTGGGTATCCGAAGCTAGTTTAGCTACGAAAATATTTTGAGAAAAAGTAAATTAATCATATCTTTTCTAATTAATATGATATTTTATATATAATTACTTATGATTTGATTTTATATATTTCAGGACCACCCGTAAACAACACGAGAAGATTAATCATAAGACCTCATGATTGTACTCAACACGTCATTTGACAACACGGTACTTTATGTACGCAACATGTCATTTGACAACATGGTACCATGGGTCGAGATTAATTCTGATCAATACGAATATGATGGGATCTTTATTTATTTTATTTAGCAACTAATTGTGGACCACTAACATCGGACTGCTAACTACGAAATAAGAAAATATTAAAAGTATTAAAAGTATATATATATATATATATATATATATATATATATATATATATATATATATATATATATATATATATATATATATATATATATATATATATATATATATATATATATATATATATATATAACGATTACTTGAAAAGAAAATATGTTGATATATTATATATATGGTTAGGTTCGTGATATCTATCGGAGACCAAGTTGAGTTAAATACCTTCAAGGCAAAAGTGAGTATATAGTCCCACTTTTAAACTCTAAATATTTCAATATGAGAATACATGCATTTTATGATTTACGCTATGGACACAAGTGATTAAAAATATATATTCTACGTTGAGTTGTACCACTAGCATACCTCCCTGTAACTTGGTAACTACTATTTACATGCGGTATTGTAAACGTGAATCATGTTGATAGATCTATCGGGCCTGACAACCCCAACCGGACTGGACGACCAGTATTCAACGGTTGCACAGTACTTCATTTCAGTGACTACACTTGGTACGGTGTAGTAAGATTTCATAATAAAGGGAATATGCGACGTTGATTAAATGTTAAGTATGGTTATCAAGTGCTCAACAACTTAGAATATTTTTATTAAAACGTTTATATATGAAATCTTGTGGTCTATATTTATAACGCTGCCGGCATTAAACCTATATCTCACCAACTTTATGTTGACTTTTTAAGCATGTTTATTCTCAGGTGATAATTAAAAGCTTCTGCTGCAACATGTTGAATTTAAGCAAGATCTTGAGTATGCATATTTGTGTCAAAAATAAAACTGCATATCAGAGAAGTTGTAATGTAAAATACGTTGGAAATCATGTTGTTATCATCACATGTAAAGTTTGTAAGGCTAAGATTATCGCTAAACGATAATCATTATTATGTTGTTTAAACTTTGTATTTTTAATAAAAGTTATGGTTTGTATTGTAAAAACGAATGCAGTTTTCTTTGAAAAATGTCGCATATAGAGGTCAATACCTCGCGATGAAATCATATGTTATTATATTTGTCCTTATGGTTTAGGACGGATTATGACATGTGGTATCAGAGCGTTGGTCTTAAAGAACCAGAAAATTTGCATTAGTGTGTCTTATCGAGTTTTTTAGGATGCATTAGTTAGTCTGGACTTTGACCGTGTTTGATTTAGAAAACTATTGATTATCCTTGTTGGTTAAAAATTAATATGTAAATATTATGTGGTACTAATGTGCTAGTTGTTATGTGATAGATGTCTGGCTTAGAACTTGTTATCACATTAAGCGACTCCGAACCAGAATCTTCAGATGGTGTTCCAGTCATTAACCTATCCGATGATGAAAATGACACCTTTGGGGAAGACTCACAATTTTCGGATGAATCAATTGAAGAGGAACCGAAAAGTGATCCTGAGGAGGAAGAAATACAGGAAATTACGAAAGACAAGTTCGAAAGAGGAAAGAAACGAAAGGCTACTGAATTGGAAAATCCAAATCCCGAGTTTAGTGAGGATGTTGTAGAACCAACTCCACTAGACACTTCCACCCCTATTCCCGCTATTCCTATTAGTTCTATCCCGGCATCCAGTTCTTCAGCCCCTCAGCCAAAACGCAGGGAGACAGTCAAGATAACCTTTAAGCGATTTCTTTGAACACAAACGTTTTGGGTTAAATGATGCGCTGTTGTTTTAAACCATGGGATCATATAATGTTTTGTATAATATTACTAGTGTGGTTTGTTTAATGTTTGATGTAAGATAAGAATATGTAAAATAGTGAAGTGTGAAATGCAATAATTTTCCATGGTTGAGTATTATTTGGATGGTAGTAATTAATTTCTGTACTAAGTTATTAAGTATGAACTTTAACGGGTAGGTACTACCCTAGATATAATTATAAAACGCTAATAAGAAGAAAAGGCTTTTATAATAATAACTGGTTCATATTATTAATAAGCTACGATGTACTGTAAATACATACTACATCTATAATATTCTATGTGAATACTTATTTTTTTCATTCTTATTGAAGATTATGGCACGATTGAACCGAATGACGGAACAAGAAAACTAGGAACTCATCAATCAGCGAGTGAACGACAGAATGTTATGGGTCGAGGCAGCGAGAGGTGCTGCAGTTAACCCAAATTCTCGTGTGAGATGTACTTACAAAACTTTTCAAGGTTGCAAGCCCTCATCATTCAGTGGAACAGAAGGACCTGTCGGTTTAACCTGGTGGATCGAAAAGATTGAGTCCGTGTTTAAAATCAGTGGTTGTATTGAGAAGGACATGACCAAGTATGCATCGTGCACCTTACAAGATAGTGCACTCACGTGGTGGAAAAACTATGTGAAGGCCGTAGGAGGATATGTAGCTTATGATACTCCCTGGGAAGAATTTAAAACAATGCTAATCAACGAGTATTGTCCAAGGAACGAGGTTAGGAAGTTGGAAGCTGAATTACGAAGCCTGAAAGTTATTGGTATTGAACTCACCAATTACAGTTAGTGATTCATGGAATTAGCTTTGCTATGTCCCGAATTGGTACCAACCGAAGAACGGAAGATAGAACTGTACAAAGATGGTTTGCCTAAAAATGTCAAGGCAAATGTTACAGCATCAAAACCCAAGACTATTCATGAAGCCATCACTATGGCAAACGAGTTGATGGACCAGATTATTCTAGATAAGAACACTGATGTCAAGACATCGGAAAACAAAAGAAAGTGGGAAGGTAATCAACAATCCAACAAGAAACAAGAAACCACGCAAGGTGTGGGTAGTGGTTCAAGCTCAGGTTACAAAGGACGAAATCCTTTATGTAACTGATGCCACAAACATCACTCTGGTTATTGTAATGTGGTGTGCGATAATTGTAATCGAATGGCTCATCTTGCTGAAGATTGTAGGATTCCTGTTACAAATACCAATGGCACCAAGACTCCTGTCACCAATGCAAATAGAACTGCCTTGGCCACTGTTACTTGTTATGGGTGTGGGAAATAGGGTCATTATAAGAGCCAGTGCCCGAATCCATAGAAGAATAACGGATCTGCACGTGGAAGAGCATTTATTATTAATGCTAGAGAGGCGTGTGAAGACCCGGAGCTTGTTACGGGTACGTTTATCATTAATAACTTATCAGCATCTATTATATTTGATACTGGTGCCGATAGAAGTTACGTGTGTAGAGACTTTTACACTAAATTGAATTGTTCATCATTACCTCTAGATGCTAAGTACATGATTGAGTTAGCTAATGGTAAACTAATTAAAGCCGATAAAATTTGCCGTGATTGTAAAATAAATTTAGCCGGAGAAACATTTAAGATTGATTTGATACCCATAGAATTAGGAAGTTTTGACGAAATTATTGGCATGGACTGGATGTCCAAAGTAGGAGTCGAAGTGGTGTGTGCTGAAAAGGCAATTCGTATTCCTCGAAAGGATAAATCAATGATAATGATTTACGGAGATAAAGGTAACCCAAACCTAAATCTCATTAGCTGTTTGAAAGCTCGAAAGTGTTTAGAAAAGGGATGTTATGCCATCCTAGCACATGTAAAGAAAGTTGAAGAAAAAGAGAAGAATATTAACGATGTAAATGTAGTAAGAGACTTTCCCGATGTATTTTCGGAAGAATTACCGGGACTACCTCCTTTCAGGTCTGTAGAATTTCAAATAGATCTTGTACCAGGTGCTGCACCGGTTGCCCGTGCTCCATATAGACTTGCACCGTCCGAGTTAAAAGAACTTCAGAGTCAGTTAAAAGAATTACTGGACCGATGATTCATACGACCAAGTACTTCACCGTGGGGAGCTCCAATTTTATTTGTTAAAAAGAAGGATGGATCTTTTAGGATGTGTATAGATTATCGTGAATTAAATAAGTTAACTATCAAGAATCGGTATCCACTACCGAGAATTGACGACTTATTTGATCAACTACAAGGATCATGTGTGTACTCGAAAATCGACTTAAGATCGGGCTATCATCAACTACGTGTCAAAGAAGAAGATATTCCGAAAACTGCTTTCCGGACACGCTACGGTCATTACGAATTTTTGGTCATGCCGTTTAGATTAAAGAATGCACCAGCTGTATTCATGGACCTCATGAATCGAGTTTGTAGTCCGTATCTAGATAAGTTTGTTATCGTTTTCATTGATGATATTCTCATCTATTCCAAAAATGAGCAAGAGCATGAGCAGCATTTAAGGTTGGTATTAGAATTGTTAAGAAAGGAACAGTTATACGCCAAATTTTCTAAGTGTGCATTTTGGTTGAAAGAAGTGCAATTTCTTGGTCACGTTGTTAGTAGCAAAAGAATTCAGGTTGATCCAGCTAAAATTGAGGCCATTGAAAAATGGGAGACTCCTAAGACACCAACGCAGATACGCCAATTTTTGGGTTTAGCCGGTTATTATAGAAGGTTTATTCAAGATTTTTCCCGAATAGCTAAACCATTAACAGCGTTAACGCAAAAAGGGAAGAAGTACGAATGGACTTCTAAGCAGGAGAGTGCATTTCAATTACTGAAGAAGAAGTTAACTACAGCACCTATTTTATCATTATCTGAAGGGAACGATGATTTTGAGATATATTGTGATGCTTCACGACAAGGTTTTGGTTGCGTCCTTATGCAACGGAAGAAAGTTATAGCATACGCATCCCGACAATTGAAGATTCACGAGCGGAATTATACGACGCATGATTTAGAATTGGGAGCAGTAGTGTTTGCATTGAAGATATGGAGACACTATTTATATGGGGTTAAATGCACTGTGTTTACTGATCATAAAAGCCTTCAACATATTTTTGATCAGAAACAGCTGAACATGAGGCAACGTAGGTGGGTCGAGCTGATAAATGACTATGATTGTGAAATTCGCTATCATCCCGGGAAAGTAAACGTGGTGGCTGACGCTCTAAGCAGAAAGGAACGGGAACCAATTCGAGTACGAGCAATGAACATAAAAATTCGCTTGAATCTCAACTCACAAATCAAAGAGGCTCAACGAGAAGCTCTTACTAAAGAAAACATAGGAAATGAAATAATGAAGAAGTATGGGAAACAACTCGTTATACGAGAAGACGGAATTCGATATTTTGCAAACCGTATTTGGGTACCAAAGTTGGGTGGATTAAGGAAGTTGATATTGAACGAGGCGCATAAGACAAGATACTCGATACATCCCGGAGTTGGAAAGATGTATCAAGATCTTAAGACGCATTATTGGTGGCCTAATTTAAAGACAGACGTTGCAACATATGTTGGGGAATGTTTAACTTGTTCCAAAGTTAAAGCAGAACATCAGAAGCCGTCAGGGTTACTTCAACAACCAGAAATCCCAGAATGGAAATGGGACGGTATTACCATGGATTTCATCACGAAGTTACCTAAGACTGCCCGGGGTTATGACACCATTTGGGTAATTGATGTGTGCAGCGGTGTATATGAAATAGCTTATATTTTACTAGGAAAAACTATTAAATACGATACAATTTTACACAAGATATTTATTTATTCATTTATTTATAGAATGGATATACCTAAACCTTGCTACAACACTTATAGGCAGTGTACCTAATCGTACAGTAGTGTAGTTTTTAGTAAGTCCGGTTCGTTCCAAAGGGAAATCTTTTAAACAAAGCTTAACGCTATATTAGTTTTAATTTATAAAAATACAAATATATATATAAGTAATATTATTATTATAAAAAGGGAGTTTTTACCATTTAATGACCGGTTTGTCGATTTTTAAAACTTTTAGTCGCAGTTAAAACCGAATGTAAAATATTAAATAAATAAAAGACTTAATTTAAAGCGTAAAGTAAATAACGATAATGAAATTGCGATAAATAAAAGTGCGATAAAATAAACTTGCGATAATTAAAAAGTACGATAATTAAAAGTGAAATTAAATACAATGACAATAAATAAAAGTGCGATAATTAGAAGTGCAATTAAATATGAAAATAAAGGAATTATGCTTATTTAAACTTCTGTAATCATGATGTTTGACGTGTTGATTTTTAGTTTATTCCCATGGGTTAATTGTCCTTTGTCCTGGATTATTTAATATGTCCATCTGGTTTTTGTCCATAACAGTCCATCAGTCATAAATATAAAGTGCGAGTGTCCTCGTCAAATTATCCTTATACCCGAAGTCAAATATTCCAACTAATTGGAGACTTAAACTGTAACAAGGTCTTAATACTTTATTTAATAATTACACCAGGATATCGACTGCGTGTAACCCAAGGTTTTAATACTTTGTTATCAATTATGCCAAGTGTCCTTGTACATAATTTCACCCCTGTTTTAATAATTCCATAGACTATTAATCCATTCCCGTGTCCGGTTAAATGAACGATTATTCGTACATATAAATATCCCGCCCATCGTGTCCGATCGAGTGTATATGGTAATTTATAGGGACGTCCAATTGTAAATCTTTATATTAAAATTAACAAACTATCATTTAGTTAAACAAATATAAAGCCCATTAATAGCCCATAGTCTAATTTCCACAAGTGTCATTCTTTTGTCCAAACCCCAATTATGGTACAAAGCCCAATTACCCAATTTTAATATTTTTAGCCCAACATCATGATTACTTCGGTATTAAATAAGCATAATAATAACTTAGCTACAAGACATTAAATTAAAAAGGTTGAACATAACTTACAATGATTAAAAATAGCGTAGCGTTACACGGACAGAATTTTGACTTACACCCTTACAACATTCGCTAACATACCCTTATTATTAGAAATTAAAATTAAAATTAAAATTAAAATTATAATATATATATATATATATATATATATATATATATATATATATATATATATATATATATATATATATATATATATATATATATATATATATATATATATATATATATATATATATATATATATATATATATTTTACGTATGAAGGAAGAAGAAAAAGATGTGTTTTACTTTGATCAAAACCGCGAGTTTTATAGGCATGTGGGCTGGAAAAGTCAGCCACGCGATCGCATGGAACTAACTCTTCCAGGCCATGCGATCGCATGGCCTTGGATCCCAGCTCACATGTTGTCGTTTCTTCTGCCGACGGTTTTTATAATATAATATAATATATATATTAATTTTAAGAATTAATTATATATTATATTATATTCATGTGCATAGTTGACTTGTAATTTTTAGTCCGTTACGTCGAGCGTTGAGAGTTGACTCTGGTCCCGGTTCCGGATTTTTGAACGTCCTTGCGTATAATTTAATATCTTGTACTTTGCGTTTTGCTTCTTGTACTCTTGTAATTTTGAGACGTTTCTTATCACTAATTGGAACCACTTTGATTGTATTTTGTACTTTTTAGCTTTTTGGTCATTTGCGTCTTCAATTCGTCGAATCTGTCTTTTGTCTTCACCTTTTATTATTTAAACGAATATCACTTGTAAATAGAACAATTGCAACTAAAAGCTTGTCTTTCTTGAGGGATAATGCTATGAAATATATGTTCGTTTTTAGCATTATCAAATATTCCCACACTTGAGCGTTGCTTGTCCTCAAGCAATATAGTCTTGAAATATACTAGAATCACTTCTTTATTCTTCACACTTTGTACATCAGTGATTTCTATACGGCGGTATAAACAATGGTAGTAACGATGTGGTTTACAGTCCCACATGACTATAAAAGTTTAGATCCATTAAGGAAATTGGATCTTTATGAAAACATTTGATATTTTGAAAATTAAATATAGCTTTTACCCTAGATAAGTTTTCCGGGATAACCCTTCACCGGTGTTTGCAAATTATTTTTGTGGGTTTGGTGGGTTTCAGATTTGAAATTTTTAGCTCAAAACTTAAGGTTTTGTGTCACCCACTTGCTAACCTTGTATTGGGAAAGCAACACGTCTAGTATACTTGCTCCGTATATTATCTTTCGATAAACTACCGTCCGGTTGTAAAGGAAAGCGTTGAACAAGCAACTGTTAAGACAATGTCCCCTGACATGCGGTTAAGTTTTTGGTCTATAACGTGTCGGATGCAATTACTATCCTTGGTAGGAGCAATAGTAAAGCTCACCCTTATAATTTTTCTTCGGTCTGGCACAAGGTCCTGTCTTTGACCATGCTATGCAACCACCGTTCTTACGGTTGACACTCGATTTGGTTCAGGTGACCTAATGAATTCCAGGTGAATTCCTAGGATTTTACGTTCAATGGTAATGAACGTATTGAAAATGGGTTTTCAGAAAACAAATCGGTTTGCAATTTTGATCAAAATATTTTCTCGTTCAAGCTCGAGTTTAGATATCATCGAATTCCATGAGTTTGTAGTTCTCAATCTTTAAGGTCAATCTCTAGGATTGAGTAATATCAGACTTAAAAGCTGATTCTTGATCTTTAAAGGAGATTATCCTTTCTGGGGGTCTGATTCATTAGTCTTATCAAGCTAATTTGCTCGGTGTCCTCCCCATTTTACGAGACAGATCCTCTCATGGTTAGGATAAGTCTGACCACTTGGCGACCCTGTTTGATGCTGAGGTCCGTGGATTTTCTGCTGATTTTAGAGATGATTTTTCTAGATTTTTCGTCAATCTACAGCTGGTCTGGACGACAACTTCATGACCTAAATCAAGAAGCGCGTTTCTTTTTCGGAAGACTTTACTTCCTTTTAATGATGGAATTGATTCATCGTGTAGATCTATCTTTCTTTCAAATATATTACAGTAAATCGGGTAAAACTGATTAAAATTGTCCAAAACAAAAGTATCTTCAGTTATTTGTTACAAAAATATGTGACTTATGTTTTAAATAACTTGGTAAATTTTCCCACACTTGGCTTTTATTTTCTTTTATCTGCCTTTTTATTGTCCTCTATTCCATTTTAAATGAATTCTAACATTTTGGTTTGTTTCTCAATTTATGTCCTTTCCAAGGTAACAATAATTTCGGTGTTAACACCTAGTTTTATCGTTCATAAATATGTATAAACATGATTTTGAATTCATTTAATTGAAAATTTTAAAAATTTTTACTAGAATTGGGTAGTCAGTATATAAGACTAGGGCTGTTCTTTATTATCAGAGAGCACTAGATTCTAATACAACTACTGCGTTACTAGTATTTTTAATGGTAACCAAGTGTATAAGTTAAAAATTTTAAAAATTCGAAAGAATTTAACCCCTTCCCACACGTAAGATCTTGCAATGCCCTCATTTGCAAGAAATCAGTAACAATTTAAATTATTGAGGTTGATTAGCGTAGGAAAATAATTAAATTTTACCAAAGTTTCCAAACATATTGGCGTTTGTTTGCTGAATGATAAATGGTGCACATCATTTGTTCATTCCGTCTTGTTGTTACATCACATTTGTTTTTCGTTTTGTCGTCAAAAGTACTAGCTTTTGCTGAACTTAATGCCAGTCTTTGAAAATGCGCTGTTTTACCCTGTTTTGTACAATCGACAATATGCATACAATACAAATATAAACATGCATGGCAATTTGAAATGGGACTTAAAATCCCACTTTCAAACTTTCAAATCCTAAATGGGAAATATTAGTACACAATATTAATAAAAATGATAAAAATTACACAAATATATCCAATAACATAAGTTTAAACATGAATAAGTAAAAACATAAAAATATAAAAATCATAAAAATAACCAATGGAACCAAATCAGTCTGGATAGGGGTTCCAGTTCATCTCGTCAGGTGGGTTCCATTGTTGGTTATAGGTGTTCTGATAGGCTTGGTTATAGTCATACCGGTTAAAGGGTGGTCGGATGTCGGGGTTGTGTGGCGGAAAATGAGCAGGTCGAGTAGGCACGTAATTATTTGGTACCTGATATGATAGCTGGCTCATGATTTGGTGCTGATGAACTAACCAGCTATCGTGTTGGCATCGCCTATAATCCTCGTATACTCGCTCGGAGTTCCACTGCTCATACATACTATGTCTGGCCGCCTTCGTCATTGCTTCCTCATCTATACGAACGTGGACGTCAAGAATAGCATCTCGAAAGACATCCTAATGTCTTATGCTTCCTCCATTTCCTCATCTGAGCCTCTCTCTACCTGAGGATGATTACCTTCATAGGGAACTGCCTGGTTGCGTCTACTCTTCAATACCTTAGCACCCGCATAAACCCGTAATCCTATGGTCTCATCCTGTTCTCTACGAACCTGTAATGGACCCCCTTGGTTCCTATCAACACCTAAATACTCTCCAATGAGAGTAACAAAAATACCTCCTCCTATTATACTCCCATCCTGCATTCCTTCTACCATTTTAGATAAACAAAAACCAACACAGTAAGGGATATTAACAAAGCTTCTCGGGTCTCTGAGACGATCGCTCCAAATCCATATGGACGAACACGTCATTCATCGATTTCATTGCGAGGTATTTGACCTCTATATGATATGTTTTGTAAACATTGCATTCTTTTGAAAAGGCACACCATAAATGAATATTTAAATCAAAGGTTTTCGACATTTGATGATTTCTACATATAGACAATCACCGTAAATAATAGTTTACAATAGTACTTCCATTGACAATGCAGTCAAAATAAGATACACGGTGATGATTTGGTGAATGCAACGTTTCCTTGATAAACATGTCATGTAAGACTCCATGCACATAGCTTGTCTAACATATAAGCAAACAGCGGAAGACTCCTAGGGAACCTGAGAATAAACATGCTAACAAGTGTCAACACAAAGGTTGGTGAGTTCATAGTTTTAATGTTTTGCATAATCTGTACATAAAGATGGATCACAAGATTTCAGTTGTTTCATCCAGAAACGTTTATCAAAATATTCTACGAAATTGAGCACCCTGGTAACTAAACTTAACGTATATATAATTTGTACCCTTCGTATAATCATCTTAATAATACACGCAAACTAACGTGTACGCTTCTCAAATAGCATACATCCGTTAAAAGGCTAGTGCTCTAGCTCGGACGGGGATATCAAGCCCTATGGATCCATATACTACTACTCGCGCCCACCAGTTCTTATAACTGGCAGTTACTAATTACCAAAGCTAAGGGATTTTCGGTTCAAACTCAGTGTAGAATTTAGTATGTACTTGTATCCATTGCGTTTAAAATAAAGTGCATGTATTCTCAGCACAAAAATATTTATAGCAAAAGCATTTAAAAGGGAGCAAATGAAACTCACCTTAGCAGCACATAAGGTCATTCACCAAAATAAAACTCGGATTACCAAATAACCGTAGATCTCAACCTAGAGAACATATGTTGGTCAATAAATGTTTATCAAGCTAGGTCAGGTCATAGTGTATCACAATCCTAATGCTCGAGATCGACATACAAAAGTTATCCAAAGTCGTTTCAAAAAGTCAATTTTGACAATAGTTCAACAAAACGAGACATACCTTATATAAGGATTCATTTACTCGGTTGGTAATATTCAAAAATCCAATTTATCAATCTTACAAACAAGTTGTTTTAAATATTAATTGCAGATTCAAAAGCAATTCCAATTAACGTTAATCATAATTCAGTTGATCGTATCTTTTAATCCGTTCATCGAAACTATTCGATATCTAAATGAAAAGTTATTGATTTTTCGCCAGCTTTCCAAAAACATGTATATCATATACCTTTTACCAGTAATATATGTATTTAATTCGTAAATCATTATAAACTGTTTAGCGACAAAATTTAGCATACAAGCATGTATAAATATATATACTAGAGCACTAGATATGGATACACAATTAATATATAAAAGATAAAATATGAGTGATTACGTACCAATATTGAGATTTAATATTGTAGAAAATTACGTAGACGCAACAGAGATGATAAACACTAGGTTTGATTCACAAATATACCCCCGAATATTACCCATAACCTCTTTGACAATAACCCATAATTTCCTTAGCTCTAGCTTGCTCGGAAAACCGTTTCGAAATCATTTGGACATCCCTCCGTCGTGATATTATATATATATTATTATTTTTGTATCGTAAAAATAATAATACTAATACTATTAATAATAAGATTAATAATAATAATCTTAATAATAATAATAATAATAATAATAATAATAATAATAATAATAATAATAATAATAATAATTATTATTATTATTATAATTATAATAATTATAAATAATAAATTAAATAAATAACATAAGTAATACGGAGTAATATAAAGTGTGAGAAAACTGAACCAGAATCGTGCAATTTATAAAACTTTTTCTGAAAAAGCACCACATGCGATCGCATGGGATTTGTGCTTCAAGGCCATGCGATCGCATGGCCCTCTGATCCAGCTCACAGACTTTTGTTTTCTTGTTTGTCGACATATTATTTAAATATATATAATATATTTAATTTATATAATTAATTATATATTATATTAAATTCATGTGCATAGTTGACCTGTAATTTTCGTTCCGATGACTCGTACGTTGTTACTCAACTTATGTCCCGGTTTTGGTTTCTCAAATGCATTTTCATACACTTAGAAAACTTGCATTTTACGTTTCGTGACACGTACCTTTGTCAAAATATAGCTTTAAATTATCCATAAACTATATCACTCAAAGTATATCTTAATCTTTCGAGTGTTTTGGTCATTTAGTTCTATAAATCATTATCTCGTTATTTATTAATATAATAGTATTTATCAAACGTTTCATAACCAAGTTAATATCTATTCTCAATATTTTTAAACACGTTTTAAAATGTACGTCGCAAGTTATTCATACAATTAATATTCCAACTTATCATATATATTCAAATAAATATTTAAATCAATAAGTTTAATGTACGGTATTAAACAATTAATACATTGTTACGTTTTCAAGTTATAGTATATATATATATATGTATCTATATACATATAATTGTTCGCGAATTGTCAAGAACAACCGAAAGGTATTTGAATATATGAAAGTAGTTCAAAAATTTTGAGATTCAGTTTACAGACTTTGCTTATCGTGTCGGAAATGTTAATTATACAAAGATTAAGTTTAAATTTGGTCAGAAATTTCCGGGTCATCACAGTACCTACCCGTTAAAGAAATTTCGTCCCGAAATTTGAGTGAGGTCGTCATGACTAACAATAAAAATGTTTTCATGCCGTATATGAGTCAATAAATAGATTTTTATCACTTTTTGAATAATATGGATAAAACAATCCAATTACTCGAAGCGTATGAGAGAAGTTATCATAATAGAGTGAAATAGAGATTCGTCTTATCTTTTGACGTAGTAACGATTGGTTTCCGAAATTTAAGGAATAGAAAATCTTCATAATAAGATTTGATTCTTCGAAATTTAAGGAAATTATGATTTCCTTTGATTAAATGCGTAATCTGCCTCGATTGTTATGTCTGATATTTCGCTATAAATTAACTGCTTCCGTTTCATTATTTTCACCACTCCTACATCTTCTTCCTCATTTCATACTTCAAAAGATTGTGAAATGCTTCATCCAGTTCTGATTCTTGATATACTTTTAACTTTCATATCTGTCATTCTTCTTTTTTATCTACCACCAAAGGAAGTTATTTTCTTATACTATTACCTTGGGGTTATAGTGTTTTTCATTCTCTCGTGTCTTTATATTGCTATACGCATTGATATACACGGTTTGTAATTTCGGGGTTGTTATCGGGCTTTATATTCTCCATTATATTTCGGAGCTTCATGCTTTCGTTTTCTCTTCCCGACCTTAAGTCAAGCGGATAATGGTCCAGAATTCGTAGGTATGAAGTTTCAGATGAACATAACTAATGTTCTAAGAAAGAAATGGTAATAGCACAATCTGACTTGTCAAATTACCAGAATACCTCAAAAAAGACCGAATCATTAAGAAAATATTTTCTTGATATTTTTAGAGATTATATAGAATGAAAGAGTTATGTAACATGGTTCATGATGAGGGTATGATATGTGAACCTTTATCAAGTTCCATTAGAAACTCAGCATGACTTACTGTAATATAATCACGTTGATCAAGTGTCATTATATTATATTAACTCATGCTTCAATTCCCAACATTACTTCAAAACATTTATATTTTAAACTTGAAAGTTTCAGAATTTAGAAACTAAAATAGTTTCTTTTATGGTGTAACACAGATATCGTAAAGAGAAAATTGATTTTCGATAAGAATGATTATGAAATTATCTCCAGAAATATGGAGGATATTTATAATGAAAGATACGATGATATCTTAGAATTTCTAATATCAGAGGATGATGAAGAATATTGTCCGCAAGGGTTTAGATTCGGAAGCAAGGTATTCGTTAATGGCTTCAACAGATACTGAATCATTTGGATTCTTTGAAGATAGGTTTCGTCCTTGTGATTTATCCACAGCCTCTTTCATACTTTGCTCAATCCGTTTTCCAGTTCCAAACTTTCTCTTTTTCTCAGCTTTACCACCATACTATTCTTTATCATTAAACTTTTGACTGTTAAGGTCGTTTACAGTTTTTGCTGCTTCATCAACATTTTTCTAAAATTCGGAGAACTAGTTTCGTAGTTTGGGGTGTTTTTCGGAAACTTCACATTCGAAGTATGTAAGTCCAAGAGGTAGACGTTATATGTACACATATAACTGTTGGCGTAGACGTGCTACAAGATTTCAAAATACTGATTGCTAATTCCTGATAGTTGGTATGGCAATTGCTGTTACAAGATGTGGATGAGTACATGATACGGTTTCAATGAGAATAAGGATTTTTCGGAAGGTCAAAGATCAATGAAGTTGTTGGTAAATTTACTGCTAATGTGGTGGAACATGAAAGGTTCCCCAGTAACAAAAATGTATATGCCAAAGTTACAAGTCTGAAAGGTCGTCGTTGACTGGTTGAACGGTTGATAATACTGGATACTTTTGGAAAGGAATTGCAAGGTTATTTTCAGTAATAACAATGCTAAAGGATCTTTCACATTTTTGAAGTCAAAGTATAGCTTTGAAAGATGTAGAGATCTAAGAATGATGTCACCCGTTAAATCTTGACTTGGATTCTGATCCGTCAATATCAAAATATGTAATTGAATTTGTATGGAAACGATTGTATATCGCTGTGAGCATAGTTAATAATTTTTGAATCAAAGTTGAAGAATGTACAGTGTAACATATTAATTGTGAACTTAAATATTTCCCGAGAATTACCTACCCGTTAAAGATTTCACAAGTAATATTTTGTACAAAAGAATTTTTATTACCGTCTTTATGAAAATATATGTATGTATATTTTCTTCAGATGTAATACAGATTTGATGAGTTAATATCATATTAAACTCAATTGATTTTTTGACTTGAATTAGAAATGAATAAAACATTAAAGATTTAATAATCTTTACGGAGTATTTCACTAATGTAATCAATACTCAGTTTTATTGATATTTTCTCAGTGAATCATGTTGGTGCTCATGGAACTCTTGCTAACTTCGCAAGGTACGAATGATGTTTTCTAGAAAGTTTCGAATACATCGAAGATGAAAGTATAAAATTAACCATATAATTGAATAATATACTTAGTTTATTATGAAATGGAATTCATTGAGTTGGAAACAGAGATTGTAGTTAACGATGGTTAAGTCATTAACGAAGTATGTACATCATAGCATATTAGTAATATGAATTAACCGAGTAGTACCTACCAGTTAAGATTCACACGTAATAACTTGGTACGAAAAGATTTATTTTGATTTCAAAATTCATATATATTAAATATACATAAAATTTCTTCTGGGAAAATGAGTTAATACTTCATCGGTTATTGTTGCTGGTATTTCTTGGTAACTACGGTGCGTATGACGTTGATGCTCGTGAAACAGATTGTGAAGTTGAGGTTTGCGATGCGGATGTTGTTGGTGGTGGTAATGGTACTGTTGGTGTTGTTGTCGGTGGTACTGTTGATGCCGGTGATGCTGCTGGTGCTTGTAACCTTTGCACCATATTCTCCAAAGCGACTACCTGAGCGCGAAGCTCGTTGACTTCTTCTACTACACCGGGATGATTTGCGGTTCGGACGACCGGATGAATAAGATCCAGAATTTGAGAGAGTATATGATCATGACGAGATATTCTGGAGATGAGAGAGAAAATGGTATTACGAACAGGTTCACCGGTAAGTGCTTCAGGTTCTTCGCCAAGAGTGCAATGTGGTGGATGGAAGGGATCGCCTTCTTCTTGTCTCCAATAATTAAGTAGGCTACGAACCCATCCCCAATTCATCCAGAATAGATGATGGCTAATTGGTTGATCCATTCCAGTTACACTTTCTTCAGAGTTCAGGAGAATATCCATATCGGAATAGCTGTCGGAATTTAAGGAATTTGAAATAGATGCGAGATCCATCTTGTATAATTAGATAGATGATTTTTGATATGAAATAGATTATAGAATTTAGTTTGGTATTCTTCAATACATAATTTACATATGTATATATAATACCAAATTCCATAAATCACGGAGAAATTTTTGGAAGATGTCAGGAAAAGTTTACAGTAACAGATACGCTAAGATATGAATTTTTGTCTATACACTATTTATGCAATCAATGCAGTAAAACGTGTCTAGACTTAAGAATGATAAGCATGTAATTTTCGACAAGAAATGATAAGCAAAACTTTTAACATGCAGACACGGTCGAAGTCCAGACTTACTAATGTATCTTAACAACTATCAGTTAGACACATTCATGCAAGACCTGGTTCGCTAGGACCAACGCTCTGATACCAACTGAGACGATCGCTCCAAATCCATATGGACGAACACGTCATTCATCGATTTCATTATGAGGTATTTGACCTCTATATGATATGTTTTGTAAACATTGCATTCTTTTGAAAAGGCACACCATAAATGAATATTTAAATCAAAGGTTTTCGACATTTGATGATTTCTACATATAGACAATCACCGTAAATAATAGTTTACAATTGTACTTCCATTGACAATGCAGTCAAAATAAGATACACGGTGATGATTTGGTGAATGCAACGTTTCCTTGATAAACATGTCATGTAAGACTCCATGCACATAGCTTGTCTAACATATAAGCAAACAGCGGAAGACTCCTAAGGAACCTGAGAATAAACATGCTAACAAGTGTCAACACAAAGGTTGGTGAGTTCATAGTTTTAATGTTTTGCATAATCTTTACATAAAGATGGATCACAAGATTTCAGTTGTTTCATCCAGAAATGTTTATCAAAATATTCTACGAAATTGAGCACCCTGGTAACTAAACTTAACGTATATATAATTTGTACCCTTTGTATAATCATCTTAATAATACACGCAAACCAACGTGTACGCTTCTCAAATAGCATACGTCCGTTAAAAGGCTAGTGCTCTAGCTCGGACGGGGATATCAAGCCCTATGGATCCATATACTACTACTCGCGCCCACCAGTTCTTATAACTGGCAGTTACTAATTACCAAAGCTAAGGGATTTTCGGTTCAAACTCAGTGTAGAATTTAGTATGTACTTGTATCCATTGCGTTTAAAATAAAGTGCATGTATTCTCAGCCCAAAAATATTTATAGCAAAAGCATTTAAAAGGGAGCAAATGAAACTCACCTTAGCAGCACATAAGGTCATTCACCAAAATAAAACTCGAATTACCAAATAACCGTAGATCTCAACCTAGAGAACATATGTTGGTCAATAAATGTTTATCAAGCTAGGTCAGGTCATAGTGTATCACAATCCTAATGCTCGAGATCAACATACAAAAGTTATCCAAAGTCGTTTCAAAAAGTCAATTTTGACAATAGTTCAACAAAATGAGACATACCTTATATAAGGATTCATTTACTCGGTTGGTAATATTCAAAAATCCAATTTATCAATCTTGCAAACAAGTTGTTTTAAATATTAATTGCAGATTCAAAAGCAATTCCAATTAACGTCAATCATAATTCAGTTGATCGTATCTTTTAATCCGTTCATCGAAACTATTCGATATCTAAATGAAAAGTTATTGATTTTTTGCCAGCTTTCCAAAAACATGTATATCATATACCTTTTACCAGTAATATATGTATTTAATTCGTAAATCATTATAAACTGTTTAGCGACGAAATTTAGCATACAAACATGTATAAATATATATACTAGAGCACTAGATATGGATACACAATTAATATATAAAAGATAAAATATGAGTGCTTACGTACCAATATTGAGATTTAATATTGTAGAAAATTACGTAGACGCAACAGAGATGATAAACACTAGGTTTGATTCCAAAATATACCCCCGAATATTACCCATAACCTCTTTGACAATAACCCATAATTTCCTTAGCTCTAGCTTGCTCGGAAAACCGTTTAGAAATCATTTGGACATCCCTCCGTCGTGATATTATATATATATTATTATTTTTGTATCGTAAAAATAATAATACTAATACTATTAATAATAAGATTAATAATAATAATCTTAATATTAATAATAACAATAATAATTATTATTATTATAATTATAATAATTATAAATAATAAATTAAATAAATAACATAAGTAATACGGAGTAATATAAAGTGTGAGAAAACTGAACCAGAATCGTGCAATTTATAGAACTTTTTCTGAAAAAGCACCACATGCGATCGCATGGGATTTGTGCTTCAAGGCCATGCGATCGCATGGCTCTCTGATCCAGCTCACAAACTTTTGTTTTCTTGTTTGTCGACATATTATTTAAATATATATAATATATTTAATTTATATAATTAATTATATATTATATTAAATTCATGTGCATAGTTGACCTGTAATTTTCGTTCCGATGACTCGTACGTTGTTACTCAACTTATGTCCCGGTTTTGGTTTCTCAAATGCATTTTCATACACTTAGAAAACTTGCATTTTACGTTTCGTGACACGTACCTTTGTCAAAATATAGCTTTAAATTATCCATAAACTATATCACTCAAAGTATATCTTAATCTTTCGAGTGTTTTGGTCATTTACTTCTATAAATTATTGTCTCGTTATTTATTAATATAATAGTATTTATCAAACGTTTCATAACCAAGTTAATATCTATTCTCAATATTTTTAAACACGTTTTAAAATATACGTCGCAAGTTATTCATACAATTAATATTCCAACTTATCATATATATTCAAATAAATATTTAAATCAATAAGTTTAATGTACGGTATTAAACAATTAATACATTGTTACGTTTTCAAGTTATAGTATATATATATGTATCTATATACATATAATTGTTCGCGAATTATCAAGAACAACCGAAAGGTATTTGAATATATGAAAGTAGTTCAAAAATTTTGAGATTCAGTTTACAGACTTTGCTTATCGTGTCGGAAATGTTAATTATACAAAGATTAAGTTTAAATTTGGTCAGAAATTTTCGGGTCATCACAGTACCTACCCGTTAAAGAAATTTCGTCCCGAAATTTGAGTGAGGTCGTCATGACTAACAATAAAAATGTTTTCATGCCGTATATGAGTCGATAAATAGAGTTTTATCACTTTTTGAATAATATGGATAGAACAATCCAATTACTCGAAGCGTATGAGAGAAGTTATCATAATAGAGTGAAATAGAGATTCGTCTTATCTTTTGACGTAGTAATGATTGGTTTCCGAAATTTAAGGAATAGAAAATCTTCATAATAAGATTTGATTCTTCGAAATTTAAGGAAATTATGATTTCCTTTGATTAAATGCGTAATCTGCCTCGATTGTTTTAGTGACCCGAACTTTTCCATGTTTATATATATTAATTGAGATTGATATTTACATGATTAAATGTTTCCAACATGTTAAGCAATAAAACTTGTTAAGACTTGATTAATTGAAATATGTTTCATATAGACAATTGACCACCCAAGTTGACCGGTGATTCACGAACGTTAAAACTTGTAAAAAATATATGATGACATATATATGGATATATATATAGTTAACATGATACTATGATAAGTAAACATATCATTAAGTATATTAACAATGAACTACATATGTAAAAACAAGACTACTAGCTTAATGATTTTTAAACGAGACATATATATAACGATTATCGTTGTAAAGACATTTAATGTATATATATCATATTAAGAGATATTCATACATGATAATATCATGATAATATAATAATTTAAAATCTCATTTGATATTATAAACATTGGGTTAACAACATTTAACAAGATCGTTAACCTAAAGGTTTCAAAACAACACTTACATGTAACGACTAACGATGACTTAACGACTCAGTTAAAATGTATATACATGTAGTGTTTTAATATGTATTTATACACTTTTGAAAGACTTTAATACACTTATAAAAATACTTATACTTAACAAAAATGCTTACAATTACATCCTCGTTCAGTTTCATCAACAATTCTACTCGTATGCACCCGTATTCGTACTCGAACAATACACAGCTTTTAGATGTACGTACTATTAGTATATACACTCTAATGATCAGCTCTTAGCAGCCCATTTGAGTTACCTAACACATGTGGGAACCATCATTTGGCAACTAGCATGAAATATCTCATAAAATTACAAAAATATGAGTAATCATTCATGACTTATTTACATGAAAACAAAATTACATATCCTTTATATCTAATCCATACACCAACGACCAAAAACACCTACAAACACTCTCATTCTTCAATTTTCTTCATCTAATTGATCTCTCTCAAGTTCTATCTTCAAGTTCTAAGTGTTCTTCATAAATTCTACAAGTTCTAGTTACATAAAATCAAGAATACTTTCAAGTTTGCTAGCTCACTTCCAATCTTGTAAGGTGATCATCCAACCTCAAGAAATCTTTGTTTCTTACAGTAGGTTATAATTCTAATACAAGGTAATAATCATATTCAAACTTTGGTTCAATTTCTATAACTATAACAATCTTATTTCAAGTGATGATCTTACTTGAACTTGTTTTCGTGTCATGATTCTGCTTCAAGAACTTCGAGCCATCCAAAGATCTGTTGAAGCTAGATCCATTTTTCTATTTTATAGTAGGTTTATCCAAGGAACTTAAGGTAGTAATGATGTTCATAACATCATTCGATTCATACATATAAAGCTATCTTATTCGAAGGTTTAAACTTGTAATCACTAGAACATAGTTTAGTTAATTATAAACTTGTTCGCAAACAAAAGTTAATCCTTCTAACTTGACTTTTAAAATCAACTAAACACATGTTCTATATCTATATGATATGCTAACTTAATGATTTAAAACCTGGAAACACGAAAAACACCGTAAAACTGGATTTACGCCGTCGTAGTAACACCGCGGGCTGTTTTGGGTTAGTTAATTAAAAACTATGATAAACTTTGATTTAAAAGTTGTTATTCTGAGAAAATGATTTTTATTATGAACATGAAGCTATATCCAAAAATTATGGTTAAACTCAAAGTGGAAGTATGTTTTCTAAAATGGTCATCTAGACGTCGTTCTTTCGACTGAAATGACTACCTTTACAAAAATGACTTGTAACTTATTTTTCCGACTATAAACCTATACTTTTTCTGTTTAGATTCATAAAATAGAGTTCAATATGAAACCATAGCAATTTGATTCACTCAAAACGGATTTAAAATGAAGAAGTTATGGGTAAAACAAGATTGGATAATTTTTATCATTTTAGCTACGTGAAAATTGGTAACAAATCTATTCCAACCATAACTTAATCAACTTGTATTGTATATTATGTAATCTTGAGATACCATAGAAACGTATACAATGTTTCGACCTATCATGTTGACACATCTATATATATTTCGGAACAACCATAGACACTCTATATGTGAATGTTGGAGTTAGCTATACAGGGTTGAGGTTGATTCCAAAATATATATAGTTTGAGTTGTGGTCAATACTGAGATACGTATACACTGGGTCGTGGATTGATTCAAGATAATATTTATCGATTTATTTATGTACATCTAACTGTGGACAACTAGTTGTAGGTTACTAACGAGGACATCTGACTTAATAAACTTAAAACATCAAAATATATTAAAAGTGTTGTAAATATATTTTGAAAATACTTTGATATATATGTATATATTGTTATAGGTTCGTGAATCAACCAGTGGCCAAGTCTTACTTCCCGACTAAGTAAAAATCTGTGAAGGTGAGTTATAGTCCCACTTTTAAAATCTAATATTTTTGGGATGAGAATACATGCAGGTTTTATAAATGATTTACAAAATAGACACAAGTTCGTGAAACTACATTCTATGGTTGAATTATCGAAATCGAATATGCCCCTTTTTATTAAGTCTGGTAATCTAAGAATTAGGGAACAGACACCTAATTGACGCGAATCCTAAAGATAGATCTATTGGGCCCAACAAGCCCCATCCAAAGTACCGGATGCTTTAGTACTTCGAAATTTATATCATATCCGAAGGGTGTCCCGGAATGATGGGGATATTCTTATATATGCATCTTGTTAATGTCGATTACCAGGTGTTCACCATATGAATGATTTTTATCTCTATGTATGGGATGTGTATTGAAATATGAAATCTTGTGGTCTATTGTTACGATTTGATATATATAGGTTAAACCTATAACTCACCAACATTTTTGTTGATGTTTAAAGCATGTTTATTCTCAGGTGAATACTAAGAGCTTCCGCTGTTGCATACTAAAATAAGGACAAGATTTGGAGTTCATGTTTGTATGATATTGTGTAAAAACTGCATTCAAGAAACTGATTTCGATGTAACATATTTGTATTGTAAACCATTAATCAATAAGAACGGGACATTTCAGTTGGTATCCGAGCGTTGGTCTTAGAGAACCAGAATTTTGCATTAGTGTGTCTTATCAAGTTTGTTAGGATGCATTAGTGAGTCTGGACTTCGACCTTGTTTACTTGAAAAATGATTGCTTAACAAATTTTGTTGGAAACTATATATTTTTAACATGTGAATATTATGTGATATATTAATCTCTTAACGCGTTTGATATTATGTGATAGATGTCTACCTCTAGAACAAGTCCCATTGACTCACCTAATAATAATGAAGAGTCAAATGTAAATTGGAATGATTCGTGGACTGATTCACAAGTTCCCGAAGAGGAACCGGAAGAAGAGTCGGAACCGAAAGAAGAATCGGAACCGGAAGAAGAATCGGAACCGGATAAAGAAATAGAACCGGTGGGGGAAATAATAAAACGGTTAAGTAAAAGAAAATCCTCAACCAACCGACCAAGGTTAATTATGGTCAATGGTGTTTCCGCCAAGGAAGCAAAATATTGGGAGGATTACCAATTCTCCGATGAATCGAATTCCGACAAGAATTCCGATGATGTTATAGAAATTACCCCAACTGAATTTAAAAAGGCAAAAGAAAATAATAAGGGAAAGGGCATAAAAATAGAGAAATCTAATTCCAACCCCTATGAACTTTTTATGTATCGTCAACCCCCGAAGTCCTTAAGTTGTAACAATGACCCGGGAACCTCTAAACCACCAGGTTTTTCTAAACCAATGTGGAAAACGACAGCTCGTATTAGGGGAACATCATATATCCCTAGAAACTTGGCAAAGCGAACCAAAACCGAAGAAGAAGAAACAAGCGAGTCGGAATAAGATAGTTGTATTCGTGTGGTGTAATATATGTAATATAGTGTGCTTATGCTTTATGATATATGTAAAAATTGCTTGTATTAATAAGTATTTTTTTTTATGAATCTAACTCTTGTCTATTTTACAGTATAAAAACACAAAATGGATAGACAACCCAATATTTTAAGAGACCTACCCGGAGACATGATTGATGAAATCTTGTCTAGAGTCGGTCAGAATTCTTCGGCACCACTATTTAAGGCGAGATCAGTTTGTAAGACATTCGAAGAACGTTCTAAGAATGCCTTGGTTTATAAAAGGCTTTCATTCAAAAGATGGGGGATATCACATTGGGAAATCCATAAGTTACGATGTGTTTACTTTGACGCATATATTGCGGGGAACCCAAATGCTATTTTACGCAATGGGTTAAGAAATTATTTTGACTCAATATATCCGAATATTGGACTTCGTGATTTAGAAAAAGCGGCTAACATGCACCATAAAGAAGCATGTTATGCTTACGGATTAGTAATGTTCGCTTCTCACCAAAGTGAGAACAAGAACATCGGGCTACAACTATTAAACAAAACATTCCCACAAGTGACGGAGTCGGTAATTGGGGTAAGAAATGAGGTTTTTAGATTGTTACGGGACTGTTGGACATTACGTAACCCTCGTCCCTTTGACGACGTTACAACACGCTGTCTTATCAACGACCATAAAGGTTATGTTCCACAAGACCAAGGATGGGAAGTAATCCTAGTAAAACCAGAATGCATGACTTGTTTCTGGACGTATGAATTACGTGTCTTTATTGCCTTTGCTGAACGACTTGTGTACTAGCTAGAATTATCTTCACAACCATCTTGTATCAAATTTATTGTGTGCTATATTTCATGCTATATGTAAAATAAGCGGTATTGTAAGTTTGTAAAATATTGTGTAAAAGTTTGAACGCGAAATATTATCATAATCAGTTTTTCATATAGAATTGTAGTAGTTGAATTGTATATTAGCTACTAAGTATGAACTTAACGGGTAGGTACTACCCGAATTTAAACTTATAAAACGCTAATATGAAGAAAAAGCTTTTATAAATGAGTTCATATTATGCTACGAAATACTATTAACTACTCTTCATATTCTGTATGATTAACTTGTTCCATTTGATTATTTTGAAGGAAATGGCACCGACTACTCGACACACCGTGAATATGAATGAAGAGGAATTCCGTACTTTTCTAGCTTCAAACATAGCCGCAGTACAGGCTGCGCTACATACCAACAATAACCTTGGATCTAGCAGTACAGGAAATCATGTAGGATGCACCTACAAAGAATTCACTGCCTGCAAACCTTTGGAATTTGATGGAACCGAAGGACCGATTGGATTGAAACGGTGGACCGAGAAGGTCGAATCGGTGTTTGTCATAAGTAAGTGTACTGAAGAGGACAAAGTGAAGTATGCTACGCATACCTTCACAGGTTCTGCGTTAACATGGTGGAATACCTATCTAGAGCAAGTGGGACAAGACGATGCGTACGCACTACCGTGGTCAGCATTCAAGCACTTGATGAACGAGAAGTACCGTCCCAGAACCGAGGTCAATAATCTCAAGACAGAACTTAGAGGGTTACGAACCCAAGGATTTGATATTACCACGTACGAAATACGATTCACAGAATTGTGCCTATTGTGTCCGGGAGCATTCGAAGATGAGGAAGAGAAGATCGACGCGTTTGTGAAAGGATTACCGGAAAGAATCCAAGAAGATATAAGTTCACACGAGCCCGCCTCCATACAACAGGCATGTAGAATGGCTCACAAACTAGTAAACCAGATTGAAGAAAGAATTAAAGAACAGACTGCTGAAGTGAGATGACCCGACCCAATCCATAGGGACGAATACAACAACATATGATTACATCGCGAGGTACTTGACCTCTAAATGATACATTTTACAAACATTGCATTCTTTTCAAAAGACAAACTTTCATTTACATCGAAAATTAACAGGCATGCATACCATTTCATAATATCCAAACTATAAATGACCTAATCTGTCATTTATTTGATAATAATCTCTAATGAACTTCAACGACTCGAATGCAACGTCTTTGAAAATATGTCATGAATGACTCCAAGTAATGTCCTTAAAATGAGCTAATGCACAGCGGAAGATTTCTTTAACACCTGAGAATAAACATGCTTTAAAGTGTCCACCAAAAGGTTGGTGAGTTCATTAGTTTATCATAATCATTTATTTCCATCATTTTAATAGACCACAAGAATTTCATTTCCAGTTCTCATAAATATACGTCCCATGCATAGAGACAAAAATAATCATTCATATGGTGAATACCTGGTAACCGACATTAACTAGATACATATAAGAATATCCCCTATCATTCCGGGATCCTCCTTCGGACATGATATAAATTTCGAAGTACTAAAGCATCCGGTACTTTGGATGGGGTTTGTTAGGCCCAATAGATCTATCTTTAGGATTCGCGTCAATTAGGGTGTCTGTTCCCTAATTCTTAGATTACCAGACTTTAATAAAAAGGGGCATATTCGATTTCGATAATTCAACCATAGAATGTAGTTTCAATTACTTGTGTCTATTTCGTCAAACATTTATAAAAGCGCATGTATTTTCAGTCCCAAAAATATAAAGGGTAAAAAGGCAAATGAAACTCACCATACTGTATTTTGTAGTAAAAATACATATAACATCATTGAACAAGTGTAGGGTTGGCCTTGGATTCACGAACCTATATTAATTATATATATTTATATGACGGTCAATATTTGTCTAACAATTTAGGCCAAGTCATAGTGTACCACAATCCTAATGCTCGAGTCTGACTCAACAGTATAGTAACATGTTATATTACCCATGCTCAGTTAAAATTCTAGTAAAAGGTGACGTGTGAAACAACGTATCACAATTGGTTTCATAATCATAAAATAGTATTTTAGTTTTTATAGAAAGTCAATACAAAAATATTAACTGAAAAGTTAACGGAAAAGTCAAAATTTAAGGTCAAAAGTCAAAGGTTAAAGTAAAAACGAGGTCGCATGCAAAAATACAATAACTTATACAAAAAATGAATTTTCGGTCAAACATGCCTAAACGGCCTTTAGAAAAATTATCGGAGCTCTGATTGATAAACGGCCAAAGATAAAAGTTACACATTACCAAAAAGATTAAGCATAAATTTTACAGAAGTAAACTAAACCTAGACAACTCGTAGTTGCCAACGCGGTTTCGGCGTTTCAAAGTTAATTTTTCAGCTTTAATAAATTTACAAAAGTGACCGAGTAGCCTACTTTGGAGATTTTTAGAAAATTCCTCGAAACTCGGATTGGCAAACGGACAAAGCCTGCAAATTCTAGTTACCACAAAGATATAACATGATTTTTGGCAAAAGTAAACACACATCAGGCCGACCATGACAACTGATACAACACTGACATTTTTAATAAAAAGTTTCAGCTCTTTTCAGAATTTTAAAATGTGACCAAACAGTCAACTTTGACGATTTTTAGAAAAATCGTCGAGACTCAAATTGACAACCGGCCAGAGTCGTTTGCTAGACCTTACAGCAAAGAATTCAGTGGTATTTTTTCTTAAATCTGAAACAACGCAGATCAGCGAGAATTTCAGTTCCCTTTTCGACATTTTTTCAAAATTTGCAAAACTTCTTTTGTCCATAACTTGACAACCGTTCAACGAAACGAGACGTGCTTTATATGAAAATTCATCTACTCGACGAGTAGAATCTAAATAACCACTTTTTATTACCCAGAAAATTAGTTCACTAATTATCATTAGCAATCTTAATTACGAAATTAATTGTTAAATTCATAACTTTCTAACCGTTCATCGAATTCATTCGATATCTAAATGAAAAGTTCTTAATTTTTTGCTAGCTTTCTAATGACATGCATATCTTATACCTTATTTCACCCCTAGTATAACAACCTTTAAGATTCAACATAACCTATCTAAGGGCAATATCAAATGTACAAATAAGCATAATCCTATTTTCTCGAGCACTAGTCAGGGATACACTATTAATGTGTAAAAATTAATTTACGAGTACTCACGTATCAATATTGAGGTTCAATATTGTAGGAAAGGCACGTAGACACGACGGAGATGATAAACGCTAAATTGACTCACGAGCAAGACCCCCGAACCATACCCATATCCTCCATCGCTATAACCCATAATTTCCATAGCCCTATCCTACTCATAAAACTTGTCTTGAAAACATTTGGGCAGAACCTCGTCGTAATATTTTATGTATAAATAATAATATTACTCCTAAATAATATTAATTTGAATAATACTAATAATAATATAATTAATTAAAATAATATACGTAATATCTATGTTGGTGGAGAGACATGTGAATTAAATCACATAGAATGGAATGGTTGATCTTTATAGGCATATATAATTTTCATCTTTCCGTAATTTGCGGAGGATTGTAGTCTTCAACTGCCACAATTGAAGTGTGTCCAATTCTAGCTCACAAAGTCTTAAAAATAAAAAAAAATAAAAAAAAAAATAAAAAAAAAAACATGGGCTGCCGACACCGAATCCTTACATTGATATATAGATTTATAATTTATTTAATATATATTATATTTAATCCTTAAAATTAATTAAATATTATATTATATTTACATGCGTAGTAAAAATGTAATTTTTGTTCAAATGACTTGTACGTTGTCATTCGACTCATGTACCACTTTCCGTTTTCCGGGCGCACTTTCGTACGTTTAGAAAACTAGCCCTTTATGTTACGTGACGTGTACCTTTTACAAAAATTAAGCTTACATAGCAATGAATTACTTTTATAAAAATATGACTTATAAAGTTGAGCGTTGTGATCATTTACTTTTATAAATCAGTGACTCGTTGTTTATCAAAATATTTTATTTTAAATTAAACGTTTTGTGACATGTACCTTTATTATTAACTAGACTTAAATTAATTAAAAACTAATCCACTCAAAGTGTAACTTAATCTTTTGAGTGTTTTGGTCATTTCCTTTTATAATTCGACGTCTCGTTATATAAAAATATATATTTAATCTTATTAGTTTGAATCAAAACGTTTTATGATTAAAATAAAATATATGTACATTTAAAATTTATAAACTTATACATAATACATATGTTTGAAATATTTATCTAATAATATAATATTTTACTTTTCAAAATTAATTATATTTCAAATACCAATATAACATTAAAATCGTGTGAATACTAGATATTGTTATATCACCTAACGGTTATGCTCAAAAACTTAATCTGATATAACTTATTTATGCGTCAACCTTTACTTTAATTTCTCAAAGGCTCTAGTTAAAATATCTAATTATAAATCGAATCAATGAACAAGGATTACTATCTTTTACCTAACTAATATATCTAATATACATAATCACGTTCTATATACGTTGCAAGTTATCAACCAAGTGTTATGAAATTCCATCCTCCACCAACCTTTGACTAATCCTCGATAAGAACACTGTCGTTCTTGCATGCGTATCATTTTACTAAATTTCCGAATACCGTTAAAAATGTAATAGTCTCTTAAATCATAGTAGACCTTACGACGGAGACTCGTGATCATAATTCAATGTATCTGATAATTCAATCATTTGATATTATCTTTTAATCTCGTCGATAAACTTACATCGAACAAATACGTTCGTATAAAGTATTATCCATTCAATACCTTGATAACATTTCCAACCTCATTAGATAGATCTCAAAGCTTATATTCATATCAACTAATCCGTTCAATGTTTTATAATATGTGTCAATCTAATAAGCACACATGTATATATATATATATATATATATATATATATATATATATATATATATATATATATATATATATATTTACACGTAAATGTTCGTGAATCGTTTGACATGGTCAAAGGGTATTTAATTAAATGAATATAATTTCAAAACTTTCGAGACTCAATCATTACAGATTTGCTTATCGTGTCGGATATATATAAAGGTTAAAGTTTAAATTTGTTCGGAAATCTCCGGGTCATCACAGTACCTACCCGTTAAAAGAAATTTCGTCCCGAAATTTGATAGAGGTTGTCATGGCTAACAGTAAGAGTGTTTTCATGACGTATATGAACTGATAATTAGGGTTTTATCATCATTGATTAATATAGATAAAATGATTTGTTTTTGTGAAGAGCACGAATGAAGCTATCACTTAAGAGTGAAAATGAATAAAAGTAAGTTTGACTTAACCGGTGACGTAGTCAAGATTGATTTCCGGAATTTAAGGAATTTAGAAGAAATCTTCATATTAAGATTTGATTCTTCGGCGATTTAGGAAATCAGGATCTTCTTTGAGTAAATGCAATAATCTGTTCCGATTGCTCTGTCGGATATTTTTCTATAAATCTACCCCCGTTGTTTCCTTACAACTCACACCTTCTATTCTTTCTCCTCAGTTCATACTTTAAAACATTCGTCAATATGCTCCATCCCATTCTGATCCTTGATATACTCTTAATTTTTACATCTGTCATCCTTCTCTTTCATCTACCACCGGAAGATTTTATTTACTTCTACTATTATCTTGGGGTTATAGTGTTATTAATTTTCCCGTGCCTTTACGTGGCAATACGTATTGATATGCACGGTTTGTAGCTTCTGGGTGGTTGTTGGGTTTTATATCTTCCCTTATATTTCGATGTCCCTGCTTCTGTCTTCTATAGTCATCGTCATCCCCAGTTAATGCTTTCTTCTATTTACTGCGGTTCATACTCTAAATTTCTATTTCGGAGCTTTGTCCTTTCGTTTCTTCTCCTTGCGATTAAATAGCTCTTGTAATGGTCCAGAATTCGTAGGTATGGATTTCAGAATGAACACAGTAATTGTTCTAAGAAGGATAGGGTAATGGTAAATCCTGATTTGTTAAATTACCAGAATACCCTAAAAAGGACCGAATCATCAAGAAATATTTTCTTGATATATTTAGAGATTAGATAGAATGTAAGAGTCGTGTAAATGGTACATGATGACGGTATGTCCTGTGAATCATCACATCCATTAGAAACTCAGTATGAATTACTGTAATATAATGACGTTGATCAAGTGTCATTATATTATACTAACTCATGCATCAGTTCCCAACACTACTTCAAAAACATTCATATTCGAATTTTTCAGAATTTAGAAATTAACACGGTTTCTTTTATGTTGCAGATATTACGGAGAGATAAATGATACTTGATAAGAATAGTTGTGAAAATATCTCCAAAGATATGGAGAATATGTATAATGGAAGATACGAAGATATCTTATAACATTTAAGATATGATGATGATGAAGAATATCTGTCTGTGAAGGTTTAGAATAAGAAGTAAGGTGTTTGCTAACGAGTTCAGCAGGCACTGAATCATTTGGATCCTTTGAAGGCAGAATCAGTCTCTGTGATTTGTCCACGGCTTCCTTCATACTTTGCTCAATCCGTTTTTCAGTACCAAATCCTTTCTTTTTCTGAGCTTTACCATCTCACTATCTTTTATCATCAAACTTTTGACCGTTTAAACCATCTACAATTTTTATGTTTCCTCTGCATTTAATGCTAATATCTGAATCTTTGGTTAGCAATCTGAGGTGGGTTCAGAAGAATCGTGTTTTAGATGATTAAACACTGGTGGTAATAGAGTGGAATATGAAAGATTCCCCAGTAATAATGACGAAAGGGCAACGTATCTATCAAGGTTATAATAAGACTGGTCCGACTGAAAAATCGAAGTTGACTTGCTGGAGCTGTGACAAAATTGGCTACTTTGAAAAGGAATCGAAATGTTGTTTTTGCTGATAAAGAATTCGACGCGGGTACATGTTAGATTATGACTTTGGTTTCGAGAGTTTTTCAGGTACAAGACTTCGTGTAATGTATGGTTGGATCATCATCTCGATTGTTCATTATTTGAAGTGTCTTCCGGAATTTCGAAGGGTTTTAAATAAAAATTATCATAGTCAATATCCAAATGATGAAATCTTCATGAATCTCGAATGATTTTCATATACTTCTGAGTGTTACGAATAAAAGTGATGTTCTATCACCGTTTTGAAGTCAAAGTATAGCTTTGAAAAATGTAAGGATCTAATAGTGATGATTTCGGTTGTATCTCGAGTTGAATTCTGAAATTCCCAAAATCAGAATATGTAATTAGATTCGAATGAGTATGGTTGTTTTGATTTCTATAGAAGAATGTATATTGATATTGTTGATGATTGTTGAATCAGAATTGAAAAACGTAACATAATAATTGTGAATTTAAATATCTCTCGGGTATTACCTACCCGTTAAAAAAATTCACGAGTAATGTTTTGTACCAGAGAATTTTATTACAACCTTTATGAAAATATAAGTATATTTTCTTTATTTGTAATATAGTTTTAATGAGTTAATATCATATTAAGCTCATTTGATTTTTCGGCTTGAATTAGAAATGAATTTTCTCTAAAACATTAGAGATTTCATAATCTTTGCGGAGTATTTCACTAATGTAGTCAATACTTCAATGTTTATAGGTATTTCCTTAGTGAATCTTGCTGATGCTCATAGAACTCTTGCTAACTTCGCAAGGTACGAATGTTGTTTTCCAGTAAGTTTCGAGTGCATCGAAGATGAAAGTGTAAAATCAAACATGTTATTGAATGATACACTTGACTTATTATGAGACGGAATTCATTGAATTGAAGCAGAGATTGTGGTTAACAATGATTAAATTGTTAACGAAGAATGTACATCATAGCATATTAGTAATATGAATTAACTGGATAGTTAAGTTCCATACATAATAGCTTAGTACAGAAAGATTTATTATGGTTAAAATTTTTTTTTTTTATTTTATTTTATATATATATATATATATATAGGATATACATATAAATTCTTTGGAGGAACTGAGTTAATACTTCATAACTCGTTGATACAATATACTCGTAATTAATTCGTAATGATTTCCACAGTGATTCTTGAACTGGCGAAGCTTGTGAGGTTGGAGGTGTTGACGATTCTCACGATGTTGACAGCGTTTGACTGTGTTGATGAGGCTATTGGTACTACTGAGGTTGTTGGTAAAACAAGTCTAGCTTGTACCTTACGCACTAGTCTTGTTAGGGTTTCGGTTCTTCTCTCTATCATCTCTGTCCACTCATCTAGTTTTTGATTAAGGCTGAGATAGATAATCTCTAAAACTTTAGAGATTACATAATCACCACAGAATGTTTCTCCGATGAAGTTATGAATCAATACTTCATCATTTGTTGTTGTTGGTACTCCTTGGTATCTTTGGTGCGTGTGACGTTGATATCCGATATATAGATTGGGATATTGAGGTGTGTGATGCGGATGTGATTGTTGGTGGTGGTAATGATCCTGTTGTTGATGGTGGTGCTGTTGATGTCGGTGATGCTGCTGGAGCTTATGGTTTTGAGGCTTGCGATGTGGATGTTACTGGTGGTACCGGTTATGCTGCTGGTGCTGCTGATGATGTTTGTAACCTCCGCACCGTATTTTCCAAAGCCACCACCCGAGCACGAAGCTCGTTGACTTCTTCTATCACATCGGGGTGATAGTCGGTTCGGACGAGCAGATAAATATAATCTAGAATTTGGTGTAGTATATAATCGTGGCGAGATACTCTGGAAATGAGAGAGAAAATAGTTTCTCGAATAGGTTCGCCGGTAAGTGCTTCAGGTTCATTGCCAAGAGGGCAATTTGGTGGATGGAAGGGATCACCTTCTTCTTGTCGCCAATGATTGAGGAGACTACGAACCCATCCCCATTTCATCCAGAATAGATGATGGCTGATTGGTTGATCCATTCCGGTCACACTGTTGTCAGAGCTCGAATGAAACTCCATATCGGAATAGATGTCGTAATCAGAGGAGTTCGAACTGGTTGAGGGATCCATCTCGTATGATCAAGGGAATGAATTTTTTTTTTGATATGAAATAGATTATAGGAATTAAATTTAGTATTTTTCAATACATAATTTACATATGTATATATATTACCAGAATCCCATAAATTACGGAGGAATCTTTGAAAAATGTCAGTCAAAGTTCACAGTAACAGATATGCCAGGATAAGATTTTGTCTATACGCTATTATGCAATAAATGCAAGAAAACGCATCTAGACTTAAGAATGATAAGCAGGTAATTTCCTATAGATGATAAGTAGATGATTTTCGACACAAAATGATAAGGAAAACTTTTGACATGCAGACACGGTCGAAGTCCAGACTCACTAATGCATCCTACCGACTTATCAGTTAGACACACTAATGCAGACCTGGTTCGCTAAGACCACCGCTCTGATACCACATGAGATGACCCGACCCAATCCATAGGGACGAATACAACAACATATGATTACATCGCGAGGTACTTGACCTCTAAATGATACATTTTACAAACATTGCATTCTTTTTAAAAGACAAACTTTCATTTACATCGAAAATTAACAGGCATGCATACCATTTCATAATATCCAAACTATAAATGACCTAATCTGTCATTTATTTGATAATAATCTCTAATGAACTTCAACGACTCGAATGCAACGTCTTTGAAAATATGTCATGAATGACTCCAAGTAATGTCCTTAAAATGAGCTAATGCACAGCGGAAGATTTCTTTAACACCTGAGAATAAACATGCTTTAAAGTGTCAACCAAAAGGTTGGTGAGTTCATTAGTTTATCATAATCATTTATTTCCATCATTTTAATAGACCACAAGAATTTCATTTCCAGTTCTCATAAATATACGTCCCATGCATAGAGACAAAAATAATCATTCATATGGTGAATACCTGGTAACCGACATTAACTAGATACATATAAGAATATCCCCTATCATTCCGGGATCCTCCTTCGGACATGATATAAATTTCGAAGTACTAAAGCATCCGGTACTTTGGATGGGGTTTGTTAGGCCCAATAGATCTATCTTTAGGATTCGCGTCAATTAGGGTGTCTATTCCCTAATTCTTAGATTACCAGACTTTAATAAAAAGGGGTATATTCGATTTCGATAATTCAACCATAGAATGTAGTTTCAATTACTTGTGTCTATTTCGTCAAACATTTATAAAAGCGCATGTATTTTCAGTCCCAAAAATATAAAGGGTAAAAAGGCAAATGAAACTCACCATACTGTATTTTGTAGTAAAAATACATATAACATCATTGAACAAGTGTAGGGTTGGCCTTGGATTCACGAACCTATATTAATTATATATATTTATATGACGGTCAATATTTGTCTAACAATTTAGGCCAAGTCATAGTGTACCACAATCCTAATGCTCGAGTCTGACTCAACAGTATAGTAACATGTTATATTACCCATGCTCAGTTAAAATTCTAGTAAAAGGTGACGTGTGAAACAACGTATCACAATTGGTTTCATAATCATAAAATAGTATTTTAGTTTTTATAGAAAGTCAATACAAAAATATTAACTGAAAAGTTAACGGAAAAGTCAAAATTCAAGGTCAAAAGTCAAAGGTTAAAGTAAAAACGAGGTCGCATGCAAAAATACAATAACTTATACAAAACATGAATTTTCGGTCAAACATGCCTAAACGGCCTTTAGAAAAATTATCGGAGCTCTGATTGATAAACGGCCAAAGATAAAAGTTACACATTACCAAAAAGATTAAGCATAAATTTTACAGAAGTAAACTAAACCTAGACAACTCGTAGTTGCCAACGCGGTTTCGGCGTTTCAAAGTTAATTTTTCAGCTTTAATAAATTTACAAAAGTGACCGAGTAGCCTACTTTGGAGATTTTTAGAAAATTCCTCGAAACTCGGATTGACAAACGGACAAAGCCTGCAAATTCTAGTTACCACAAAGATATAACATGATTTTTGGCAAAAGTAAACACACATCAGGCCGACCATGACAACTGATACAACACTGACATTTTTAATAAAAAGTTTCAGCTCTTTTCAGAATTTTAAAATGTGACCAAACAGTCAACTTTGACGATTTTTAGAAAAATCGTCGAGACTCAAATTGACAACCGGCCAGAGTCGTTTGCTAGACCTTACAGCAAAGAATTCAGTGGTATTTTTTCTTAAATCTGAAACAACGCAGATCAGCGAGAATTTCAGTTCCCTTTTCGACATTTTTTCAAAATTTGCAAAACTTCTTTTGTCCATAACTTGACAACCGTTCAACGAAACGAGACGTGCTTTATATGAAAATTCATCTACTCGACGAGTAGAATCTAAATAACCACTTTTTATTACCCAGAAAATTAGTTCACTAATTATCATTAGCAATCTTAATTACGAAATTAATTGTTAAATTCATAACTTTCTAACCGTTCATCGAATTCATTCGATATCTAAATGAAAAGTTCTTAATTTTTCGCTAGCTTTCTAATGACATGCATATCTTATACCTTATTTCATCCCTAGTATAACAACCTTTAAGATTCAACATAACCTATCTAAGGGCAATATCAAATGTACAAATAAGCATAATCCTATTTTCTCGAGCACTAGTCAGGGATACACTATTAATGTGTAAAAATTAATTTACGAGTACTCACGTATCAATATTGAGGTTCAATATTGTAGGAAAGGCACGTAGACACGACGGAGATGATAAACGCTAAATTGACTCACGAGCAAGACCCCCGAACCATACCCATATCCTCCATCGCTATAACCCATAATTTCCATAGCCCTATCCTACTCATAAAACTTGTCTTGAAAACATTTGGGCAGAACCTCGTCGTAATATTTTATGTATAAATAATAATATTACTCCTAAATAATTTTAATTTGAATAATACTAATAATAATATAATTAATTAAAATAATATACGTAATATCTATGTTGGTGGAGAGACATGTGAATTAAATCACATAGAATGGAATGGTTGATCTTTATAGGCATATATAATTTTCATCTTTCCGTAATTTGCGGAGGATTGTAGTCTTCAACTGCCACAATTGAAGTGTGTCCAATTCTAGCTCACAAAGTCTTAAAAATAAAAAAAATAAATAAAAAAAATAAATAAAAAAAAACATGGGCTGCCGACACCGAATCCTTACATTGATATATAGATTTATAATTTATTTAATATATATTATATTTAATCCTTAGAATTAATTAAATATTATATTATATTTACATGCGTAGTAAAAATGTAATTTTTGTTCAAATGACTTGTACGTTGTCATTCGACTCATGTACCACTTTCCGTTTTCCGGGCGCACTTTCGTACGTTTAGAAAACTAGCCCTTTATGTTACGTGACGTGTACCTTTTACAAAAATTAAGCTTAAATAGCAATGAATTACTTTTATAAAAATATGACTTATAAAGTTGAGCGTTGTGATCATTTACTTTTATAAATCAGTGACTCGTTGTTTATCAAAATATTTTATTTTAAATTAAACGTTTTGTGACATGTACCTTTATTATTAACTAGACTTAAATTAATTAAAAACTAATCCACTCAAAGTGTAACTTAATCTTTTGAGTGTTTTGGTCATTTCCTTTTATAATTCGAAGTCTCGTTATATAAAAATATATATTTAATCTTATTAGTTTGAATCAAAACGTTTTATGATTAAAATAAAATATATGTACATTTAAAATTTATAAACTTATACATAATACATATGTTTGAAATATTTATCTAATAATATAATATTTTACTTTTCAAAATTAATTATATTTCAAATACCAATATAACATTAAAATCGTGTGAATACTAGATATTGTTATATCACCTAACGGTTATGCTCAAAAACTTAATCTGATATAACTTATTTATGCGTCAACCTTTACTTTAATTTCTCAAAGGCTCTAGTTAAAATATCTAATTATAAATCGAATCAATGAACAAGGATTACTATCTTTTACCTAACTAATATATCTAATATACATAATCACGTTCTATATACGTTGCAAGTTATCAACCAAGTGTTATGAAATTCCATCCTCCACCAACCTTTGACTAATCCTCGATAAGAACACTGTCGTTCTTGCATGCGTATCATTTTACTAAATTTCCGAATACCGTTAAAAATTTAATAGTCTCTTAAATCATAGTAGACCTTACGACGGAGACTCGTGATCATAATTCAATGTATCCGATAATTCAATCATTTGATATTATCTTTTAATCTCGTCGATAAACTTACATCGAACAAATACGTTCGTATAAAGTATTATCCATTCAATACCTTGATAACATTTCCAACCTCATTAGATAGATCTCAAAGCTTATATTCATATCAACTAATCCGTTCAATGTTTTATAATATGTGTCAATCTAATAAGCACACATGTATATATATATATATATATATATATATATATATATATATATATATATATATATATATATATATATATATATATATATATATATATATATATATATATATATATATATTTACACGTAAATGTTCGTGAATCGTTTGACATGGTCAAAGGGTATTTAATTAAATGAATATAATTTCAAAACTTTCGAGACTCAATCATTACAGATTTGCTTATCGTGTCGGATATATATAAAGGTTAAAGTTTAAATTTGTTCGGAAATCTCCGGGTCATCACATGAAGAGGCCAATGTGAAGCAAGTCAAAAGAAAGTGGGAGGAAAACGGTGATAAGAATCACCAATACAACAACAACAGCAATTACAACAATAATCGCAACAATTATCCCAACAATCGCAACATCAATCGCAACTACAACAAACGGCCCAACAACAACAACAACAACAACAACAACAACAACAACAACAGCAGCAGCAACTACAACAATTATCTCAACAACAATAATAACCGCAACAACAACAACAATTAGAAGCAGCTATGCCAAAGGTGTGAAAAGTATCACTCGGGGTTCTGCACCAAATTTTGCAACAAGTGTAAAAGAAATGGTCATAGCGCGGCGAAGTGTGAGGTCTACGGACCAGGGGTTAATAGAACGAAAGGAACAAATGGTGTCGGAACGAGTAATGGCGGAGCAAGTAGTGTCGGAGCAAGTTATGCCAATGTAGTTTGTTATAAATATGGAAAACCGGGCCACATTATTAGAAATTGTCCGAACCAGGAGAACACGAATGGACAAGGCCGCGGAAGAGTTTTCAATATTAATGCGGCAGAGGCACAGGAAGACCCGGAGCTTGTTACGGGTACGTTTCTTATTGACAATAAATCTGCTTACGTTTTATTTGATTCGGGTGCGGATAGAAGCTATATGAGTAGAGATTTTTGTGCTAAATTAAGTTGTCAATTGACGCCTTTGGATAGTAAATTTTTACTCGAATTAGCAAATGGTAAATTAATTTCAGCAGATAATATATGTCGGAATCGAGAAATTAAACTGGTTAGCGAAACATTTAAGATTGATTTGATACCAGTAGAGTTAGGGAGTTTTGATGTGATAATCGGTATAGACTGGTTGAAAGAAGTGAAAGCAGAGATCGTTTGTTACAAAAATGCAATTCGCATTATACGAGAAAAAGGAAAACCCTTAATGGTGTACGGAGAAAAGGGCAACACGAAGCTACATCTTATTAGTAATTTGAAGGCACAAAAACTAATAAGAAAAGGTTACTATGCTGTTCTAGCACACGTTGAGAAAGTACAAACTGAAGAAAAGAGCATCAATGATGTTCCCATTGCAAAAGAATTTCCCGATGTATTTCCGAAAGAATTACCGGGATTACCCCCACATCGATCCGTTGAATTTCAAATAGATCTTGTACCAGGAGCTGCACCAATAGCTCGTGCTCCTTACAGACTCGCACCCAGCGAGATGAAAGAACTGCAAAGCCAATTACAAGAACTTTTAGAGCGTGGTTTCATTCGACCAAGCACATCACCGTGGGGAGCTCCTGTTTTGTTTGTCAAGAAGAAAGATGGTACATTCAGGTTGTGTATCGACTACTGAGAGTTGAACAAACTTACCATCAAGAACCGCTACCCACTACCGAGAATCGACGACTTATTTGATCAACTACAAGGCTCGTCTGTTTATTCAAAGATTGACTTACGTTCCGGGTATCATCAAATGCGGGTGAAAGAAGATGATATTCCAAAGACTGCTTTCAGAACACGTTACGGTCATTACGAGTTTATGGTCATGCCGTTTGGTTTAACTAATGCACCAGCTGTGTTCATGGACCTTATGAACCGAGTGTGTGGACCATACCTTGACAAGTTTGTCATTGTTTTCATTGATGACATATTTATTTACTCAAAGAATGACCAAGAACACGGTGAACATTTGAGAAAGGTGTTAGAAGTATTGAGGAAGGAAGAATTGTACGCTAAGTTTTCAAAGTGTGCATTTTGGTTGGAAGAAGTTCAATTTCTCGGTCACATAGTGAACAAAGAAGGTATTAAGGTGGATCCGGCAAAGATAGAAACTGTTGAAATGTGGGAAACCCCGAAAAACTCCGAAACACATACGCCAGTTTTTAGGACTAGCTGGTTACTACAGAAGGTTCATCCAAGACTTTTCCAGAATAGCAAAACCCTTGACTGCATTAACGCATAAAGGGAAGAAATTTGAATGGAATGATGAACAAGAGAAAGCGTTTCAGTTATTGAAGATAAAGCTAACTACGGCACCTATATTATCATTGCCTGAAGGGAATGATGATTTTGTGATTTATTGTGACGCATCAAAGCAAGGTCTCGGTTGTGTATTAATGCAACGACCGAAGGTGATTGCTTATGCGTCTAGACAATTGAAGATCCACGAACAAAATTATACGACGCATGATTTGGAATTAGGAGCGGTTGTTTTTGCATTAAAGACTTGGAGGCACTACTTATATGGGGTCAAAAGTATTATATATACCGACCACAAAAGCCTTCAACACATATTTAATCAGAAACAACTGAATATGAGGCAGCGTAGGTGGATTGAATTATTGAATGATTACAACTTTGAGATTCGTTACCACCCGGGGAAGGCAAATGTGGTAGCCGATGCCTTGAGCAGGAAGGACAGAGAACCCATTCGAGTAAAATCTATGAATATAATGATTCATAATAACCTTACTACTCAAATAAAGGAGGCGCAACAAGGAGTTTTAAAAGAGGGAAATTTAAAGGATGAAATACCCAAAGGATCGTAGAAACATCTTAATATTCGGGATGACGGAACCCGGTATAGGGCTGAAAGGATTTGGGTACCAAAATTTAGAGATATGAGAGAAATGGTACTTAGAGAAGCTCATAAAACCAGATACTCAATACATCCTGGAACGGGGAAGATGTACAAGGATCTCAAGAAACATTTTTGGTGGCCGGGTATGAAAGCCGATGTTGCTAAATACGTAGGAGAATGTTTGACGTGTTCTAAGGTCAAAGCTGAGCATCAGAAACCATCAGGTCTACTTCAACAACCCGAAATCCCGGAATGGAAATGGGAAAACATTACCATGGATTTCATCACTAAATTGCCAAGGACTGCAAGTGGTTTTGATACTATTTGGGTAATAGTTGATCGTATCACCAAATCAGCACACTTCCTGCCAATAAGAGAAGATGACAAGATGGAGAAGTTAGCACGACTGTATTTGAAGGAAGTCGTCTCCAGACATGGAATACCAATCTCTATTATCTCTGATAGGGATGACAGATTTATTTCAAGATTCTGGCAGACATTACAGCAAGCATTAGGAACTCATCTAGACATGAGTACTGCCTATCATCCACAAACTGATGGGCAGAGCGAAAGGACGATACCAACGCTTGAAGACATGCTACGAGCATGTGTTATTGATTTCGGAAACAGTTGGGATCGACATCTACCGTTAGCAGAATTTTCCTACAACAACAGCTACCATTCAAGCATTGAGATGGCAACGTTTGAAGCACTTTATGGTAGAAAGTGCAGGTCTTCGATTTGTTGGAGTGAAGTGGGGGATAGACATATTACGGGTCCGGAGATTATACAAGAAACTACCGAGAAGATCATCCAAATTCAACAACGGTTGAAAACCGCCCAAAGTCGACAAAAGAGCTACGCTGACATTAAAAGAAAAGATATAGAATTTGAAATTGGAGAGATGGTCATGCTTAAAGTTGCACCTTGGAAAGGCGTTGTTCGATTTGGTAAACGAGGGAAATTAAATCCAAGGTATATTGGACCATTCAAGATTATTGATCGTGTCGGACCAGTAGCTTACCGACTTGAGTTACCTCAAAAACTCGCGGTTGTACATAACACTTTCCACGTCTCGAATTTGAAGAAATGTTTTGCTAAAGAAGATCTCACTATTCCATTAGATGAAATCCAAATCAACTAAAAACTTCAATTCATCGAAGAACCCGTCGAAATAATGGATCGTGAGGTTAAAAGACTTAAGCAAAACAACAGACCAATTGTTAAGGTTCGATGGAATGCTCGTAGAGGACCCGAGTTCACCCGGGAGCGTGAAGATTAGATGAAGAAGAAATACCCGCATCTATTTCCAGAAGATTCGTCAACACCTTCAACAGCTTAAAATTTCGGGACGAAATTTATTTAACGGGTAGGTACTGTAGTGACCCGAACTTTTCCATGTTTATATATATTAATTGAGATTGATATTTACATGATTAAATGTTTCCAACATGTTAAGCAATCAAACTTGTTAAGACTTGATTAATTGAAATATGTTTCATATAGACAATTGACCACCCAAGTTGACCGGTGATTCACGAACGTTAAAACTTGTAAAAACTATATGATGACATATATATGGATATATATATAGTTAACATGATACTATGATAAGTAAACATATCATTAAGTATATTAACAATGAACTACATATGTAAAAACAAGACTACTAGCTTAATGATTTTTAAACGAGACATATATGTAACGATTATCGTTGTAAAGACATTTAATGTATATATATCATATTAAGAGATATTCATACATGATAATATCATGATAATATAATAATTTAAAATCTCATTTGATATTATAAACATTGGGTTAACAACATTTAACAAGATCGTTAACCTAAAGGTTTCAAAACAACACTTACATGTAACGACTAACGATGACTTAACGACTCAGTTAAAATGTATATACATGTAGTGTTTTAATATGTATTTATACACTTTTGAAAGACTTCAATACACTTATCAAAATACTTCTACTTAACAAAAATGCTTACAATTACATCCTCGTTCAGTTTCATCAACAATTCTACTCGTATGCACCCGTATTCTTACTCGTACAATACACAGCTTTTAGATGTATGTACTATTGGTATATACACTCTAATTATAAGCTCTTAGCAGCCCATGTGAGTCACCTAACACATGTGGGAACCATCATTTGGCAACTAGCATGAAATATCTCATAAAATTACAAATATATGAGTAATCATTCATGACTTATTTACATGAAAACAAAATTACATATCCTTTATATCTAATCCATACACCAACGACCAAAAACACCTACAAACACTTTCATTCTTCAATTTTCTTCATCTAATTGATCTCTCTCAAGTTCTATCTTCAAGTTCTATCTTCAAGTTCTAAGTGTTCTTCATAAATTCTACAAGTTCTAGTTACATAAAATCAAGAATACTTTCAAGTTTGCTAGCTCACTTCCAATCTTGTAAGGTGATCATCCAACCTCAAGAAATCTTTGTTTCTTACAGTAGGTTATCATTCTAATACAAGGTAATAATCATATTCAAACTTTGGTTCAATTTCTATAACTATAACAATCTTATTTCAAGTGATGATCTTACTTGAACTTGTTTTCGTGTCATGATTCTGCTTCAAGAACTTCGAGCCATCCAAAGATCCGTTGAAGCTAGATCCATTTTTCTATTTTAAAGTAGGTTTATCCAAGGAACTTAAGGTAGTAATGATGTTCATAACATCATTCGATTCATACATATAAAGCTATCTTATTCGAAGGTTTAAACTTGTAATCACTAGAACATAGTTTAGTTAATTCTAAACTTGTTCACAAACAAAAGTTAATCCTTCTAAATTGACTTTTAAAATCAACTAAACACATATTCTATATCTATATGATATGCTAACTTAATGATTTAAAACCTGGAAACACGAAAAACACCGTAAAACCGGATTTACGCCGTCGTAGTAACACCGCGGTCTGTTTTGGGTTAGTTAATTAAAAACTATGATAAACTTTGATTAAAAGTTGTTATTCTGAGAAAATTATTTTTATTATTAACATGAAACTATATCCAAAAATTATGGTTAAACTCAAAGTCGAAGTATGTTTTCTAAAATGGTCATCTAGACGTCGTTCTTTCGACTGAAATGACTACCTTTACAAAAACAACTTGTAACTTATTTTTCCGACTATAAACCTATACTTTTTCTATTTAGATTCATAAAATAGAGTTCAATATGAAACCATAGCAATTTGATTCACTCAAAACGGATTTAAAATGAAGAAGTTATGGGTAAAACAAGATTGGATAATTTTTCTCATTTTAGCTACGTGAAAATTGGTAACAAATCTATTCCAACCATAACTTAATCAACTTGTATTGTATATTATGTAATCTTGAGATACCATAGACACGTATACAATGTTTCGACCTATCATGTCGACACATCTATATATATTTCGGAACAACCATAGACACTCTATATGTGAATGTTGGAGTTAGCTATACAGGGTTGAGGTTGATTCCAAAATATATATAGTTTGAGTTGTGATCAATACTGAGATACGTATACACTGGGTCGTGGATTGATTCAAGATAATATTTATCGATTTATTTCTGTACATCTAATTGTGGACAACTAGTTGTAGGTTACTAACGAGGACAGCTGACTTAATAAACTTAAAACATCAAAATATATTAAAAGTGTTGTAAATATATTTTGAACATACTTTGATATATATGTATATATTGTAATAGGTTCGTGAATCAACCAGTGGCCAAGTCTTACTTCCTGACTAAGTAAAAATCTGTGAAGGTGAGTTATAGTCCCAATTTTAAAATCTAATATTTTTGGGATGAGAATACATGCAGGTTTTATAAATGATTTACAAAATAGACACAAGTACGTGAAACTACATTCTATGGTTGAATTATCGAAATCGAATATGCCCCTTTTTATTAAGTCTGGTAATCTAAGAATTAGGGAACAAACACCCTAATTGACGCGAATCCTAAAGATAGATCTATTGGGCCCAACAAGCCCCATCCAAAGTACCGGATGCTTTAGTACTTCGAAATTTATATCATATCCGAAGGGTGTCCCGGAATGATGGGGATATTCTTATATATGCATCTTGTTAATGTCGGTTACCAGGTGTTCACCATATGAATGATTTTTATCTCTATGTATGGGATGTGTATTGAAATATGAAATCTTGTGGTCTATTGTTACGATTTGATATATATAGGTTAAACCTATAACTCACCAACATTTTTGTTGACGTTTAAAGTATGTTTATTCTCAGGTGAATACTAACAGCTTCCGCTGTTGCATACTAAAATAAGGACAAGATTTGGAGTCCATGTTTGTATGATATTGTGTAAAAACTGCATTCAAGAAACTGATTTCGATGTAACATATTTGTATTGTAAACCATTATGTAATGGTCGTGTGTAAACAGGATATTTTAGATTATCATTATTTGATAATCTACGTAAAGCTTTTTAAACCTTTATTTATGAAATAAAGGTTATGGTTTGTTTTAAAAATGAATGCAGTCTTTGAAAAACGTCTCATATAGAGGTCAAAACCTCGCAACGAAATCAATTAATATGGAACGTTTTTAATCAATAAGAATGGGACATTTCAATTGTTATGTCTGATATTTCGCTATAAATTAACTGCTTCCGTTTCATTATTTTCACCACTCCTACATCTTCTTCCTCATTTCATACTTCAAAAGATTGTGAAATGCTTCATCCAGTTCTGATTCTTGATATACTTTTAACTTTCATATCTGTCATTCTTCTTTTTTATCTACCACCAAAGGAAGTTATTTTCTTCTACTATTACCTTGGGGTTATAGTGTTTTTCATTCTCTCGTGTCTTTATATTGCTATACGCATTGATATACAAGGTTTGTAATTTCGGGGTTGTTATCGGGCTTTATATTCTCCATTATATTTCGGAGCTTCATGCTTTCGTTTTCTCTTCCCGACCTTAAGTCAAGCGGATAATGGTCCAGAATTCGTAGGTATGAAGTTTCAGATGAACATAACTAATGTTCTAAGAAAGAAATGGTAATAGCACAATCTGACTTGTCAAATTACCAGAATACCTCAAAAAAGACCGAATCATTAAGAAAATATTTTCTTGATATTTTTAGAGATTATATAGAATGAAAGAGTTATGTAACATGGTTCATGATGAGGGTATGATATGTGAACCTTTATCACGTTCCATTAGAAACTCAGCATGACTTACTGTAATATAATCACGTTGATCAAGTGTCATTATATTATATTAACTCATGCTTCAATTCCCAACATTACTTCAAAACATTTATATTTTAAACTTGAAAGTTTCAGAATTTAGAAACTAAAATAGTTTCTTTTATGGTGTAACACAGATATCGTAAAGAGAAAATTGATTTTCGATAAGAATGATTATGAAATTATCTCCAGAAATATGGAGGATATTTATAATGAAAGATACGATGATATCTTAAAATTTCTAATATCAGAGGATGATGAAGAATATTGTCCGCAAGGGTTTGGATTCAGAAGTAAGGTATTCGTTAATGGCTTCAACAGATACTGAATCATTTGGATTCTTTGAAGACAGGTTTCGTCCTTGTGATTTATCCACAGCCTCTTTCATACTTTGCTCAATCCGTTTTCCAGTTCCAAACTTTCTCTTTTTCTCAGCTTTACCACCATACTATTCTTTATCATTAAACTTTTAACTGTTAAGGTCGTTTACAGTTTTTGCTGCTTCATCAACATTTTTTTAAAATTCGGAGAACTAGTTTCGTAGTTTGGGGTGTTTTTCGGAAACTTCACATTCGAAGTATGTAAGTCCAAGAGGTAGACGTTATATGTACACATATAACTGTTGGCGTAGACGTGCTACAAGATTTCAAAATACTGATTGCTAATTCCTGATAGTTGGTATGGCAATTGCCGTTACAAGATGTGGATGAGTACATGATACGGTTTCAATGAGTATAAGGATTTTTCGAAAGGTCAAAGATCAATGAAGTTGTTGGTAAATTTACTGCTAATGTGGTGGAACATGAAAGGTTCCCCAGTAACAAAAACGTATATGCCAAAGTTACAAGTCTAAAAGGTCATCGCTGACTGGTTGAACGGTTGATAATACTGGATACTTTTGGAAAGGAATTGCAAGGTTATTTTCAGTAATAATAATGCTAAAGGATCTTTCACATTTTTGAAGTCAAAGTATAGCTTTGAAAGATGTAGAGATCTAAGAATGATGTCACCCGTTAAATCTTGACTTGGATTCTGATCCGTCAATATCAGAATATGTAATTGAATTTGTATGGAAACGATTGTATATCGCTGTGAGCATAGTTAATAATTTTTGAATCAAAGTTAAAGAATGTACAGTGTAACATATTAATTGTGAACTTAAATATTTCCCGGAAATTACCTACCCGTTAAAGATTTCACAAGTAATATTTTGTACAAAAGAATTTTTATTACCGTCTTTATGAAAATATATGTATGTATATTTTCTTCAGATGTAATACAGATTTGATGAGTTAATATCATATTAAGCTCAATTGATTTTTTGACTTGAATTAGAAATGAATAAAACATTAAAGATTTAATAATCTTTACGGAGTATTTCACTAATGTAATCAATACTCAGTTTTATTGATATTTTCTCAGTGAATCATGTTGGTGCTCATGGAACTCTTGCTAACTTCGCAAGGTACGAATGATGTTTTCTAGAAAGTTTCGAATACATCGAAGATGAAAGTATAAAATCAACCATATAATTGAATAATATACTTAGTTTATTATGAAATGGAATTCATTGAGTTGAAAACAGAGATTGTAGTTAACGATGGTTAAGTCATTAACGAAGTATGTACATCATAGCATATTAGTAATATGAATTAACCGAGTAGTGCCTACCAGTTAAGATTCACACGTAATAACTTGGTACGAAAAGATTTATTTTGATTTCAAAATTCATATATATTAAATATACATAAAATTTCTTCAGGGAAAATGAGTTAATACTTCATCGGTTATTGTTGCTGGTATTTCTTGGTAACTACGGTGCGTATGACGTTGATGCTCGTGGAACAGATTGTGAAGTTGAGGTTTGCGATGCGGATGTTGTTGGTGGTGGTAATGGTACTGTTGGTGTTGTTGTCGGTGGTACTATTGATGCCGGTGATGCTGCTGGTGCTTGTAACATTTGCACCATATTCTCCAAAGCCACTACCTGAGCGCGAAGCTCGTTGACTTCTTCTACTACACCGGGATGATTGGCGGTTCGGACGACCGGATGAATAAGATCCAGAATTTAAGAGAGTATATGATCATGACGAGATATTCTGGAGATGAGAGAGAAAATGGTATTACGAACAGGTTCGCCGGTAAGTGCTTCAGGTTCTTCGCCAAGAGTGCAATGTGGTGGATGGAAGGGATCGCCTTCTTCTTGTCTCCAATAATTAAGTAGGCTACGAACCCATCCCCAATTCATCCAGAATAGATGATGACTAATTGGTTGACCCATTCCAGTTACACTTTCTTCAGAGTTCAGGAGAATATCCATATCGGAATAGCTGTCGGAATTTAAGGAATTTGAACTAGATACGGGATCCATCTTGTATAATTAGATAGATGATTTTTGATATGAAATAGATTATAGAATTTAGTTTGGTATTCTTCAATACATAATTTACATATGTATATATAATACCAAATTCCATAAATCACGGAGAAATTTTTGGAAGATGTCAGGAAAAGTTTACAGTAACAGATACGCTAAGATATGAATTTTTTTCTATACACTATTTATGCAATCAATGCAGTAAAACGTGTCTAGACTTAAGAATGATAAGCATGTAATTTTTGACAAGAAATGATAAGCAAAACTTTTAACATGCAGACACGGTCGAAGTCCAGACTTACTAATGCATCTTAACAACTATCAGTTAGACACATTCATGCAAGACCTGGTTCGCTAGGACCAACGCTCTGATACCAACTAAGACGATAGCTCCAAATCCATATGGACGAACACATCATTCATCGATTTCATTGCGAGGTATTTGACCTCTATATGATATGTTTTGTAAACATTACATTCTTTTGAAAAGGCACACCATAAATGAATATTTAAATCAAAGGTTTCCGACATTTGATGATTTCTACATATAGACAATCACCGTAAATAATAGTTTACAATAGTACTTCCATTGACAATGCAGTCAAAATAAGATACACGGTGATGATTTGGTGAATGAAACGTTTCCTTGATAAACATGTCATGTAAGACTCCATGCACATAGCTTGTCTAACATATAAGTAAACATCGGAAGACTCCTAAGGAACCTGAGAATAAACATGCTAACAAGTGTCAACACAAAGGTTGGTGAGTTCATAGTTTTAATGTTTTGCATAATCTGTACATAAAGATGGATCACAAGATTTCAGTTGTTTCATCCAGAAACGTTTATCAAAATATTCTACGAAATTGAGCACCCTGGTAACTAAACTTAACGTATATATAATTTGTACCCTTTGTATAATCATCTTAATAATACACGCAAACCAACGTGTACACTTCTCAAATAGCATACGTCCATTAAAAGGCTAGTGCTCTAGCTCGGACAGGGATATCAAGCCCTATGGATCCATATACTACTACTCGCGCCCACCAGTTCTTATAACTGGCAGTTACTAATTACCAAAGCTAAGGGATTTTCGGTTCAAACTCAGTGTAGAATTTAGTATGTACTTGTATACATTGCGTTTAAAATAAAGTGCATGTATTCTCAGCCCAAAAATATTTATAGCAAAAGCATTTAAAATGGAGCAAATGAAACTCACCTTAGCAGCACATAAGGTCATTCACCAAAATAAAACTCGGATTACCAAATAACCGTAGATCTCAACCTAGAGAACATATGTTGGTCAATAAATGTTTATCAAGCTAGGTCAGGTCATAGTGTATCACAATCCTAATGCTCGAGATCGACATACAAAAGTTATCCAAAGTCGTTTCAAAAAGTCAATTTTGACAATAGTTCAACAAAACGAGACATACCTTATATAAGGATTCATTTACTCGGTTGGTAATATTCAAAAATCCAATTTATCAATCTTGCAAACAAGTTGTTTTAAATATTAATTGCAGATTCAAAAGCAATTCCAATTAACGTCAATCATAATTCAGTTGATCGTATCTTTTAATTCGTTCATCGAAACTATTCGATATCTAAATGAAAAGTTATTGATTTTTCGCCAGCTTTCCAAAAACATGTATATCATATACCTTTTACCAGTAATATATGTATTTAATTCGTAAATCATTATAAACTGTTTAGTGACGAAATTTAGCATACAAGCATGTATAAATATATATACTCGAGCACTAGATATGGATACACAATTAATATATAAAAGATAAAATATGAGTGCTTACGTACCAATATTGAGATTTAATATTATAGAAAATTACGTAGACGCAACAGAGATGATAAACACTAGGTTTGATTCACAAATATACTCCCGAATATTACCCATAACCTCTTTGACAATAACCCATACTTTCCTTAGCTCTAGCTTGCTCGAAAACCCGTTTCGAAATCATTTGGACATCCCTCCGTCGTGATATTATATATATATTATTATTTTTGTATCGTAAAAATAATTATACTAATACTATTAATAATAAGATTAATAATAATAATCTTAATATTAATAATAATAATAATAATAATAATAATAATAATTATTATAATAATTATAAATAATAAATTAAATAAATAACATAAGTAATACGGAGTAATATAAAGTGTGAGAAAACTGAACCAGAATCGTGCAATTTATAGAACTTTTTCTGAAAAAGCACCACATGCGATCGCATGGGATTTGTGCTTCAAGGCCATGCGATCGCAAGGCCCTCTGATCCAGCTCACAAACTTTTGTTTTCTTGTTTGTCGACATATTATTTAAATATATATAATATATTTAATTTATATAATTAATTATATATTATATTAAATTCATGTGCATAGTTGACCTGTAATTTTCGTTCCGATGACTCGTACGTTGTTACTCAACTTATGTCCCGATTTTGGTTTCTCAAATGCATTTTCATATACTTAGAAAACTTGCATTTTACGTTTCGTGACACGTACCTTTGTCAAAATATAGCTTTAAATTATCCATAAACTATATCACTCAAAGTATATCTTAATCTTTCGAGTGTTTTGGTCATTTACTTCTATAAATCATTATCTCGTTATTTATTAATATAATAGTATTTATCAAACGTTTCATAACCAAGTTAATATCTATTCTCAATATTTTTAAACACGTTTTAAAATATACGTCGCAAGTTATTCATACAATTAATATTCCAACTTATCATATATATTCAAATAAATATTTAAATCAATAAGTTTAATGTACGGTATTAAACAATTAATACATTGTTACGTTTTCAAGTTATAGTATATATATATATATATATATATATATATATATATATATATATATATATATATATATATATATATATATTCATATAATTGTTCGCGAATTGTCAAGAACAACCGAAAGGTATTTGAATATATGAAAGTAGTTCAAAAATTTTGAGATTCAGTTTACAGACTTTGCTTATCGTGTCGGAAATGTTAATTATACAAAGATTAAGTTTAAATTTGGTCAGAAATTTTCGGGTCATCACAGTCTCGAATACACTTTAGGTAAAATAAATCATGTAAGGTCATTTTCTCCTTATTGTGACCTCTCTGTGTAATCGAGTTAGCTAAAAATCTATGAATTACACGAAGCTCGGCTTTGTTAATATGTAAGTAGGAGTGTTTTCCTCCCAGTGTAAAAACATTATAGTTTGACATACGCCTCTAAACGGCGTTCGCGTCAAAATTCATATCTATACCATTTCACCATGATAAATCAAATTCATACAATCGAGTAGTAGCAATTCACTAGGAGTGTAAATCTATAATGCCCTGGCCATGTCCATCATGGACATTCTGTACAACTTACCGCCAAGGATAAATCTAAGAAAACTTTTATCATCTAACCTATCTACATCTACATTTAATGCTATAGTACTCATCAGCTCAATACACCATTCCTTATATACAGGTCTACGAATGGTGAAAAGACGTTCCCAATCTGTAAAAGAAGAACTGCCATACCTTTGAATCAAATGATGTCTAACACGGTCAGCTAGATGGACCGCTTCCAAAGGATTCCAATCAATTACCCTCGGCACCTCTACCTCTTTTGTTACCAATTTAAATTTATTACTTTGATATGCCGGGTAATCTCTCCATCGTCTATCGAATCTCAGATTAGGATGCAATGTGTGTTCAGGAATCGTTGGGTATTCTACAGGTGGATTCATCGGAAATACTATGAATTCATTAACAAACTGTAGCGGATCATAATAAGGTACATGTTGATCAGGCTGATGTTGTAGTTCCTGTTATGGTACTTGTTCGGGTTCATATTGCATTTCTGGTTCTGGTTCTGGAGCTGGAGCAGGTCGTCTAGATGATGATGATCCTGAACCTCCAGTATCGGCTCTCTGTAAAACATATTAAACACAAAATTTGTGTATCCAAATATGCATTAGTGTTAGGAAAATAATAACTTAAATTAACCACAATAACATGTTAAATCAAACTTAAACTTATACACATTTTCACAATTTTTACAATTGTACACTTTTTCAAATAAGTACATATGAAAATGTAGACAAAGTTCATAAGCATTTAACTCAAATAACATGTCAAAATAGTCATTACTAACAATTAAACAAGTCTCAATTGGCAATTATATCAAATTAATCAAGTTCATGAATTTTGCACCAAAATAGTCTACTTTAATCTTCAAAAATCATATTTAGGATCAATGTTTGGATCATTTAACTACCTAAACATGTTACACTACTTAATTTAGCAACAATTCATGACAAAAATCGGCCATAACCTGTTTATATCAAAAAGCCCCAAATTGCTCAAGAACACAAACCCTAGATTTCTAAAATTTTTGAAGTTTTTGGCTTCAAATAATGTTAAATAGCATCAATCTAGGTTATACATGCATAAAATATTAACAATTTAACTCTAATTACACTAGAAATTAACAAAATTGCATTAGATAAAATATTGGTAATTATCACAAAAACTAGAAAATTTATGAGTTTAGGGGTGTAATTTTTACCTTCTTTGAAAAGCTTCTGAACAATTTCATGATTAGAGCGAAAAATTTGACGAATTACGGTGAAAATTTGGTGAAATTTGGTGAGATTTTGAGAGAATTTCGTGTATGTGTGTGTGTATTGTGGAGAAAGACAGACCAGTCGACTGCTCTTGTATCAGGCCTGATTTCCAGCCTCATGCGATCGCATGAGGTTGGAGTGTAAACCCCATGCGATCGTATGGGGGTCCGGGTACAGTGTTTTTGCCTTTTTTTTTTTTTTTTTTTTTATAAAACCTTATAACTTATAAAACATATAATTAATAAAATTTTAAAAATTTGTTTCTTTTTAGGATGAGGGTGTTTCGGATCGTTGTCCTAGTCCATCCTTCGACAAAATTTTAAAATTTGTCAATTCAAAGCGCGGTTTTAAAAGTAAAGATTTTTGGTTTTTTAAATGTTTTTGACATACTTTAGTTCAATAAGATTAAAAATAATGATAATAAAAGTTCTCGTCCCTCCCTTGGGTAGAGCAATTTCGGTTCAACGACCTAGTCTTGAACTCACGACGAATTTTAAAAATCATATTTTTAACTTAGCGAAATAAAGTAAATTTTTGTTTTTAAATTCACACCAAATTTAAATTTAAAATGCATAAAATTAAAAATTCATATTATGAATTCACACCAAACTTAAATTATATTTTTGTTTTTATACATACAAACTTATATTAAAAATATTAATTTTTCAAATATTTACAATTTTAAAGAAGTTCACAATATTAATTTAATATTTATATATTAATTTTAAAAATAAAGTAAAAATTAAATTAAATTTTTTTTTTCCCGCTTTAATCAATCAAATATTATCAAAAATATATGCCCCTCTTTTCGGTAAAGTAATTTCGATTCATAACCTAGTTTAACTCATGACGAATTTTTGAAATATTTTGGGTTGATTGATTAAAGATATTTATACCTTAAGAATAAACGGTAAATTTCGCAGTGATGTAATAAATTTTTGTATGATATCAATAATTTCGGTCGCAAGACCTAATTTTATCGAATACCAATTTAATACTTTTTAGCGAACAAATTAGCGTTTATTATCAAAAGGTTAAAAATAAAAAAAAATAAAAAAAAAACTGTACAAACTTACCTGTGAAATAGATTTCTTAGTGATATGCTCTAGCCCACTCATAAGATAGTCGGACTAATTGGTTTTCCACAGCTACATAGGCGTAACCTCGAGCATTCAACGTTTTTTCTTCTAAACATATGAACGGTCCATCTCTGCATAAAGTAACGAACTCGGTATTGGAATATGTCTGATTCGTCGAGCATTTTCCTTCGTGTGACCATTTTCCGCATTTGTGACATCTTTCAAGGTGTCGTGCTCTTCTTTTCGCTGCAGATTTTGATTTTCCTTTACCAAATTGTAACTTATTATTTTTGTTTCTCGATTCTTTTCTTACTCTGTCCAATTTACCTCTGATTAATGATACTATTTCACTTGGAAGGGTGTCATTATTACGTTTAGTGATCAAAGCGTGTAGCATTAGACCATGGTTTAATTCACAGGAAGTCTTCATCTCGTAAAACCTAAAAAAAATAAAAATTCAGAATGGGGGGAGAAGACTAGTTCTTTAGGGTCTGCTAGGGAAAGACCATTCGGGTTCCATTTTCGAAAATTACACGAAAACAGAACATCTAACTCTAACAGAAATACATATTATCCTTTAAAGACTTGATTCTCCCCACACTTAGTTAGCTGTGGTGTCAAAATTGTGATTAACTTCGTTGTTAACTTCCATTGGACTATCTATGTAATGTTTAACTCTGTGACCATTAACCTTAAATTCAATCCCATTTGAATTTATTAATTCTACTGTTCCGAATGGGAAAACTCTTTTGACTATAAATGGTCCAGACCATCTTGATTTCAATTTTCCAGGAAATAGCTTGAATCGTGAATTGAAAAGAAGAACTCTGTCTCCTTCTTTGAATTCTTTTGAACTTCTAATTCTCTTATCATGCCATTTATTCGTTCTTTCCTTATAGATTACCAAATTTTCGTATGCTTCATGTCTTAATTCTTCTAATTCGTTTAGTTGACTTAACCGTAGACGTCCAATTTCATGTAAATCAAGATTACATGTCTTCAAAGCCCAAAATGCTCTGTGTTCAATTTCTACTGGAAGATGACATGCTTTTCCGTAGACGAGTCTAAAAGGTGTGGTTCCAATTGGAGTTTTGTAGGCTGTTCTAAAAGCCCAGAGTCCATCCTCCAATTTCATGGACCACTCCTTCGGATTTGATCCTACGGTTTTCTCTAGAATACGTTTTAAAGCTCGGTTGGTATTTTCAACTTGTCCACTTGTTTGTGGATGATATGCAGTAGAGATTCTATGAGTTACTCCATATCCTTTGAAAACTTTCCCAAGTTGATTATTACAAAAATGAGTACCCTGATCACTTATTAAAGCTTTCGGTGTTCCGAACCTTGCAAAAAGACATTTTAAAAAGTTGACTACAACTCGTGCATCGTTAGTCGGGAGAGCTTGTGCTTCCGCCCATTTAGATACATAATCAATGGCAACGAGAATGTAGAGATTATTATGAGATTTTGGAAATGGACCCATAAAGTCAATACCCCAAATGTCAAATATTTCACATACTTGAATGACATTTTGTGACATTTCATCACGTTGACTTATTTTTCCGGCCCTTTGACAAGCATCACAGGATTTGCAAAGAAGGTGTGCGTCTTTGAAAATTGTAGGCCAATAGAATCCAGCATCGTAAACTTTTCTTGCTGTTAGTTGAGGCTCATAATGCCCTCCTGTTGGTCTTGTGTGACAATGGTTTAAGATTTGACTAGCTTCATCTCCAAATACACATCGGCATATTATTCCATCGGGACAACTTTTAAACAGATGTGGATCTTCCCAGAAATAGTGTTTTATATCACTAAAGAATTTCTTTCATTTTTGGTACGATAATCCTTTTTCAAGGAATCCACACACTAAGTAGTTTGCATAGTCTGCAAACCATGGAATTTCATTATAATCTATCTTCAATAGATATTCATCAGGAAAGTTGTCTTGTATGGCCGATTCATTTAGAACTTCTAATTCAGGATTTTCAAGAAGATAAAGATGATCAGAGGCGAGATTTTCTGCTCCTCTTTTATCTCGGATTTCAATATCGAACTCTTGTAAGAGTAAGATCCAACGGATTAATCTTGGTTTAGCATCTTGTTTCGAAAATAGGTATCTAAGAGCAGAATGGTCAGTATAGACCACCGTTTTAGCTAGAACGAGATATGAACGAAATTTGTCAAAAGCAAAGACAATAGCAAGGAGTTCTTTTTCAGTAGTTGCGTAATTTGTTTGTGCTCCTTGTAACGTCTTACTAGCATAATATATAGGTTGAAATCGTTTTTCAATCCTTTGTCCTAAAACGGCTCCCATTGCAAAATCACTTGCATCGCACATTAGTTCAAACAGTAGATTCCAATTTGGAGTTATCATGATTGGCGCATTAGTGAGTTTTTCTTTAAGTATATTAAAAGATTTGATACATTCATATGAAATGATGAATGGAGCATCCTTTTCTAGGAGTTTATTCATAGGAGTGGCAATTTTAGAAAAATATTTTATGAAACGTCGGTAAAAACCGGCATGCCCTAGAAAACTCCTAACTCCTCTAACATTGGTGGGATGTGGAAGTTTAGCAATTACATCTACTTTAGCTCTATCCACTTCAATTCCTTCCTTTGAAATTTTATGACCAAGAACGATGCCTTCTTTAACCATGAAATGGCATTTCTCCCAATTAAGAACTAGATTTGATTGTTCGCATCTAATAAGCATTCGTTCAAGATTAACTAAACATGATTCAAATGTATCACCGAAGACTGAAAAGTCATCCATGAAAACTTCCATGCATTCTTCTATCATGTCTTGAAAATCGCCATCATGCACCTTTGAAAGGTTGCAGGGGCGTTGCAAAGTCCAAATGGCATGCGTTTGTAAGCAAAAGTACCATAAGGGCACGTGAATGTGATTTTCTTTTGGTCCTTGGGTGCTATTGGAATTTGAAAATATCCGAAAAAACCATCAAGAAAACAATAGTAACTATTTCCGGCTAATCTTTCCAACATTTGATCACTGAAAGGTAAGGGAAAGTGATCTTTTCTGGTGGCGTCATTCAATTTTCTATAATCAATACAAACACGCCATCCCGTTACAGTCCTAGTAGGAATAAGCTCATTTTTCTCATTTGTGATGACAGTCATGCCACCCTTCTTAGACACGCATTGAACTGGGCTTACCTATGGACTATCAGAAATTGGATAAATTAAACCTGCATCAAGCAGTTTAATAATTTCCTTCTTAACAACATCTTGCATATTAGGATTTAGTCTTCGTTGGCGTTGTACATACGTTTTATGACCTTCTTCCATAAGGATTTTATGTGTGCAATACGAAGGACTTATTCCTTTAATATCATGAATTTTCTATGCAATGGCTGGTTTATGAGCTTTTAGCACAGAAATGAGCTGAGATTTTTCATTTTCAGTAAGAGAAGACGATATTATTACAGGTAATTCAGATTCACCATGTAAATAAGCATATTACAAATGGTTTGGAAGTGGCTTTAACTCTAATGTCGGTGGTTCTTCTATCGATGATTTATATCGATATCTGTCTTCTTCTTTTAGCATTTTAATTTCTTCTGTTGTTGGTTCATATCCATTAGCCATAAGTGTTGCTAACATTTCAGTGTCATCAATTGGTTCAGTACTTTCTCCTAAAGAACATTCTCCCGTTCCTTGTAATTCTGAAAATTCTTCTAACAGTTCTGCATGTGAATCTATAGTTTGAATATAATAACATGTATCATCTGCAGATTGTGGTTGTTGCATGGCTCTATCAACAGAAAATGTGACACTCTCATCCTCTATACTTAGGGTCAGTTTCTTACCAAACACGTCTATTATTGCTTTAGCCGTGTTTAAGAATGGTCTTCCTAATATGAGAGGAACTCGAGAATCTTCTTCCATGTTCAAAATAACAAAATCTACTGGAAATACTAAAGTACCAACTTTAACTAGCATGTTCTCCATTATCCCTCTAGGATATTTTACTGATCGATCGGCTAGTTGTATGCTTATTCGTGTTGGTTTCAGTTCTCCAAGGTCTAGTTTAGCGTATAGTGAATACGACATTAAATTTATACTAGCACCTAAGTCTGCCAATGCTTCTATTGAACTAAGACTACCCAGAAAACATGGAATCATGAAACTTCTTGGATCTGATAATTTTTCTGATATCTTATTCAACAGCACTGCAGAACAATTAGCATTCATAGTAACAGCCGAGAGTTCTTCCATTTTCTTTCTATTAGTGATTAGATCTTTCAAAAATTTAGCATATCTAGGCATTCCTGAAATCACATCAATGAAAGGAAGATTTACATTTATTTGTTTAAACATATCCAAGAATTTGGATTGCTCGGCTTCAAGTCTCTCTTTTCTCATTTTACTAGGGTAAGGAAGTGGTGGTTGGTATGGTTTAACATAAGGTTTAGCCTTAACTGTGTTATCTTCATTAACCTTTTCAACTACCGGTTCTTTTTCCTTATCTTGATCAGATTGTGGTTCTTGTGGAGTAGGAATAGCTTCCTCAGAAATTACAGGTATTTCAGGTGGTTTAAGTGTAATACTACTTCTTGTGGTAATGGCTTTAGCTGTTTCATTCCGGGGGTTAGCATTTGTATCACTAGATAGACTTCCCGGTTTTCTTTCACCTATTAACCTTGCTAGGTTACTTACTTCTTGTTCCAAATTTTGAATAGAAGCTTGTTGATTTCTAAATGCTTGAGCATTTTGTTCATTGGTTTGTTTCTGAGATGTGAAAAACTGTGTTTGAGATTTAACTAGCTTCGTCATCATATCTTCTAAATTTGGCTTTTTATCATCGGTTTGTGGTGGTTTGTTTTGAAAATTAGGTCTTTGCTGATTGTAAGTATTATTGTATACTTGTTGATTACTAGGACCTTGTTGGTTATTGTATGGAATATTTCGGTTATAATTATGGTTTTGATTGTAAATTGGTCTTGGTGGTTGATAATTATTCTGATAATTATTTCCAGGCCTTTGGTTTAGATATGAAACATTCTCTCTTTGTTCCATTGTTAGTTCAATACTAAGACAATCTTTTGTCAAATGTGGTCCTCCACACTGCTCACAACTAATTCGTATTGAGTGAATATCTTTAGTCATCTTTTCCATTCGTCTCTTGACAGCATTTATTTTTGCGGAAATGGAATCTAAATCATGGCTAGAATCGGCTCTAGCTGCTTTAGATGATCTAACGATATTTTTTTCTTGGTGCCACTCATGTGAGTGGGAAGCAGTGTTATCAATAATTTTGTAAGCATCAGTTTCTGTTTTCTTCATAATAGAACCACCAGCTGCTATATCTATGTCTTTTCTTGTAGTGATGTCGCATCCTTGGTAGAATATTTGTACTATTTGACAGGTGTCTAAACCATGTTGCGGACATCCTCTCAATAACTTTCCAAATCTTGTCCATGCCTCATATAGAGTTTCATTTGACTTCTGTGTGAACGTAATAATTTCTCCTTGAAGTCTTACGGCTTTAGATGCCAGAAAGAATTTTTAAGAAATTTTTCAACTAAAACGTCCCATGTATCAATCGCCCCTTCAGGTAACGATTCCAACCAATCTTTGGCTTCTCCCTTTAAAGTCCAGGGAAATAACATGAGATATATCTGTTCATCTTCCACTTCTCTTATTTTAAATAGTGTGCAGATCCTATTAAAGGTATGAAGATGTTCATTTGGATCTTCCTTCGGCGCACCACTAAATTGGCATTGATTAGTCACCATGTGTAGAATTTGTCCTTTGATTTCATAATCTGGCGCATTAATGTCAGGATGAGTAATTGCGTGACCTTGGCCAGTGCGTTTAGCTCTCATTCGGTCTTCCATACTTAGAGGTTCCAGATTCTCCATGATTGAATTTGTTGAATCTGAATCACTATAGGATTCTGATTTAATGGTTCATTCCTCGACAATCTCCGTTTGAATGATTGGTGGTTCCGGAGAAAAGATTAGTGGTTCAGGATCTATGAATCGTCTCTGAATATTCTCCGAATTCTCAATTGTGAGGTCGGGTTCAAAAAATGGATTATCGGAAATTTGAATTGGAGTATTTGGTTGACTGGATGACGATTCTAAAGAAAAATCAACGGCGACAATATTTGCTAGATGTCTTGATCTGGTTACAGGTGGTGAACGTACAAAAGGTGGTGAACGTTTTGCTCGGTGCATTCACTGAATATCCTATTCGTTTTTAAAAAAGAAGAAAAATTATATAAGTTATCAAATTAATAGACTTTTCTGATTTTGCCCACGTTTTAAATAGCCAAAAGATGCAGCAGAGGGCCAGGATTCGTTTGGTCTCAATATAATTGAGTACTGTTTGGCTCCAATAACTCGGTCCACGTACAAATTCAACTATTACTACGAACCAGAAAATTTTGATGTCTATCAATTTAACCGCTTAAAATAAATTTTCGTAATTTAAAGAAATTTAGAGAAGAAGTAGAAAATAAAATCTAAGTCCTAAAACTAGAATGGCGAGAAATAAGAAAGAAAAAGAGCGCGTCGAAAAACGTCGAAAAATAAAAGATTGAAAAATAATAGGCATCGAAAAATGAAAATAAGAAAGTAGCGCGTCGAAACTTAAAAAGGAACTAAAAACTAAGAATTAAAAGTTGCGTCTAAAAATATTAAAGCTTAAAAGGAATTCTATATTCCAAATGGCAATAACTTAAAAAGGTACTAAAACATAAAAAAAAACGGCATCGCAAAATTCTAAAGCACCTATATCTTAGTCTAAAGAAAAAGCACTTAAGGGATTTTACGGCAAATTTTAAAAATCTAGAAATAAAAATAACTATGGCAAAAAAACTATGACTTAAAACTAAATACGAGCGAAAAATACAAATATTACGCTAAAACGAATAAAAAGGGACAAAATATAAAAATATACTTAAAGTTGTAAAAAGTACAATTTTTATAAAAATATTATTTTTATATTATTTATTTTATAAAACTATTAATTTTATAATTTAATTAAACTAACTATAACTTAAATTACAAATTAAATAAAAACTAAAACTAAATAATAAATTAATTATAACCTAATTAGGGTTTTATAATAATAATTAAATATACACCGTAATTAATGCTGAATTAGGGTTGTTTGTGGCCTGTCAGAAGACCTCATGCGATCGCATGAGTTTTTGCCTTCAGACTCATGCGATCGCATGAGCTAGGATTTTGGGCCACGGTCTGGGCTGCTACAGTACCAGGCCAAGAGTTTTTATATATATTTTTTTCTGTTTTAATGATTTATATATTTATAATATATTTATATAAATTAAATAAAACTTATATTTTTATAAAATAAAGATAAAGAAACTTTTATAGAACTTATATATTTAACAAACTCTTTAAAAATATTTATATTTTTGTTTTTCTTTTTATATTTTTGCAATTTAAAACGTATTTTTACAAAAACGTATTTTTACAAAAGGAAACTAAAAATTAATAAAAATCTTTTTTTTATATATATATATAGCGTTGCGCTTCCGGCGTTTAAGCAGAATTGTCCCCGGCAGCGGCGCCAAAAATACTTGATGTGTGCAGCGGTGTATATGAAATAGCTTATATTTTACTAGGAGATATTTATTTATTTATAGAATGGATATACCTAAACCTTGCTACAACACTTATAGGCAGTGTACCTAATCGTACAGTAGTGTAGTTTTTAGTAAGTCCGGTTCGCTCCACAGGGAAATCTTTTAAACAAAGCTTAACGCTATATTAGTTTTAATTTATAAAAATACAAATATATATATAAGTAATATTATTATTATAAAAAGGGGGGTTTTTACCGTTTAATGACCGGTTTGTTGATTTTTAAAACTTTTAGTCGCAGTTAAAACCTAATGTAAAATATTAAATAAATAAAAGACTTAATTTAAAGTGTAAAGTAAATAACGATAATGAAATTGCGATAAATAAAAGTGCGATAAAATAAACCTGCGATAATTAAAAAGTACGATAATTAAAAGTGCAGTTAAATACAATGACAATAAATAATAGTGCGATAATTAGAAGTGCAATTAAATATGAAAATAAAGGAATTATGCTTATTTAAACTTCCGTAATCATGATGTTTGACGTGTTGATTTTTAGTTTATTCCCATGGGTTAATTGTCCTTTGTCCTGGATTATTTAATATATCCGTCTGGTTTTTGTCCATAACGGTCCATCAGTCATAAATATAAAGTGCGAGTGTCCTCGTCAAATTATCCTTATACCCGAAGTCAAATATTCCAACTAATTGGGGACTTAAACTGTAACAAGGTCTTAATACTTTGTTTAATAATTACACCAGGATATCGACTGCGTGTAACCCAAGGTTTTAATATTTTGTTATCAATTATGCCAAGTGTCCTTGTACATAATTTCACCCCTGTTTTAATAATTCCATAGACTATTAATCCATTCTCGTGTCCGGTTAAATGAACGATTATTCGTACATATAAATATCCCGCCCATCGTGTCCGATCGAGTGTATATGGTTATTTATAGGGACGTCCAATTGTAAATCTTTATATTAAAATTAACAAACTATCATTTAGTTAAACAAATATAAAGCCCATTAATAGCCCATAGTCTAATTTTCACAAGTGTCGTTCTTTTGTCCAAACCCCAATTATGGTACAAAGCCCAATTACCCAATTTTAATATTTTTAGCCCAACATCATGATTACTTCGGTATTAAATAAGCATAATAATAACTTAGCTACGAGACATTAAATTAAAAAGGTTGAACATAACTTACAATGATTAAAAATAGCGTAGCGTTACACGGACAAAATTTCGACTTACACCCTTACAACATTCGCTAACATACCCTTATTATTAGAAATTAAAATTAAAATTAAAATTAAAATTAAAATTATAATATATTTATATATTTTACGTATGAAGGAAGAAGAAAAAGATGTGTTTTACTTTGATCAAAATCGCGAGTTTTATAGGCATGTGGGCTGGAAAAGTCAGCCATGCGATCGCATGGAATTAACTCTTCCAGGCCATGCGATCGCATGGCCTTGGATCCCAGCTCACATGTTGTTGTTTCTTCTGCCGACGGTTTTTATAATATAATATAATATATATATATTAATTTTAAGAATTAATTATATATTATATTATATTCATGTGCATAGTTGACTTGTAATTTTTAGTCCGTTGTGTCGAGCGTTGAGAGTTGACTCTGGTCCCGGTTCCGGATTTTCGAACGTCCTTGCGTATAATTTAATATCTTGTACTTTGCGTTTTGCTTCTTGTACTCTTGTAATTTTGAGACGTTTCTTATCACTAATTGGAACCACTTTGATTGTATTTTGTACTTTTGAGCTTTTTGGTCATTTGCGTCTTCAATTCGTCGAATCTGTCTTTTGTCTTCACCTTTTATTATTTAAACGAATATCACTTGTAAATAGAACAATTGCAACTAAAAGCTTGTCTTTCTTGAGGGATAATACTATGAAATATATGTTCGTTTTTAGCATTATCAGTAATAGTTGATCATCTTACCAAATCTGCACATTTCTTGCCTATAAAGGAAACGGATAGAATGGAGAAACTATTACGATTATACATAAAGGAAATTGTTTCAAGGCATGGAATACCTATTTCCATTATATCCGATCGTGATAGTAGATTTACATCAAAGTTTTGGCAATCACTACAGGAGGCCCTGGAAACTCGTTTGGATATGAGCACCGCATATCATCCACAAACTGACGGGCAGAGTGAAAGAACAATTCAGACTCTTGAAGACATGCTCAGGGCATGTGTGATCGATTTTGGAAACGGATGGGATAAATATCTACCATTAGCAGAATTCTCGTATAATAATAGTTATCATGCGAGTATTAAAGCTGCACTATTTGAAGCACTGTATGGAAGGAAGTGTAGATCCCCTATCTGTTGGAATGAAGTGGGAGATCGAAGATTAACTGGTCCCGAGATCATACACGAAACGACTGAGAAGATAGTACAAATCAAGGAGAGATTGAGGACGGCCCGTAGTCGCCAAAAGAGCTACGCCGATGTCTGAAGGAAACCATTAGAGTTTCAGATCGGTGATATGGTTATGCTAAAGGTGTCACCTTGGAAAGGTGTAATACGTTTCGGTAAAAGGGGTAAACTGAACCCAAGGTATGTAGGCCCGTTCAAGATCATAGAACGCATCGGACCGGTAGCTTATCGACTCGAGTTACCACAACAACTCGCTGGAGTACATAATACGTTTCACGTTTCAAACCTTAAGAAGTGTCTTGCAAAGGAAGACCTCACCTTTCCTCTTGAAGAAATCCAAGTCGACGAGAAACTACAATTCATAGAAGAACCAGTCGAAATCATGGACCGTGAAGTTAAACGGCTCAAGCAGAGCAACATACCAATCGTTAAGGTTCGTTGGAATGCTCTAAGGGGTCCCGAGTTTACTTGGGAACGAGAGGATCAAATGAAACAAAAGTACCCACATTTGTTTCCCGATGACGCAAAATAGGTACAATTTTAAAATTTCGGGACGAAATTTATTTAACGGGTAGGTACTGTAACGATCCGGATTTTTCCGATCATTTTATACTTATGAGATTAATATTTAGATAAATTAAACCTTACCAATATGATAAGCAATCTAAATTGTTGAGACTTATGTTTTTGAAAAGAGTTTTACACAACGTTTGACCGTCCAATTTGACCGATGATATCACGAACTATATAACATACGATAATTATACGTTTGTGTATATATATGTATTTATATATATTTAACATGATCTAAGGATGGTTTAACATCTCATTATGTACTAATAACAATAAGATAAAAGTATACTTTGAAACTATTAACTTAAGTTTTCAAAACGATAACTATACGTAACGTTCTTTGACATAAATACTTATAACTTATAATGTTTATACAAGTATCGTATAGATATATATTTAATCACTTTTAAAGGGATTTTATACATAAAACAATATAAGTATATTTACAAAAGATAGTTATATTTGAATCCTCGTTCCATTTCCTCAAGATTTCTACACGTACATCTAGGGTGTATGTACCCGTATCATACCCAGCTTCTATACGTATTTACTATTGGTATATACACATCAAATCAACATCCTAATCAACACCTAATCAGCCCTTATTGCTACCCTCAAGGAGAGGTAATTAGAATTGGAAGTTAGCTTGACTAAATATACAAAATAACAAACTACATTTTTGTTCTTGTCTCCCCCATGATCACGCCACCTTCACCATTTATACCCCCTTTCATTTTCAATTTTTACTACATAATTTATCTAGCTAGGAACACACACTTGTAAGCCTCATGCATCCCTAAGAAATCCAGCAAAAATCCTCTCAAGAATCACCTTAATAACCACCATATCAAGATCAAACAAGAACACTACAAGATATTAGTTTCATTTCAAGTTTATGTCCTAAGTTGCTTCCAATCTTCAAACCCACTTCACCACTCTTTTGATTCCAAGATTATTTCCTATCTTTTTAGTAACTTTGTCCAAGTAACTTGAGGTAGTAACCTTTTTCATAATCTTATTCGATTCATATTTATATAGCTATCTTATTTTGTGTTGTAAAATTTTAACAACAAGAACATAGTTTGAATGATTTCAAACTTGTTCGCAAACTAGATAGATCCTTCTAACTTGACTTTTAAAACACTTCAAGACCTGTAATATATCATAATGATATGCTAACTTAACAAGATACAACTTGTTTTTACAAAGAACACCTTAAAACTGAATCTACGTCGTCGGAGTGCAACCGTGGGCTGTTTTAGGTTGGATAATTAAAAACCATCTTGAACTTTGAATTGGAAGTTTATGTTCTGGAAAAATGATATTTCTTATGAATATGTTAACACATAAAAATTTCATGGTTTAACTCAAAGTGTAATTATTTTTAGAAAAATGATCATTAAATGTTATTTTTATGATGGAAAATGATCACTTTCATAAGTTTCCCCATAGTTTGAACTATAAACTGTGATTCCGAATGTAAACCAAGGTATTTACAGTTCATATTCTTAAAATTTGACTCGATCCAAGGAAATGGCAAGTTGAACCAACAAAAACGGAGTTGTAATGAAGAAACTACGACTAAAACAAGATTGGGTATCCGAAGCTAGTTTAGCTACGAAAATATTTGGAGAAAAAGTAAATTAATCATATCTTTTCTAATTAATATGATATTTTATATATAATTACTTATGATTTGATTTTATATATTTCAGAACCACCCGTAAACAACACGAGAAGATTAATCATAAGACCTCATGATTGTACGCAACACGTCATTTGACAACACGGTACTTTATGTACGCAACACGTCATTTGACAACATGGTACCATGGGTCGAGATTAATTCTGATCAATACGAATATGATGAGATCTTTATTTATTTTATTGAGCAACTAATTGTGGACCACTAACATCGGACTGCTAACTACGGACTAAGAAAATATTAAAAGTATTATAAGTATATATATATATATATATATATATATATATATATATATATATATATATATATATATATATATATATATATATGTAACGATTACTTGAAAAGAAAATATGTTGATATATTATATATATGGTTAGGTTCGTGATATCTATCGGAGACCAAGTTGAGTTAAATACCTTCAAGGCAAAAGTGAGTATATAGTCCCACTTTTAAACTCTAAATATTTCGGGATGAGAATACATGCATTTTATGATTTACGCTATGGACACAAGTGATTAAAAATATATATTCTACGTTGAGTTGTACCATTGGCATACCTCCCTGTAACTTGGTAACTACTATTTACATGCGGTGTTGTAAACGCGAATCCTGTTCATAGATCTATCGGGCCTGACAACCCCAACCGGACTGGACGACCAGTATTCAACGGTTGCACAGTACTTCGTTTCGGTGACTACACTTGGTACGGTGTAGTAAGATTTCATAATAAAGGGAATATGCGACGTTGATTAAATGTTAAGTATGGTTATCAAGTGCTCAACAACTTAGAATATTTTTATTAAAACATTTATATATGAAATCTTGTGGTCTATATTTATAACGCTGCCGGCATTAAACCTATATCTCACCAACTTTATGTTGACGTTTTAAGCATGTTTATTCTCAGGTGATAACTAAAAGCTTCCGCTGCAACATGTTGAATTTAAGCAAGATCTTGAGTATGCATATTTGTGTCAAAAATAAAACTGCATATCGGAGAAGTTGTAATGTAAAATACGTTGGAAATCGCGTTGTTATCATCACATGTAAAGTTTGTAAGGCTAAGATTATCGCTAAACGATAATCATTATTATGTTGTTAAACTTTGTATTTTTAATAAAAGTTATGGTTTGTATTGTAAAAACGAATGCAGTTTTCTTTGAAAAATGTCGCATATAGAGGTCAATACCTCGCGATGAAATCATATGTTATTATATTTGTCCTTATAGTTTAGGACGGGTTATGACACAAAGTTTCCGAACTAGTGTAACGAATGAAGTCATCGTCATCCTTACGCGTACGAGTCTTGAATTTACGTGTGTTATCAGAAAGTGGCAGAGTATGAGTTCGCATGATGAAAATTTGGTACCATTAAGAAGTTCGCCAAAGAATGATTCAAGTATAAATGCACAAGTAGTCAAGTAAGTGCTATCTATAGCAAATGCAAGTCAGAATGTAATGATTAACTATCCGGTTGTAGTCTAGATTCACAAATGCGTCCTAACGACTCTGTCAGACACACAAATGCACATCCTAGATCCCTACAACCAACGCTCTGATACCATCTGTAACGACCTGTCAAAATCGTCATTTACGATGCCGTTAACTTAGGTCCCGTTACTTGGTCATAGTCCCTAAATGAGACGTGTTTGACCAAAATTATGTCGCATTCATTTGAAACGTGCATGACTTGCAAAGTTTTAAGTTACCAACGGTTCGACAAAGAGTTTAAGTTTAAAAAAGTTATAAACTATAAATGAAATAACTTGCGACATAATATAAGTTGAAAATCACGAATGCTATCAATAGCGTATGCATGTAAACATTAAGTTTAAATCCAAAGGTTCTATCACTAGCGTATGCATGTATGCTTGACCCCAAGCAAGTAATCAAAGTGTGCGAAAGCATGTATCAAGTAGCCAAGTATGAGCCTGAGAAACATATAGGAAACTGTCAACGAAAAACGTTGGTGAAATCATAGGTGTATTTGTAAACGTTTTTTTTGAACCACAAGATTTAGTATAAGTTGATTTTCCAAATCGTTTGCATTCCAAAGATGTTGTTCGTATGTCGAGCACCCAATTATCAAGGCTTTACTGAATGGTACCTCTGAATCATAGTGTTAGAACCTACACTATACACGATAAAATTACATTTCATCCGCTAACGGTAGCGAACCATCCGAATGAGGGTTCGTCAAACCGGTATGGCCACACAACATAATTTTGCACTTACACCCTGCAAGTGTAACTAATGATAATTGAATTAAGGCTTTTTGTTCTAACTCGTTGTGGAATGTTTGTTTTCGTACTTGTGTTCAAAGCATAAAAGTATGATACATATATGTTTCTCATCCCATGATTTAAAAGTATAAAAGTTGTTGAAAAGATGGGACTATGATCTCACCGTAGTTGCATGCCAAAGTACTTGTAATTAAACGTTGTGCAATGAAAGTTGCTTAGCCTTGACCTAAACAAATAAGTTACATCAATTACCGGTTACGACACAAGGTCGGTCAAAATGTGTTCAATTAGTCCTATGGCTCGTTACGACTCAATTATATAGCATGTGAATCAAGTTGTCAAGTTTCATGCAAGAATCAAGTATAAAAGAGGATTAGAACGATTGCATAGGTTTTTGGTTAAGTTTGACTAAAAGTCAAACTTAGTCAAAGTCAAAGTCAACGGGGTCGGGTCAGGTATCCGACAATTTTTCTTCAATTTGTAATCATATATAAACATGTTGGCCAAGTTTCATATTAATCGGAGGTGCGTAGCACAGTTAGAATTAAATGGTAAACGACCAAGCAAATTAGAAATCTGCAGTTCATTTGGACGGCGTCCAAAATGGCTGGACGGCGTCCAGCAATAAAGGCCTGGACAAAGTCCAAGGTTTTGGACGGCGTCCAAACACCTGGGCAGCTGAATTTGCAGAAAATTCACAAGTGCACGAACCAAACTTCACCCAAACACATTTTATGATCCGGAAACATTCAAAATGCGTATTATACCTCGTTGGAAAGGTATTTTGACAAGGAATATAACTAAACACGTTTCATAAATCAAATTCATCATTTACAACAACAAAATCCTCGTCGAATGATCGTTAAAAGTTCATTATCAAAGTTTCAAGTTCGTAAAACGCATTTCATGATTCGAACGTTAAACGTACACATATAGTATGCCGTTTTGAAGGTAATTAAGCATTTAATACAACTAAACACTTAAAAATAACATTACAAAGCATTTAATGCATCAAAAGTTCGTTTTAAGATCTATCATACCCTAACCAAGAATCACAAAATTGATAATCATGTTAATGTAAGGTTTTCATGTCATCCAACATACCAAATCGAAGCATATGAAGCTAGTAACACAATTAACACATGAACTTTAACATCTAACAACATTCAATCAACTAAAATCAAAGATTAAGCACACCCATTTCAAGTGTTCATGCTAGTCATTTAGAACAACAAATCGAGCAAATACATCACATATATAACCTAGCGAGCCATAGACACTAACTAACACCATTTCATGTCTATAAAATGAATTAGAGAAATCTAGAGTTTTTAGAAATCTTACCCCAAGTAGTGAAATTGGTACCAAATTGAAGAGGATGAAGAGAGGATCATGAATATGTAATTTGTTTTGATGTTTGCTTGCTTGAATTGAAATAGATGATGAATCTTTGAAGATGTTAAAAATAGGTTCTTGGTTAACTAGAGAGAAAGAGATGATGAGGAGGTGAAGTGGAAGTGAATGAATGGATGAGATGGTGAGTTGACTAGTTGACCTAGTCAACTAGTTTGCCCACTAGCCAACTTCGGTCCCTCAAGTTTAAAGCGGGTGCGTGAATTAACCAAACAAATTATTTTAAAAATGCTAGAGTAAACGAGAGATGTTATAATTAAATAACGAAGTTATTGAAATGCTAGTTAATGGAAGGTATGAATCTAGATAACGAAAGATATTATCTAAAAAAAAGATGGGCGTTAAAATAATTTGACGGAAAAATGCGGAATGTTACACCTACTGGCTCTACAGAAGTTTTACTAGTTGAGCATAGGTCTACTAGTTCTAAAGGATCTCATGCTGGTACTGGTTACACTCATAATGAACAGCTGTCTCCCACTAATGCTCATTCCTCTGAGCCAGCTGATGATCAAGATGTTGTGTGTTCCACAACAAGCTCACATGTTCATAACACTAGATGGACAAAGGAGCATCCAATTGAATAAGTTATTGGTAATCTGGAAAGTGGTGTTAAAACAAGAAGACATGCAACCAGCAAATTTTGTATGCATGTGAAATTTCTACCTACCATTGAACCTACATGTCCTGAAGAAGCAATCAAAGATCCTAGCTGGGCAGGAGCTATGCAAGAAGAGATTTCCCAGTTTGATAGGAATAAGGTTTGGACTATGGTACCTCAACCTGATGTTAAAATAAAAAGATCATTGGTACCAAGTGGGTTTTCAAGAATAAGATGGATGAAGATGGGATTGTGATCAGAAACAAAGCTAGATTGGTAGCTCAGGGCTTCAAACAGGAAGAAGGATTGGATTATGGAGAGACATATGCACCAGTGGCTAGGATGGAAGCTATTAGATTGTTCTTGGCATATGCTGCTAAGATGAACTTTAGGGTATTCTAGATGGATGTTAAGTCTGCATTTCTAAATGGAAAGCTGTAAGAAAAAGTCTATGTCAAACAGCCTCCTGGTTTTATAAGCAGTAAATATCCAGACCATGTCTACAAGTTAGACAAAGCTCTATATGGCCTAAAACGGGCACCAAGAGCATGGTATGAGACACTTCATGTGTATCTCACTGGTATAGGTTTTAAAGTTGGAACAATTGATACCACTCTTTTCTCAAAGGAGATAGATGGTGATCTCTTACTGGTACAGATATATGTGGATGATATTATTTATGGTTCTAAAAATGAGAAACATTGACAAGATTTTTCAAAACTTGTGTCAAAGACATATGAAATGAGCTTGCAAAGAGATTTGCAATACTTTTTAGGATTGCAAATTAAACAACTTGATGATGGATTTTTTATAAGTCAAGATAAATATATCAAAGATATGTTAAAGAAATTTGGTCTGACCTATTTAAAAGATATAGGGACTCCAATGGCAGCATCTATCAAAATTGATGCTGATCCCAATGGTGAACCAGTCAATATCACTGAATACAGAGGTATGATTGGGTCCCTACTTTATCTCATAGCCAGCAGACCAGATATTATGTTTGCCACTTGTCTCTGTGCCAGATATCAAGCTGATCTTAAAGAGTCACGTTTGCTAGCAGTAAAAAGGATATTTAGGTATCTGAAAGGTACTGCTAAACATTGTCTTTGGTATCCCAAAGACCAGGATTTTGAGCTAATTAGGTATTCAGATGCTGACTTTGCAGGGTGTAAGATAGACAGGAAAAGTACTACTGGTGGTTGCCAGTTACTGGGTGGTAGGCTAGTCAGCTAGACGAGCAAAAAGCAAAATACTGTGTCCACATCCACTGCTGAGGCAGAATATGTTTCTGCTGGTAGCTGTACTGCTCAAGTACTATGGATGCAAAGCCAGCTGAAGGACTATGGTGTTCATGTTACAAAACTCCAATCTACTGTGACAACACAAGTGCTCTTGCTATTACCAACAATCCTGTGATGCATTCTAGAACGAAGCACATTGACGTTTAATATCATTTCATAAGGGATCATGTTCAAAAAGGAGATGTGGAGCTACATTTTATTTCAACAAACCAGCAGTTAGCAGATCTTTTCACAAAGTCCTTAGATGAGAAACATTAACTATCTCATCTCTGAGCTGGGTATGCTTGAACTCTAAAATCAAAGACAACTTTGTTGGTGTGCAGGATCTACAACATGTAGGACAAACCAGTAAGCTACAACTTTCACTTACTGCCTACATGTCAAACAGTCAGCATAACAAGGTCTTTATATCATGGTTATTCAATGTTCAAAACGAAATAATAAATAGCTCACAATACTTAAATGATACCTTAAATCTGAAACTCATTTACTCCAAATAATTTAAAATTAAATTCATAACATATTAAATGTCACAAAGAATTTTTGTATTTAATACAAAATTTATCTTATGGTTTTTAACTTCATTTTGAATTGAAAATTGCTGCATTTAATGCTTAATGGGAGGTATGAGTGTTCAAGCCGATTAAACGTCATGTCAACAGTCTGTGTTCCCTCGAAAATGTGCCAGTCTGTCACATCTGCCCACGCACCTACAGATGACAGTTTCCATTTTCTCTATCCTGCACTTTTTCCACCAATCCGAAAGGTTAAATAAGGCGATCCATTCCACATAATAACCTTCGGTTATTAACTCTTTGATTTACCTTTCAAACACACACACTTTTCTCTCTAAATTCCCAAATCTTCAAATCTTTCAAACTCTTATCTTCAACAAGTTCATCAATGGCAGACCAACAACAACAACAACAATCACCACACATAGAAAACCAACCAGAGGAACAACAATCACAGCAACAACATCCAGAACAGCAACCTCCACCAGTCATCGAGGAACAAGTTGTACAGGGTCCACTGTTCAATCTTCATCCTAATCTGGTCAGGGCTGCTAATGCACCAGATTACACTCTTATTCGCCTATCAAGAGGCAATGCTGCTCATGCCCTGTCCATTCCCAAATCCAAAGCCAACATAGGTTATGAAACGTTAATCGATTATATACGGCAATCAACTCTGGCTCGAGCAATTACAGGTGTACCTTCACATCTTTATCCAGCCTGCTTGGCCTGATTCTGGTATACTACTACCCTGTCCACCACTCCACAGAACATTCCATGTATTCGTGGCATAGTTACTGAAACCCTACCCTGCTCAATCACCGTTGATGCCATCCGACGAGCTCTTCATCTGCCAAGTGGACCTTTTGTTACTTCACCTACCAGTGATGAGTTTAGAAGGGTGGTACTGGAAATTATAGGGTTCAATCGACCAGTGGCTCATACGCCCTTAAGGAAGCATATGCCACCTCTATGGTATTATTTCTTTAGATTGCTGACTCAATGCATCAGCCAGAAGTTAGGGAGTTTTGACCAGTGCTCAGATTTTGAGCTGAAGATTAGTTACAGCTTACTGTTTAACCGCAATATTGATTATGCTGGTGAAATTTTCTTGAGGCTAAGGGAAATGGTGCTTGCACCCAAACGAACACACTTAATCCCCTTTCCAAGGTTCTTGAGCCTTGTTTTTAAACATGAGCTGGGTGAAGCTTACCAGCAGATTGCTAATGAATCATTTGGCCTGCCTCTAAAGAAAGGGGGATGCCAAAAGATGCTCCTATTGTTCCATATACTGGTTTAACACCAGGCATGCTCGAGTATCTTGCTGCTCGGGGTGGAGTTCACCAAATGACTACCTCTGGTGTTGCACCAGCTGAGGGGGAGGGACTTCAGTGCAAGCCAGCTGTGAAAAGGAAGAAGCTAGCTACCTTAACTAGTACAGCCACCGTCTCACATACTGGTAAAGCAGTAGTTATATTATAATCTAGTGCTCTCTGATAATAAAGATCAGACCTAGTCTTATATACTAACTACCCACTTCTAGTATTGGAATCCGTTGCTTAACTATTTCTTGGTAACATGCAAATCCAAACGAGCTAAAGCTGGCTCCAAGAAAACCACAGGAGGGATTGCCCCAGTGTCAACTGCTGCTTCTGAAAAGAAAGCTGCTATGGAACCTGGTGCGTCTCTAGACCAAACATCAGATATCTCTAACTTAATTAAAAATATTTTAACTGCTGACTTGAAAAATGAAAGTGGAGTTAAAGGCACAATCTTAGCTCCCAAGCTGATTGGTTTTAAAACTAGTGTTAAGAAGAGTAGCAACTCATACTCTTCTAACCAGGCACTTCCACATTTTTCAAAATTATACTTCATGAAATATCCTCTACTGACAGCACAACCAGCAGAGAACATAACTGACCCCCAAAGCAGACTTGAGCTGGCTCCTCATCGTCCTGAGTCAGCTCAGGATACTGCATAGCCCAATTGTTACTTGGATCATGATAAGATTCACACTCCTACATCATTACCAGCCAGAACTCTTACACTATCTGGGTCAACATGTGTTGCCAATGATTCAACAGAGTCACAGCTGCACTTACAGACACCTAACTCTATCTCAATCGAAGAGCTAACTAAATCACCAGTCTGTCCCTAGAGACCAACAACAGATGTAATTGTTGAGTCAAATTTATTTGGTTCTACAGTTGTTAACATAAAATGTTCTCTTGTTTCAGTTCTTAGTAGGGTAGATGAACAGGCAGAAGGGGAGCAAGAAAAGGATGTTATTGTTTCTACTAATGAGCTCTCTGTTTCTGCTATTGGTGTTAGTGCTACTGATTTGTCTACTGGTGGTGCTGATACTAGTGCTGTTGCTTCTACTGCTACTGGCTCTACTGGAGACATTATGGATGCTGGTTCCACAGATCTTACTGATCATGAGAAGCTAGCTACTGCTGATATTTCTGCTGCTCCTCCTACAGTCTCCGGTATTGCTACTTCAACCACTGATTCTGAAGTGGTTGATGAGATGATAATGGAACCTCCTCCTGCACTTGAAAAGGTTATTGATAATATTGTTAAGGAGGTTCTTGATTTTGTTGCTGCTGCCACTATCACTATTAGTCCTCCAACTGCTGCTGCTACTGAAGTGGTTATTGGTGGTGGCTTGAATGATGATGATAATGTATCCTGGTCTTCATTTCTTCAGGATGTTGGCTATGTTCCAAAAGAACCACAGATGGATACTAGTGTTTCTGCTACTGTTATTTCATCTTCTGAGCAGTTATCAACTGCTGCTACTGGTTCTACGGAACCTACTTTGGATGCTGGTACCTCCACTGCTGTCACCACTGATTCTTTTCAGGCTACTGATTCTGCTGAGAAGAAACCATATGTGTGTCAGGTACCAGATCCTGATGAAGTTATACCTAACTTCATCTACAGGGGAGCCTCTTTTGCTCCCAAGATTGCCTTGCTGGCAGATCAGCTGACTATTGATCCTCAAAGTGCTTTAATCTCAGCTAGCAAGCTACCAAGGGAAGAGCTGGTTGAACTATTAGAGCTGGTTGAACTATTGTCTCAGCTTGATCGACCAGCAAGAGAAGAAGTATATGAGAGGCTGGCCACACTGCAACAAATCAACGAGCAGCCATACCACCATTACTTTGGTATGGCTCCAGCTGCTTCTCCCTGGCCTGGTACTTGGAGGCCTCTCAAGTTCATCATAGATCCTGTCACTAACAAGTGTGTGATGCAGAATGTCCCTGATTCTCCAGTACCTTCCGATTCTTTAGCTTCTTCCTCATCATCTTCTTCATCTGATGGTGATGCTGATAAAGGTGCTGGTAAGGGCGAGCCAGTCACTCATGATAATGTTGTAGTGACCCGAACTTTTTCCATGTTTATAAATATATATTAAATGAAATTGTTATTTACATGATTAAGTGTTTCCAACATGTTAAGCAATCAAACTTGTTAAGACTTGATTAATTGAAATAGGTTTCATATAGACAATTGACCACCCAAGTTGACCGGTGATTCATGAACGTTAAAACTTGTAAAAAACTATACGATGACATATATATGGTTATATATATAGTTAACATGATTTTATTATAAGTATGTATCTCATTAGGTATTTTAACAATGAGTTATATACATAAAAATGAGACTATTAATTTAAGAAACTCGAAAACGATATATATAACGATTATCGTTATAACAACGTGTTACTAGGTACATATGAATCATATTAAGATATTGATACACTTAGTTAATTATGTTAAATGATAAGTAAATATATTATTAAGTGTATTAACAATGATATACATATGTAAATATAAGACTACTAACTTAATGATTTCGAAACGAGACATATATGTAACGATTATCGTTGTAACGACATTTAACTGTATATATATCATACTAAGATATATTATATATCATAATATCATGATAATATAACAATTTAACATCTCATTTGTTATAATAAATAATGGTTTAACAACATTCAACAAGATCGTTAACCTAAATGTTTCAAAACAACATTTACATGTAACGACTAACGATGACTTAACGGCTCAGTTAAAATGTATATACATGTAGTTTTTTAATATGTATTCATACACTTTTGAAAGACTTCAATACACTTATCAAAATACTTCCACTTAACAAAAATGCTTACAATTACATCCTCGTTCAGTTTCATCAACAATTCTACTCGTATGCACCCGTATTCGTACTCGTACAATACACAGCTTTTAGATGTATGTACTATTGGTATATACACTCCAATGATCAGCTCTTAGCAGCCCATGTGAGTCACCTAACACATGTGGGAACCATCATTTGGCAACTAGCATAAAATATCTCATAAAATTACAAAAAAATGAGTAATCATTCATGACTTATTTACATGAAAACAAAATTACATATCCTTTATATCTAATCCATACACCAACGACCAAAAACACCTACAAACACTTTCATTCTTCAATTTTCTTCATCTAATTGATCTCTCTCAAGTTCTATCTTCAAGTTCTAAGTGTTCTTCGTAAATTCCAAAAGTTCTAGTTTCATAAAATCAAGAATACTTCCAAGATTGCAAGTTTACTTCCAAGTTTTCTAAATCCATTCCAAGTAATCATCCAAGATCAAGAAACCTTTGTTACTTACAGTAGGTTATCTTTCTAATACAAGGTAATAATCATATTCAAACTTTAATTCAATTTCTATAACTATAACAATCTTATTTCGAGTGGAAATCTTACTTGAAATTGTTTTCGTGTCATGATTCTGCTTCAAGAACTTTCAAGCCATCCAAGGATCCTTTGAAGCTAGATCTATTTTTATCATTTCCAGTAGGTTTATCCAAGGAACTTGAGGTAGTAATGATGTTCATAACATCATTCTATTGATACATATAAAGCTATCTTATTCGAAGGTTTAAACTTGTAATCACTAGAACATAGTTTAATTAATTCTAAACTTGTTCGCAAATAAAAGTTAATCCTTCTAACTTGAATTTTAAAATAAACTAAACACATGTTCTATATCTATATTATATGCTAACTTAATGATTTAAAACCTGGAAACACGAAAAACACCGTAAAATCGGATTTACGCTGTCGTAGTAACACCGCGGGCTGTTTTGGGTTAGTTAATTAAAAACTATGATAAACTTTGATTTAAAAGTTGTTATTCTGGGAAAATGATTTTTATTATGAACATGAAACTATATCCAAAAATTATGGTTAAACTCAAAGTGGAAGTATGTTTTCTAAAATGGTCATCTAGACGTCGTTCTTTCGACTGAAATGACTACCTTTACAAAAATGACTTGTCACTTATTTTTCCGACTATAAACCTATACTTTTTCTATTTAGATTCATAAAATAGATTTCAATATGAAACCATAGCAATTTGATTCACTCAAAACGGATTTAAAATGAAGAAGTTATGGGTAAAACAAGATTGGATAATTTTTCTCATTTTAGCTACGTGAAAATTGGTAACAAATCTATTCCAACCATAACTTAATCAACTTGTATTGTATATTATGTAATCTTGAGATACCATAGACACGTATACAATGTTTCGACCTATCATGTCGACACATCTATATATATTTCGGAACAACCATAGACACTCTATATATGAATGTTGGAGTTAGCTATACAGGGTTGAGGTTGATTCCAAAATATATATAGTTTGAGTTGTGATCAATACTGAGATACGTATACACTGGGTTGTGAATTGATTCAAGATAATATTTATCGATTTATTTCTGTACATCTAACTGTGGACAACTAGTTGTAGGTTACTAACGAGGACAGCTGACTTAATAAACTTAAAACATCAAAATATATTAAAAGTGTTGTAAATATATTTTGAACATACTTTGATATATATGTATATATTGTTATAGGTTCGTGAATCAACCAGTGGCCAAGTCTTACTTTCCGACGAAGTAAAAATTTGTATGATATTGTGTAAAAACTGCATTCAAGAAACTGATTTCGATGTAACATATTTGTATTGTAAACCATTGTGTAATGGTCATGTGTAAACAGGATATTTTAGATTATTATTATTTGATAATCTACGTAAAGCTTTTTAAACCTTTATTTATGAAATAAAGGTTATGGTTTGTTTTAAAAATGAATGCAGTCTTTGAAAAACGTCTCATATAGAGGTCAAAACCTCGCAACGAAATCAATTAATATGGAACGTTTTTAATCAATAAGAACGTGACATTTCAGTTGGTATCCGAGCGTTGGTCTTAGAGAACTAGAAAATTTGTATTAGTGTGTCTTATCGAGTTTGTTAGGATGCATTAGTGAGTCTGGACTTCGACCGTGTTTTCTTTAAAAATGATTGTTTAACATTTTTGTTGGAAACTATATATTATTAACATGTATATATTATGTGATATATTAATCTCTTAACCTGTTTGATATTGTGTGATAGATGTCTACCTCTAGCACAAATCCCATTGACTCACCTAATAATAACGAAGAGTCAAATATATATTGGACTGATTCACAAGTTCCCGAAGAAGAACCGGAAGAAGAATCAGAACCGAAAGAAGAATCAGAACCGGAAGAGGAGGAACCGGAGGAGGAAATAGAACCGGTGGGGGAAATAATAAAACGGTTAAGTAAAAGAAAATCCTCAACCAACCGACCAAGGTTAATTATGGTCAATGGTGTTTCCGCCAAGGAAGCAAAATATTGGGAGGATTACCAATTCTCCGATGAATCAGATTCCGACGAGAATTCCGATGATGTTATAGAAATTACCCCAACTGAATTTAAAAAGGCAAAAGAAAATAACAAGGGAAAGGGCATAAAAATAGAGAAATCTAATTCCAACCCCGATGAACTTTATATGTATCGTCAACCCCCAAAGCCCTTAAGTTGTAACAATGACCCGGGAACCTCTAAACCACCAGGTTTTTCTAAACCGTTGTGGAAAACGACAGCTCGTATTAGGGGAACATCATATATCCCTAGAAACTTGGCAAAACGAACCAAAATCGAAGAAGAAGAAACGAGCGAGTCGGAATAAGATAGTTGTATTTGTGTGGTGTAATATATGTAATATAGTGTGCTTATGCTTTATGATATATGTAAAAATTGCTTGTATTAATAAGTATTTTTTTTATGAATCTAACTCTTGTCTATTTTACAGTATAAAAACACAAAATGGAAAGACAACCCAATATTTTAAGAGACCTACCCGGAGACATGATTGATGAAATATTGTCTAGAGTCGGTCAGAATTCTTCGGCACAACTATTTACGGCAAAATCAGTTTGTAAGACATTCGAAGAACGTTCCAAGAATGTCTTGGTTTATAAGAGACTTTCGTTTGAAAGATGGGGGATATCACATTGGGAAACCCATAAGTTACGATGTGTTTACTTTGACGCATATATTGCGGGGAACCCAAATGCTATTTTACGCAACGGGTTAAGAAATTATTTTGACTCAATGTATCCGAATATAGGACTTCATGATTTATAAAAAACGGCTAACATGCAACATAAAGAAGCATGCTATGCTTACGGGTTAGTAATGTTCGCTTCTCACCAAAGTGAGAAAAAGAACATCGGGCTACAACTATTAAACAAAACGTTCCCACAAGTGACGGATCGGTAATTGGGGTAAGAAATGAGGTTTTTAGGTTATTACGAGACTGTTGGTCATTACGTAACCCTCGTCCCTTTGACGACGTTACAACATGCTGTCTTATCAACGGCCATAACAGTTATGTTCCACAAGACCAAGGATGGGAAGTAGTCCTAGTAAAACCAGAATGCATGACTTGTTTCTGGACGTATGAATTACGTGTCTTTATTGCCTTTGCTGAACGACTTGTGTACTAGCTAGAATTATCTTCACAACTATCTTGTATCAAAGTTATTGTGTGCTATATTTCATGCTTTATGTAAAATAAGTGGTATTGTAAGTTTGTAAAATATTGTATAAAAGTTTGAACGCGAAATATTATTATAATCTGTTTTTCATATAGAATTGTAGTAGTTGAATTGTATATTAGCTATTAAGTATGAACTTAACGGGTAGGTACTACCCGAATTTAAACTTATAAAACGCTAATATGAAGAAAAAGCTTTTATAAATGAGTTCATATTATGCTACGAAATACTATTAACTACTCTTAATATTCTGTATGATTAACTTGTTCCATTTGACTATTTTGAAGGAAATGGCACTGACTACTCGACACACCGTGAATATGAATGAAGAGGAATTCTGTACTTTTCTAGCTTCAAACATAGCCGCAGTACAGGCTGCGCTACATACCAACAATAACCTTGGATCTAGCAGTACAGGAAATCGTGTAGGATGCACCTACAAAGAATTCACTGCCTGCAAACCTTTGGAATTTGATGGAACTGAAGGACCGATCGGATTGAAACGGTGGACCGAGAAGGTCGAATCGGTGTTTGCCATAAGTAAGTGTACTGAAGAGGACAAAGTGAAGTACGCTACGCATACCTTCACAGGTTCTGCCTTAACATGGTGGAATACCTATCTAGAGCAAGTGGGACAAGATGATGCGTACGCACTACCGTGGTCAGCATTCAAGCACTTGATGAACGAGAAGTACCGTCCCAGAACCGAGGTCAATAAGCTCAAGACAGAACTTAGAGGGTTACGAACCCAAGGATTTGATATTACCACGTACGAAAGACGATTCACAGAATTGTGCCTATTGTGTCCGGGAGCTTTCGAAGATGAGGAAGAGAAGATCGACGCGTTTGTGAAAGGATTACCGAAAAGAATCCAAGAAGATATAAGTCACACGAGCCCGCCTCCATACAACAGGCATGTAGAATGGGTCACAAACTAATGAACCAGATTGAGGAAAGAATTAAAGAACAGACGGATGAAGAGGCCAATGTGAAGCAAGTCAAAAGAAAGTGGGAGGAAAACGGTGATAAGAATCACCAATACAACAACAACAGCAATTACAATAATAATCGCAACAATTATCCCAACAATCGCAACATCAATCGCAACTACAACAAACGGCCCAACAACAACAACAACAACAATAACAACAACAACAACAACACCAGCAACTACAACAATCATCCCAACAACAATAACAACCGCAACAACAACAACAATCAGAAGCAGCTATGCCAAAGGTGTGAAAAGTATCACTCGGGGTTCTGCACCAAATTTTGCAACAAGTGTAAAAGAAATGGTCATAGCGCGGTGAAGTGTGAGGTCTACGGACCAGGGGTTAACAGAACGAAAGGAACAAATGGTGTCGGAACGAGTAATGGCGGAGCAAGTAGTGTCGGAGCAAGTTATGCCAATGTAGTTTGTTATAAATGTGGAAAATCGGGCCACGTTATTAGAAATTGACAGAACCAGGAGAACACTGAAAGGATCCGAAACTAATCATCCGGACATCGTCCATATAGATTAAAAACGAATTACAATAGTTGATAACATCGCGAGGTACTTGACCTCTATATGATACATTTTACAAACGTTGCATTTATTTCTTAAAGGCAATCTATTATTACATCGAGAGTTGACATATTAGCCTAACATTTTATAACAACCAAATGATCTAATCTGCCATTTTCATAACAATAGTCTTTAATGAACTTCAATGACTCGAATGCAACGTCCTTGTATCATAGCTTAAATGGTCTCAAGTAGTATCCTTAACATGAGCTAATGCACAGCGGAAGACTTAATTCGTACCTGAGAATAACATGCTTTAAAACGTCAACATAAAGTTGGTGAGATATATAGGTTTGATGCTAGCAGCGTTATAACAATGGACCACAAGATTTCGTATATAATCATTTCAATAAAAATATTCTAAGTGGTTGAGCACTTGGTAACCATACTTAACATTTAATCACGTCGCATATTCCCTTTAATATGAAATCTTACTACACCGTACCAAGGTGTAGTCGCAAAACGAAGTACTGTGCAACCGTTGAATACTGGTCGTCCAGTCCGGTTGGGGTTGTCAGGCCCGATAGATCTATCAACAGGATTCGCGTTTACAATACCGCTGTAAATATTAGTTACCAAGCTACAGGGAAGTATGCCAGTGGTACAACTCAACGTAGAATATATTTTTCAGTTACTTGTGTCCATAACGTAAATCATTTATAAAACAGCGCATGTATTCTCATCCCAAAAATATTTAAAGTTCAAAAAGGGACTATATACTCACTGTTGTCTCGAAGATATATATATTTTTGACTTGGTCTTCCGGTTGATATCACGAACCTATCCATATATAATATATCAATATATTTTCATTTTAAACAAACGTCTCGTATATATATTTATAATACTTTTAATACTTTGAATAATTCCTTAGTCCGTAGTTAGCGTTTCGATGTTAGTAATTCAATTTTAATGGTTCATTTTTAGATGTTTAATATACCCGCAATAAATAAACCCCCAACGAAATAAATAAAACTCCCATAAAACCCCATCGTATATGTGTTGGTCGAGATTAATCTTGACCCACGGTACCGGTGTTGTCAAATGACGTATTGCGTACATAAAGTACCGGTGTTGTCAAATGACGTGTTGCGTACAAACATGGGATCTTATGATTAATCTTCTCGTGTTGCTTACGGGTGATCCTGAACCATATGAAATTGAATTATGAGTACATATATATAAAATATCATGTTATCTTAGAAATATGTGATTTATATAATTTTTTTCCAATTGATCCCGTAGTTGAAATGATCTAGGATAACCAATTTTGTTTCAGTCATAGTTTCTTCGTTACAAATCCGTTTTCGTTGATTCAAATTGCCATGTTCTTGGATCGAGTTCTTCTTTAAGTCTATGAACTGTAAATACCTTGGTTTGTATTCAAAATCATACGGCATAGGTGAGACTTTAGTGAAACATATGAAGTTAAACATTTTTGCTACAACAAAATCATTTAATGACCATTTTTCTAAAAATACTTATACTTTGAAAAACCAAGTTTTACCTTGTTAAATTAGCATATACATAAGTTATATTACAGGTCTTGAAGTTTTTTTAAAAGTTAAGTTAGAAGGATCTATTTAGTTTGCAAACAAGTTTGAAAACATTCAAACTATGTTCTTGTTGTTAAACTTTTGTACCACAAAATAAGATAGCTATATATATATGAATCGAACAAGGTTATGAACATAGATTCTACCTCAAGTTCCTTGGATAAGTTTGCTGTAAAAGAGGAGTAAGAAGCTAGAATCAAAAGGGTGATGGAAGTGGATGAAAGATTGGAAGTAAGTTGGTGTTCTTGGAGGGTTTTCTTGAAGTATTTTTGTATGGTTTTCTTATGGTGTTTAAGTAAGGTTTTTGAAGCTAGATCTTTTTGAAAACTTTGCTGAATTGATTAAGGGTTTTAAGGCTTCAAAGTATGTGTGTGTTTTGGCTAAAATATTGAAGTAAAGTGAAACAAAATGATCATGTATTTATACTCTAAAAAAACATGATTTAAGGAGTATATGGACAAAATTTTCAAGTAATCATTTTATGTATTTAGTCATACTTGCATCCAAATACAATTACCTAGCCCTAAGGGCATGTACAATGGCTGGTTAGGTAGTGATTTGACATGTATTTACTATTAGTAAATACGTATAGAAGCTAGGTATGATACGAGTACAAATACTCTAAATATACGTATAGAAATTTTGTGAAAAATGGAATGAGGATTCAAATATAGCTATCTTTTGTGAATACACTTATATGGTTTTATGTATTTAAGTTCTTAAAAGTGATTAAATACATTACTTATACGATATATGTATACATATTATAAGTCTTAAGTATTTATGTCAAATAACGTTACGTATTGTTATCATTTTGAAAACTTAAGTTAGTAGTTTCAAAATATACTCATAACTTATTGTTATTAATACAAAATGAGATATTAAAACATTCATTAATCATGTTAAATATGTATATATACATATATATACGCAAACGTATAATTATCATATATTGTATAGTTCGTGATATCGTCGGTCAAACTAGACGGTCAAACGTTGTGTAAAACTCTTTTCGGAAATATAAATCTCGACAATTTGGATTACTTATCATGTTGGTAAGTTTTAATTTATGTAAATATTAATCTTATAAGTATAGAACGATCGAAAAAAAATGCGGGTCAACTTTAGGGTTTTTGCTTATCGTGTCGGAACCATATAGAGATTAGAGTTTAAATTTGGTCGGAAATTTCCGGGTCGTTACAGTACCCATCCGTTAAAGAAATTTCGTCCTCGAAATTTGGTAGAGGTTGTCATAAATAACCATAGGAATGTTTTCATGACGAATATGAGGTAATAATGAAATTTTATCATTATTGAAAGATTTAGATAAAACGATTTGGTTATGTGAGACGCACGAGCGAAGCTATCACAAAAAAAAAAAATGAAATGAGTAAATATGGAATTGTTTTTAATCGATGACGTGGTTTAGAATTGATTTCCGGGATTTAAGGGATTTAGGAAAAATCTTACGTAATAAGATTTGGTTATTCGGCGATCAGAATCTTCTTTGATTTAATGCGATAATCTGTTTCGATTTCTCTGTCGGATATTTCACTATAAATCCACCCCTTCGTTTCCTTATTTTTCACAACTCGCATCTTCTACTCTTTCTCCTTAATTCCTACTTTAAGGTATCCTTTGAAATGCTTCATCCCGTTCTGATTTTTGTTATACTTCTAACTTTTATATCTTTCATTCTTCTCTTCCATCTACCGCCAGAAGAATCTATTCACTTTTATGATTTTCTTGGAATTATAATGTTTCTAATTCTCCCGTGTCTTTACGTCGCCATACGTATTGATATACACGGTTTGTAGTTTCTGGGTGGTTGTTGGGTTTGATATCTTTCCTTATACTTCGATGCTCCTGCTTCTGTTTTCCATAATCATTGTCATCCATAGTTAATATTCTCTCCTATTTGCTGTGATCTATACCCCAATTTCTATTTTGGGACTTTGTCCCTTCGTTTCTTCTTCCCGTCCTTGAGTCAAGCGATCAATAGTTCGGAATTCGTAGGTATAAAATTTGGAATGAACCTAGCTATTGGTTTTAGAATAAAATTGTAATGGCACGATCTTGATTCGTTAAATTACTCGAATATTCCGGAAAAATAGAACTATCAAGGTGATACGTTCTAATATGTTTGGAGACTTGATAGAATGTAAGAGCCGTGTAACATGGCACATGATGACGGTACTGTGAATCATCACATTCCATTAGAAACTTAACATGACTTACTGTAATATAATGAAGTTGATCAAGTTTCATTATATTATACTAATTCATGTATCAGTTCCCAACACTACTTCAAAACATTCCTATTTTAAACTTGAAGGTTTTAGAACTTAGAAACTAACACAGTTTCTTTTATATTGTAACGCAGATATTACGGAGAAATACATGATTTTGGATAAGAACAGTTGTGAGAATATCTCCAGAAATATGGAGGATATGTATAACGAAAGATATGAAGATATCTTATAATATCTAAGATAAGATGATGATGAAGAATATCATCGGGAAAGGTTTAGGATAAGGGGTAGGTTTTTTTTTTTTTTTTTACTAATGGTTTCAGCAAGCACTGAATCGTTTGAATCCTTTGAAAGCAGATTCAGTTCTTGTGATTTATCTACATCCTCCTTCATACTTTGCTCAATCCGTTTTCCAGTTCCAACTCTCCTCTTTTTCTAAGCTTTACCAATACAATGTACTTCATCATTAAACTTTTGACTGTTAAAGTCGTTTACAGTTTTTTTTTTTTTTTTTTCTGCTTCTTCAGCATTTCAAGAACTACTTCATAGTCCAGGATGTTTTTCAGAACTTCACATTCGAAAAATGTAATTCTTAGGGATAGTCGTTCTCGGTATAACTGGGAGAATTTCTACGAGATTTTCAAAATACTGATTGCGGGTTTCGCCAAAGAGATAACGAGTTGCTGGTACGTCTGCTGATGATGTTGTGAAAAAGGTTCTCCGGTAACAACGTCGAAAGGACAAAGTATAAATATCGAGATTATAATAGGAGAAGTCTCACTGAGAAGTCGAAGTGGAGCTGTGACAAAATTAGCTTCTTGAAAAGGAATCGTATGATTGTTTTTGATAATGAATGATAAGGAATTCGACGCGGATACGTTTTAACTATAACTTCGGTTTCGAAAATTTTTCAGGTGCATCACTGTATGCATAAATCTTTCTTCCGTAAACGAGGTGCGGCTGGTTCAACTTCTCGATCGAGGTGTTTTCAAGAATCATGAAAAGATTTGAATGAGGATTATTGATAGTGTTCCAAATGAACATATATTTAGTAGCAATATCGTTCCAATATGTAAAGTTTTTAAATGTAATTTCCTTATTTTTAGTTGTAATAGTTAAATAAATAAGTGCGAAGACGAAAGACGCAAATCGCTCGAAAATGAAGATTTAAAGACAAAAACGAAGATTTGAAAGACCAAAACGTCCAAAAAGCTCAAATGTACAAGATACAATTCAAAAGGTTCAATTTATTGATGAAGAACGTCTAAAAATGACAAGAGTACAAGTTACAAAACGCAAAGTACAAAATATAAAATTGTACGCAAGGACGTTCGAAAATCCGGAACCGGGACCAGAGTCAACTCTCAACGCTCGACGCAACGGTGTAAAAATTACGAGTCAACTATGCACAAGAATAAAATATAATATTTAAATAATTCATAATAAGAATAATATTAAATAATAAAAAGTTGTTAATTGAGCATAGTTCAGGGGTCGTAAATGAAAATTCAATTTTCATATTTCGCTATAAAAGGGATCTATGTTCGATGAATTAGGGGGAGGAAAACTTTTCCGATCTTTTTTTTTTTTTTCTTCGATCAATTATCAATATCAATTATCAATATCTATATTCTATATCTCTATCATAATGTTAATGTAATAAGATATAACAATAATCTTAATTTTAAGTTTAAATTATGATAATAATAAGATTTATGATAGAGATCATTTGAGTGTGTAAGTCGAAATTCTGTCCGTGTAACGCTACGCTATTTTTAATCATTGTAAGTTATGTTCAACCTTTTTACATTAATGTCTCGTAGCTAAGTCGTTATTATGCTTATTTAAAATGAAGTACTCATGATGTTGGGCTAATTACTAAAATTGGGTTATTGAACTTTGGACCATAATTAAGGTTTGGGCAAAAGACCGACACTTGTGGAAATTGGACTATTGACTATTAATAGATGGGGGGTATTGTCTAATTGAGTGACAACTCATTGGAGTCTGTCGAACCTATCTTCAAATTAATCAACCTAATAATTAATAATGATTATGGTTGTCCTATTTAGTGATGTTCATATGGAATCTGTTATAATCATTTAATTAATCAATTGGGTTGGGTAATTGATTATTCATTCTGATCAAGTGGATGAATTAATATTCATAAACTAATTAAAACAGGGGTGGATTACATACAGTGATAACTGGTGTAATTGTTGACAGAAGTGATAACTGCGTCACAGTTTAAATCCTTAATCAGTTGGAATATTTGACTTCGGGTATAAGGGTAATTTGACGAGGATACTCGCACTTTATATTTATGACCGATGGACTATTATGGACAAAAACCAGATAGACGTATCAAATAAACCAGGACAAAGGACAATTAACCCATGGTAATAAATTAAAATCAACACGTCAAACATCATGATTACGGAAGTTTAAATAAGCATAATTCTTTTATTATATTTCTCATCGTATCTTTATTTACTGTCATTTTATTACTCGCAATTTTATTTTATGTCATTTTATTTATCGCAATTTATTTTACGCACTTTAATTTTTGTCATTTATTTTTACGCTTAAAATCGACAAACCGGTCATTAAACGGTAAAACCCCCATTTTATAATAATACTACTACTTATTTATATATATATTTTTACAAATAAACTTAATAATATAGCGTTAACTTCACCAGCTCCCTGTGGAACGAACCGGACTTACTAAAAACTACACTACTCTACGATTAGGTACACTGCCTATAGTGTTGTAGCAAGGTTTAGGTATATCCCATCCGTAAATTAATAAAACTTGTGTCATATTTTGTAGTATTTTGTATTAAAAATAATACTATTTCGTACCCTCACGCTACATCATCAAGTTTTTGGCGCCGCTGCCGGGGAGCGCTAAAACGCTATATTTTTAATTATAATAATATTGAAATAAAATATAATAATATAATAATATTGAAATAAAATATAATAATATAATAATATTGAAATAGAATATAATAATATAATAATATTGAAATAGAATATAATAATATAAAAATATTTAAGAATCTTTACGTAAATTTTTTAAAAAAAAAAAGTCGTATTTATTAAATACTTCAGGGGTATATTATGTAACTTATAATTAATAATTGCTATCATGTCGCTTTCATGTGAATAGTAAATTAATTAATTTATTTTCATTTACTATTCATGAATAGTAAATGAATTAAAAAAAAAAAAAAAAAAAGTTTTAAGAAAAAATTATAATTATAAAAAAATTATTAATTTGTAAAAAAAAAAATCGTTTTTTTTAAAAAAAAAAAAAAAAAAAAAAAAAAAAAAAAAAAAATTTGTGTAAAAAAAAAAAAAAAAAAAAATCGTTTTTTTTAAAAGAAAAAAAAAATCGTTTTAAAAAAAAAAAATTTGTAAAAAAAAAAAAAAATCGTTTTTTTTTTAAAAAATTTAAAAAAAAAAAAAAATGAAAAAAAAAAAAAAAAAAAAAAAAAAAAACGTAAAAAAAAAAAAAAAAAAAAAACGTAAAAAAAAAAAAAACGTAAAAAAAAAAAAAAAAAAAAAAAAAAAAAATTTATTAAAAAAAAAAAAAAATATATATATATTTTTAAAATTTTGTCTATAAAAAAAATGTTTTTTTTAGTTTTATTACCTTTAGATTTTTAGACTATAGTCGCAACTTTTAGTATTAAGTTTAGTTTTGCCATAGTTATTTTTACTTCTAGAATTTTTAGGCTTTGCCGTAAAATCCCTTAAGTGCTTATTCCTTAGATTAAGTTTTAGGTGCTTTAGAATTTTACGACGCCGTATTTCGCACTACTTTCTTATTTTTATTTTTCGACGCCTATTTTTCGACCTTTTATTTTTCGACATTTTTCGACGCGCAATCTATTTCTTTCTTATTTCTCGCCATTCTAGTTTTTAGGACTTAGAATTTTTTTCTACTTCTTCTCTAAATTTCTTAAAATTACGAAAATTTATTTTAAGTGGTTAAATTGATAGACATCAAAATTTTCTGGTTCGTAGTAATAGTTGGATTTGTACGTGGACCGGGTTATTGGAGCCAAACAGTACTCAATTATATTGAGACCAAACGAATCCTGCCCCTCTGCTGCATCTTTTGGCTATTCGAAACGTGGGCAAAATCAGAAAAGTCTATTAATTGGATAACTTATTATAATTTTTCTTTCCTTTTTAAAAACTAATAGGATATTCAGTGAATGCACCGAGCAAAACGTTCACCACCTTTCATACGTTCACCACCTGTAACTCGATCAAGACATCTAGCAAATATTGTCGCCGTTGATTTTTCTTTAGAATCGTCATCTAGTCGAACAAGAACTCCAACTCAAATTTCCGATAATCCATCTTTTGAACCCGACTTCACAATTAAGAACCCGGAGCATATTCAAGGACAATTCCAAGATCCTGAACCACTAATTATTCCTCCTGAACCACAAACCGTTAAATCAGAGTCCTCTAGTGATTCGTATTCAACAAATTCAATTATGGAAGTAACGGAACCTCTAAGTATGGAAGATCGAATGAGAGCCACACGCACGGGCCAAGGTCACGCCATTATTAAGCCAGAAGTTAATGCGCCAGATTATGAAATCAAAGGACAAATTCTACACATGGTAACTAACCAATGCCAATTCAGTGGTGCACCGAATGAAGATCCTAACGAACACCTTCGTACGTTTAAAAGAATTTGTATACTATTCAAAATCCGAGAAGTGGAAGATGAGCAGATCTATCTCATGTTGTTTCCCTGGACTTTAAAGGGAGAAGCCAAAGATTGGTTAGAATCGTTACCTGAAGGGGCGATTGACACATGGGATGTTTTAGTTGAAAAATTTCTTAAACGATTCTTTCCGGCATCCAAAGCCGTGAGACTTCAAGGAGAAATTGTTACGTTCACGCAAAAGCCAAATGAAACATTATATGAGGCGTGGACAAGATTCGGAAGGATGTTGAGAGGATGTCCTCAACACGGATTAGATACTTTTCAAATAGTACAAATCTTCTATAAAGGCGTAGACATCGCCACACGAAAAGACATCGACATAACCGCTGGTGGATCCATTATGAAGAAAACCGCAACTGAAGCTTACAAAATTATTGATAACACAGCCTCCCACTCGCATGAGTGGCACCAAGAAAAAGATATCTTTCGATCATCTAAAGCGGCTAGAGCCGATTCTAGCCATGACTTTGATTCCGTTTCCGCAAAAATAGATGCTTTCGAAAGACGAATGGAAAAGATGAATAAAGATATTCACGCAATACGAATCAGTTGTGAGCTATGCGGTGGACCACACTTATTGAAAGATTGTCACATTGAACCAACCATGGAACAACGAGAGAATGTTTTCTATATGACCAAAGGCCGGGAAATAATTATCAAAATAATTATCAACCGCCAAAGCTAAACTTCAATCGAAATCAAAACATTCTTTACAATCCAAAAGGACCCGAAAATAACTGGTACAACCAACAAGGTCCGAATAACCAACCAACTCAAAAGAACACTTTCAATCAACAAAGACCTGGCTTATATAAACCACAACAACAAACCGAAGAGAAAAAGTCAAATCTGGAAGAAGTGGTATTTAAGCTAGTTGAATCTCAAACACAATTTATTGAAACTCAAACCCAAACGAACGAGAGGTTTGATCAGTCATTAAGAACTCAACAAGCTTCCATTTTGAATCTAGAAAAACACGTAGGTACTCTTGCTAGCATGATGAGTGAGAGGGAACAAGGAAAGCTACCGAGTAATACTGAAGTAAATCCTCGGAATGAGAATGTTAATATGGTTTCAACGAATTCTGAAAAACCAGCACCAGAAGATGGGAAGGTTTTAGATGAGAGTAACAATGAAGAAGTTACACCACCACCACCCGAGTATGTAAAGCCAGTGGTGGCACCATACAAACCACCCATCCCGTTTCCAAGAAAAGGAGTTGAGTATGAGCAAGTGATAGGTAATAAAGATTGTGATACCTCTGGAAAGAAGAAGAAGAAAAAGAATAAGAAAGTGCAAGAAACAAAAGCCGTAAATATAAACCCGGTGAAGACAGTTCCACCAAAACCTCCACCTAGGGTAGGTGATCCGGGTGAATTTATTGTTCCTTGTCTACTTAGTGATTGTGTCATGTATGATGCACTAGCAGATTTAGGTGCGAGTGTAAGTGTTATGCCTCTTTTCTTATATAAGAAATTAGGTGTAGGTAAGTTAAGTCCAACGGATATGAGTGTTCGACTCTTTGATCAAACCATTAAGCACCCAGTTGGAATTGCTGACAACCTACCCGTTCAAGTAGGCAATTTAACCTTTCTAGTCGAATTTATTGTCATTGACATAGAAGAGGACCCAAACATTCCTCTAATTTTAGGTCGACCATTCTTAGCGTCCACCGGGGCGTTATTTGATGTAGGAAATGGAAGAATGACACTTAAAAGTGGTAACAAATCTATCACCTTTATGATTCGAAAGTCTAAATCTCCACCAACTAAAACCGTTGAACCAGTAAAAACGATTGGTAATAACCATGTTGTTTTACCAACTCCAACGGTAGTGCTTAGCAATAATAAAACGCCTAAGTGTGGGGAAAATGAAGTAAAATCTAATGATGACTTGATAATAAAGAACCCCGTTGTTGATACGAAATTAAATGACCCCGTTATTAACAGTTCAATGAAGAAACTTTTTAAACGGGCTATCGATGCTAGAAGTAAGGGGAACTTTAAGTTATGTAACCGGTTAGTATCCAATCTGTCGCCTAAAGAAAAGGCGAAACTAGTTGAATTTTGGGATATTACGGAAGAAGCCGGGCACTGGCTTAAAGAAAAAGTCACAGATAGGCAAGTTGATTATGGACCAAGAGAAATTGACAATGAAGTTAATCACAATTTCAACACCACAGCTACCTAAGTGTGGGGAGATTCGAATGTTCTAAAAAGATAATGCTGTCTAAAGTTATTTGTTCTGTTCTCGTGTAGTTCCGAGAATGGAATCCGATTGGTCTTTTCCGCTAGCAGACACTAAAGAACTAGTTTTCTCCCTCCATTCTGATTTTTTTTTTTGTTTTATAGGTTTTATATGAAATTAATATGCTTTTCAAATTTAAGTTTTTGTGTGATTTTAAAAAAAAAAAATTACTTTATTAAGTTTAAAAAAAAATTGATTTCTAAAATTCGTCGTGAGTTGAAGACTAGGTCGTTGAGCCGAAATTGCTTTACCCGAGGGCGGGGCGACAAATTTTGTTATCATTATTTTTAATTTTATTGATCTAAAGGATGCCAAAAATATTATATATTATAAATTTTTGAACGTGGGGTTATGTACCAAACTTCAAAAATATGTATATATATGTTTGTATTTTATGTTATGTACACAACAGGGTAAAACAGCGCACTTTCAAAGACTGTCATGAAGTTCAGCAAAAGCTACTGATTTTGACAAGACGCAAAAAAATCAAATGTGAAATAACAATATGTTTGCAAACTCGGTATTTTTAATCACTTTTCTACTCTAATCACCCTCATGAATTTAAATTATAGTCTGATTTTATGCAAATGAGGGCATTGCATGATCTTAAGTGTGGGGAAGGGTTATAAATTCTCTCAGGTTTATACTTGGTTTATTTGCCAAATTTTGTGAAAATTTGAAAAATTTTCAATTAAATGAAGTCAAAATCATGTTTATACATATTTATGAACGGTGAAAACTAGGTGATAATACCGAAATTATCGTTACCTCGGAAAGGACATAAATTGAGAAACACCCTAAAACGCTTGAATTCATTTAAAATGAAATAAAAGAAAATAAAAAGGCAAAGAAAGAAACTAAGTGTGGGAAGAATGTACCAAGTTATTCAATTTAAAACAAATATCACATATTTTTGTACAAGATTATTGCAAGTACTTTTGCTTTGGACGATACTAATCAGTTTTACCCGGTTTACTGTAATACATTTGAAAGAAAGATGGATCTACACGATGAATCATTTCCATCATTAAAAGGAAGTAAAGTCTTCCGAAAAAGACACGCGCTTCTTGATTTAGGTCATGAAGTTGTCGTCCAGACCAGCTGTAGGTTGACGAAAAACCTAGAAAAGTCATCACTAAAATCAGCAGGAAATCCACGGACCTCAGCATCAAACAGGGTCGCCAAGTGGTCAGACTTATCCTAACCATGAGAGGGTCTGTCTTGTAAAATGGGGAGGGCACCGTGCAAATTAGCTTGATAAGACTAATGAATCAGATCCCCAGAAAGGATAATCTCCTTAAAGATTAAAAATCAGCTTTTAAGACTGATATTACTCAATCCTAGAGATTGACCTTAAAGATTGAGAATTCAAACTCATGGAATTCAATGATATCTAAACTCGAGCTTGAACGAGAAAATATTTTGATCAAAAATACAAACCGATTTGTTTTCTGAAAACCCATTTTCAATGCGTTCATTACCATTGAACGTAAAATCCTAGGAATTCACCTGGAATTCATTAGGTCACCTGAACCAAATCGGGTGTCAACCGTAAGAACGGTGGTTGCATAGCATGGTCGGAGACAGGACCTTGTGCCAGACCGAAAAATCATAGGATGATCTTTACTATCGCTCCTACCAAGGATAGTTCTAGCATCCGACACGTTAAAAGACCATAATCATCTGCATGTCACGGGACATTGCCTTAACAGTTTCTTGTTCATCGCTTTCCTTTACAACCGGACGGTAGTTTACCGAAAGATAATATACGGAACAAGTAAACTGGATGTGTACTTTCCGATACCGGGATAGCAGTGGATTACACGAACCTAAATGTTTTTAGCCAAAATATTGATCCACAAATATATTTTGCAACACCAATGGTGGATCAAATCAGAAAACTTATCTAGGGTAAAAGCTAGATTGAATTTTCAAAAGATCAAATGTTTTCATAAAGATCCTATTTCCTAAAGGATCTAAATTTTTATAGTCATGTGGGACTGTAAACCGCCTTTCAAATGTGCACTTTGCTTTGGAAACCGAAAGTAAATCGGCTATTTGATTGCAAGTGTCGTTGACCTAAACCCAAGGCAACTGTGGATGACACACCCACCTTTAACCATCATTACTGTCATTGTTTATACCGCTATATCAAAATCACTGATGTACAAAATGTGATGAATAAAAAAGTGATTCATGTATGTTCTTATTTCAAGTTCTGTATTGCTTGAGGACAAGCAACGCTCAAGTGTGGGGATATTTGATAGTGTTCCAAATGAACATATATTTAGTAGCAATATCGTTCCAATATGTAAAGTTTTTAAATGTAATTTCCTTATTTTTAGTTGTAATAGTTAAATAAATAAGTGCGAAGACGAAAGACGCAAATCGCTCGAAAATGAAGATTTAAAGACAAAAACGAAGATTTGAAAGACCAAAACGTCCAAAAAGCTCAAATGTACAAGATACAATTCAAAAGGTTCAATTTATTGATGAAGAACGTCTAAAAATGACAAGAGTACAAGTTACAAAACGCAAAGTACAAAATATAAAATTGTACGCAAGGACGTTCGAAAATCCGGAACCGGGACCAGAGTCAACTCTCAACGCTCGACGCAACGGTGTAAAAATTACGAGTCAACTATGCACAAGAATAAAATATAATATTTAAATAATTCATAATAAGAATAATATTAAATAATAAAAAGTTGTTAATTGAGCATAGTTCAGGGGTCGTAAATGAAAATTCAATTTTCATATTTCGCTATAAAAGGGATCTATGTTCGATGAATTAGGGGGAGGAAAACTTTTCCGATCTTTTTTTTTTTTTCTTCGATCAATTATCAATATCAATTATCAATATCTATATTCTATATCTCTATCATAATGTTAATGTAATAAGATATAACAATAATCTTAATTTTAAGTTTAAATTATGATAATAATAAGATTTATGATAGAGATCATTTGAGTGTGTAAGTCGAAATTCTGTCCGTGTAACGCTACGCTATTTTTAATCATTGTAAGTTATGTTCAACCTTTTTACATTAATGTCTCGTAGCTAAGTCGTTATTATGCTTATTTAAAATGAAGTACTCATGATGTTGGGCTAATTACTAAAATTGGGTTATTGAACTTTGGACCATAATTAAGGTTTGGGCAAAAGACCGACACTTGTGGAAATTGGACTATTGACTATTAATAGATGGGGGGTATTGTCTAATTGAGTGACAACTCATTGGAGTCTGTCGAACCTATCTTCAAATTAATCAACCTAATAATTAATAATGATTATGGTTGTCCTATTTAGTGATGTTCATATGGAATCTGTTATAATCATTTAATTAATCAATTGGGTTGGGTAATTGATTATTCATTCTGATCAAGTGGATGAATTAATATTCATAAACTAATTAAAACAGGGGTGGATTACATACAGTGATAACTGGTGTAATTGTTGACAGAAGTGATAACTGCGTCACAGTTTAAATCCTTAATCAGTTGGAATATTTGACTTCGGGTATAAGGGTAATTTGACGAGGATACTCGCACTTTATATTTATGACCGATGGACTATTATGGACAAAAACCAGATAGACGTATCAAATAAACCAGGACAAAGGACAATTAACCCATGGTAATAAATTAAAATCAACACGTCAAACATCATGATTACGGAAGTTTAAATAAGCATAATTCTTTTATTATATTTCTCATCGTATCTTTATTTACTGTCATTTTATTACTCGCAATTTTATTTTATGTCATTTTATTTATCGCAATTTATTTTACGCACTTTAATTTTTGTCATTTATTTTTACGCTTAAAATCGACAAACCGGTCATTAAACGGTAAAACCCCCATTTTATAATAATACTACTACTTATTTATATATATATTTTTACAAATAAACTTAATAATATAGCGTTAACTTCACCAGCTCCCTGTGGAACGAACCGGACTTACTAAAAACTACACTACTCTACGATTAGGTACACTGCCTATAGTGTTGTAGCAAGGTTTAGGTATATCCCATCCGTAAATTAATAAAACTTGTGTCATATTTTGTAGTATTTTGTATTAAAAATAATACTATTTCGTACCCTCACGCTACATCATCAATTATAATTGTCGAAGTACAAATGAGGTTTAGGATGAAATCAAGTGGCAAAATTGAAGAATTGTTTAGTTTCATATGTTATAATCAACATTTTATTTCATTTTAATTGTCCAATGTTTCTTCTTTATGCCACTTGTTGGATTTGGATAGGTAAAAAAAAAATTCAAATATGAAATTTAAATGGAAATGGTTATTCTGGGGTGAATGGATACGTATATCGATGGTTGTAAGTAAAATAACAAATGACCGTTGAATCAGATTCAAGAATGTACAATATAACTTATTAATGTGAATTCTAAATATTCCTCGGGTACTACCCACCCGTTAAAATATTTTCATCATTATTAGTTTGTACGAAGGAATTTTTAATTACTATCTTTATGAAAATATACTTGCATATATATTTTCTTCAGAGATAATCATAGATTTAATGAGTCAATAAGATAATAAACTCATTTGATTTATCGTTAATTCTAGATTACATAATCTCTAAGACTTTAGAAATTACATAATCGTCATACGATACGTAAAGCGAAGATAATCGATGTAGAACGATATATAGAACGAAGATCATACTCGAAGTACAGATATTGAGTCGTGTGATGTTGATATTCGAGATACAGATTGTGATGTTGAGATTTTGGGGGTGACAAGAGTACTGTCGGCGTTGATGATGGTGGTATAGATTATGCTGCTGGTGCTGCTGCTGGTGTTTGTAACCTTCGCACCGTATTTTCTAAAGCCACTACCCGAGCGCGAAGCTCGTTGACTTCTTCTATTATACCGGGATGATTGACGGTTGGAACGAGCGAATGAACAAGATTCGAAATATGGGATAGTATGTAATCATGACGAGATACTCTAGAAATGAGCGAGAAAATGGTGTTTCGAATAGGTTCGCCGGTAAGTGCTTCAGGTTCATCGTTAAGAGGACAATTTGGTGGATGGAATGGATCACCTTCTTTTTGCCTCCAGAGATTTAGTATATTACGAACCCATCCCCAATTCATCCAAAATAGATGATGGGAAATCGGTTGATCCATTCCGGTAACGCTGTTCTCGGAGCTCGAATGGAAATCCATATCGGCGAAGCTATCGAAGTCGGAGGAATTTGAGCTGGATGAAGAATCCATCTTGTATGGTCGGAGAAATGAATTTTTGGTTTGGAATAGATTATAGGAGTTGGGTTTGGTACTCTTCAATACATAATTTACATATGTATATATATAATATCAAAATCCCATGAATTACGGAGAATCTTTGAAATACGTCAGGCAATGTCTAGAGTAACAGATACGCTAGGATATGAATTTTTGTCTATACACTATCGATGCACTTAAATGCAATAAGACGTGTCTAGAATTAAGAATGATAAGCAGACAGTTCTCTAAGAATGATAAGCAGATGATTTCCGACTAGGATTGATAAGCAAAACTTTTGACAGGCAGACACGGTCAAAGTCCAGACTTACTTAATGTATCCTAACAACTACTAGTTAGACACACTAATGCAAGGCCTGGTTCGCTAAGACCAACGCTCTGATACCAACTGAAAGGATCCGAAACTAATCATCCGGACATCGTCCATATAGATTAAAAACGAATTACAATAGTTGATAACATCGCGAGGTACTTGACCTCTATATGATACATTTTACAAACGTTGCATTTATTTCTTAAAGGCAATCTATTATTACATCGAGAGTTGACATATTAGCCTAACATTTTATAACAACCAAATGATCTAATCTGCCATTTTCATAACAATAGTCTTTAATGAACTTCAATGACTCGAATGCAACGTCCTTGTATCATAGCTTAAATGGTCTCAAGTAGTATCCTTAACATGAGCTAATGCACAGCGGAAGACTTAATTCGTACCTGAGAATAACATGCTTTAAAACGTCAACATAAAGTTGGTGAGATATATAGGTTTGATGCTAGCAGCGTTATAACAATGGACCACAAGATTTCGTATATAATCATTTCAATAAAAATATTCTAAGTGGTTGAGCACTTGGTAACCATACTTAACATTTAATCACGTCGCATATTCCCTTTAATATGAAATCTTACTACACCGTACCAAGGTGTAGTCGCAAAACGAAGTACTGTGCAACCGTTGAATACTGGTCGTCCAGTCCGGTTGGGGTTGTCAGGCCCGATAGATCTATCAACAGGATTCGCGTTTACAATACCGCTGTAAATATTAGTTACCAAGCTACAGGGAAGTATGCCAGTGGTACAACTCAACGTAGAATATATTTTTCAGTTACTTGTGTCCATAACGTAAATCATTTATAAAACAGCGCATGTATTCTCATCCCAAAAATATTTAAAGTTCAAAAAGGGACTATATACTCACTGTTGTCTCGAAGATATATATATTTTTGACTTGGTCTTCCGGTTGATATCACGAACCTATCCATATATAATATATCAATATATTTTCATTTTAAACAAACGTCTCGTATATATATTTATAATACTTTTAATACTTTGAATAATTCCTTAGTCCGTAGTTAGCGTTTCGATGTTAGTAATTCAATTTTAATGGTTCATTTTTAGATGTTTAATATACCCGCAATAAATAAACCCCCAACGAAATAAATAAAACTCCCATAAAACCCCATCGTATATGTGTTGGTCGAGATTAATCTTGACCCACGGTACCGGTGTTGTCAAATGACGTATTGCGTACATAAAGTACCGGTGTTGTCAAATGACGTGTTGCGTACAAACATGGGATCTTATGATTAATCTTCTCGTGTTGCTTACGGGTGATCCTGAACCATATGAAATTGAATTATGAGTACATATATATAAAATATCATGTTATCTTAGAAATATGTGATTTATATAATTTTTTTCCAATTGATCCCGTAGTTGAAATGATCTAGGATAACCAATTTTGTTTCAGTCATAGTTTCTTCGTTACAAATCCGTTTTCGTTGATTCAAATTGCCATGTTCTTGGATCGAGTTCTTCTTTAAGTCTATGAACTGTAAATACCTTGGTTTGTATTCAAAATCATACGGCATAGGTGAGACTTTAGTGAAACATATGAAGTTAAACATTTTTGCTACAACAAAATCATTTAATGACCATTTTTCTAAAAATACTTATACTTTGAAAAACCAAGTTTTACCTTGTTAAATTAGCATATACATAAGTTATATTACAGGTCTTGAAGTTTTTTTAAAAGTTAAGTTAGAAGGATCTATTTAGTTTGCAAACAAGTTTGAAAACATTCAAACTATGTTCTTGTTGTTAAACTTTTGTACCACAAAATAAGATAGCTATATATATATGAATCGAACAAGGTTATGAACATAGATTCTACCTCAAGTTCCTTGGATAAGTTTGCTGTAAAAGAGGAGTAAGAAGCTAGAATCAAAAGGGTGATGGAAGTGGATGAAAGATTGGAAGTAAGTTGGTGTTCTTGGAGGGTTTTCTTGAAGTATTTTTGTATGGTTTTCTTATGGTGTTTAAGTAAGGTTTTTGAAGCTAGATCTTTTTGAAAACTTTGCTGAATTGATTAAGGGTTTTAAGGCTTCAAAGTATGTGTGTGTTTTGGCTAAAATATTGAAGTAAAGTGAAACAAAATGATCATGTATTTATACTCTAAAAAAACATGATTTAAGGAGTATATGGACAAAATTTTCAAGTAATCATTTTATGTATTTAGTCATACTTGCATCCAAATACAATTACCTAGCCCTAAGGGCATGTACAATGGCTGGTTAGGTAGTGATTTGACATGTATTTACTATTAGTAAATACGTATAGAAGCTAGGTATGATACGAGTACAAATACTCTAAATATACGTATAGAAATTTTGTGAAAAATGGAATGAGGATTCAAATATAGCTATCTTTTGTGAATACACTTATATGGTTTTATGTATTTAAGTTCTTAAAAGTGATTAAATACATTACTTATACGATATATGTATACATATTATAAGTCTTAAGTATTTATGTCAAATAACGTTACGTATTGTTATCATTTTGAAAACTTAAGTTAGTAGTTTCAAAATATACTCATAACTTATTGTTATTAATACAAAATGAGATATTAAAACATTCATTAATCATGTTAAATATGTATATATACATATATATACGCAAACGTATAATTATCATATATTGTATAGTTCGTGATATCGTCGGTCAAACTAGACGGTCAAACGTTGTGTAAAACTCTTTTCGGAAATATAAATCTCGACAATTTGGATTACTTATCATGTTGGTAAGTTTTAATTTATGTAAATATTAATCTTATAAGTATAGAACGATCGAAAAAAAATGCGGGTCAACTTTAGGGTTTTTGCTTATCGTGTCGGAACCATATAGAGATTAGAGTTTAAATTTGGTCGGAAATTTCCGGGTCGTTACAGTCACGAATGGACAAGGCCGCGGAAGAGTTTTCAATATTAATGCGGCAGAGGCACAGGAAGACCCGGAGCTTGTTACGGGTACGTTTCTTATTGACAATAAATCTACTTACGTTTTATTTGATTCGGGTGCGGATAGAAGCTATATGAGTAGAGATTTTTGTGCTAAATTAAGTTATCCATTGACGCCGTTGGATAGTAAATTTTTACTCGAATTAGCAAACGGTAAATTAATTTCAGCAGATAATATATGCCGGAATCGAGAAATTAAACTGGGTAGCGAAATATTTAAGATTGATTTGATACCAGCAGAGTTAGGGAGTTTTGATGTAATAGTTGGCATGGACTGGCTGAAGAAGGTGAAAGCAGAGATCGTATGTTATAAAAATGCAATTCGCATTGTACGAGAAGAAGGAGAACCCTTAATGGTGTACGGAGAAAAGGGCAACATGAAGCTACATCTTATTAGTAATTTGAAGGCACAAAAACTAATAAGAAAAGGTTGCTATGCTGTTCTAGCACACGTCGAGAAAGTACAAACTGAAGAAAAGAGCATCAATGATGTTCCCATCGCAAAAGAATTTCCCGATGTATTTCCGAAAGAATTACCGGGACTACCTCCACATCGATCTGTTGAATTTCAAATAGATCTTGTACCAGGAGCTGCACCAATAGCTCGTGCTCTTTATAGACTCGAACCCAGCGAGATGAAAGAACTGCAAACCCAACTGCAAGAACTATTAGAACGTGGTTTCATTCGACCAAGCACATCACCATGGGGAGCTCCTATTTTGTTTGTCAAGAAGAAGGATGGTACATTTAGGTTGTGTATTGACTACAGAGAGTTGAACAAACTTACCATCAAAAATCGTTATCCACTGCCGAGAATTGACGACTTATTTGATCAACTACAAGGCTCGTCAGTTTATTCGAAGATCGATTTACGTTCTGGATATCATCAAATGCGAGTAAAGGAGGATGATATTCCAAAAACTGCTTTTAGGACGCGTTATGGTCATTACGAGTTTATGGTTATGCCGTTTGGATTGACTAACGCACCAGCTGTGTTCATGGACCTTATGAATCGAGTGTGTGGGCCATATCTTGACAAGTTTGTCATTGTTTTCATCGATGACATACTTATTTACTCAAAGAATGATCAAGAGCACGAAGAACATTTGAGAAAAGTGCTAGAAGTATTGAGGAAAGAAAAACTGTACGCTAAGTTTTCAAAGTGTGCATTTTGGTTGGAAGAAGTTCAATTCCTCGGTCACATAGTGAACAAAGAAGGTATCCAGGTGGACCCGGCAAAGATCGAAACCGTTGAAAAGTGGGAAACCTCAAAAACTCCGAAGCATATACGTCAATTTTTAGGATTGGCTGGTTACTACAGAAGATTCATCCAAGATTTCTCCAGAATAGCAAAACCCTTGACTGCATTAACGCATAAAGGGAAGAAATTTGAATGGAAGGATGAACAAGAGAAGGTGTTTCAATTATTGAAGAAAAAGCTAACTACGGCACCTATATTGTCATTGCCTGAAGGGAATGATGATTTTGTGATTTATTGTGACGCATCAAAGCAAGGTCTCGGTTGTGTATTAATGCAACGGACGAAGGTGATTGCTTATGCGTCTAGACAATTGAAGATTCACGAGCAAAATTATACGACGCATGATTTGGAATTAGGCGCGGTTGTTTTTGCATTAAAGACTTGGAGGCACTACCTATATGGGGTTAAAAGTATTATATATACCGACCACAAAAGTCTTCAACACATATTTAATCAGAAACAACTGAATATGAGGCAGCGTAGGTGGATTGAATTGTTGAATGATTACGACTTTGAGATTCGTTACCACCCGGGGAAGGCAAATGTGGTAGCCGACGCCTTGAGTAGAAAGGACAGAGAACCCATTCGAGTAAAATCTATGAATATAATGATTCACACTAACCTTACTACTCAAATAAAGGAGGCACAACAAGGAGTTTTAAAAGAGGGAAATTTAAAGGATGAAATACCCAAAGGATCGGAGAAGCATCTTAATATTCGGGAAGACAGAACCCGGTATAGGGCTGAAAGAATTTGGGTACCAAAATTTAGAGATATGAGAGAAATGGTACTTAGAGAAGCTCATAAAACCAGATACTCAATACATCCTGGAACTGGGAAGATGTACAAGGATCTTAAGAAACGTTTTTGGTGGCCAGGTATGAAAGCTGATATTGCTAAATATGTAGGAGAATGTTTGATGTGTTCTAAGGTCAAAGCTGAACATCAGAAACCATCAGGTCTACTACAACAACCTGAAATCCCGGAATGGAAATGAGAAAACATTACCATGGATTTCATTACTAAATTGCCAAGGACTGCAAGTGGTTATGATACTATTTGGGTAATAGTTGATCGTCTCACCAAGTCAGCACACTTCCTGCCAATAAGAGAAGATGACAAGATGGAGAAGTTAGCACGACTGTATTTGAAGGAAGTCGTCTCCAGACATGGAATACCAATCTCTATTATCTCTGATAGGGATGGCAGATTTATTTCAAGATTCTGGCAGACATTACAGCAAGCATTGGGAACTCGTCTAGATATGAGTACTGCCTATCATCCACAAACTGATGGGTAGAGCGAAAGGATGATACAAACGCTTGAAGACATGCTATGAGCTTGTGTTATTGATTTCAGAAACAGTTGGGATCGACATCTACCGTTACCAGAATTTTCCTACAACAACAGCTACATTCAAGCATTGAGATGGCGCCGTTTGAAGCACTTTATGGTAGAAAGTGCAGGTCTCTGATTTTTTGGAGTGAAGTGGGGGATAGACAGATTACGAGTCCGGAGATAATACAAGAAACTACCGAGAAAATCATCCAAATTCAACAAAGATTGAAAACCGCCCAGAGTCGACAAAAGAGCTACGCGGACAGTAAAAGAAAAGATATAGAGTTTGAAATTGGAGAAATGGTCATGCTTAAGGTTTCACCTTGGAAAGGCGTTGTTCGATTTGGTAAACGGGGGAAACTAAATCCAAGGTACATTGGACCATTCAAGATTATAGATCGTGTCGGACCAGTAGCTTACCAACTGGAGCTACCTCAACAACTCGCGGCTGTACATAACACTTTCCACGTCTCAAATTTGAAGAAATGTTTTGCTAAAGAAGATCTCACTATTCTGTTGGACGAAATCCAAATCAATGAAAAACTTCAATTCATTGAAGAACCCGTCGAAATAATTTATCGTGAGGTTAAGAGACTTAAACAAAACAAGATACCGATTGTTAAGGTTCGATGGAATGCTCGTAGAGGACCCGAGTTCACCTGGGAGCGTGAAGATCAGATGAAGAAGAAATACCCGCATTTATTTCCAGAAGATACGTCAACACCTCCAACTGCTTAAAATTTCTGGACGAAATTTATTTAACGAGTAGGTACTGTAGTGACCCGAACTTTTTCCATGTTTATATATATATATTAAATGAAATTGTTATTTACATGATTAAGTGTTTCCAACATGTTAAGCAATCAAACTTGTTAAGACTTGATTAATTGAAATAGGTTTCATATAGATAATTGACCACCCAAGTTGACCGGTGATTCACGAACGTTAAAACTTGTAAAAAAAACTATACAATGACATATATATGGTTATATATATAGTTAACATGATTTTATTATAAGTATGTATCTCATTAGGTATTTTAACAATGAGTTATATACATAAAAATGAGACTATTAATTTAAGAAACTCGAAAACGATATATATAACGATTATCGTTATAACAACGTCTTACTAGGTACATATGAATCATATTAAGATATTGATACACTTGGTTAATTATGTTAAATGATAAGTAAATATATTATTAAGTGTATTAACAATGAAATACATATGTAAAAATAAGACTACTAACTTAATGATTTCGAAACGAGACATATATGTAACGATTATCGTTGTAACGACATTTAACGGTATATATATCATACTAAGATATATTATATATCATAATATCATGATAATATAACAATTTAACATCTCATTTGTTATAATAAATAATGGGTTAACAACATTCAACAAGATCGTTAACCTAAAGGTTTCAAAAAAACATTTACATGTAACGATTAACGATGACTTAACGACTCAGTTAAAATGTATATACATGTAGTGTTTTAATATGTATTCATACACTTTTGAAAGACTTCAATACACTTATCAAAATAATTCTACTTAACAAAAATGCTTACAAATACATCCTCGTTCAGTTTCATCAACAATTCTACTCGTATGCACCCGTATTCGTACTCGTACAATACACAGCTTTTAGATGTATGTACTATTGGTATATACACTACAATGATCAGCTCTTAGCAGCCCATGTGAGTCACCTAACACATGTGGGAACCATCATTTGGCAACTAGCATAAAATATCACATAAAATTACAAAAATATGAGTAATCATTCATGACTTATTTACATGAAAATAAAATTACATATCCTTTATATCTAATCCATACACCAACGACCAAAAACACCTACAAACACTTTCATTCTTCAATTTTATTCATCTAATTGATCTCTCTCAAGTTCTATCTTCAAGTTCTAAGTGTTCTTCATAAATTCCAAAAGTTCTAGTTTCATAAAATCAAGAATACTTCCAAGATTGCAAGTTTACTTCCAAGTTTTCTAAATCCATTCCAAGTAATCATCCAAGATCAAGAAACCTTTGTTACTTACAGTAGTTTATCTTTCTAATACAAGGTAATAATCATATTCAAACTTTAATTCAATTTCTATAACTATAACAATCTTATTTCGAGTGGAAATCTTACTTGAAATTGTTTTCGTGTCATGATTCTGCTTCAAGAACTTTCAAGCCATCCAAGGATCTTTTGAAGCTAGATCTATTTTTCTCATTTCCAGTAGGTTTATCCAAGGAACTTGAGGTATTAATGATTTTCATAACATCATTCTATTAATACATATAAAGCTATCTTATTCGAAGGTTTAAACTTGTAATCACTAGAACATAGTTTAGTTAATTCTAAACTTGTTCGCAAATAAAAGTTAATCCTTCTAACTTGACTTTTAAAATCAACTAAAAACATGTTCTATATCTATATGATATTCTAACTTAATGATTTAAAACCTGGAAACACGAAAAACACCGTAAAACTGGATTTACGCCGTCGTAGTAACACCGCGAGCTGTTTTGGGTTAGTTAATTAAAAACTATGATAAACTTTGATTTAAAAGTTGTTATTATGGGAAAATGATTTTTATTATGAACATGAAACTATATCCAAAAATTATGGTTAAACTCAAAGTGGAAATATGTTTTCTAAAATGGTCATCTAGACGTCGTTCTTTCGACTGAAATGACTACCTTTACAAAAATGACTTGTAACTTATTTTTCTGACTAAAAACCTATACTTTTTCTGTTTAGATTCATAAAATATAGTTCAATATGAAACCATAGCAATTTGATTCACTCAAAACGGATTTAAAATGAAGAAGTTATGGGTAAAACAAGATTGGATAATTTTTCTCATTTTAGCTACGTGAAAATTGGTAACAAATCTATTCCAACCATAATTTAATCAATTTGTATTGTATATTATGTAATCTTGAGATACCATAGACACGTATACAATGTTTCAACCTATCATGTCGACACATCTATATATATTTCGGAACAACCATAGACACTCTATATGTGAATGTTGGAGTTAGCTATACAGGGTTGAGGTTGATTCCAAAATATATATATAGTTTGAGTTGTGATCAATACTGAGATACGTATACACTGGGTCGTGGATTGATTCAAGATAATATTTATCGATTTATTTCTGTACATCTAACTGTGGACAACTAGTTGTAGGTTACTAACGAGGACAGCTGACTTAATAAACTTAAAACATCAAAATATATTAAAAGTGTTGTAAATATATTTTGAACATACTTTGATATATATGTATATATTGTTATAGGTTCGTGAATCAACCAGTGGCCAAGTCTTACTTCTCGACGAAGTAAAATTCTGTGAAAGTGAGTTATAGTCCCACTTTTAAAATCTAATATTTTTGGGATGAGAATACATGCAGGTTTTATAAATGATTTACAAAATAGACACAAGTACGTGAAACTACATTCTATGGTTGAATTATCGAAATCGAATATGCCCCTTTTTATTAAGTCTGGTAATCTAAGAATTAGGGAACAGACACCCTAATTGACGCGAATCCTAAAGATAGATCTATTGGGCCTAACAAACCCCATCCAAAGTACCGGATGCTTTAGTACTTCGAAATTTATATCATATCCGAAGGGTGTCCCGGAATGATGGGGATATTCTTATATATGCATCTTGTTAATGTCGGTTACCAGGTGTTCACCATATGAATGATTTTTATCTCTATGTACGGGATGTGTATTGAAATATGAAATCTTGTGGTCTATTGTTACGATTTGATATATATAGGTTAAACCTATAACTCACCAACATTTTTGTTGACGTTTAAAGCATGTTTATTCTCAAGTGAATACTAAGAGCTTCCGCTGTTGCATACTAAAATAAGGACACAATTTGGAGTCCATGTTTGTATGATATTGTGTAAAAACTGCATTCAAGAAACTGATTTCGATGTAACATATTTGTATTGTAAACCATTATGTAATGGTCGTGTGTAAACAGGATATTTTAGATTATCATTATTTGATAATCTACGTAAAGCTTTTTAAACCTTTATTTATGAAATAAAGGTTATGGTTTGTTTTAAAAATGAATGCAGTCTTTGAAAAACGTCTCATATAGAGGTCAAAACCTCGCAACGAAATCAATTAATATGGAACGTTTTTAATCAATAAGAACGGGACATTTCAAATGTGACTAATAATGTGACTGGTTCCAAAGACACACTAGTAGATCTCACTAATGATGCTGATAATGATGCTGACAAGGATACCAGTGGTTCAAAACCTTCGGTTGAAGGTAAAAATGATGGTGATCATGGTGATGAGTCAGATTCTGACCTTCTACCTCCACCACCCTACGGAGGTAATCCTATTGTCGCTGCTAGTGATCACCCATCAACCAGTAGTTTTGATCCTACTGATGTGGCTGCTATTTCTACACTGGCTGTTTATCATACAGTAGCCAGAATCACACCAGATCTAAAAAGAACCATCCGCACTATTCTTGTTGATCGAATGACTGAAGCCATACGCAGAGCTGGGGATGTTACAACTTCCACTATTGAAGCCCAGCTCAAACAAGTATGTGCTTTTGCTGATCTTGCGGTGGATGCCATTGTCCAACACCATGAAGAAGAGGAGGACCTAAAAAGGCGAATCATCTCTCACAATGAATACACTGATCATATTGCCCATCTTCAAGCTAAACCTGATGTTGCTAATAGAAGGATTCTCTTTCTAAATGAGGAGAATAGGGTTTTAGAAGAGAGATTGGATTCGAAGAAACAGCAAATGGCCACAATGGTTCATGCCTCTGCTTATGTTCAAATGGTGAAGACTATGCAACAAATGGCTGTCCTACAAACTGATGTTAGGGCCACTGTTGATCAAATAGCCATGGGTGTTGCAAGGAATGAAGTCAGAACTTCAAACCTATGTCTCAGGCAATATGGTGTAGATCATGGTGCCCATCTATCTCCTGCTGATACTGACTGGAACAACTTTGCCTATTCAGTTCCTGAATCAGATAGTGACCTTAATGCACAGGTCTCCCCTGATCATCCTTCTGCCCCTGCTGATGACAAAAAGAGGAGAAGAAGTCTAAAAAGAAGTTTAAAAAGAGAAAACAATCTGAGGGGGAGCATGAGCATGAAAAGGCTCCAAAACAATAAAGGAGGGATGGTGATGATGGTGGTGATGGTACTGGTCAAGGTTCTGGCACTAAGCCCAGCAATGCTCATACTGAAGCAGGTGCCCAGGCAGTTGGTGAATCTTAACCCAGTGTGTCTCCCACATCTGTGGATGATATTGGTTCTGGCAGTAGGCTCAGTGATGTGTCTGAACTGGCTTTAGCTGAATCTTTTGCTGTCTCTCAAACGAATGAACGAAAAATGAAAAGAAAACTAGAGAGGCATAAGAAGAGACAGCAGGAACTAGATGATGCTTTCAACTCTAAATTTGAGGCATTTGTTGCTCTGAAATGACACAAAATTGAGCATGTACGATCCCTTGATCCTGAAAAGCGTGAAATTCATGATGAATTTCTCAGCATTACTGAACACAAAAGGGCTGCTTTGAAAAGAAATGCTAAGTTCATGGTTAAATATGATAGAAAGAAAGCAAAGTTGTATGCTGAGCGGGCAGACAGAATTAAGAAGATAACTCCTGAAGAGATGAAAGATTACTTAGCTTCTACTAAGTCAGGAGGGGTTAGAGCTGATGTTTTCATGAAATGGCTAGATGCAATGTTAGAAACCAGCCAATCCTCTCGACCAGCATCTTCTGCTTAGCTAGCTGCACATCAACAGCCAGCAGATATCATCAACCTTGTTGAGGATGAATCAGCTGAGGGGGAGCACTTAGCAATTGTTCCTTATCTACCTCCACAAGAACCAGTATCAACACAAGAACAATCAGCTGAACCCATGCCAATCGATAAACAAAGGGTAAAATCTGCTCCTAAGGACAACCAGCCCCTAAGGAAAGGACCCTTATTTGAGGCAGCTGATGAAGATACTGTGGTAGTTGTGCCAGCTGATACTAATCAGTCAGCTGGTACCGAAGACACAACAAGGAGTGCTGTGATTGAAGACCCAGCCAGTAGTGTGCTACTGGGTGTAACAAGTGTTGAAGACCCAGCTAAGGTGGCTGAGCTGGGTGCTAAACAAGATGCTGATACTGTTGATCCTGCTAATTTCACAGTCTGGGGCAGAGGAGATCATCTATTTGTTCAATCACCTATCTTTGCCCGGGCTCTTGCTTATTTTAACAGGGCACAGGATGAACGTATTGATCAGTACTCAGTAAGTTCTTCTGGTATAGCAGAATCAATCATGTATCCTCCATCTTCCCCAAAATGTCAGGATAAACACACAACTTGGGAAGATGATTCAGTTGCACGAGGTGAGCCAGATCTAAAAAGGATGAATCCAGATGAAAGAGAGGCTTACAGGCTAGAGATCACTGTACCTGAATTGCTTGAGCAAAGACAAGCAGCTATTTCTGAAAGGATACGCCAAGTTAGATTGCTGCATCATCCACTTGATCAGCCATTCTATATCACTGCCTTGACTTATGGCATTGAAATTGGTGTGTATCTAAATAACAATGGTCAAAGGCTACATACTGATGAAGAGAAAGCTCAATTTCATGAGGCTCGGCAACTGGATATGGATCTAAGGCAATATCGTGATGCCCTTAAAACTGTTGAGGGCAGGAAGATGATTGAAACAGCTAAATCCCTGAACATCACTGCCAATGACTATCTTTTGGGTCTACAAGTTGAAAGGCAAAGAAGGGAGGATGCTGATGCTGAACTTGCTGAGAGGCTAAGGCTTCAGGAAGAAGAAGCTAAGTTGGCTGCTGATACAAAGCAAGAGGCTGAGTCCCTCAAGTTAGCCAAAGCTATTGTTAAAGAACAGGATAAGGCATTCGATAAACTGGAAGCTGCTGAGAAAGCACCTGCTGATGCTCCTATAGAAACTGAACGTACAATAGAATTATTTGATCATTACTATAGGAGCAGATATGGTGATGTGCTAACCAAAAGATCAAATCCAAGCAACATCATCAAGGTGCATAAAGGCACAAAAAGGGCTTTCTCTGTCAGCAGAGAAGGTAATGTTCAGGAAAGAATTGACTACACTGAACTGAGAACCTTAGGGTTCAGTGAATGGATGGAGATACTGCAGTAATTTATTGGCAAAGGTAAAAGTGGTGTCAAAGATACACTGAAACCTGAACTTCAAGAGCTCTTCAACAAAGCAGTAAAGTATGGGAATGCACCAGTAGTGAATGTAGAAGAAGTTCTTTCTCAAAATCCTAAAGGTAAGAAATCTACTGGTGAAGGCCCACACAGAAGAGATCCCGTCATTCTACCTCCTCATATTCCAGTATTCGACCCTGCTGAAGTGCCTTACTTGTTTCCTGGAGCCTGGGCAACCCTCAAAGTTAAAGAAGAAGAGTTATCTAAAGATGAACAAGATAAAGACAAAGATAAAGACAGATAGCCTTCTAGTGCTAAATTTGTATCTTTTGATTATTTCATATTTCATTATGATGTTTTGTAATTATTGTATATACTCTGTTGTAATGAAAATGAAATGAGTTTTTCTTCAAAATCATATCAAGTTATAAGATATAGATAACTCAGCAAAAGATCCCAAAATAAATTTAAAGGGACAAATTTACTGCCTATTTTTATTAGGTCCCTTAGTGCTGGCTTTAGTGTTTTCTCTTAATGTCAGAGGTTTTGTTATCATCAAATAGGGGGAGATTGTTGAGTCCCCAAAATAATTAAGGATTTAATTATGACAAAACTGTAATTTATTTGCACTAAAATGTTATGTGCAGCCAGCAAAAGTTTTTTTATGTATAGACAGCAGATATTGCTGTGTCAAGTGTTTAGTTTGCTGCTTAATCTACCAGCACAAGGTAGACAGTGTTCTTCAATCAGCACATGATGTATACTCAGCAATTCAATAATATCAAATGACTCAGCAATGAAGAACCAGCATAGCTGGAATGCAGCTTACTACACAAGACAGCTATGCTCCATTACAAACATAGTAGTTTCCTGAGTGGTCTACAATAACTGTACTATTCAACAAAAGTCAAAGACAAAGTTGAACAGGAAAGGACACGCGTTGGCGGCTGACAAGTGACCTTACAAGACCACGTGGGAATGCATAAGTTTAACGCATGTGCAGACATGTGCTATACTTTGTCAATGCCTAGAGAACACAACATTCTATTTTTTTAAACAAATAGTGGTACCAAACCGAATTGTGGTGTTCCTGAAAATAGCTACCAAAGAGGAAAGAGGAGAGCACGCTCTCTGATGCAGTTGTCCCCATAAGTACAGACATCCTATGTTCCAGTGGATAATGGAACAATTACACAGATAAAAGGACTACTATAAATTGTTGTATCCACTATTGTAACAACTAGTGGTGTGGGTTTTATAAATTAGAGTCCAAAACGTGTAATAGCTTTAAGTTTATCCTCATAGCTATACTTAGGTAAATATGTATCAACCAACTATCATTCCGCCAAGGATAGTTGTAATTCTTTGTGATTTAATCAATAAAGAATAACAGTTGAAAAATTACCTTTGACTCTATTTAAATTACCTGCTTGAATAATAAACTGTGATTAATTGGTAAGTTAATTAAAAGAAATTGTATTCAACCCCCTACAATACTCCTGTTGTTAATCAAGGGACCAACAGTGAGTTATAGTCCCATTTTTACTATCTAATATTTTTGGGATGAGAATACATGCAGTTTTGTAAATGATTTACAAAATAGACACAAGTACTTGAAATTACATTCTATGTTGGATTACGAATACCGAATATCGCCCCTTTTAGCTTGGTAGCCTAAGAATTAGGGAACTGGCCCCTAATTGACGCGAATCCTAAAGATAGATCTATCGGGCCCAACAAGCCCCATCCGGGTTACAGATGCTTTAGTACTTCGAATTATTATTACAGACGAGAGGATTCTGTTTTGGGGATATTCTATATGCATCTTGTTAATGTCGGTTACCAGATGTTCAACATATGAATGATTTTTATACACAGGTTATGTGTATCATGTTTTGTACACTAGATATGTGTGCGGTTAAATAATTGAAATCTTATGGTCTATTATTACGATTTATGATATAGATTAAACCTATAACTCACTAACATTTTTGTTGACGTTTAAAGCATGTTTGTTCTCAGGTGATTATTAAGAGCTTCCGCTGTCGCATGCTAAATAAAGACAAGATTTGGAGTCAGCATGCTTGTATAATACTGTTTAAAACTGCATTCGAGAACTTATTTTGATGTAACATATTATTATTATAAACCATTATGTAACAATCATGTGTAAACGTTATATTTTAGATTATCATTAGTTGCTAATCTATGTTATGTCTTCTAAACCTTTGTTGATAAAATAAAGGTTATGGGTATTTTAAAAACGAATACAGTCCTTGAAAAACGTCTCATATAGAGGTCAAAACCTCTCAATGAAACCAATTAATATGAAACGTTTATAATTGATATGAACGGGGCATTTCAGTTGGCATCAGAGCGATGGTCTTAGAGAATCAGAAAATTGTATTAGTGTGTCTAACCGAGTTTGTTAGGATGCATTAGTGAGTCTGGACTTCGACCGTGTCTCTTTTACAAACGATTGCTTAACCATTTTAGTTGAAAATTAGATATATTTTAACATGTAAATATTATGTGATATATTAATCTCTTAACGTGCTTGCTATTGTGTGTTAGATGTCTACTTCTAGTACCAATCCCATCGACTCACCTAATAACAATGATGAGTCGGATACATTTTGGGATGATTCACAAATTCCGGAAGAAGAAGAACCGGAAGAAGAAGAACCGAAGGAAGAAGATCCGGAGGAGGAAGTGTTAAAAATCAAAGAAAAACAGTTAAATAAATGAAAATCCTCAACCAATGGACCAAAGTTAAAAATGGTTTATAGTGTCTCCATTGAGGAAGAAAAATATTGGGAAGATTACCAATTTTCTGATGAATCGAATCCCGTTGAGGATTCTGATGAAGTAATAGAAATTACAGCGGCCCAATTTAATAATGTCATACCCCCAAATATGGCCTGGGGTAAATATGACTTTTCCAATATCATCACACAGTTATATAAACGAGAACGACTCTAAATGAGACGTTTAATAAAATCAGTAATTTAATTGCAGCGGAAAACGAATTATTTTACATGGTAAACCCAAAAGTAATTAATGTTTAACAAATGCTAAATATAAGAAATGTGGACTCCAATACAACAGCAAGCAAGCAACATAGGGCAGCATATAAGCTATTCATCACCTGAGACAAACATGCTTAAAATGTCAACACAATGGTTGAGTGAACATCATAGGTTTAATAATTAATAAGTTTTAGACCATAAGATTTATTCAAAATATCAAAATATTCAATACGCCATGAGTTATAATACCGAGCTAAACATTAAATCCTGACACTGTACGGGTGTCGATAATCATTAATATGTACCCCATTGACGATCGGTTAATGGGTAGAGACGTCGCTCTCAATAGGTCTACTCACAATAATTAAGCTTGCAACATTACAATTCCAGCAATTAATGATATTATGGCGGGGATTTTGCATGTAAGAATACAAGTTAACAATAATCTCACGAAGTTGCATATAAAAAAGTTTAGGCACTTGTGTCTAAATTGTAAATCATTTAAAGCAAGCATGTGTCTCACTCTAAGATTTATAGAATACATTAAAATATGTAAAAATCGGGGCTATGAGTTCACCTTAGTAGCACAGAAGAGTTATTCCACAAGAGAAATGAATTGAACGAAAGAACGTGATCAGAATCTCAACCTAGAGATAGAATGTACGATCAGATATTGCCTAATAAGACTTAAGTATAATAATTATACTAATAACGATGGTTTTCTAAAATAATTTCCATTTTCGGAAAGTTACCATTTATGAAAAGTTTCCACTTATAGTAACTTTCTAATTATAGAAAGTTTGGGTTATAATATATGAAAAGACTTTGTACACCTTTACCCAAATCTCGTTTCTATCATACAAATCACTCTGATGGTCAGTTGATACCGGGCGCTCAGGATTCTTGACCAGAATCTATGTCATGGCATTCTAAATCCCCAAGCGGTTCCCATAAGGCAACAAGGACCACCCTAGGCCATATGTAACGGTGAGGTTCGTATATAGTGCACGTTATCTTGATTATAACCTTCACATTTTATAGGTGTATAATCTTTTTTTATATAGCTAAGTTAATTATTTAGTTACTATTTGTATTATACAACTCATTATAGTTTAATAATTATATATGTATTATTATTCAAGCTATAATTTCTATCTTAACTTAGATTAATTAATATCTATAATATAATAATCATTATCTCATACTATATATATAATATAAATGTATTATATTATTTGTTACTTAATTTACAAGATACATAATAATATAGTACTTTATTAACTTAATATTATTCATAAATACTTAAATAATTAATTAAATACCTAATAATTATATACATAATTTTTATAGTCTTAATTAATTATAAAAATCAGTAAAAAAATTTAATAAAGTATTTTATTACAATTTTGTATTTATATTTGTTTCCATTCTTAAATTAATCACATAACAAGTTTAATTCTACATAAAATACCAAATAAACATAAATAATTGTTTTTAAAATTTTTATAAGTTTCTTACAGTTAATTAACTTGTAGAAAAATATTAAATAAAAATATTTCTTTATGTTTATAATTATTTCCTTATTTACCCTCTATTTACATAAAAAAGATTTTAATTATACAATAATTATTAAATGACCCATAAATTAATTTTTATATTTTTATCAGCCCTAGAAAAAGTTTATAAACTCAGAAAAAATATTTATTATATTTTATTTACTATATATATTTTTATTAAGAATTTCACCTTGTTTTTATCATTAAATAATACAAAATTCGAATTTAATTTTTATAAAATATCCACTGACCTAATTATTTAAATTAAATATCATAATTTACTGGAAAAATATTAATATAGCTTAAATAGCCTTTTTCCTATTTTTTATAAATATATATATATGTATACTGTATATATATATATATTAATAAACTGTTTTAATTAAATAAAATATGGAAACATAATAAATATCAGAAAAATTATTTTTTATAGATCTCATCTTACTTATTAATAATTAAAATCAATAATATATAATTTATTAAATTTAATACATAATTATTATATATATGTATGTATATGTTCGGCCGATTGAAAATACAAACAAATTAAATAAAATTGTTAAATCAACTCATAAATCTGAAAAATAATTTTTATAAAACATATTAATCATGTAGCTAATTATCATGATTTTAGAAAAAATTTATAAAGTGCAAAAACATTTATTTGTTTTTGTTTTAGGGTTCGGCCGAAAGAAAAAAAATCGAAAAAAATAAAAGAAAGAGAGAAAAAAACTTACAAAAAAATTAAGGTTTTGTGTGTGCTCCTAAAGTTTTGTGAATGAAAAATAATAGGGTTGTAGGGGTTTATTTATACTTGAAAATACTTGGTGAACAAGAAAACTACTTTCCTTATAAAAATAAAACTTAATTTCTTTTTTTTCTTTTTATTCTGCCGATTAGGCCTTTTTATTTTTTTATTTAATGGAACATTCTAGATTTGTTTGCATTTTATTTTCTTTTATTTAATTAACATAATTTATTATATATTTATTTATATTTTTCAGTATATATATATATATATATATATATACATATATTTTTATGTTTTACAAATTTACATTTGTTACTCATTACTTAATCATTTTATATATATACTCATATTTACTTTTTATTTACATTTTATTTACACTAATGTATAGTACATACTTTTTAATACGTAATAATAATAATAATAATAATAATAATAATAATAATAATAATAATAATAATAATAATAATAATAATAATAATAATAATAATAATAATAATAATAATAATAATAATAATAATAATAATAATAATGTTAATAGGGTTAGGGTTAGGGTTAGGGTTAGGGTTACATTAATAATTTGGGTTTACACTAAATGATTTGGTTTAGGGTTTAGTTCATTAATGACGAGTATTAGGGTTAGGGTTTGGTTTATGAACATTAATTACTTCATTTATTATGTCCGGATAACAACCCTAATATAAAGTACGAATCAACAATGAAACCCTAGAGGCATTATAGTCATTACAGAGTGGAAAAATGAGGGTTGTTATAGTACCTTCCCGTTAATTTAAACTTCGTCCCGAAGTTTCAGGAAGACTTCTCTGATGTATCAGCAATTGGAAAAAGATGAGGATATTTCCGCTTCATCTGGTCTTCACCTTCCCAGGTATACTCGGGGCCTCTTCGTGAATTCCAACAGATCTTAATAATAGGAATAGAGCTTTGTTTCAAGCTTTTAATCTCACGATCCATAACCTCTATCGGTTCTTCAACAAAATGCATTTTGTCATCAATGCGGATATCATCCAATGGAACAATGAGTGTGTCATCACCAAGACATTTTTTAAGATTCGAGACATGAAATACATCATGCACATTACTAAGCTCAGTGGGTAATTCTAATCGATATGCCACAGGACCAACTCTTTCAATAATCTTGAAAGGTCCAACATAACGTGGACTTAATTTGCTTCGCTAACCAAAACAAATGACGCCCTTCCAAGGGGAAACTTTCAACATGACTTTATCACCAACTTTGAATTCTAAATATTTCCAACGTTTATCAGCATAGCTCTTTTATCGGCTACGGGTAGTCTTTAATCATTTCTTAATCTGAATGATCTTTTCGGTAGTTTCATGAATGATTTCAGGACCAGTTAACTGTCTATCCTCTAATTCATCCCAACACAATGGAGATCTACATTTTCGTCCGTATAAGGCTTCAAAGGGTGCATCCTTAATACTCGAGTGATAGCTGTTGTTATAAGAAAATTCAGCTAAAGGCAAGTGTCTATCCCAACCTTTGCCGAAATCGATAGCACAAGCACGAAGCATATCTTCCAATGTCTGAATAGTTTGCTCACTTTGACCATCCGTTTGCGAATGATAAGCTGTACTCATGTCGAGTTGAGTTCCAAGGGCAGATTGTAAAGTTTTCCAGAATCTAGAGACAAATCGAATGTCGTGATCAGAAATGATTGAGATAGGAACTCCATGACGTGAAACAATCTCTTTGATATAGAGTTGTGAAAGTTTCTCCATCTTGTCAGTTTCCTTGATCGGTAAGAAATGTGCAGATTTAGTAAGACGATCAACTATGACTCAAATAGTATCGTTGCCGTTTGAAGTCTTAAGCAACTTAGTAATGAAGTCCATAGTGATACATTCCCACTTCCACTGCGGAATATCCGACTGTTGAAGTAAACCAGACGACTTCTGATGCTCGGCCTTAACCTTCAGATAAGTAAGGCACTTGCTCACATAATCAGCAATGTCAAACTTTAGATTAGGCCACCAATAGAATTCTTTCACATCGTGATACATTTTACTGGAGCCTGGGTGAATAGAATATCTAGTCTTATGCGCTTCATCCAAGACTAGTTCTCGAAAATTTCCGAAAATTGGGACCCAGATTCGGTTATTGAAACACCTTGTTCCGTTTCCCTTGAGTTCTAGTTGCTTTTCGAGACCTTTCAGTCCCTCAAGTTGGACATTCTCTTCCTTCAATGCCTCAAGTTGTGCCTCACGAATTTGAGATGTAAGATTCGTACGAATATGATGTTATGCGAGGTGTATATAAAATAGTTATTAATTTTAGCAGGAAATACTATTAAATACGATACAATTTTACACAAGATATTTATTTATTTATAGAATGGATATACTTAAACCTTGCTACAACACTTATAGGCAGTGTACCTAATCGTACAGTAGTGTAGTTTTTAGTAAGTCCGGTTCGTTCCACAGGGAAATCTTTAAACAAAGCTCAACGCTATATTAGTTTACTTTTATTAAAAATACAAATATATATATAAGTAATATTATTATTATAAAGGGGGGTTTTTACCGTTTAATGACCGGTTTGTCGATTTTAAGACTTTAGTCGCAGTTAAAACCTAATGTAAAATATAAAATAAATACAAGACTTAAATTAAAGCGTAAAGTAAATAACGATAATGAAATTGCGAATAATAAAAGTGCGATAAAATAAACTTACGATAATTAAAAAGTACGATAATTAAAAGTGCGATTAAATAACAATAAATAAAAGTGCGATAATTAGAAGTGCAATTAAATATAAAATAAAGGAAATTAAATATGAAATAAAAGAATTATGCTTATTTAAACTTCCGTAATCATGATGTTTGACGTGTTGATTTTAGTTTTATGCCCATGGGTTAATTGTCCTTTGTCCTGGATTATTTAATATGTCCGTCTGGTTTTTGTCCATAACAGTCCATCAGTCATAAATATAAAGTGCGAGTGTCCTCATCAAATTATTCTTATACCCGAAGTTAAATATTCCAACTAATTGGGGATTCGAATTGTAACAAGGTTTTAATACTTTGTTTAATGAATACACCAGGTTATCGACTGCGTGTAAACCAAGGTTTTACTACTTTGTTAACAATTACACCAATTACCCTTGAATGTAATTTCACCCCTGTTTTAATTATTCTAGTGGCTATTAATCCATTCCCGTCTCCGGTTAAATGAACGATTATTCGTACATATAAATACCCCGCCCATCGTGTCCGATCGAGTGTATATGGTAATTTATAGGGACGCCCAATTGTAAATCTTTATATTAACATTAACAAACTATCATTTAGTTAAACAAATATAAAGCCCATTAATAGCCCATAGTCTAATTTCCACAAGTGTCGTTCTTTTGTCCAAACCCCAATTATGGTACAAAGCCCAATTACCCAATTTTAGTAATTAGCCCAACATCATGATTACTTCATTTTAAATAAGCATAATAATAACTTAGCTATGAGACATTAATGTAAAAAGGTTGAACATAACTTACAATGATTAAAAATAGCGTAGCGTTACACGGACAGAATTTCGACTTACACCCTTACAATATTCGCTAACATACCCTTATTATTAGAATTATAATTAAAATTAAAATATAAATTATAAATATAAATATAAATTTTACGTATGAATGAGGAAGAAAAAAGATGATGATTTTGATCAGAATTCGGTTGGCTTTATAGGCAGTTTTCAATTTTGGGGCTCCGCGACTCGCGGTGAATTTGCCTTCAAACTCCGCAAGTCGCGGAGTTTGAAATTCCAGGTCAAATCTTGGAGTCTTTCTCTGCCGACGATTTTTATTTATAAATATAATATATATATAATTAATATAATTAATTATATATTATATTATATTTATATACCTAGTTAACTTGTAATTTTTAGTCCGTTGCGTCGAGCGTTAAGAGTTGACTCTGGTCCCGGTTCCGGATTTTCGAACGTCCTTGCGTACAATTTTATATTTTGTACTTTGCGTTTTGAATCTTGTACTCTTGTAATTTCGAGACGTTTCTTATCAATAATTGGAACCTTTTTGATTGTCTTTTGTACTTTTGAGCTTTTTGGTCGTTTGCGTCTTCAATTCGTCGAATCTGTCTTTTGTCTTCACCTTTTATTATTTAAACGAATATCACTTGTAAATAGAACAATTGCAACTAAAAGCTTGTCTTTCTTGAGGAATAATGCTATGAAATATATGTTCGTTTTTAGCATTATCAGAATACGTATATTTAAAGCTCGAACTAGAATCGGTTTGGCACGATCCTTTCTACTAAGGGCATCGGCTACTACATTCGCCTTGCTAGGATGATATCGAAGTTCATAATTGTATTCATTTAATAACTCAATTCAACGCCTTTGCCTCATGTTTAATTGCTTCTGGTCAAAGATATGTTGAAGACTTTTATGATCGGTATACACCGTGATTCTAACCCCATAGAGGTAATGTCTCCACATCTTTAGTGCAAATACCACGGCTCCTAATTCCAGGTTATGTGTGGTATAGTTCTTCTCATGTTTTTTCAACTGTCTAGATGCATAGGCAATAACATTTTCACGTTGCATCAAAACACATCTGAAACCCTGATTCGAGGCATCACAATAGACTACAAAATCGTCGATACCTTCAGGTAATGATAGAATCGGGGATGTGGTCAATTTATCCTTCAGAATCTTAAAAGCAGATTCCTATTCTTCGGACCACTCAAACTTCTTCCCCTTATGAGTTAGCTTGGTAAGTGTAGTGACCCGAACTTTTCCATGTTTATATATATTAATTGAGATTGATATTTACATGATTAAATGTTTTCAACATGTTAAGCAATCAAACTTTTTAAGACTTGATTAATTGAAATATGTTTCATATAGACAATTGACCACCCAAGTTGACCGGTGATTCACGAACGTTAAAACTTGTAAAAACTATATGATGACATATATATGGATATATATATAGTTAACATGATACTATGATAAGTAAACATATCATTAAGTATATTAACAATGAACTACATATGTAAAAACAAGACTACTAACTTAATGATTTTTAAACGAGACATATATGTAACAATTATTGTTGTAAAGACATTTAATGTATATATATCATATTAAGAGATATTCATACATGATAATATCATGATAATATAATAATTTAAAATCTCATTTGATATTATAAACATTGGGTTAACAACATTTAACATGATCGTTAACCTAAAGGTTTCAAAACAACACTTACATGTAACGACTAACGATGACTTAACGACTCAGTTAAAATGTATATACATGTAGTGTTTTAATATGTATTTATACACTTTTTAAAGACTTCAATACACTTATCAAAATACTTCTACTTAACAAAAATGCTTACAATTACATCCTCGTTCAGTTTCATCAACAATTCTACTCGTATGCACCCGTATTCGTACTCGTACAATACACAGCTTTTAGATGTATATACTATTGGTATATACACTCCAATGATCAGCTCTTAGCAGACCATGTGAGTCACCTAACACATGTGGGAACCATCATTTGGCAACTAGCATGAAATATCTCATAAAATTACAAAAATATGAGTAATCATTCATGACTTATTTACATGAAAACAAAATTACATATCCTTTATATCTAATCCATACACCAATGACCAAAAACACCTACAAACACTTTCATTCTTCAATTTTCTTCATCTAATTGATCTCTCTCAAGTTCTATCTTCAAGTTCTAAGTGTTCTTCATAAATTCTACACGTTCTAGTTACATAAAATCAAGAATACTTTCAAGTTTGCTAGCTCACTTCCAATCTTGTAAGGTGATCATCCAACCTCAAAAAATCTTTGTTTCTTACAGTAGGTTATCATTCTAATACAAGGTAATAATCATATTCAAACTTTGGTTCAATTTCTATAACTATAACAATCTTATTTCAAGTGATGATCTTACTTGAACTTGTTTTCGTGTCATGATTCTGCTTCAAGAACTTCGAGCCATCCAAGGATCCGTTGAAGCTAGATCCATTTTTCCCTTTTCCAGTAGGTTTATCCAAGGAACTTAAGGTAGTAATGATGTTCATAACATCATTCGATTCATACATATAAAGCTATCTTATTCGAAGGTTTAAACTTGTAATCACTAGAACATAGTTTACTTAATTCCAAACTTGTTCGCAAACAAAAGTTAATCCTTCTAACTTGACTTTTAAAATCAACTAAACACATGTTCTATATCTATATGATATGCTAACTTAATGATTTAAAATATGGAAACACGAAAAACACCGTAAAACCGGATATACGCCGTCGTAGTAACACCGCGGGCTGTTTTGGGTTAGTTAATTAAAAACTATGATAAACTTTGATTTAAAAGTTGTTATTCTGAGAAAATGATTTTTATTATGAACATGAAACTATATCCAAAAATTATGGTTAAACTCAAAGTGGAAGTATGTTTTCTAAAATGGTCATCTAGACGTCGTTCTTTCGACTAAAATGACTACCTTTACAAAAACGACTTGTAACTTATTTTTCCGACTATAAACCTATACTTTTTCTGTTTAGATTCATAAAATAGAGTTCAATATGAAATCATAGCAATTTGATTCACTCAAAACGGATTTAAAATGAAGAAGTTATGGGTAAAACAAGATTGGATAATTTTTCTCATTTTAGCTACGTGAAAATTAGTAACAAATCTATTCCAACCATAATTTAATCAATTTGTATTGTATATTATGTAATCTTGAGATACCATAGACACGTATACAATGTTTCAACCTATCATGTCGACACATCTATATATATTTCGGAACAACCATAGACACTCTATATGTGAATGTTGGAGTTAGCTGTACAGGGTTGAGGTTGATTCCAAAATATATATATAGTTTGAGTTGTGATCAATACTGAGATACGTATACACTGGGTCGTGGATTGATTCAAGATAATATTTATCGATTTATTTCTGTACATCTAACTGTGGACAACTAGTTGTAGGTTACTAACGAGGACAGCTGACTTAATAAACTTAAAACATCAAAATATATTAAAAGTGTTGTAAATATATTTTGAACATACTTTGATATATATGTATATATTGTTATAGGTTCGTGAATCAACCAGTGGCCAAGTCTTACTTCTCGACGAAGTAAAATTCTGTGAAAGTGAGTTATAGTCCCACTTTTAAAATCTAATATTTTTGGGATGAGAATACATGCAGGTTTTATAAATGATTTACAAAATAGACACAAGTATGTGAAACTACATTCTATGGTTGAATTATCGAAATCGAATATGCCCCTTTTTATTAAGTCTGGTAATCTAAGAATTAGGGAACAGACACCCTAATTGACGCGAATCCTAAAGATAGATCTATTGGGCCTAACAAACCCCATCCAAAGTACCGGATGCTTTAGTACTTCGAAATTTATATCATATCCGAAGGGTGTCCCGGAATGATGGGGATATTCTTATATATGCATCTTGTTAATGTCGGTTACTAGGTGTTCACCATATGAATGTTTTTTATCTCTATGTATGGGATGTGTATTGAAATATGAAATCTTGTGGTCTATTGTTACGATTTGATATATATAGGTTAAACCTATAACTCACCAACATTTTTGTTGACGTTTAAAGCATGTTTATTCTCAGGTGAATACTAAGAGCTTCCGCTGTTGCATACTAAAATAAGGACAAGATTTGGAGTCCATGTTTGTATGATATTGTGTAAAAACTGTATTCAAGAAACTGATTTCGATGTAACATATTTGTATTGTAAACCATTATGTAATGGTCGTGTGTAAACAGGATATTTTAGATTATCATTATTTGATAATCTACATAAAGCTTTTTAAACCTTTATTTATGAAATAAAGGTTATGGTTTGTTTTAAAATGAATGCAGTCTTTGAAAAACGTCTCATATAGAGGTCAAAACCTAACAACGAAATCAATTAATATGGAACGTTTTTAATCAATAAGAACGGGACATTTCAGTAAGAGGTTTGGCTAGAATAGAAAAATCCTTGATAAACCTTCGATAATAACCAGTAAGTCCGAATAATTGGCGGATAAGTGTTGCATCCTTAGGCACTTTCCAGTTTTGAATAGCAGTGATCTTCGCCGGATCGACATGTATTCCTTCACTATCAACTACATGTCCGAGAAATTGAAATGTTCGTAGCCAAAATTCACACTTGGAGAACTTAGCATAGAGTTGTTCCTTCTTTAAGAGCTCCAGAATCAATCGTAAATGTTGCTCATACTCTTTCTTGCTCTTGGAGTATATTAGAATGTCATCGATAAAGACGATCACGAACTTGTCAAGATAAGGCTTGCATACACGATTCATAAGATCCATGAATACAGTAGGAGCATTGGTTAAACCAAAAGGCATGACAAGAAACTCATAATGTCCGTATCAAGTTTGAAAGGCAGTCTTAGAAACATCGGTTTCCTTGACTCTCAGATGATGGTAACCGGACCTAAGATCAATCTTCTAATAGATGTTTGATCCTTGCAGTTGGTCAAACAGGTCATCAATACGCAGGAGTGGGTAACGATTCTTGATGGTTAACTTATTGAGTTCACGGTAATCAATACACATTCTTAACGTACCATCCTTCTTCTTAATAAATAGAACGGGTGCTCCCCACAGAGACGAGCTAGGATGAATGAAACCCTTCTCTAAAAGTTCTTGGAGTTGGTTAGACAATTCCTTCATCTCTGGTGAAGCTAAGCGGTATGGTGCCTTTGCAATAGGTGCAGCACCGGGGGTCAAATCAATCTGAAACTCAACCTGTCATTGGGGAGGGAGACCATAGAGTTCTTCAGGAAATACTTCAGGAATGTCTCTAACGATCGGCACATCTTCAATGCATTTCTCTTCCAATTGAACTTCCTTAACATGAGCCAAAATGGCTTGGTATCCCTTCATTAGATACTTGCAGGTCTTGATGCAAGAGATGATGTTGAGTTTGGAACCACTCATTTCCCCTTGAACAATTAAGGTTTCCCCGTCAGATTAGCTCCATCAGAAATCCGAGAAATGATGTCTCAGATTCAGGAACTGTTAGATAAGGGGTTTATTCGACCAAGTTCTTCACCGTGGGGTGCTCCTGTGTTGTTTGTGAAAAAGAAAGATGGGTCGCTTAGAATGTGTATAGATTACTGCGACTTGAACAAGAGAACAATAAAGAATAAGTATCCGATACCGAGAATAGATGATTTATTCGATAATGCTAGCATAGATGATTTATTCGATACCGAGAATAGATGATTTATTCGATACCGAGAATAGAATGTGTATGATTTATTCTTGTCTCAAGCAATATTGTCTTGAAATACAAGAATCACTTCTTTATTCTTCACACTTTGTACATCAGTGATTTCTATACGGTGGTATAAACAATGGTAGTAACGATATGGTTTACAGTCCCACATGACTATAAAAATTTAGATCCATTAAGGAAATTGGATCTTTATGAAAACATTTGATCTTTTGAAATCTAGTTTTTACCCTAGATAAGTTTTCCGGAATAACCCTTTACCGGTGTTTGCAAAATATTTTTGTGGGTTTGGTGGGTTTCAGATTTGAAAATTTTAGCTCAAACTTGCGGTTTTGTGTCACCCACTTGCTAACCTTGTATTTGGAAAGCAACACATCCAGTTTACTTGTCCCGTATATTACCTTTCGGTAAACTACCGTCCGGTTGTAAAGGAAAGCGTTGAACAAGCAACTGTTAAGGCAATGTCCCGTGACATGCTTTTGATTATGGTCTATAACGTGTCGGACGCAATTACTATCCTTGGTAGGAGCAATAGTAAAGCTCACCCTTATAATTTTTCGGTATGGCACAAGGTCCTGTCTTTGACCACTATGCAACCACCGTTCTTACTGTTGACACCCGATTTAGTTCAGGTGACCTAATGAATTCCAGGTGAATTTCTAGGATTTTACGTTCAATGGTAATGAACGCATTAAAAATAGGGTTTCAGAAAACAAATCGGTTTATAATTTTGATCAAAATATTTTCTCGTTCAAGCTCGAGTTTAGATATCATTGAATTCCATGAGTTTGAATTCTCAATCTTTAAGGTCAATCTCTAGGATTGAGTGATATCAGTCTTAAAAGCTGATTTTTAATCTTTAAGGAGATTATCCTTTCTGGGGATCTGATTCATTAGTCTTATCAAGCTAATTTGCACGGTGCCCCCCCATTGTACGAGATAAATCCTTTTCATGGTTAGGATAAATCTGACCACTTGGCGACCCTGTTTAATGCTGAGGTCCGTGGATTTCCTGCTGATTTTAGTGATGACTTTTCTAGATTTTTCGTCAACCTACAGGTGGTCTGGACGACAACTTCATGACCTAAATCAAGAAGCGCGTGTCTTTTTCGGAAGACTTTACTTCCTTTTAATGATGGAATTGATTCATCGTGTAGATCCATCTCTTCTTTTCTTTCATCGGGTAAAACAGTTTAGTTTAGTCCAAAGCAAAAGTATTTTCAGTTATTTGTTACAGATATATGTGACATATGTTTAAGATAACTTGGTAAATTTTCCCACACTTGGCTTTTATTTTCCTTTTTATCGTCCTCTATTCCATTTTAAATGAATTTTAACATTTTAGTTTGTTTCTCAATTTATGTCCTTTCCGAGGTAACAATAATTTCGGTGTTAAAACCTAGTTTTATCGTTCATAAATATGTATAACATGATTTTGAGTTCATTTAATTGAAATTTTTTTTTTTTTAAAATTTTACTAGAATTGGGTAGTTAGTATATAAGACTAGGGCTGTTCTTTATTATCAGAGAGCACTAGATTCTAATACAACTACTGCTTTACTAGTTTTTTTAATGGTAACCAAGTGTTTAAGATAAAAATTTTAAAATCCGAAAGAATTTAACCCCTTCCCACACTTAAGATCTTGCAATGCCCTCATTTGCAAGAAATCAGTAACAATTTAAATTATTGAGGGTGATTAGTGTGAAAATGATTAAATTTTACCAAAGTTTCCAAATATATTGGCGTTTGTTTGCTGAATGATAAATGGTGCACATCATTTGTTCATTCCGTCTTGTTGTTATTTCACATATATTTTACATCTTGTCGTCAAAATTAGTTGCTTTTGCTGAACTTAATGCCAGTCTTTGAAAATGCGTTGTTTTATCCTGTTGTGTACATAAGATAAACTGCAAACATATATACGTATTTTTGAAGTTTGGTATATTACCCCACATTCAAAAATTATTAAAATCTAAGAATAAAAGTTAGATAATTATAAAAATGATTACAATATTAACAAAAGTATTAAACGTATCAATAATTACAAATTACAAAAAAATAATAATAAGTAAACTAAGGATGATATTGGTACCAATAGGGGTTCCAGGCATAACCATAAGTGCTATAGAATGCTTCGGCAGGGTCATACGTAGGATACGGTGGCTGCATCTCTATAGACCAAGGAGGGAAGATGGGTTTCGGTGTAGGAATATAGTTTCTACCTATATGTTGGCAATGAGCTATGATCTGGTTCTGATGAACTTGCCAATCTTCAAATGCTCTCTGTCTAGCATTTTCGTATTCCTGAGAAGCTATAAACCTATGCATTTCTTGCATATCATTCCCCCCTCCTACATTACCTTGCTGCTGGTTTCTCTCCACCTGTGGATGTCTACCATGGTATCGTACTGCGGCGTTATTTCGCCTCTTCAAAACTTTCGCACCATGGTATACATTTAAACCTATAGTATCGCGGGGTTCCGGCTCTTCTAGTAATAATCCCCCCCCGACTTATATCCACACCGAGATATTCACCAATCAAAGTAATAAAAATACCACCTCCTATTATGCTATGTGGTCGCATCCCCCGAACCATAGCTGATAAATAATAACCCACACAATATGGTATACTTACAGCGCTTTCTGGGTCTCGAATACACATATGGTAAAACAAATCCTGTTCATTTACTTTTTCTTTGTTCTTACCCCTTTGTGTAATCGAATTAGCTAAAAACCTATGTATCACTCTTAATTCGGCTCTATCTATATCCAAATAAGAGTAATTTCCCCCTTTGAAACGGTGATGGCTTGTCATTTGACTCCACACACCGTGTGTATCAAAATTTTCATCTATCTTTCTACCGTTTAGTATCAATCCTCTACAATCGGCAGACGCTAACTCCTCAGGCGTATATATACGTAAAGCCTGAGCCATGTCCAGTAAAGACATGTGGCGCATCGAACCGCCTAACAAAAATCTAATAAAAGAACGATCGGTTAAACTAGCTACCTGATCATTCAACTCTATACTACATAACAATTCTTCACACCATACTTTATATACAGGTCTACGTATGGTGAATAAATGTACCCAGTCATTAAAAGAAGAATTACCATACCTCTGTACAAGTAATTCCCTAATTGGCCCGGCCAATTCTACAGCTTCTAAGGGTCCCCATTCTATGACCCTCGGTACCTCAACAACCTTAGAATGAAGAGTATGCAAACCCCGTTGATATTTTGGATAATCTATCCAAATTCTGTCAAATCTCAGGTTCGGGTGCAACTCTTCCAAGTGCATATCAGAAAAGGTCATGACTGGATGAGGTATATCCTGCTTGTAGTAGTTATCCACCTCCTGTTGTTCCAAATTCTCAGCAGGAGCATTGCGGGCTTGGGATGAAGATTCACCCCTTTCATTCTGCAAAACACATCAAACACAATTTTTGTGCATCCAAATATGCATTAGTGTCAGCAAAATCATCAATCAAAATAATTACAATGACATTATCAATTTATATCAAACTTAAGCTCATTTTCACATTTTTATCAAATCTACACTTTTTCATATAAGCATATACGAAAATGTTCGCCAAGTTCATAAGCATTCAACTCAAATAACATGTCAAAATAATCATTACTAGCAATCAAACAAGTCTCAAATGGCATTATCTTTCAAAAATCAAGTTCATGAATTTTAGACTTGAAAAAGTCCACTTTAATTCTCAAAATCATGTTTAGGCTCAAAGTTTGGATCATTTAACTACCTAGACATGTTACACTACTCAATTTAGCAACAATTCATGACAAAAATCGGCCATAACCTGTTTATATCAAAAAGCCCCAAATTGCTCAAGAACACAAACCCTAGATTATTCAAAATTTGAAGTTTAAGGCTTCTAATCATGTTAAACAGCATCAATCTAGGTTATACAAGCATAATACATAAACAATTTAAGTCTAATTACACTAAAAAGCATCAAAATCAAATTGGGGAAAATTTTGCTCAAGAACACCAAATTTCGGATTAAATGGTGTTTAGGTGTAGAAATTTACCATTTTTCTTGAGTAATTCTTAGATAGCATCCTTCTCAACATGATTTTAGCAAAAGATTTGGTGATTAACGGTTAAAAATTGGGATTTTGGGGTGTATTTTTCGGGTTTTTGGGGTTTTTGTTCGCTGTTCTTCGCAGTGTTTTTGGGTGGGGGAGTGAACTGCTCTGTTTTTTACGTTTTATTTTTTTTTCTGGGAATTGGTCCCTCCGCGAGTCGCGGTGAAATACCCTTTAAACTCCGCGACTCGCGGAGTTTTTTTTTTTTTTTTTTTTTTTTATAATCATTAACTTTTGAAACAATTAAGTACTTAATTTTAAAATTTTGTTTCCCTTGTTATTTAGGACGAGGTCGTTTCGGATCGATGTCCTAGTCCGTCCTTCGACAAAATTTTAAAATTTGTCTTTTTGTAGCGATTGTTTTAAAAGCTAAGATTTTTGGGTTTTTTCAATGTTTTTGGCATACTCTAATTCAATAAGATTAAAAATAATGATAATAAAAGTTCTCGTTCCTCCCTCGGGTAAAGCAATTTCGGTTCAAAGACCTAGTCTTCAACTTACGACGAATTTAAAAATCATATTCTTAACTTAATGAGATAAAGTAAATTTTTGTTTTTAAATTCACACAACTTAAATATAAAATTCAAAATTATTATTAAAAATTCACACCAAACTTAAAATTTGAAATGCATAAAATTAAAAATTAATATTTTAAAAATTAAAAATTTACACCAAACTTAATTTAAAAATTTATAAATTCATACTAAACTTATATTAATTTTTCAAATATTTACAATTTTAAATATATTGTTTTTACAAAGTTTACAATATTAATTTAAGATTTAAATATTAAGATTAAAAACATGGTAAAAATAAAATTAAAAATCTTTTTGTCTTTTTATCCCACTTTAATCAATCAAATATTATCAAAAATATGCGCCCATCTTTTTGGTAAAGTAATTTCGGTTCCAAGACCTAATTTAACTCATGACGAATTTTTGAAATATTTTGGGTTGATTGTTTAAAGATATTTATACCTTAAGAATAAACGTTAAATTTCGCAGTGATGTAATAAATTTTTGAATGATATCAATAATTTCGGTCGCCAAACCTAATTTTATTCAATACCAATTTAATACTTTTTAGCGAACAAATTAGCGTTTATTATCAAAAGGTTAAAAATAAAAATAAAAACTGTACAGACATACCTGTGAAATAGATTTCTTAGTTATATGATCTATCCCATTCATAAGATAGTCGGTTTAATTGGTTTTCCATGGCTACATAGGCGTAACCTCGAGCATTCAGTGTCTTTTCTTCTAAACATATGAACGGTCCGTCTCTGCATAAAGTAACAAATTCGGTATTTGAATAGGTTTGATTATTTGAACATTTACCTCCATGTGACCATTTTCCGCATTTGTGACATCGTTCTAGGTGTTGTGCTCTTCTTTTCGCTGCGGATTTTGATTTTCCTTTACCAAATTGTAACTTATTATCTTCGCATCTGGATTCTTTTCTAACTCCGTCCATTCTTTCTCTGATTACTGATACTATTTCACTCGGGAGTATATCATTATTTCTTTTAGTGATCAAAGCGTGTAGCATTAGACCATGGTTTAGTTCACAGGCAGTCTTCATTTTATAAAAACCTAAAAAAAATAAAAATTCAGAATGGGGGGAGAAGACTAGTTCTTTAGGGTCTGCTAGGGAAAGACCATTCGGGTTCCATTTTCGAGAACTACACGAAAACAGACAATCTAACTCTAACAGAAATACATATTATCCTTTAAAGACTTGATTCTCCCCACACTTAGTTAGCTGTGGTGTCGAAATTGTGATTAACTTCGTTGTCGACTTCCATCGGACCATGTATGTAATGTTTAACTCTGTGACCATTAACTTTAAATTCCATCCCATTTGAATTTATTAATTCTATCGTTCCGTATGGGAAAACTCTTTTGACTATGAATGGTCCAGACCATCTTGATTTCAATTTTCCAGGAAATAGCTTGAATCGTGAATTGAAAAGAAGAACTCTGTCTCCTTCTTTAAATTCTTTTGAACTTCTGATTCTTTTATCATGCCATTTCTTCGTTCTTTCTTTATAGATTAACGAAATTTCCTATGCTTCATGTCTTAATTCTTCTAATTCATTTAGTTGACTTAATCGTAGACGTCCGGCTTCATGTAAATCAAGATTACATGTTTTCAAAGCCCAAAATGCTTTGTGTTCAATTTCTACTGGAAGATGACATGCTTTTCCATAAACAAGTCTAAAAGGTGTGGTTCCAATTGGAGTTTTGTAGGCTGTTCTAAAAGCCCAGAGTGCATCCTCCAATTTAATGGACCATTCCTTCGGATTTGATCCTACGGTTTTCTCTAGAATACGTTTTAAAGCTCGGTTGGTATTTTCAACTTGTCCACTTGTTTGTGGATGATATGCGGTGGAGATTTTATGAGTTACTCCATATCTTTTAAGAACTTTCTCAAGTTGATTATTACAGAAATGAGTACCCCGATCACTTATTAAAGCTTTCGGTGTTCCAAACCTTGCAAAAAGATGTTTTAAAAAGTTGACTACAACTCGTGCATCGTTAGTTGGGAGAGCTTGTGCTTCCGCCCATTTAGATACATAATCAATGGCTACGAGTATATATAGATTATTATGAGATTTTGGAAATGGACCCATAAAGTCAATACCCCAAATGTCAAATACTTCACATACTTGGATGACATTTTGTGGCATTTCATCACGTTGACTTATTTTTCCGGCCCTTTGACATGCATCACAAGATTTGCAAAGAAGGTGTGCGTCTTTGTAAATTGTAGGCCAATAGAATCCAGCTTCATAAACTTTTCTTGCTGTTAGTTGAGGCCCATAATGCCCTCCTGTTGGTCCTGTGTGACAATGGTTTAAAATTTTACTAGCTTCATCTCCAAATACACATCGGCGTATTATTCTATCGGGACAACTTTTAAACAGATGTGGATCTTCCCAGAAATAGTGTTTTATATCACTGAAGAATTTCTTTCGTCTTTGGTACGATAATCCTTTTTCAAGGAATCCACAAACTAAGTAGTTTGCATAGTCTGCAAACCATGGGATTTCTTTATAATCTATCTTCAATAGATATTCATCAGGAAAGTTGTCTTGTATGGCCGATTCATTCAGAACTTCTAATTCGGGATTTTCAAGACGAGAAAGATGATCAGCGGCGAGATTTTCTGCTCCTCTTTTATCTCGGATTTCAATATCAAACTCTTGTAAGAGTAAGATCCAACGGATTAATCTTGGTTTAGCATCTTGTTTTGAAAATAGGTATCTAAGAGCAGAATGGTCGGTATAGACCACCGTTTTTGCTAGAACGAGATATGATCGAAATTTGTCAAAAGCAAAGACAATAGCAAGGAGTTCTTTTTCAGTAGTTGTATAGTTCGTTTGTGCTCCTTGTAATGTCTTACTAGCATAATATATAGGTTGAAATCGTTTTTCAATCCTTTGTCCTAAAACGGCTCCCATTGCAAAATCACTTGCATCGCACATTAGTTCAAATGGTAGATTCCAATTTTGTGTTATCATGATCGGTACATTAGTGAGTTTTTCTTTAAGAATATTAAAAGATTTGATACATTCATCTGAAAAGATGAATGGCGCATCTTTTTCTAGGAGTTTATTCATAGGAGTGGCAATTTTAGAAAAATCTTTTATGAAACGTCGGTAAAAACCGGCATGCCCTAGAAAACTCCTAACTCCTCTAACATTGGTGGGATGTGGAAGTTTAGCAATTACATCTACTTTAGCTCTATCCACTTCAATTCCTTCTTTTGAAATTTTATGTCCAAGAACGATGCCTTCTTTAACCATGAAATGGCATTTCTCCCAATTAAGTACTAGATTTGATTTTTTGCATCTAATTAGCATTCGTTCCAGATTAACTAGACATGATTTAAATGTATCACTGAAGACTGAAAAGTCATCCATGAAAACTTCCATGCATTCTTCTATCATGTCATGAAAAATCGCCATCATACACCTTTGAAAGGTTGCAGGGGCGTTACAAAGTCCAAATGGCATGCGTTTGTAAGCAAAAGTACCATAAGGGCACGTGAATGTGGTTTTCTCTTGGTCCTCGGGTGCTATTGGAATTTGAAAATATCCGGAAAATCCATCTAGAAAACAATAGTAACTATTTCCGGCTAATCTTTCCAACATTTGATCTATGAAAGGTAAGGGAAAGTGATCTTTTCTGGTGGCGTCATTTAATTTTCTATAATCAATACATACACGCCATCCTGTTACAGTCCTAGTAGGAATAAGCTCATTTTTCTCATTTGTAATGACAGTCATGCCACCCTTCTTAGGCACGCATTGAACTGGGCTTACCCATGGACTATCAGAGATTGGATAAATTAAACCTGCATCTAGCAGTTTAATAATCTCTTTCTTAACTACATCTTGCATATTAGGATTTAGTCTTCGTTGGCGTTGCACATACGTTTTATGACCTTCTTCCATAAGGATTTTATGTGTGCAATACGAAGGACTTATTCCTTTAATATCATGAATCTTCCATGCAATGGCTGGTTTATGAGCTTTCAACACAGAAATGAGTTGTGATTTCTCATTTTCAGTAAGAGAAGACGATATTATTACAGGTAATTCAGATTCACCATGTAAATAAGCGTATTCCAAATGGTTTGGAAGTGGCTTTAACTCTAATTTCGGAGGTTCTTCTATCGATGATTTATATCGATATCTGTGTTCTTCTTTTAGCATTTGAATTTCTTCTGTTGTTGGTTCATATCCATTAGCTATAAGTGTAGCTAACATTTCAGCTTCATCAATTGGTTCATTACCTTCTCCTAAAGAACATTCTCCTGTTCCTTGTAATTCTGGAAATTCTTCTAATAATTCTGCATGTGCATCTATAGTTTGAATATAATAACATGTATCATCTGCAGATTGTGGTTGTTGCATTGCTCTATCAACTGAAAAGGTAACACTCTCATCCTCTATACTTAGGGTCAGTTTCTTACCGAACACGTCTATCATTGCTTTAGCCGTGTTTAAGAATGGTCTTCCTAATATGAGAGGAACTTGAGAATCTTCTTCCATGTCCAAAACAACAAAATCTACTGGAAATACTAAAGTACCAACTTTAACTAGCATGTTCTCCATTATCCCTCTAGGATATTTTATTGATCTATCGGCTAGTTGTATGCTTATTCTGGTTGGTTTCAATTCTCCAAGGTCTAGTTTAGTGTATAGTGAATACGGCATTAGATTTATACTAGCACCTAAGTCTGCCAATGCTTCTATTGAACTAAGACTACACAGAAAACATGGAATTGTGAAACTTCCTGGATCAGATAATTTTTCTGGTATCTTATTCAACAGCACTGCTGAACAATTAGCATTCATAGTAACAGCCGAGAGTTCTTCCATTTTCTTTCTATTTGAGATTAGATCTTTCAAGAATTTAGCATATCTTGGCATTCCTGAAATCACATCAATGAAAGGAAGATTTACATTTATCTGTTTAAACATATCCAAGAATTTGGATTGCTCGGCTTCAAGTTTTTCTTTCTTCATTTTACTTGGGTAAGGAAGTGGTGGTTGGTATGGTTTAACATAAGGTTTATCCTTAACTGTGTTATCTTCATTATCCTTTTCAACTACCGGTTCTTTTTCCTTATCTTGATCAGGTTGTGGTTCTTGTGGAGTAGGAATAGTTTCATCAGAAGTTACAGGTATTTCAGGTGGTTTAAGTGTTGTACCACTTCTTGTGGTAATAGCTTTAGCTGTTTCATTCCGGGGGTTAGCATTTGTATCACTAGGTAGACTTCCCGGTTTTCTTTCACCTATTAATCTTGCTAGGTTACTTACTTCTTGTTCCAGATTTTGAATAGAAGCTTGTTGATTTCTAAATGCTTGAGCATTTTGTTCATTGGTTTGTTTTTGAGATGTGAAAAACTGCGTTTGAGTTTCAACTAGCTTCGTCATCATATCTTCTAAATTCGGCTTTTTATCATCGGTTTGTTGTGGTGGTTTGTTTTGAAAATTAGGTCTTTGCTGATTGTAAGTATTATTGGATACTTGTTGATTGCTAGGACCTTGTTGGTTGTTGTATGGAATATTTCGGTTATAATTCTGGTTTTGATTGTAAATCGGTCTTGGCGGTTGATAATTATTCTGATAATTATTTCCAGGCCTTTGGTTTATGTATGAAATATTCTCTCTTTGTTCCATTGTTAATTCAATACTGAGACAATCTTTTGTCAAATGTGGTCCTCCACACTGCTCACAACTAATTCGTATTGAGTGAATATCCTTAGTCATCTTTTCCATTCGTCTCTCCACAGCATCTATATTTGCGGAAATGGAATCTAAGTCATGGCTAGAATCGGATCTAGCTGCTTTAGATGATCTAATGATATCTTTTTCTTGGTGCCACTCATGTGAGTGGGAAGCAGTGTTATCAATAATTTTGTAAGCATCAGTTTCGGTTTTCTTCATAATAGAACCACCAGCTGCTATATCTATGTCTTTCCTTGTAGTGATGTCGCATCCTTGGTAGAATATTTGTACTATTTGACAGGTGTCTAAACCATGTTGCGGACATCCTCTTAACAACTTTCCATATCTTGTCCACGCCTCATATAGAGTTTCATTTGGTTTCTGTGTGAACGTAACAATTTCTGCTTGAAGTCTTACGGCTTTAGATGCAGGAAAGAATTGTTTAAGAAATTTGTCAACTAAAACATCCCATGTATCAATCGCCCCTTCAGGTAACGATTCCAACCAATCTTTGGCTTCTCCCTTTAAAGTCCAGGGAAATAACATGAGATATATCTGTTCATCCTCCACTTCTCGGATTTTAAATAGTGTGCAGATCCTATTAAAGGTACGTAGATGTTCATTTGGATCTTCCTTCGGCGCACCACTAAATTGGCATTGATTAGTCACCATGTGTAGAATTTGTCCTTTGATTTCATAATCTGGCGCATTAATGTCTGGATGAGTAATTGCGTGACCTTGGCCAGTGCGTTTAGCTCTCATTCAGTGTTCCATACTTAAAGGTTCCAGATTCTCCATAATTGAATTTGTTGAATCGGTATCACTAGATGATTCTGTTTTAATGGTTCGTTCCTCAACAATCTCTGTTTGAATGATTGGTGGTTCCGGAGGAAAGTTTAATGGTTCAGGATCTACGAACCGTTCCTGAATATTCTCCGGATTCTCAATTGTGAGGTTGGGTTCAAAAAATGGATTATCGGAAATTTGAACTGAAGTACTTGGTCGACTGGATGACGATTCTAAAGAAAAATCAACGGCGGTTATATTTGCTAAATGTCTTGATCTAGTTACAGGTGGTGAACGTACAAAAGGTGATGAACGTCTTGCTCGGTGCATTCATTGAATATCCTATTAGTTTTAAAAAGGAAAGAAAAATTATAATAAGTTATCCAATTAATAGACTTTTCTGATTTTGCCCACGTTTCGAATAGCCAAAAGATGCAGCAGAGGGGCAGGATTCGTTTGGTCTCAATATAATTGAGGACTGTTTGGCTCCAATAACCCGGTCCACGTACAAATCCAACTATTACTACGAACCAGAAAATTTTGATGTCTATTAATTTAACCACTTAAAATAAATTTTCGTAATTTTAAGAAATTTAGATAAGAAGTAGAAAAAATTCTAAGTCCTAAAAACTAGAATGGCGAGAAATAAGAGAGAAAAAGTGTTCGTCGCAAAAGGTCGAAAAAGAAAAAATGGTTGAAAAATAAAAGGTGACGGAAAAATAAAAGAAACTTATAAAAACTTAAAAATACTTAACTAACCTAACCTTATTACTACAACTAACTTAAAATTATAATCGCAAATTGAAATTACTAATTGGAATGACAATTGGTACATAGTAAAAGTCGTCTAAAAATATTAAAGCTTACAGGAAAAACTAAATTCCAAATGGAAATAACTTAAAAAGAAACTAAAACTTAAAATGGCGTCGCAAAATTCGAAAGCACCTAAATCTTAGTCTAAAGAAAAAGCACTTAAGGAATTCTACGGCAAAGCCTGAAAATCTAGGAGTAAAAATAACTATAGCAAAAACTAAGTTTAAAATTAAATATGAGCTAAAAATACAAAAGTTATGCTACAACGATTAAAAAGGGACAAAATATAAAAATATACAAAAAGTTGTAAAAAGTACAATTTTTATAAAAATATTATTTTTATATTATTTATTTAATAAAACTACTAATTTTATAATTTAATTAAACTTATTTAAACTAAAATATAAATTAAATAAAACTTAAATTAAAATAAAACTTAATTATAATATTAATTAGGGTTAATAATAATAATAATAATTAATAATCCGTAATAAATGCTGAATTAGGGCTTCTGTCCGTGTGTCAGGTACCCTCCGCGAGTCGCGGTATTTAATGCTTCAAACCCCGCGAGTCGCGGGGTTTCAAATTTCAGCTGACAGGTTTCAAATTCGACGCGTTTTTTCTTTATTTTTTTTTTTTGTTTTCTGTTTTTTTCTATAAATAAAAGATATTTAATAAAACTTATATTTTTATAAATTAAAATAAAAATAAAGAAACTTATAAAACTTAAATATTTAACAAAATCTTAAAAAATACTTATATTTTTGTTTTTCTTTTTATATTTTTGAATAATTAAAACGTATTTTTACAAAAATGAATTTTTAATAGAAGTAAGCTAAAAATCTTTTTTTTTTATATTAGCGTTGCGCTTCCGGCTTTTAAGATAATCCCCGGCAGCGGCGCCAAAAATACTTGATGTTATGCGAGGTGTATATAAAATAGTTATTAATTTTAGCAGGAAATACTATTAAATACGATACAATTTTACACAAGATATTTATTTATTTATAGAATGGATATACTTAAACCTTGCTACAACACTTATAGGCAGTGTACCTAATCGTACAGTAGTGTAGTTTTTAGTAAGTCCGGTTCGTTCCACAGGGAAATCTTTAAACAAAGCTCAACGCTATATTAGTTTACTTTTATTAAAAATACAAATATATATATAAGTAATATTATTATTATAAAGGGGGGTTTTTACCGTTTAATGACCGGTTTGTCGATTTTAAGACTTTAGTCGCAGTTAAAACCTAATGTAAAATATAAAATAAATACAAGACTTAAATTAAAGCGTAAAGTAAATAACGATAATGAAATTGCGAATAATAAAAGTGCGATAAAATAAACTTACGATAATTAAAAAGTACGATAATTAAAAGTGCGATTAAATAACAATAAATAAAAGTGCGATAATTAGAAGTGCAATTAAATATAAAATAAAGGAAATTAAATATGAAATAAAAGAATTATGCTTATTTAAACTTCCGTAATCATGATGTTTGACGTGTTGATTTTAGTTTTATGCCCATGGGTTAATTGTCCTTTGTCCTGGATTATTTAATATGTCCGTCTGGTTTTTGTCCATAACAGTCCATCAGTCATAAATATAAAGTGCGAGTGTCCTCATCAAATTATTCTTATACCCGAAGTTAAATATTCCAACTAATTGGGGATTCGAATTGTAACAAGGTTTTAATACTTTGTTTAATGAATACACCAGGTTATCGACTGCGTGTAAACCAAGGTTTTACTACTTTGTTAACAATTACACCAATTACCCTTGAATGTAATTTCACCCCTGTTTTAATTATTCTAGTGGCTATTAATCCATTCCCGTGTCCGGTTAAATGAACGATTATTCGTACATATAAATACCCCGCCCATCGTGTCCGATCGAGTGTATATGGTAATTTATAGGGATGCCCAATTGTAAATCTTTATATTAACATTAACAAACTATCATTTAGTTAAACAAATATAAAGCCCATTAATAGCCCATAGTCTAATTTCCACAAGTGTCGTTCTTTTGTCCAAACCCCAATTATGGTACAAAGCCCAATTACCCAATTTTAGTAATTAGCCCAACATCATGATTACTTCGTTTTAAATAAGCATAATAATAACTTAGCTATGAGACATTAATGTAAAAAGGTTGAACATAACTTACAATGATTAAAAATAGCGTAGCGTTACACGGACAGAATTTCGACTTACACCCTTACAATATTCGCTAACATACCCTTATTATTAGAATTATAATTAAAATTAAAATATAAATTATAAATATAAATATAAATTTTACGTATGAATGAGGAAGAAAAAAGATGATGATTTTGATCAGAATTCGGTTGGCTTTATAGGCAGTTTTCAATTTTGGGGCTCCGCGACTCGCGGTGAATTTGCCTTCAAACTCCGCAAGTCGCGGAGTTTGAAATTCCAGCTCAAATCTTGGAGTCTTTCTCTGCCGACGATTTTTATTTATAAATATAATATATATATAATTAATATAATTAATTATATATTATATTATATTTATATACCTAGTTAACTTGTAATTTTTAGTCCGTTGCGTCGAGCGTTAAGAGTTGACTCTGGTCCCGGTTCCGGATTTTCGAACGTCCTTGCGTACAATTTTATATTTTGTACTTTGCGTTTTGAATCTTGTACTCTTGTAATTTCGAGACGTTTCTTATCAATAATTGGAACCTTTTTGATTGTCTTTTGTACTTTTGAGCTTTTTGGTCGTTTGCGTCTTCAATTCGTCGAATCTGTCTTTTGTCTTCACCTTTTATTATTTAAACGAATATCACTTGTAAATAGAACAATTGCAACTAAAAGCTTGTCTTTCTTGAGGAATAATGCTATGAAATATATGTTCGTTTTTAGCATTATCAGAATACGTATATTTAAAGCTCGAACTAGAATCGGTTTGGCACGATCCTTTCTACTAAGGGCATCGGCTACTACATTCGCCTTGCTAGGATGATATCGAAGTTCATAATTGTATTCATTTAATAACTCAATTCAACGCCTTTGCCTCATGTTTAATTGCTTCTGGTCAAAGATATGTTGAAGACTTTTATGATCGGTATACACCGTGATTCTAACCCCATAGAGGTAATGTCTCCACATCTTTAGTGCAAATACCACGGCTCCTAATTCCAGGTTATGTGTGGTATAGTTCTTCTCATGTTTTTTCAACTGTCTAGATGCATAGGCAATAACATTTTCACGTTGCATCAAAACACATCTGAAACCCTGATTCGAGGCATCACAATAGACTACAAAATCGTCGATACCTTCAGGTAATGATAGAATCGGGGATGTGGTCAATTTATCCTTCAGAATCTTAAAAGCAGATTCCTATTCTTCGGACCACTCAAACTTCTTCCCCTTATGAGTTAGCTTGGTAAGTGTAGTGACCCGAACTTTTCCATGTTTATATATATTAATTGAGATTGATATTTACATGATTAAATGTTTTCAACATGTTAAGCAATCAAACTTTTTAAGACTTGATTAATTGAAATATGTTTCATATAGACAATTGACCACCCAAGTTGACCGGTGATTCACGAACGTTAAAACTTGTAAAAACTATATGATGACATATATATGGATATATATATAGTTAACATGATACTATGATAAGTAAACATATCATTAAGTATATTAACAATGAACTACATATGTAAAAACAAGACTACTAACTTAATGATTTTTAAACGAGACATATATGTAACAATTATTGTTGTAAAGACATTTAATGTATATATATCATATTAAGAGATATTCATACATGATAATATCATGATAATATAATAATTTAAAATCTCATTTGATATTATAAACATTGGGTTAACAACATTTAACATGATCGTTAACCTAAAGGTTTCAAAACAACACTTACATGTAACGACTAACGATGACTTAACGACTCAGTTAAAATGTATATACATGTAGTGTTTTAATATGTATTTATACACTTTTTAAAGACTTCAATACACTTATCAAAATACTTCTACTTAACAAAAATGCTTACAATTACATCCTCGTTCAGTTTCATCAACAATTCTACTCGTATGCACCCGTATTCGTACTCGTACAATACACAGCTTTTAGATGTATATACTATTGGTATATACACTCCAATGATCAGCTCTTAGCAGACCATGTGAGTCACCTAACACATGTGGGAACCATCATTTGGCAACTAGCATGAAATATCTCATAAAATTACAAAAATATGAGTAATCATTCATGACTTATTTACATGAAAACAAAATTACATATCCTTTATATCTAATCCATACACCAATGACCAAAAACACCTACAAACACTTTCATTCTTCAATTTTCTTCATCTAATTGATCTCTCTCAAGTTCTATCTTCAAGTTCTAAGTGTTCTTCATAAATTCTACACGTTCTAGTTACATAAAATCAAGAATACTTTCAAGTTTGCTAGCTCACTTCCAATCTTGTAAGGTGATCATCCAACCTCAAAAAATCTTTGTTTCTTACAGTAGGTTATCATTCTAATACAAGGTAATAATCATATTCAAACTTTGGTTCAATTTCTATAACTATAACAATCTTATTTCAAGTGATGATCTTACTTGAACTTGTTTTCGTGTCATGATTCTGCTTCAAGAACTTCGAGCCATCCAAGGATCCGTTGAAGCTAGATCCATTTTTCCCTTTTCCAGTAGGTTTATCCAAGGAACTTAAGGTAGTAATGATGTTCATAACATCATTCGATTCATACATATAAAGCTATCTTATTCGAAGGTTTAAACTTGTAATCACTAGAACATAGTTTACTTAATTCCAAACTTGTTCGCAAACAAAAGTTAATCCTTCTAACTTGACTTTTAAAATCAACTAAACACATGTTCTATATCTATATGATATGCTAACTTAATGATTTAAAATATGGAAACATGAAAAACACCGTAAAACCGGATTTACGCCGTCGTAGTAACACCGCGGGCTGTTTTGGGTTAGTTAATTAAAAACTATGATAAACTTTGATTTAAAAGTTGTTATTCTGAGAAAATGATTTTTATTATGAACATGAAACTATATCCAAAAATTATGGTTAAACTCAAAGTGGAAGTATGTTTTCTAAAATGGTCATCTAGACGTCGTTCTTTCGACTAAAATGACTACCTTTACAAAAACGACTTGTAACTTATTTTTCCGACTATAAACCTATACTTTTTCTGTTTAGATTCATAAAATAGAGTTCAATATGAAATCATAGCAATTTGATTCACTCAAAACGGATTTAAAATGAAGAAGTTATGGGTAAAACAAGATTGGATAATTTTTCTCATTTTAGCTACGTGAAAATTAGTAACAAATCTATTCCAACCATAATTTAATCAATTTGTATTGTATATTATGTAATCTTGAGATACCATAGACACGTATACAATGTTTCAACCTATCATGTCGACACATCTATATATATTTCGGAACAACCATAGACACTCTATATGTGAATGTTGGAGTTAGCTATACAGGGTTGAGGTTGATTCCAAAATATATATATAGTTTGAGTTGTGATCAATACTGAGATACGTATACACTGGGTCGTGGATTGATTCAAGATAATATTTATCGATTTATTTCTGTACATCTAACTGTGGACAACTAGTTGTAGGTTACTAACGAGGACAGCTGACTTAATAAACTTAAAACATCAAAATATATTAAAAGTGTTGTAAATATATTTTGAACATACTTTGATATATATGTATATATTGTTATAGGTTCGTGAATCAACCAGTGGCCAAGTCTTACTTCTCGACGAAGTAAAATTCTGTGAAAGTGAGTTATAGTCCCACTTTTAAAATCTAATATTTTTGGGATGAGAATACATGCAGGTTTTATAAATGATTTACAAAATAGAAACAAGTATGTGAAACTACATTCTATGGTTGAATTATCGAAATCGAATATGCCCCTTTTTATTAAGTCTGGTAATCTAAGAATTAGGGAACAGACACCCTAATTGACGCGAATCCTAAAGATAGATCTATTGGGCCTAACAAACCCCATCCAAAGTACCGGATGCTTTAGTACTTCGAAATTTATATCATATCCGAAGGGTGTCCCGGAATGATGGGGATATTCTTATATATGCATCTTGTTAATGTCGGTTACTAGGTGTTCACCATATGAATGTTTTTTATCTCTATGTATGGGATGTGTATTGAAATATGAAATCTTGTGGTCTATTGTTACGATATGATATATATAGGTTAAACCTATAACTCACCAACATTTTTGTTGACGTTTAAAGCATGTTTATTCTCAGGTGAATACTAAGAGCTTCCGCTGTTGCATACTAAAATAAGGACAAGATTTGGAGTCCATGTTTGTATGATATTGTGTAAAAACTGTATTCAAGAAACTGATTTCGATGTAACATATTTGTATTGTAAACCATTATGTAATGGTCGTGTGTAAACAGGATATTTTAGATTATCATTATTTGATAATCTACATAAAGCTTTTTAAACCTTTATTTATGAAATAAAGGTTATGGTTTGTTTTAAAATGAATGCAGTCTTTGAAAAACGTCTCATATAGAGGTCAAAACCTAACAACGAAATCAATTAATATGGAACGTTTTTAATCAATAAGAACGGGACATTTCAGTAAGAGGTTTGGCTAGAATAGAAAAATCCTTGATAAACCTTCGATAATAACCAGTAAGTCCGAATAATTGGCGGATAAGTGTTGCATCCTTAGGCACTTTCCAGTTTTGAATAGCAGTGATCTTCGCCGGATCGACATGTATTCCTTCACTATCAACTACATGTCCGAGAAATTGAAATGTTCGTAGCCAAAATTCACACTTGGAGAACTTAGCATAGAGTTGTTCCTTCTTTAAGAGCTCCAGAATCAATCGTAAATGTTGCTCATACTCTTTCTTGCTCTTGGAGTATATTAGAATGTCATCGATAAAGACGATCACGAACTTGTCAAGATAAGGCTTGCATACACGATTCATAAGATCCATGAATACAGTAGGAGCATTGGTTAAACCAAAAGGCATGACAAGAAACTCATAATGTCCGTATCAAGTTCGAAAGGCAGTCTTAGAAACATCGGTTTCCTTGACTCTCAGATGATGGTAACCGGACCTAAGATCAATCTTCTAATAGATGTTTGATCCTTGCAGTTGGTCAAACAGGTCATCAATACGCAGGAGTGGGTAACGATTCTTGATGGTTAACTTATTGAGTTCACGGTAATCAATACACATTCTTAACGTACCATCCTTCTTCTTAATAAATAGAACGGGTGCTCCCCACAGAGACTAGCTAGGATGAATGAAACCCTTCTCTAAAAGTTCTTGGAGTTGGTTAGACAATTCCTTCATCTCTGGTGAAGCTAAGCGGTATGGTGCCTTTGCAATAGGTGCAGCACCGGGGGTCAAATCAATCTGAAACTCAACCTGTCATTGGGGAGGGAGACCATAGAGTTCTTCAGGAAATACTTCAGGAATGTCTCTAACGATCGGCACATCTTCAATGCATTTCTCTTCCAATTGAACTTCCTTAACATGAGCTAAAATGGCTTGGTATCCCTTCATTAGATACTTGCAGGTCTTGATGCAAGAGATGATGTTGAGTTTGGAACCACTCATTTCCCCTTGAACAATTAAGGTTTCCCCGTCAGATTAGCTCCATCAGAAATCCGAGAAATGATGTCTCAGATTCAGGAACTGTTAGATAAGGGGTTTATTCGACCAAGTTCTTCACCGTGGGGTGCTCCTGTGTTGTTTGTGAAAAAGAAAGATGGGTCGCTTAGAATGTGTATAGATTAGTGCGACTTGAACAAGAGAACAATAAAGAATAAGTATCCGATACCGAGAATAGATGATTTATTCGATCAGTTATAGGGTGCTTCCTACTTTTCAAAGATTGAATTACGTTCAGGGTATCATCAGGTATGTGTTGCAGGGAACGATATATCGAAAACTGCGTTCAGAACTAGATATGGTCATTATGAATTTTTAGTTATGCCATTCGGGTTAACAAACGCGCCAGCAGTGTTTATGGATTTAATGAACAGGGTATGTCGTCAATATCTTGACAAGTTTGTGATTGTCTTCATAGATGATATCTTGATATATTCGAAAACCGAGAAAGATCATGCTACGCATCTGAGGTTGGTGTTAGAGCTCTTGAAACAGGAACAGTTGTACGCTAAGTTTTCTAAATGTGAATTTTGGCTGCGGGAAGTACAGTTTCTGGGTCATGTGATTTATGAACAGGGTATCAAAGTAGATCAGTCTAAGATAGAAGCTGTAATGAATTGGAACTCGCCGAAAACGCCGACAGAAATTAAGAGTTTTCTGGGTTAAGCAGGTTATTACCGCATATTTATTAAAGACTTTTCCAAAATAGCAGGCCCATTAAATAAGTTAACCAGAAAAGATGTAGCCTTTCGATGGACTGATGAACAAGAAGAGGCTTTTCAGATCTCAAACAGTTGTTATGTGAAGCGCCGGTTTTAGCTTTACCAGAGGGAACAGAAGATTTTATAGTTTACTGCGATGCGTCACACGCAGGTCTAGGTTGTGTTTTGATGCAAAGAAATAAAGTTATAGCGTATGCTTCACGACAATTGAAGAATCATGAACCAAATTACCCTACTCATGATTTAGAGTTAACTGCAGTTGTGTTTGCCTTGAAGCTTTGGAGACACTATTTGTATGGTACGCATTGTGAAATCTATACAGATCATACGAGTCTTCAATATATCTTTTCGCAGAAAGAATTAAATATGCATCAACGTCGATGTTTAGAACTGATTAAAGACTATGATTGTGAGATTAAGTACCATCTGGGTAAAGCAAATGTGGTCGCAGATGCTCTGAGTCGTAAGAAAACAGTCGAAAATGCCAAATTTATGAGAATTGAAATAGTTTCAGACTTGATTGATCGATTGAAAACCGTACAGTTAGTAGCTTTGAATGACAAAAACCTAAAGACGGAACAAATGACCAAAAGAAAATTTGACTTATGCAACGATTCTAGAGGATTAAAGACCTATAAAGACCGAATTTGGGTGCCTATGCTTAGATATTTGAGGGATTTAATCCTTAACGAGGCGCATAAATCGAGATTGACAGTGCATCCAGGTAGCACTAAGATGTACCGAGACTTGAAAACATTGTATTGGTGGCCGACAATGAAGACAGATGTTGCAGGTTTCGTTGAGAAATGTCATATTTGTGCGCAAGTTAAGGCAGAACATCAAAAACCATATGGATCTCTACGACAGTTAGAAATTCCTCAGTGGAAATGGGACCATATAACGATGGATTTTGTAACCAAGTTACCCCGAACCCAGAAAGGTCACGACATGATCCGGGTGATAGTGGATCGTCTGACAAAGAGTGCTCACGTTTTAGCTACACGTGAAACCGCTTCACTAAGTGATTTGGTAGAGTTGTTCTTAAAAGAGATAGTTAGTCGACATGGTGTACCGTGGTCTATAGTTTCCAACCGAGATACTAGATTTGTATCTAACTTCTGGAACAGTTTGCAGCAGAATCTGGATATGCGTGTGAATCTTAGTACAGCTTATCACCCACAGACAGACGGTCAGAGTGAACGAATGATTCAAACATTAGAAGACATGTTGAGAGCGTGTGTCTTAGAATATGGTGGTTCTTGGGATTCGCATCTTCCATTGATAGAGTTTGCTTACAATAATTCGTATCATTCGAGTATCGGAATGCCGCCGTATGAAATGTTGTATGGTCGCAAGTGCAGAACTCCTACGTGTTGGTTAGAAGCAGGTGAGAAACAATTTGCAGGTCCTGAAATTGTTCAGATAACCGCAGAAAAGGTCAAAATTGCACGTGAGAAATTGAAAGCAGCCAGAGACCGACAAAAGATGTATGCTGATCTGCGCAGACGTCCGGTACCATTTAATGTAGGTGATCGTGTATACTTAAAAGTTTCACCGTGGAAGGGAGTGATCCGATTTGGTAAACTTGGTAAGCTAGCACCGAGGTTTATTGGACCGTTTCCAATCATTGAGATTTTAAATGATCAAACGGTAGTTTTAGATCTTCCTTCAGAGTTAGCAGGAATTCACAACACGTTCAATGTGTGTTATTTAAGGAAGTGTAAAGTAGACGACGAAAGTTTGATTATTCCTCTGAAGGATTTGAAAGTGGACTTGAACAAGAAGTTAGTTGAAGAGCCGATTAGAATAATGGACAAGAAGGTCACCAAGCTAAGAAAGAAACAGATTCCTATGGTGTTAGTGGAATGGCGGCACAGTTTAGGTTCCAACCTGACATGGGAAACCGAGGAATTAATGAGGGCGCGCTATCCCCAGTTGTTTGACCTTGACCAGATTCTGAGGACGAAATCTTATTAGGGGGGTAGATTTGTAACATCCTCAATCGGGCCTAGATGTAAGATTACTAAAGTGCCCTTAAGTTAGTATTGTGTTATTATATACTTTTATTTTTATTTAATGTTCGTTATTAAATAATGATGTGGTTAGGACCAGTTCGTGACAAGGGTCACAGAACATGTTCGTTTATTTAATTTGGACTTCATTTGGGTTGCCAAATGATGTACGAAAGATATCAGATAACTGATAAATACCCGTGTGTCACACAGTGTGGGAATTAAACCCACTTTAGATGACTTAGGTAGTCTCTCTCTTTCATTTTCCAGATCCTTCCCAAAACACTCCCGTACCTTCCTTTCACCTACAACCAAAACCCTAATCCTTAATTCTTGTTTTAGAGCTCAAATCTTTCATATCTTTGTGTTCTCTACGATTTACTGATTCTTTTAAGGTAAGAATCATAACATTTCATACTTTAATCTTTGAGAAAATGGAGTTTTTGTGTTAGTTTTTATAAAGTGTGTATTTTGGGTCAAAGTGGATAGATTTGATGTTGTTTGAGTCCAAATCTTGTGGGTTTATGTTCCTACATGTTTATTGTCTTCGATTTGGTCAGTTTTGAGGTCTTAAACGAGCTCTAGAGCAAGAATTGGATGAATTTGGGTGAAACCCGTCACTTTGTCTTCAGCTTCTGCAGATAAACACAGTCAGCCGAGTGTCTCGAGACACTTGACCGACCGACTAGACCATAGACCGAGTGTGTAAGACCCACGGCCGAGTGTGTCTGTGAGAGACCATCGACCGAGTGACTAGACACTCGGCCGAATGAGTGTAGACAGTCGGCCGACTGTCTATGACAGTCGACCGAGTGTCTTTGGCAATGAAATATTTTACCAAGTGTTGATTTCTAGCCGTTATGCTGCCCGTTTGTATTTTGATGATTATGATGTAAATTTTGAAAATGCATAAGTGTTAAGCAAAAATTTTTAGCAGACAGTTTTTGATATAAAAATTTCTGTATTGTGTTATTTTGGGTTAATGGACAGAAACTAACTTGTGTATATGTTTTTTCTTAGGAGAAAAGGAGAAAGAGAAGGTTCAGTGATTAGATAGCTGAACACCTTCTCGTTTGCTGATATTTGGTGAGTGGGACTAACTGGAGAATATAGTATATAGAAGCATGTTATATTATGATTGCCATGCTAGTTAGATATACTTATTGTTGTGGTTAGTTAGTATTTGTGATGACTGCATGTTAGTTGATGCTTGTCAGCTGGAGCCCAGTGTGTCCCTATTGTGTGGTAGCCTCGGTAAGAGAGATCAACCTGTGGGTCGGGTTCCTCTGTGGTAGCCTAGACAACCGTGGTGTATATATATGTGAATGACGTGTCCGTCGCGTGTGGATTATGTATATACATACGGTGGTGGAGGAACTTCTGGTAAGCCCCAGTCCGATCAGCTGGTGGTTAATGGTTTGGCCGAGCCTCCAGAGTCTCTGTAGACGGCACTTGGGTGATGTTTGTGTGTTAGACTATTGTGACATGATTAGTATAACACTTATGTATGCTATGGCCTGTAGTTAGTCGTACTCACTTAGCTTTGTGCTAATTCCCCTCCATCTCCTCCCTTGTAGGTTATTAGCTTTTGTAGATAGTGCTTTTTGGGAGAAGACGGGCATGGCGATGTTATGTTTGACAATGAAGAAACTCTGATGTTGTCTTGCTTTGTTTTAACAATAATCTTTTGTAAACTTGCATTTTGTAATGACACGTGACACTAGTTGTATTAACATAATTAATGTTATTTTGTAATAAAATAATAAATGCTTCCGCCACGTATAAAAATAAAAAAAATTAGCGGTGTCACAGTTTCGCGGACAAAATTTTTCTGTCATCATTCGCTTCAGAACAGGTCATGGAATAGCGTTTGCAGCATCTAGCCCCACAGTTTGGGCATAGCCGTTCCACCATGTTAGAGCTAGGCCACTTAGTATATGAGTGGCATACTTCACTCGGTCAACATCCGCACAGTTACAGATACGAAAGATGGATTCGAGCTTTTCGAACCAACGAGTCAGTTCTACAGCTTCTTCACTCCCCTTAAAAGACGGAGACTTGAAATGATCCTTAATGTACCCCTTGAAGTACATTACAAACTTCTCTAATTCCACCAGTGCAATATGCTGGCGGTCGAGCTCTCTTTCTTGCCTAGCAAACATCACGGAGAACTTGTTGATAATGCTAAAAACGAACATATATTTCATAGCATTATCCTTCAAGAAAGACAAGCTTTTGGTTGCAATTGTTCTATTTACAAGTTATATTCGTTTAAATAATAAAAGGTGAAGACAAAAGACAGATTCGACGAATTGAAGACGCAAATGACCAAAAAGCTAAAAAGTACAAAGTACAATCCAAGTGGTTCAAATTATTGATGAGAAACGTCTAAAAATTACAAGAGTACAAGCCGTGAAACGCAAAGTACAAGATATTAAATCGTACGACAAGGAGTTCGAAAATCCGGAACCGAGACATGAACCAACTTTCAGCGCGCGACGCAACGGACCAAAAATTACAAGTCAACTATGCACAAGAATATAATATAATATATAATTAATTAAATATATTATTATATATTATATTTTTAAGCAGCCCACGTTTAAATCACTTTGGTGAGCTGGAATCCATACCTCCGCACTCTCGGAGCTTTGATGAAGAAAATCTCCGCACTCGCGGAGCTCAACAGTTCGAAGTGGGCCTATAAAAGGCCGCGCATTCTGATCAATTCAACACATTCCATTTCCTTCTTTCTATATACGTAATATATATATATATATATATATATATATATATATATATATATATATATATATATATATATATATATATATATAATTTTAATTTTAATTTTAATTTAAATTTTAATAATAATAAGGTTATGTTGGCGAATGTTTTAAGTTTGTAAGTCGAAATTCAGTCCGTGTAACGCTACACTATTAATAATCATTGTAAGTTATGTTTAACCTTTTTAAATTAATGTCTCGTAGCTAAGTTATTATTATGCTTATTTAAATCGAAGTAATCGTGATGTTGGGCTAAATATTAAGATTGGGTAATTGAGTTTTGGACCATAATTGGGGTTTGGACAAAAGAACACTTGTGGAAATTAGACTATGGGCTATTAATGGGTTTTATATTAACTAAACGATACCTCGTTAATTTAATATTAAAGGTTACAATTCGACGTATCTATATATAACCACATACGCTTAATCGGGTATGGTGGGCGAGATATTTATAATTATGAATTATTGTTCATTTTACCGGACACGGGAATGGATTAATAGTTAATGGACTCGTTGAAACAGGGGTGGATTACATACAAGGGTAATTGGTGTAATTGTTAAAATGTATTAAAACCTTGGATTACACGCAGTCGATAACATGGTGTATTCATTAAACAAAGTATTAAGACCTTGTTACAGTTCGAATCCCCAATTAGTTGGAATATTTGACTTCGGGTATAAGGATAATTTGATGAAGACTCTCGCACTTTATAATTATGACTGATGGACTATTATGGACAAAACCGTATGGACATATCGAATAATCCAGGACAAAGGACAATTAACCCATGGTAATAAATTAAAATAAACACGTCGAACATCATAATTACAGAAGTTTAAATAAGCATAATTCCTTTATTTTATATTTCATCGCACTTTTATTTACTGTCATTTTATTTATTGCACTTTTAATTATCATACTTTCATCTATTGCACTTTTATTTATCGTCATTTACTTTACGCTTTAAATTAAGTCATTTGTATTTTTAATATTTTACATTAGGTTTTAATTGCGACTTAAGACATAAAATCGACAAACCGGTCATTAAACGGTAAAACCCCCCTTTTTATAATAATAATAATAATACTACTTATATATATATATATATATATATATATATATATATATATATATATATATATATATATATATATATATATATATATAAATATAGCTTAAAAATATAGCGTTAAACTTGTCTAGCTCCCTGCGGAACGAACCGGACTTACTAAAAACTACACTACTGTACGATTAGGTACACTGCCTATAGTGTTGTAGCAAGGTTTAGGTATATCCACTCTATAAATAAATAAATAACTTGTGTAAAATTGTATCGTATTTAATAGTATTTCGTAATAAAAACATAACTATTTCGTATACACCTCGCATAACATCACTTGTCATAGACCCTTTTCACATCGCTATTTGTATAGTCGATGCGCTTCTCTATCATAGCTAACCGATCATGAAATGTATCTCTCAAAGTTACAGTGCGACTCTGTAGGTTCATGATATCACACAGAACTAGAGCGTGATCATACTCGAAGTAGACAAACTCGGAAGTCTTTGACTTCTTAGATGTACTAGCATCATCAGTAGCGGGAGTCTCCGGCTCCTTCCTCTTAGGTGAGGGAGTCTTAGTAACATGAGGTTTAACTTCCTCCTCGGAATCATCTTCTAAACTGCAGATAACTCCAAGACCATCATAAGCCGGATCAGCCTCCTCATTAGCTGGTTCCCAAACCACATCCTCTTCTTCGGGTTCGGACTCTTCCTCGGGTTCCTCCTCGGAATCATCCTCACCTTCAATGTGTTCTTCAATTTCTTCATCATCACCCTCATCGTCCCCATCATAATCATTCTGAGGTTCTTCTTTCACCGATAAGTGTGGTGGAGTGGCAGGTGTGTAGACCGGAGATGCGGGTGGAGTAGACTGTCGATAAATTGGAGATGTTGGTGGAGAAACGGGTCCATAAGCTGGAGTGTGAACGAATATCTCCATATCGGATTCTTCGGAGTCAGAAATAACGATCGGGTTGTGGCTCGACATCCTAAAAGAAAGGTAAGAAAGAAATCAGAATGTTTCTAAGGTAGGCGTAAAAGCACGAAAGAAAATAATAAGGAAAGGCACTAAAATCTTAAGTCAACCCGTTTTCCACCCGAAAATGCTAAATAATTTTTTTTATTCAGTAAGGGTGCGCGGCGCGCAGCCCCATCTGCGCGCGGCGCGCACAAGCCATTTCAGGTTCTGTCCGGATTTTCATTTTTTGTTTAATGATCTCCCACTTCCCGACACTTTTAGACTAAACGCTTTTCACAACATATTAGAATATGTAAAACTAACACGTTTCAATAATAAAACAAGATTTATGACACCGGGCCCACATCGACCGTTTTATGACTTTTGTACAAAATACAAGTTTTCGACGACATGAGTTTAAGTTCCAAACACAACCACGAGCATGATGTTTGGGGCCCACATCTATATCTATATTTTTAAAGTTTATTAAAAAGTTTATATTTTTATTTATTGTGAAAAGTTATATAAAAAAAATAGTACGCAATTTTTAATATAAGTGTTATTTAAATTACATTTTCTATAAAATAAAAACTAAAAATAAAAAAAATAAAAGTAAAAAAGTAAAAAAAAATATTAAAAACTAAACCTATCGAACGAATTTGAGCCTGCTACTCATCTGAATCTGCAACCTCCGCACTCGCGGAGATTTTTGGCATAAAAAATCCGCACTTGCGGAGCCGTCTGACACGCCTGACCTGGTACCTCATTTATTACGAAATTAGGGTTAAAAAATTAGTTATTATTAAGTATAATTAGGGTTTAGTAATTTAATATAATTACTTTTAGTTTTAATTAAATTTCTAATATTAAGTGTTTTTATTATTATTAATTTATAATTAATACTTTTATAAAATAATAATATAAAAATAATATTTTTATAAAAATTGTACTTTCATAACTTTAAGTTTTATTTTTTTATATTTCGTATCTTTTTAAACATATAATTCGTAATTTGTATATTTATCATTCGTAATTAGTTTTAAGATTAATATTTTGCCGTAGTTATTTTTATTTTTAGATTTCTAAGATTTGCCGTAAAATCCCTTAAGTGCTTTTTCTTTAGAATAAGACTTAGACGCTTTAGAGTTTACGACGTCGCTTATCGCTTTAGTTCAATAAATTTTAGTGCCTATTAAGTTATTGCCGTTTTGGATATAGAATTCCTTTAAGCTTTAATACATTTAGACGTAAATTTTAATTCTTAGTTTTTAGGCTTTTAAGTTTCGACGCGCTACTTTCTTATTTTTATTTTTCGACCTTTTATTTTTCGACGTTTTACGACGCACTCTTTTTCTTTCTCATTTCTACGCTCTAGTTTTTAGGACATAGAATTTTCTTTATTTTCATTAAATTTCAACGAAAATTATTTTAAGCGATTAAATTAATAGACATCCAAATTTTCTGGTTCGTAGTAATAGTTGGATTTATTAGTGGCGAGTTGTGGGCTTCCGATTTAAAGGGTCCTGGCTACCTGCTGCATCTATTGGCTATTCGAAACGTGGCCAAAATTAGAAAAGTCTATTAATTTGATAACTTATATAATTTTTATCTTTATAACTAATAGGATATTCTGTGAATGCACCGAGCAAAACGTTCACCCTCTTTCATACGTTCACCACCTGTAACTCGATCAAGACATCTAGCCAACATTGTCACCGTTGATTTTTCTTTAGAATTGTCATCTAGTCGACCAAGTACTCCAATTCAAATTTCCGATAATCCATTTTTTGAACCCGACCTCACAATTGAGAATCCGGAGGATATTCAGGGACAATTCAGAGATCCTGAACCACTAATCATTCCTCCTGAATCACAAATCACTCATCCAGAGATTTTCGAGGAAGAAACCATTAAATCAGAATCCTCTAGTGATTTAGATTCAACAAACTCAATCATGGAAAATCTAGAACCTCTAAGTATGGAAGATCGAATGAGGGCTAAATGCACTGGCCAAGGACACGCAATTACTCAACCAGACATTAATGCGCCAGATTATGAAATCAAAGGACAAATCCTACACATGGTAACTAATCAATGCCAATTTAGTGGTGCGCCAAAGGAAGATCCAAACGAACATCTTCGTACCTTTAATAGGATCTGCACTCTATTCAAAATCAGAGAAGTTGAGGATGAACAGATCTATCTCATGTTATTTCCCTGGACTTTAAAGGGAGAAGCCAAAGATTGGTTAGAATCATTACCTGAAGGAGCGATTGATACATGGGATGTCTTAGTTGAAAATTTTCTTAAATAATTCTTTCCGGCATCTAAAGCTGTGAGAATTCAAGGCGAAATAGTTACGTTCACGCAAAATTCAAATGAAACTCTATATGAGGCGTGGACAAGATTTGGAAAGTTGTTGAGAGGATGTCCTCAACATGGTTTAGACACTTATCAAATAGTACAAATATTCTACCAAGGATGCGATATTACTACACGAAAAGACATCGACATAGCAGCTGGTGGTTCCATTATGAAGAAAACCGCAACTGAAGCTTACAAAATTATTGATAACACTGCTTCCCACTCACATGAGTGGCATCAAGAAAAAGATATCGTTAGATCATCTAAAGCAGCTAGAGTCGATTCTAGCCATGACTTTGATTCCATTTCCGCAAAGTTAGATGCTTTCGAGAGACGAATGGAAAAGATGACTAAAGATATTCATGTAATACGAATTAGTTATGAGCAGTGTGGAGGACCACATTTGACAAAAGATTGTCTCATTATTGAACAAACAATGGAACAAAGAGAGAATGTTTCATACATGAACCAAAGGCCTGAAAATAATTATCAAAATAATTATCAATCGCCAAGACCAAATTACAATCAAAATCTGAATTATAACCGAAATGTTTCATACAACAACTAACAAGGTCCTAGCAATCAACAAGTATCCAACAATACTTACAACCAGCAAAGACCTATTTTTCAAAATAAACCACCACAAACTGATGATAAAAAGCCAAATTTAGAAGACATGATGTCAAAGCTAGTTGAACCTCAAACTCAATTTTTCATATCTCAGAAACAAACTAATGAACAAAATGCTCAAGTATTTAGAAATCAACAAGCTTCTATTCAAAATCTGGAACAAGAAGTAAGCAACCTAGCAAGGTTGATAGGTGAAAGAAAACCGGGAAGTCTACCCAGCGATACAAATGCTAACCCCCATAATGAAACAGCTAAAGCCATTACCACAAGAAGTGGTATTACACTTAAACCACCTGAAATACATGTAAATTCTGAGGACTCTATTCCTACTACACAAGAACCACAATCTGATCAAGAAAAGGAAACAGAACCAGTAGTTGAAAAGGTGAATGAAGATAACACAGTTAAGGCAAAACCTTATGTTAAACCATACTAACCACCACTTCCTTACCCGAGTAAAATGAGAAAAGAAAGACTTGAAGCCGAGCAATCCAAATTCTTGGATATGTTTAAACAAATAAATGTAAATCTTCCTTTCATTGATGTGATTTCAGGAATGCCAAGATATGCTAAATTCCTGAAAGATCTAATCACAAATAGAAAGAAAATGGAAGAACTTTCGGCTGTTACAATGAATGCTAATTGTTCTGCAGTGCTGTTGAATAAGCTACCAGAAAAACTTTCAGATCCAGGAAGTTTCACAATTCCATATTTTCTTGGTAGTCTTAGTTCAATAGAAGCATTGGCAGACTTAGGTGCTAGTATAAATTTAATGTCGTATTCACTATACACTAAACTAGACCTTGGAGAATTGAAACCAACACGAAAAAGCATATAACTAGCAGATCTATCAGTAAAATATCCTAGAGGGATAATGGAGAACATGCTAGTTAAAGTTGGTATTTAGTATTTCCAATAGATTTTGTTATTCTAGACATGGAAGAAGATTCTCAAGTTCATCTCATATTAGGAAGACCATTCTTAAACACGGCTAAAGCAATAATAGACGTGTTCGGTAAGAAACTGACCCTAAGTATAGAGGACGAGAGTGTTACCTTTTCTGTGGATAGAGCCATGCAACAACCACAATCTGTAGATGATACATGTTATTATATTCAAACTATAGATTCACAAGCAGAATTGTTAGAAGAATTTCCAGAATTACAAGGAACAGGAGAATGTTCTTTAGGAGAAGGAACTGAACCAATTGATGAAGCTGAAATGTTAGCTACACTTATGGCTAATGAATACGAACCAACAACAGAAGAACTTCAAATGCTAAAAGAAGAAGACAGATATCGATACAAATCATCGATAGAAGAACCACCGATATTAGAGTTAAAACCACTTCCAAACCATTTGGAATATGCTTATTTACATGGTGATTCTGAATTACCTATAATAATATCGTCTTCTCTTACAGAAAATGAAAAATCTCGACTCATTTCTATGCTCAAAGCTCATAAACCAGCTATTGCATGGAAGATTCATGACATTAAAGGTATAAGTCCTTCGTATTGCATACATAAAATCCTTATGGAAGAAGGTCATAAAACTTATGTGCAACGCCAACGAAGACTAAATCCTAATATGCAAGATGTTGTTAAGAAACAAATTATTAAACTGCTAGATGCAGGTTTAATTTATCCAATCTCTGATAGTCCATGGGTAAGCCCAGTTCAATGCGTACCTAAGAAGGGTGGCATGACTGTCATCAAAAATGAAAAAGATGAGCTTATTCCTACTAGGACTGTAACAGGATGGCGTGTTTGTATTGATTATAGAAAATTAAATGACGCCACCAGAAAAGATCACTTTCTCTTACCTTTCATTGATCAAATGTTGGAAAGGTTAGCTGGGAACAATTACTATTGTTTTCTTGACGGTTTCTCCGGATACTTTCAAATTCCAATAGCACCCGAGGACCAAGAAAAAACCACGTTCACGTGTCCTTATGGTACTTTTGTTTACAAATGCATGCCATTTGGACTTTGCAATGCCCCTGCAACCTTTCAAAGGTGCATGATGGCGATTTTTCACGACATGATAGAAGAATGCATGGAAGTTTTCATGGATGACTTTTCATTCTTCGGTGATACATTTGAATCATGTCTAGTTAATCTTGAACGAATGCTTATTAGATGCGGACAATCAAATCTAGTTCTTAATTGGGAGAAATGCCATTTCATGGTTAAAGAAGGCATCGTTCTTGGTCATAAAATTTCAAAGGAAGGAATTAAAGTGGATAGAGCTAAAGTAGATGTAATTGCTAAACTTCCACATCCCACCAATGTTAGAGGAGTTAGGAGTTTTCTAGGGCATGCCGGTTTTTACCGACGTTTCATAAAAGACTTTTCTAAAATTGCCACTCCTATGAATAAACTCCTATAAAAAGATGCTCCATTCATCTTTTCAGATGAATGCATCAAATCTTTTAATATTCTAAAAGAAAAAATCACTAATACGCCGATCATGATAACTCCAAATTGGAATCTACCATTTGAACTCATGTGCGATGCAAGTGATTTTCCAATGGGAGCCGTTTTAGGACAAAGGATTGAAAAACGATTTCAACCTATTTATTACGCTAGTAAGACGTTACAAGGAGCACAAACAAATTACACAACTACTTAAAAAGAACTCCTTACTATTGTTTTAGCTTTTGATAAATTTCGTTCATATCTCGTTCTAGCAAAAACGGTGGTCTATACTGACCATTCTGCTCTTAGATACCTATTTTCAAAACAAGATGCCAAATCACGATTAATCCGTCGGATCTTACTCTTACAAGAGTTCGATATTGAAATCCGAGACAAAAAGGGAGCAGAAAATCTCGCAGCTGATCATATTTCTCGTCTTGAAAATCCCGAATTAGAAGTTCTAAATGAATCGGCTATACAAGATAACTTTCCTGATGAATATCTTTTGAAGATCGATTATAATGAAATTCCATGGTTTGCAGATTATGCAAACTACTTAGTATGTAGATTCCTTGAAAAAGGGTTGTCGTACCAAAAATGAAAGAAATTCTTTAGTGATATAAAACACTATTTTTGAGAAGATTCACATTTGTTTAAAAGTTGTCCCGATGGAATAATCTGCCGATGTGTATTTGGGGATGAAGCTAGTCAAATCTTAAACCATTGTCACACAGGACCAACAGGAGGTCATTATGGGCCTCAACTTACAGCAAGAAAAGTTTATGACGCTGGATTCTATTGGCCTACAATTTTCAAAGACGCACACCTTCTTTGTAAATCCTGTAATGCTTGTCAAAGGGCCGGAAAAATAAGTCAACGTGATAAATGCCACAAAATGTCATTCAAGTATGTGAAGTTTTTGACGTTTGGGGTATTGACTTTATGGGTCCATTTCCAAAATCTCATAATAATCTCTATATTCTCGTTGCCATTGATTATGTATCTATATGGGCGGAAGCACAAGGTCTCCCAACTAACGATGCACGAGTTGTAGTCAACTTCTTAAAACGTCTTTTTGCTAGGTTTGGAACACCGAAAGCTTTAATAAGTGATCGGGGTACTCATTTTTGTAACAATCAACTTGAGAAAGTTCTCAAAAGATATGGAGTAACTCATAAAATCTTAACCGCTTATCATCCACAAACAAGTGGACAAGTTGAAAATACCAACCGAGCATTAAAACGTATTCTAGAGAAAATCGTAGGATCAAATCCGAAGGAATGGTCCATAAAATTGGAGGATGCACTCTGTGCTTTTAGAACAGCTTACAAAACTCTAATTGGTACCACACCTTTTAAACTCATTTACGGAAAAGCATGTCACCTTCCAGTAGAAATTGAGCATAAAGCATTTTGGGCTTTGAAGACATGTAATCTTGATTTACATGACGCTAGACGTCTACGGTTAAGTCAACTTAACGAATTAGAAGAATTAAGACATGATGCATATGAAAATTCGTTAATCTATAAGGAAAGAATGAAGAAATGGCATGATAAAAGAATCAGAAGTTCAAAAGAATTTAAGGAAGGAGACAGAGTTCTTCTTTTTAATTCACGATTCAAGCTATTTTCTGGAAAATTGAAATCTAGATGGTCTGGACCATTCATAGTGAAAAGAGTTTTCCCATACGAAACAGTAGAGTTAATAAATTCAAATGGGATTGAATTTAAGGTTAATGGTCACAGAGTTAAACATTACATACATGGTCCAATGGAAGTTGAAGATGAAGTTAATCATAATTTCGAAACCACATCTAACTAAGTGTGGGGAGAATCAAGTTTTTTATGGATATATATATTTTTGTTAGAGTTAGATTTTCTGTTTTCGTGTAGTTCTCGAGAATGGAATCCGAATGGTCTTTCCCTAGCAGACCCTAAAGAACTAGTCTTCTCCCTCCATTCTGAATTTTTATTTTTTTAGGTTTTACGAGATGAAGAATTCCTTTGATCTGAACCATGGTCTACTACTACACGCTTTGATTACTAAACGTAATAATAACATTTTTCCGAATGAACTGGTATCATTCATAAGAGGCAAAATGGACGAAGTAAGGAAAGAACTCAGGAAAGATCATCATAAAACACATTTTGGTAAACGAAAATCAAAATCCGCAACAAAAAGAAGAGCACGACATCTTGAAAGATGTCATAAATGCGGAAAATGGTCACACGAAGGTAAATGTTCGAACAATCAAACATATTCAAATACCGAATTTGTTACTCTATGCAGAGAAGGACCTTTCATATGTTTAGAAGAAAAGATATTGAAAAATCGAGGTTACGCTTATGTAGCTATGGAAAACCAAATCACACAACTCTCCTATGAGTCGGCTAAAGCAGGTCTCTAAGAATTCTTTCTCACAGGTATGTATGTACAGTTTTTTTTTTATTTTTTATTGCTTTTAACATTTTGATAATAAACGCTGAATCGTTCGCTATAAAGTATTAAATTGATATTCAATAAAATTAGGTATGCGAAACCGAAATTATTGATATCATACAAAAATTTATTACATCACTGCGAAATTTACCGTTTATTCATAAGGTATAAATATCCTTAATCAATCAGTCCAAAATATTTCAGAAATTCGTCAGGAGTAAAATTAGGTAAAATAGCCGAAATTACTTTACCCAAAAGAGGGGCGTATATTTTTGATAATATTTGATTGATTAAAGTGGGATAAAAGACCAAAAAGATTTTTAATTTATTTTTACCTTGTTTTTAAAATTAATATATAAATATTAATTTATTATTGTAAATCTTTTTAAATCAATATATTTAAGTTTTTAATATTTTAAAAATTAATATTTTCAATATAAGTTTGTAAAATTAATGTATAAAAATATTAATAATATTAATATGAATTTTTAATTTTATGCATTTTAAATTTAAATTTGGTGTGAATTTAAAAAAAATGTACTTTATTTCATTAAGTTAAAATTTTGATATTTAAAATTCGTCGTGAGTTAAAGACTAGGTCATTGGACCGAAACTGCTTTACCCGAGGGTGGGACGAGAAATTTTGTTATCATTATTTTTAATTTTATTGATTTAAAGTATGCCAAAAACATTTTAAAAAAATCCAAAAATCTTTGCTTTTAAAACAAACGCTTTAAAATGACAAATTTTAAAATTTTGTCGAGGGACGGACTAGGTAAACGTACCGAAACAACCTCGTCCTAAATAAAAAGGAAAACAAAATTTTAAATTTAATTAATTAATTTATTATTAAAGATTTTATAAAAAAAAATCCACACTCACGGAGCAATGAAAATCCAGAAAGGGTTAACTGGTCGACAGACCAGTCCCCAAACACACCACACCCAAAAATTGCTGCGAAAAACACACGCAAACACCTCTCAAAATCACGATTTTTCACCGTTAATCATCAAAATTTTTGCTAAAATCACGATGAGGAGATACTTGCCAAGAAGTTTTTCAAGGAAATCGGTAATTTCTACATCCAAACACTCTTTAATTCGAATTTTTAGTGTTCTTGAGCAAAAATATACCTAATTTGATTTTGATGATTTCTAGCATAATTGTGCTTAAATTTTTTGTAAATTATGCTTGTATAACCTAGATTGATGCTATTTAACATGATTAGAAGCCTTAAACTTCAAATTTTGAGTAATCTAGAGTTTGTGTTCCTGAGCAAAATTGGGCTTTTTGATATAAATGGGTTATGGCCGAATTTTGTTGATGGTTCATGCTTAATTAAGTAGTGTAACATGTTTAGTTGCTAAATGATCAAAACTTTGATCTTAAACATGATTTTTGAGTATTAAAGTGGATTTTTTGAGTCAAAAATGCATGAACTCGATTTAATTGATATGAATGCTATTTGGAACTCATTTAATTGCTATAATGATTATTTTTGACATGATTTAGAAGATGAATGCTAAGGAACATTGTATACATTTTCATATATGTTTAATTGTAAAAGTGTAGAATTGTTAATATTGTGAAAATGCGTATAAAGTTTAATATGGATTAAACATGTCATTATGATTGTTTTGATTTATGATTCTGATAACACTAATGCATATTTGGATGCACAAAAATTGTGTTTAATGTGTTTTGCAGACTGAAAGGGGTGAATCTTCATCCGCATCTCAGGCTCGCAATGCTCCTCCTGAGAATGCAGACGAATAGGATATTAACGACCAATACAAACAAAATATACCTCATCAAGTCATTTCATTTTCAAATATCCATGAGGCAGATTTACACCCAAACTTGAGGTTTGACAGATTTTAGATTGAATATCCAATATATCAAAGGAACTTACACACCCTTCAGTCTAATGTTGTTGAAGTACCCAGGGTAATAGATTGGGAACCGTTAGAAACAGTGGGATTGGCCAATCCAATCAGAGAATTACTTACACAAAGGTATGGTAATTCTACTTTTAATGATTGGGAACGATTATTCAATATACATGGGTGTGTATATAGAGAATGGTGTGTGGAATTATTATGTAGTGTTGAAATAAATGATCGGGTAGCTACCTTAACCGATCGGAGTTTTATTAGATTTTTATTAGGAGGTGTGATGCGCCATATTTCTCTACTAGACATGGCTCAGGCTTTGTGTATATATACACCTGAGGAACTAGCATCTACTGATTGTCAAAGGTTGATAGTTAATGGTAGGAGGGTTGATGAAAATTTTGACATGAATGGAATATGGAGTAGAATGACTAGCTATAACCGATTTTGTGGGGGGAATTACTCTTATAATGATATTGATAGAGCTGAGTTAAGAGTAATCCATAGGTTCTTAGCAAACTCGATTACACAGTGAGGTAGGAACAAAGAGAAGGTAAATGAGAATGATTTATTTTATTTCATGTGTATTCGAGACCCACAGAGCGCTGTGAGTATACCTTATTGTGTGGGTTATTATTTATCGGCTATGGTTAGGGGTATACGGCCTAATAGTATAATAGGAGGTGGTATCTTTGTTACTTTAATTGCTGAGTATCTCGGTGTTGATAGAAGTCAGGGGGATTAATAATTGCAGCACCAGAACCCCGTGATACAATTGGTTTGAAAGTATATCATGGTGCTAAGGTTTTAAAGAAATGACATAACGCTGCAGCACCATATGATGGCAATCATCCACAGGTCGAAAGAGATCAGCAGCAAGGTAATGCGGGAGGGGGAATCAGATGACAGAAATGCAAATTTTTATGGCTCAACATGAGTATAAAATGGCTAGACAACGAGCATTTCAAGATTGGCAGTATCATCAAAGCCAAATCATAAGTCATTGTGCATACATAAATACAAACTACATTCCTACTCCAATGCTCGTATTTCCTCCCTGGACTATATAGACCCGACCACCGTACCCTACATATGACCCAGCTCAAGCATTCTACATCACTTACGGCTATGAATGCAATCCCTACTGGAACCATCCTCATCAACCCTAATTTTCTTTTATGCCTATTTTTAATTATTTAGTAACTTGTAATTTTATACTTTTAATACTTCTTTTGATACTATAATAGTTTTTATAATTTTCTAACTTTTATTATTAGATTTTAATAATTTTTGAATGTAGGGTGATATACCCAACTTCAAAAATATGTATATATATGTTTGTAGTTTATCTCATGTACAAAATAGGGTAAAACAGCGCACTGACTGGCATTAAGTACAGCAAAAGCTATTAATTTTGACGACAAAACAAAAAACAAGTGTGATGTAACAACATACGGAATGAACAACTGATGTGCACCATTTATCATTCAACACAAACAACAATATGTTTGGAAACTTTGGTAAAATTTAATCATTTTCCTACGCTAATCACCCTCAATAATTTAAATTGTTACTGATTTCTTGCAAATGAGGGCATTGCAAGAACTTAAGTGTGGGAAGGGGTTAAATTCTTTCGGATGTTTAAAATTTTAATTTAAACACTTGGTTACCATTAAAAATACTAGTAACACAGTAGTTGTATTAGAATCTAGTGCTCTCTGATAATGAAGAACAGCCCTAGTCATATTGTTGACGATACCATATCCTAGAGTATATTGTTTGTTTGGATGAGGGTTAAAGTTCGATGTTGACGATACCTCATGTATGGATTTAAAGTTCGATGTTGATGAAGCCATACCACTATTTATTGGGTTTAAGTTAGATGTTGACGATACCTCATATGTGGGTTTAAGTTCGATGTTGACGATACCTCATATGAGGGTTTAAGTTAGATGTTAACGATACCTCATATGTGGGTTTAAGTTCGATGTTGACGATACCACATTTATTGGGACGAATGGGGATTAAGTTCGATGTTGACGATACCATTCGTACGGCTAGCCTTGGAATTTGAGTATTAACGGATTTTATGAACATCAATGTTTGCGTATTGTGTTATAGTATATTATATTGCGCGTGATTATATGATATTGCTATACTAGCGTGTGCTATCGAAGGTTTAGCGTTATACTTTAAGATGGTATGCTAATTGTAATGCTAGTATGTATGCGGAATTGTGCTCCGGCGTGGACAAGGGTAAGGGCATTCGGTTGGATTAGAGATCCCGCTTTATTTGTTAGGGGACGCTTTTGGATTTGTTAGCTTTTGGAAGTTGGCCTAACGTTTTGGATAGTTTAGTCCCAAACCATGCTCGAAGAGTCGTTTGGATTATAAACTATCATTGGTAGTGGGTCGAACTTGTATTAACCTTAATTAATGGCCTTTGTGCCTTGTAAACATTTAAATTGTGGTACGTTTTAAATGGAACTTGTGGAATGGTTTCATATTTTATTGGCGCGTAAATGTGAATTATTTAAAAAAAAAAAAATTATCGTATGGAATACGGGTTGGGTTGTTTCATTATATTTCCAAAACACCATTTAATACTTGAATCAAACACTTATACCCTCGATTCAACAAATCTTGACCCAAAACATAATTTGACACAATTCAAATTCAATACCCATTTTAACTAGTACACAAGTTCTTAAGAACATCAAATTTACACACAAACTTCCAACCTAGTGATTTACACCCAAACCATGACCAAAATCGTCCTCAAACCCTAAACCCACAATAATCAGGTTTACTTACACAATACATATGACAAAACCCCCAATTTCATGAGAAATGAAGTTTATAACCCAAACTAGCTCAAACCCCAAAATGAACAAGAATATCAACAATTAAATTCTGGGTTAGAGCTTACCAACATTATCAAAATGTAGCCATTAACGAGGTGAACAACCTTAACTCTTGCACCTTAACTCGAATCAATCTCCTTCTTCTCCAAATGGAGCTTTCCCTCTCTAAAAACTCTTCCTCTCTCTAGGGTTTGAAGATGAGAGAGTCGTGGATGTAAAAATGATCCAAAAGTGGATCTAAAACTGATATTAAGGCTACAAATCTGTCCTCAAGTGAAAAGACCAAAGTACCCCTTTTAATTTAAGTAAATTGCAACAGCTGGCCTGTCAGGCCATTTGAACGGCGTCCAAAATGGCTGGACGGCGTCCCAATGAACTGAGACTGAAACTGAAACTTGTTTTGGTCGTAACTTTCAAACCGTAACTCCGTTTTTGAAGAATCAAATATCGTTGGAAACGTAATGAGATTTACTATCCAATGGTAAGGTTTTAGAACATCAAGTCAAACTTTATTTGGGATCCAAATATATGGTTACATGCCTCGTAATTCGAAGGACGTCCAAAATAACGCGTAACTGAAAAACGGGGTGTTACAACTCTCCCCCACTTAAATTGGATCACGTCCTCGTGATCCGCACCTACACTAGAAGTTAAGCACTTCTCCCTCGAACATTTTCGCCTCCAGCGCGGAGTCACACATGAAATGTCCCGTTCTTATTGATTAAAAACGTTCCATATTAATTGATTTCGTTGCGAGGTTTTGACCTCTATATGAGACGTTTTTCAAAGACTGCATTCATTTTTAAACAAACCATAACCTTTATTTCATCAATAAAGGTTTAAAAAGCTTTACGTAGATTATCAAATAATGATAATCTAAAATATCCTGTTTACACACGACCATTACATAATGGTTTACAATACAAATATGTTACAACAAAATAAGTTTCTTGAATGCAGTTTTTACACAATATCATACAAGCATGGACTCCAAATCTTGTCCTTATTTAAGTATGCGACAGCGGAAGCTCTTAATAATCACCTGAGAATAAACATGCTTAAAACGTCAACAAAAATGTTGGTGAGTTATAGGTTTAACCTATATATATCAAATCGTAACAATAGACCACAAGATTTCATATTTCAACACACATCCCATACATAGAGATAAAAATCATTCATATGGTGAACACCTGGTAACCGACAATAACAAGATGCATATATAAGAATATCCCCATCATTCCGGGACACCCTTCGGATATGATATAAATTTCGAAGTACTAAAGCATCCGGTACTTTGGATGGGGTTTGTTAGGCCCAATAGATCTATCTTTAGGATTCGCGTCAATTAGGGTGTCTGTTCCCTAATTCTTAGATTACCAGACTTAATAAAAAGGGGCATATTCGATTTCGATAATTCAACCATAGAATGTAGTTTCACGTACTTGTGTCTATTTTGTAAATCATTTATAAAACCTGCATGTATTCTCATCCCAAAAATATTAGATTTTAAAAGTGGGACTATAACTCACTTTCACAGATTTTTACTTCGTCGGGAAGTAAGACTTGGCCACTGGTTGATTCACGAACCTATAACAATATATACATATATATCAAAGTATGTTCAAAATATATTTACAACACTTTTAATATATTTTGATGTTTTAAGTTTATTAAGTCAGCTGTCCTCGTTAGTAACCTACAACTAGTTGTCCACAGTTAGATGTACAGAAATAAATCGATAAATATTATCTTGAATCAATCCACGACCCAGTGTATACGTATCTCAGTATTGATCACAACTCAAACTATATATATTTTGGAATCAACCTCAACCCTGTATAGCTAACTCCAACATTCACATATAGAGTGTCTATGGTTGTTCCGAAATATATATAGATGTGTCGACATGATAGGTCGAAACATTGTATACGTGTCTATGGTATCTCAAGATTACATAATATATAATACAAGTTGATTAAGTTATGGTTGGAATAGATTTGTTACCAATTTTCACGTAGCTAAAATGAGAAAAAATTATCCAATCTTGTTTTACCCATAACTTCTTCATTTTAGATCCGTTTTGAGTGAATCAAATTGCTATGGTTTCATATTGAACTCTATTTTATGAATCTAAACAAAAAAAGTATAGGTTTCTAGTCGGAAAAATAAGTTACAAGTCGTTTTTGTAAAGGTAGTCATTTCAGTCGAAAGAACGACGTCTAGATGACCATTTTAGAAAACATACTTCCACTTTGAGTTTAACCATAATTTTTGGATATAGTTTCATGTTCATAATAAAAATCATTTTCTCAGAATAACAACTTTTAAATCAAAGTTTATCATAGTTTTTAATTAACTAACCCAAAACAGCCCGCGGTGTTACTACGACGGCGTAAATCCGGTTTTACGGTGTTTTTCGTGTTTCCAGGTTTTAAATCATTAAGTTAGCATATCATATAGATATAGAACATGTGTTTAGTTGATTTTAAAAGTCAAGTTAGAAGGATTAACTTTTGTTTGCGAACAAGTTTAGAATTAACTAAACTATGTTCTAGTGATTACAAGTTTAAACCTTCGAATAAGATAGCTTTATATGTATGAATCGAATGATGTTATGAACATCATTACTACCTTAAGTTCCTTGGATGAACCTACTGGAAAAGAGAAAAATGGATCTAGCTTCAATGGATCCTTGGATGGCTCAAAGTTCTTGAAGCAAAATCATGACACGAAAACAAGTTCAAGTAAGATCATCACTTGAAATAAGATTGTTATAGTTATAGAAATTGAACCAAAGTTTGAATATGATTATTACCTTGTATTAGAATGATAACCTACTGTAAGAAACAAAGATTTCTTGAGGTTGGATGATCACCTTACAAGATTGGAAGTGAGCTAGCAAACTTGAAAGTATTCTTGATTTTATGAAACTAGAACTTTTGGAATTTATGAAGAACACTTAGAACTTGAAGATAGAACTTGAGAGAGTTCAATTAGATGAAGAAAATTGAAGAATGAAAGTGTTTGTAGGTGTTTTTGGTCGTTGGTGTATGGATTAGATATAAAGGATATGTAATTTTGTTTTCATGTAAATAAGTCATGAATGATTACTCATATTTTTGTAATCTTATGAGATATTTCATGCTAGTTGCCAAATGATGGTTCCCACATGTGTTAGGTGACTCACATGGGCTGCTAAGAGCTGATCATTGGAGTGTATATACCAATAGTACATACATCTAAAAGCTGTGTATTGTACGAGTACGAATACGGGTGCATACGAGTAGAATTGTTGATGAAACTGAACGAGAATGTAATTGTAAGCATTTTTGCTAAGTAGAAGTATTTTGATAAGTGTATTGAAGTCTTTCAAAAGTGTATAAATACATATTAAAACACTACATGTATATACATTTTAACTGAGTCGTTAAGTCATCGTTAGTCGTTACATGTAAGTGTTGTTTTGAAACCTTTAGGTTAACGATCTTGTTAAATGTTGTTAACCCAATGTTTATAATATCAAAAGAGATTTTAAATTATTATATTATCATGATATTATGATGTACGAATATCTCTTAATATGATATATATACATTAAATGTCGTTACAACGATAAACGTTACATATATGTCTCGTTTCAAAATCATTAAGTTAGTAGTCTTGTTTTTACATATGTAGTTCATTGTTAATATAATTAATGATATGTTTACTTATCATAATATCATGTTAACTATATATATAACCATATATATGTCATCATATAGTTTTTTTTACAAGTTTTAACGTTCGTGAATCACCGGTCAACTTGGTTGGTCAATTGTCTATATGAAACCTATTTCAATTAATCAAGTCTTAACAAGTTTGATTGCTTAACATGTTGGAAACATTTAATCATGTAAACATCAATCTCAATTAATATATATAAACATGGAAAAGTTCGGGTCACTACAACACATGTAGTAATCACGCTTCCGGAAACTCACTTCATACACTAACGCATGATAATGCAACAACCGTACTTCACACTTCCATTCGACCAAAATTTCCACCACTCACTCAGAAGTACACCGTGAAAACTTCGTAATATTCTTCCAATGGCCTTAACATTCCGTCAATTTTAATGATATCGGGTAATCAACCCACGAGTCAAAACAACTGCAACCGTTTCTCTTACGCCGAGTATCCAAACTCGTACCATACACTTACAATCGTCCTAAAGGTAAAACAATTCACCGACAATCATTGTCGTCACGCCTCACGATCCTACGAAATACAACCAAGCCCGACATCCACAACATCTTCAGTGAATTCTAAGATCTCACCACACGCTAATAATCACTAGCATGCACTACCGCAACAAGCGATACCTCATACATTCAACGTCCAGAACTCCCATTTAAGAAATACGAAAAATACCACATATCCCTTCAAATTCTCTCTACAACTCGCAACAAGCTTCATCCATAACTATATCACCCAACGCAATCTACTAAATCCACTACGTCGTGAACCATGTCTTGCATTAATCCAAACCGAGAAGGATTCATGCTTCCTTAAAACTCTGTACTCCATCGGTTCATAAATGTACTACTCGATCGATCATTCCTGAATATTCTCTAGACCAAGAACCAACTTCCTCCGGCTCCATACCTGGGTCATTCTTCAACGAAGTAATTTTGGTAACCCAAAATAAACACTTTAGAAGTACCACTTTTCCACCGATAGATCCGCACACGGCTATCCGTCACTGGATTAATCCAGGACGACAATAGTACACCGCGAGTTAGACGAAACATCAACACATCGTCACAGGGTTTCTCCTCTGAACCATACAATACGGCTTCCTAGTACTAGCATAGAAGCTATTCGTATACTAAATTTCCTTCAGTCACGAATCATCATCATAAAATTTCCGCATTTCGCCACACGAATCACAAAATAGTCACCAAATCCGGGTGAACCTTCCTACCTAGACCGTCCGTTAGGGATGGTCTCGACATTTCGATGCAACCTACGGGTCACATCACTAGGGTACACATTCTCGCCGCCAAACAACACCCGCGTGTCTCTATGCAAGACAATCAAAACCGACCATCCCCGTCGCACCATCGTCTACAAAGTGGAATAATCCACTGACAATTTCCACGATCACATTTTTTGACAGGGAAATTACAGTATCCACCACAATATCTAACTTGTAATTACTCAATAGTACTATTTGAGTTTCATAGCTTCCCAGATTTACATTATGAGAGCACCCGTAACGACAACTTCATTCTCTCACTCCGAGATCTCAAGCTTCACATTTGGTCTCATACCGCACTTTGGTGCTACACGACCACCTTACATAAGAAGTCTTACGCTTCATTTGATCCCGTCATCACAACTCCACACATAACATTTCGGAATCGTAACGCATGATCTCGAGTCAACATCAACAACCCGTCACTCTTCCTCGTTAAGAACTCCGAATACCTATCGAGGCTTAGCACGGTACCCTCTGACACTTCACTACACATAATACCACCGGAGCTTCCTCGGGCGGCAGTAAAAACTCCCCCACTTAGGATTCAGCTCCACATTCTTACCGCCAAGATGGTAACATCCCGCGGAATTGTAATTCCAATTCACACATGACCATTCTCATCGTTGGTCATATACTCCCAATCACCATATATTCACTTCAGGCTCTCAGAGCCGACATACACATTCACTTGAAATGCCGTCCACACGATGACATCGCACCTTCATACCTTAAATCACAATTAACATTCCTTCATTGTTCGTAAAGCGAACTTCACAAAAAGTCTCACATAAGCCTCTAAGCCTAGGCATATGCCACTCCGCTTAATCAGTCGTGCATTTAGGTCGGGATCACCCGACCTTCCACCCAAGGAACCTTTATCAACAATTGCTCACTCTCATAGAGAAGAGTGACCAATCCGACACAATAATTGCATCGAGTGCAATATCGACACTTCATAAGAAATATTCACCGCAATGCTCTTAAACTTCGACTTTCACAACCGTCGAATTACCATCACCCATCGATCACTATTGTAATCTCCGCTGCTTCCAAGGATATCTCAAGGACACCCTAAGCACAAAGTGATCACACCATCATCGGAGTTGAACATTACACCAGCAGGTATAAGAAGGCACCTGACGCAGTGTCATGCAAACTCCCACCGTAATCTACCGAATTTTAGAAACTCGATCTTTAGGTTCCATACACCCGATGCCACTAATCTCTCCACAATATGACCCAAAGTCATACCTACTCGACAAACCTTATGGGTTATTGTCTCATCAAAAGTTCCTAGCGATCACACGCTACCCGCAATTTCCACAAGGCCAAACGATATAGCCTAACGAAACCTTTCTTCTAACACTAAAGAGATGCTTGAAAATATCAAGTCTTACACCCTTCCGCACATCGAAACATCCACCACTACAAGGGATATTCCGTTAGGAATGTTACCCTATAAACCATCACACTAACGCGACCCTTGTCATACGGATCTCACTCCCATGAGTTTAATAACCCGATGACTCCTCAATTCGCAAATTCCAAGACGACTCATAACTAAAATCCTTACGCGATTCTCTAACCACACACTCTACGGAGTGTGACCCAATTCTACAATCATTAGACTTGTTACGTCCCATTACGGCTAGTGATTATATTTTCAAAACACCATTTAATACTTGAATCAAACACTTATACCCTCGATTCATCAAATCTTGACCCAAAACATAATTTGACACAATTCAAAGTCAATACCCATTTTGACTAGTACACAAGTTCTTAAGAACATCAAATTTACACACAAACTTCCAACCTAGTGATTTACACCCAAACCATGACCAAAATCGTCCACAAACCCTAAACCACAATAATCGGGTTTAATTACACAATACATATGACAAAACCCCCAATTTCATGAGAAATGGAGTTTATAACCCAAACCAGCTCAAACCCTAAACATGAACAAGAATATCAACAATTAAATTCGGAGTTAGAGCTTACCAACACTATCAAAACGTAGCCATTAACGAGGTGAACAACCTTAACTCTTGCATCTTAACTCGAATCAACCTCCTTCTTCTCTAAATGGAACTTTCCCTCTCTAAAAACTCTTCCTCTCTCTAGGGTTTGAAGATGAGAGAGTTGTGGATGTGAAAATGATCCAAAGGTGGATCTAAAACTGATATTAAGGCTACAAATCCGTCCTCAAGTGAAAAGACCAAAGTACCCCTTTTAATTTCAGTAAATTGCAACAGCTGGCCCGTCAGGCCATTTGGACGGCGTCCAAAATGGCTGGACGGCGTCCAAATGAACTGAGACTGAAACTGAAACTTGTTTTGGTCGTAACTTTCAAACCGTAACTCCGTTTTTGAAGAATCAAATATTGTTGGAAACGTAATGAGATTTACTATCCAATGGTAAGGTTTTAGAACATCAACTCAAACTTTATTTGGGAACCAAATATATGGTTACATGCCTCGTAATTCGAAGGACGCCCAAAATAACGCGTAACTGAAAAATGGGGTGTTACAATTATACATGTATTCTAACATGTTATGAGTATTTACATATAATATACTAGTCTTGGATGAGTCCGAGACAATATCATGTAATCTTGATTAGTTAAGACATTAGTTACACAATACGTCAGATAAATCAAAAGACCCGCATACACAATACGTGTAACTACAATAGCGGTATCGTGGGTCATGATTGAGTCTTATACAATACGTGTATACTATGTTTTGATTATTACAGGGTGATATTTTGAATTATATACGTACTACTAACATTGGACTACTAATTGTGGACTACTAACGTTGGACTGCTAACTTGACAACTTAAATCGTCATCACGTAAATAAAAATATGATGTGAATACATTTCTATCATACCTTGATATATATGTATATATTTGTTATAGGTTTGTGAATCGACCCGTGGCCAAGTCTTACTTCCGATGAATTGAAAATCTGTGAAAGTGAGTTATAGTCCCATTTTTACTATCTAATATTTTTGGGATGAGAATACATGCAGTTTTGTAAATGTTTTACAAAATAGACACAAGTACTTGAAATTACATTCTATGTTGGATTACGAATACCGAATATCACCCCTTTTAGCTTGGTAGCCTAAGAATTAGGGAACTGGCCCCTAATTGACGTGAATCCTAAAGATAGGTCTATCGGGCCCAACAAGCCCCATCCGGGTTACGGATGCTTTAGTACTTCGAATTATTATTACAGACGAGAGAATTCTGTTTAGGGGATATTCTATATGCATCTTGTTAATGTCGGTTACCAGGTGTTTAACATATGAATGATTTTTATACACATGTTATGTGTATCATGTTTTGTACACTAGATATGTGTGCGGTTAAATAATTGAAATCTTGTGGTCTATTATTACGATTTATGATATAGGTTAAACCTATAACTCACCAACATTTTTGTTGACGTTTAAAGCATGTTTATTCTCATGTGATTATTAAGAGCTTCCGCTGTCGCATGCTAAATAAAGACAAGATTTGGAGTCAGCAGACTTGTATAATATTGTTTAAAACTGCATTCGAGAAATTATTTTGATGAAACATATTATTATTGTAAACCATTATGTAATGGTCGTGTGTAAACGTTATATTTTAGATTATCATTACTTGATAATCTATGTTATGTCTTCTAAACCTTTGTCGATAAAATAAAGGTTATGGGTGTTTTAAAAACGAATGCAGTCTTTGAAAAACGTCTCATATAGAGGTCAAAACCTCGCAATGAAACAAATTATTATGTACCGTTTATAATCGATATGAACGGGGCATTTCATAACCGCAGTATTAAACTCGAAGTTGCGTTTCACCCTTGATCCCATGCTCGATACTCATCCCAATCTTCAAAAAATTTAGCTAACACGACAAAATTTCATCAATTAAACTAAATTTTATATTATGACTAATAAGACTAAATCATTAATCTAATACTAATAAAGATTCTCAAACAAAATGATTCAGTATGAGCTCCGTTATGATCGTAAAGCCTTAAAAGCAGAACATGACGCTCTATTTCGTAGTTTAAGTGTGGAATGAAATTGTGTCTGTGAAGTTATAATGTCAGATGTTGAACATGTTGTTAGACATGTTAATTAGAGCATGTTGCAGACTATTATACGTGTTACAATGGATGTTGATCGTCCAAAAATGAACTATTAGATTTTGCAACATGATATGCATATTTAAAGATATTTTTTTATGCTTACTCTATCTCATTTGTTATGTTTACGGAACACACACTTTAGAACTAGGATTTGTTATTGTCTAAATCGGTTTTTCTTCACCATACACAATTTACGCACTGGAACTCATCTTAAGCAATCCTTACTTTTCATCATCTCTTATTATTCTTTTTTCGCGCTAATTAAACGATCTTATTGTTATAATTCAGTAGGCTTATAACTACCTTTAGTAGTTTGATTCTTGATGTTATAATTCAGTAGGCTTATAACTACCTTTAGTGATTTGATTCTTGATTAAAAATACTAATAATGAAGTGTAAGAACAAAGATGATAATGGAGAGAAAGAAAGAAACACTTTGTAAGTGTGAGAAATGGTGCAAGTTTAATGCTTGCATTCATGGCTATTTATAGCAAAAATATCACAAGTTTAGGTAATACAATAATATTACTTTTGTGTATCAATAATTGACTATCCATTTATATATATATATATATATATATATATATATATATATATATATATATATATATATATATATATATATATATATATATATATATATATATATATATATATATATATATATATTTATATATTATAACACTCCCCCTTGGATAGCAATTTTGTTTGTTAAAGATCAACTGTAAGTTACTGCCTCGTTAAAAACCTTGCTAAAGAAAACCCAGTGGGAAAAACTTTAGCTAAGGGAAAAAGAGTGCAGCATGGAGTTGACTCCCCCTCAAGTAGACATCGCTTCGGTTGTTACATCTTTTGAACATGTCTCATGCCAATGTTATGAACGTGTGTTCTGAAAATAGCAGTTGGAAGTGCTTTCGTGAAAAGATCAGCAGAGTTTTTGCTGGATTGAACATATCTCATTTCAATCTCGTTGTCCTTAATGAGATTTTGAGTGTATGAGAAGAATCTAGGAGGTATGTGTTTGGTTCGGTCACTTTTGATATACCCTTCTTTCATCTGTGCTATGCAAGCTGCATTATCTTCATAGATAATTGTTGGACTTTTATCGCGTTCTAGTCCACAAGAATCAGTAATGATTTGTGTCATTGATGTCAACCAAAAACATTCCCGAGTAGCTTCATGTAATGCAATCACTTCGGCATGATTTGATGATGTAGCAACAAGTGTTTGTTTTTGAGAACGCCATGATATTGCAGTACCTCCATTTAGGAATACATATCTAGTTTGAGATTTAGCTTTATGTGGATCAGATAAATAACCTGCATCAGCATAACCAACCAAATCTTGTTTTGATTCGTTAGAATAAAATAATCCTAAATCAGTAGTTCCTCGAAGGTATCGAAATATGTGTTTGATCCCATTCCAGTGTCTTTTGGTAGGAGCAGAGCTGAACCTTGCCAACAAATTAACTGCAAAAGAAATGTCAGGTCTTGTACAATTTGTAAGATACATAAGAGCTCCAATTGCACTAAGATATGGTACTTCTGGTCCAAGAATATCTTCATGATCTTCACATGGACGAAATGGATCAGTTTCAACATTGAGTGATCTAACAACCATAGGAGTACTTAATGGTTTTGCCTTGTCCATATTGAAACGTTTCAAAATCTTTTCAGTATATGTTGTTTGATGTACAAGTAAACCATTAGGCATATGCTCGATTTGTAAACCAAGGCAATACTTGGTTTTTCCGAGATCTTTCATTTCAAATTCTTTCTTTAGAAGTTGAATGGCTTCATAGATCTCTTTATTTGTACCTATGATGTTAAGATCATCAACATAAACAGCTATGATCACATATCCAGATGTTGTTTTCTTAATGAAAACACAAGGGCAAGTAAGGTTATTTGTATACCCTTTGCTTATCAAGTAATCACTTAATCGGTTATACCACATACGTCCCGATTGTTTTAACCCATATAAAGATCTTTGTAATTTAATCGAATACATTTCTTTGGGTTTTGCATTTGATGCTTCTGGTACCTTAAATCCTTCAGGTATCTTCATATATATATCACTATCAAGTGATCCATATAGGTAAGCAGTCACAACATCCATGAGATGCATTTCTAAATTTTTAGAAACTGCCAGGCTGATTAAGTACCTAAAAGTAATTGCATCCATAACAGGGGAATAAGTTTCTTCATAATCAATTCCCGGTCTTTGAGAAAAACCTTGAGCTACAAGTCTAGCTTTATACCTTGTAACTTCATTTTTCTCATTTCTTTTTCGGACAAAAATCCATCTGTATCCTACAGGTTTCACATCTTTAGGAGTGAGAATGATGGATCCGAAAACTTTTCTTTTATTGAGTGATTCTAATTCAGCTCGTATTGCTTCTTTCCATTGAGCCCAATCATGTCTATTTTGACATTCAACCATAGATGTTGGTTCTGGATCATCATCATTATTCATGATGTCATATGCAACATTAAATGAAAATTTCTCATCAAGATTTTTCATTTCATTTCGGTTCCATAATATTTTTGAATATGCATAATTGATTGCAATTTCTGTATTGACATCAGCAATCTCCTCTGCAGTAGGAGTACTGATTTGTGGTTCTTCTTGGACACTTTCTTTTACTTCATTATCAGCTGATTTTCTTTTTTGAGGATTTTTATCCTTTGAACCAATTGGTCTTCCACGTTTCTGACGTGGCAAAGATTCATGAGTGACGTTATTGCCAGCTTTTGGAATTTCAATTCGAGCTGGAGTATTTACTGCTGGTATATATGATTTTGTCACCGTTTTTGTATCTGTAAATGCATCAGGCAATTGATTTGCAAGTTCTTGTATATGCATTATCTTTTAAACTTCTGTCTCGCATTCTTTTGTGCGAGGATCAAGATATTTTAATTGAGGATCACACCATGAAACATCATTTTCTTTATTTTTCATTTCTCCCCCTAATCTAGGAAACAATGTTTCATTAAAATGACAATCAGAAAAATGTGCTGTAAAAACGTCACCTGTCATAGGTTCAATATACCTTAATATTGAAGATGTTTCATATCCAACATATATTCCCAACCTCCTTTGAGGACCCATTTTTGTACGTTGTGGTATCGCAATTGGAACATACACTGCACAACCAAATGTTCTAAGATGGGAAATATTTGGCTCTTGACCAAAAGCAAGTTTTAGGGGGGAATATTTATGACTTGCACTTGGTCTGATGCGAATCAATGCAGCAGCATGTAAAATTGCATGACCCCATATAGATACAGGGAGTTTTGTTCTCATTATCAATGGTCTAGCGATTAACTGTAAACGTTTAATCAATGACTCGGCTAAACCATTTTGTGTATGCACATGAGCAACAGAATGTTCAACAACAATTCCTATAGACATGCAATAGTCATTAAATGCTTGAGATGTAAATTCACCGGCATTATCAAGTCTCACCCTTTTAATGGTGTAATCAAGAAAATGAGCTCTCAAGTTAATAATTTGGGCAAGAAATTTTGCAAATGCCACATTACGGCTTGATAACAGACAAACATGAGACCATCTGCTAGATGCGTCTATTAGAACCATGAAATATCTAAATGGTCCACATGGTGGATGAATTGGTCCACATATATCACCTTGAATTCTTTCAAGAAACATTGGTGATTCTTTCTCAACCTTAAGTGGTGAGGGTCTAGTTATCAATTTTCCAAGAGAGCAAGATGTACATGGAACCATTGTATTATGATGGATTTTTCTATCCTTTAGTGGATGTCCATGAGTACATTCTATAATCCTTTTCATCATTGTTGATCCTGGATGGCCTAATCTGTTATGCCATAAACTGAATACACCAGGATCAATATATTTTTCGTTAACTACCATATGTATTTCTGGTACATTTATATGTGTATAATGTAATCCAGAACTAAGTCTTGGCAGTTTTTCAACCACATGACTCTTGTCAGTGATACTTAAATATTTCTCATTTTCTGTTGTCACTGACTGATAATCATACCCGTTAAGGTATATGTCGGAGAAACTCAATAAATTTCTGCTTGACTTGGGAGAAAATAAGGCATCATTTATTAAAAATTTTGTACCATTTGGTAGTATGAAATTTGCCTTTCCTATCCCTTTTATCAAGTTAGCAGGTCCTGATATTGTATGTATAGTTCCTTCCGTTGGTTTTAGATCAATAAAATATTTCTCGGATTTAAGTATAGTGTGTGTAGTTCCACTGTCTGCTATACAGAGATCTCCACCACTTGATTGATGTTGTATTCCAGCAAAATTCATATTGAACTTCATATATAAGAAATAAATAGTGAGTACATTAATATTACACAATATTTTACACGCAAATAGATAGTACTGAAACATTTAGCAAACATAATGACAAAGACAGACGATATTAAATCATTTATTTTTCGAAAGACACACAACTTAAACATTCAAGAAATCTTCATATAAATCAGATGGTTTCTCAGTGACTGTTGGATCGACGTTATCCACAAAGTTTACTTCCTTTTCTTTATCTTTCAGCGAATCCTGATACATCTTAACAAGATGTTTAGATGTTCGGCAAGTATTAGCCCAGTGGCCCATTCTACCACATCTGTAGCAAGATTCTTCAGAATTTTTAGAAGAATTTTCTTCAACATCTTGTTTAGTGGGCTTGTTTTATGGTTGATATTTATATTTTCGTGAATTATTATTTCTTTGACCACCACGACCACGACCACGTCCTCGCCCATTACCATTACCATAAGGATGGTTTCTACCATAGTTATGGCTTTTGGCATGATGATGGTGATGGTTATTATAACCACGACCTTGGCCGCGTCCTTGTCCCTGTTTATAATTATTTGCAGTATTTGCTTCAGGGATTGTAAGTGTACCAGTAGGACGGGATTGCTGATTTTTCATTAATAGCTCATCATTTTGCACTGCAACTAAGAGATATGAATTAAGTTCAGGATATGTTTTGAACTTTAGCATTCTCAAATTTCTTTGCACTGTGATGTTTGCAGCATTCATTGTGGAGAAAGTTTTCTCCATCATGTCTGCATCACTTATTTCATGTCCACAGAATTTAAGTTGTGAACATGTATTATACAGAGCTGAGCTATATTCATTTACTTTCTTAAAGTCTTGGAACCTTAATGTTCTCCATTGTTCCATAGCAGCTGGAAGTAAAATTTCTCTTTGATTATTGAATCTGCTTTTGAGACCTTCCCATAAAACATGGAATCTTCTACAGTCACATAATTATTTTGTAAGCATTCATCAATATGTTGATGAATAAAGCAACATGCCGTTGCTTGTTCTTTTTCAGAACAAGTGTTGTTTTCATTTATGGCTTCAAGAATGCCCATTGATTTAAGATGCATTTTTACTTTTATAACCCATGGCATATAATTGTTTCCGGTTAATTCTAAAGGAGTAAATTTAAGCTTTTCCAGATTCGACATTTCTATTAAAACAAACAACATGATAAATTATAGTCACTTTATATTCATAAGTATATAAACATTAAACATAAATTTAATATAACATAAATGATAAGTAGGTGACAGTGTCGACCATATGTAAGCAATCATTAATAAATGTTATATAACATAAATATAAATATTAGCAAACATAAATGATAATTAGGCGACATTGTCGGCCATATAAATGTTAGATAATAGAAATATAAATGTTAGTAACATAAATGATAATTAGGCGACAGTGTCGGCCATATAAATGTTAGATAATTGAAATATAAATGTTAGCAACATAAATGATAATTAGACGACAGTGTCGACCATATATTATTCAGGTGGTATAACTGACCATATATCATTTAGGTGGCAGAGCCAACCATAATTAGTATTAAGATTATCGTGCTGATAACGTGTTATAATTCAGTAGGCTTATAACTACCTTTAGTGGTTTGATTCTTGATGTTATAATTCAGTAGGCTTATAACTACCTTTAGTAATTTGATTCTTGATTAAGAATACTAATAATGAAGTGTAAGAACAAAGATGATAATGGAGAGAAAGAAAGAAACACTTTGTAAGTGTGAGAAGTGGTGCAAGTTTAATGCTTGCATTCATGGCTATTTATAGCAAAAATATCACAAGTTTAGGTAATACAATAATATTACTTTTGTGTATCAATAATTGACTATCCATTTATATATATATATATATATATATATATATATATATATATATATATATATATATATATATATATATATATATATATATATATATATATATATATATATATATTTATATATTATAACACTTATTGCATATTTTCACATCTTTATCTTTATTGATTATACATATTACATATATAAAATAATTATATAAACCGTATATTACATTTATATAATACATGCAGGGCCGGGCCTGAGAATTTGAATGTCCAGTGCGAGATGGTAAAAAATATGCCCCCTATCAATACTTTAAATAGCACGCCACAATATTTTAAGGGTTTGGAACCTAGTCAAGCTAGACGACTCATCCCTACGCTGATTTTTATTCAATAAACACAATACAATTTATGTATGGGCATCAACATTAGTAAGGAAAGAAAACATTATTTTCATGAACATTATTTGTACGGGCATCAACATTATTTTCTTCGTTTGGATGCCCAATGAGGCAACAATCAGTTGGTGTAAATGAGTTTTTTTCAATATTTCTAAATTTATGTATGGGCTTTTTTCAATTTTTTAAATAGGGGTTTATATGAGTTAGAACTATAGGCTGAAATGAATATAGTATAGATGAAATTGGACTCTTAAATAGTTGCCCCTTGAAATTTGATGCCCGGTGCGATCGCCCACCACGCACGGCATCATGCCCGGCCCTGAATACATGTTTGTTTTAAATCATCATAAATTTCATCATATCATTCAAATATTTTTATTCACCAAATTTTAAATTTCACGTGTCCTTTAATTAGGAAAATTAAGTGTAAAATCTAGAAGATAAAAAACAAAGGTGAATGAGAGAGGAGTTGAATCCTTAACCTCTTCTTATACAATTTAAGACTCTGGCCATTAAGCAATTACCGATTTAGTTTATATGTTTATATAGCCATATAGGTGATTTTATAAATATAAAATATTATAAAAATGCGCTGGAACTAAAAAATAAGAAAATATTTAATGACGAATTTGTCCTTACAAGGAAACGCGTACCCAATCAATCTATCTTGTCTGATTGAGTGCACTTTCTATTTATTTCTCTCATTGGTATTACACGAGTTTTCTAGTCGGGTGGGTAGGTCTTTCGACCAGATCCCCCTAAAGACAGTACGTGTGGGTCTTCTCGCACGTGGCTCCTCTATAACTAGTAAATGTATATATTTTGTAATAAGACATAACTCGTACACCTACCTAATACTAACACGTGTATATATATATATATATATATATATATATATATATATATATATATATATATATATATATATATATATATATCACAAAATGTCCTAAGCAGGACTTGAACTCTTAACATCAAAGTTGTAAAGGTTACCTCGATACCACCAAGCCATTAACTCGTTGATAAAGACACCACATTTGGTGTCGCTTTTGTAAACGTCGTTTTGATTCACATGTTCAGACCTTGCGTTTTTTATTAAATCATGTTACTGGACAATTGTTTGTTTTATTCGTATGAAATTCTTTTATTAAATTATTAAGTTTTAGTTGTGTTTTAATTTTTTATCATTTTAATAATGCATTTATTGCAGTATACTAATATATATACTGCACCGTCTCAAAAAACTGTGTTATTTGACTTTTAAAAGTTAACTTAAAATATTTTAAATAATATTTGATAACACATCTAAAATCCAGTCTATTCTTATAAATTTTTCATCAAATATTTTATAAAATAAGCAAACATTTAAGTAATTCATATACAAAAAATTTAAGTAATCTATTTTATGTATTTTCTTTTAATCCTTGATAATTATTATGTAACAGCTCGTCCGCACCAACGTGTAGTTTCTCATACATGTATATACTAAAATTCACCAACTTTCTGTCGTTTTCAGTTTGTTTGATGTGTGATTTTGGAGTTAACTTGGTCGTTGCATTTTGTCTTCTTTTTTCTTTGTCATCTAAAGCCACGAGTCTTACTTTTTTGACATTTATGTTAGGTTTTTTGAAGTATATTTATCGGGTAAAAGTTTTGTGCCAATTTTTATATGCGTATTGCAATTATAAACTATTGAAAAAATATTTAATTTATATAACAGAATTATCTACTATTGTAGTCACAATATGCGAATCATATCTGATACTGCTACTGTAATATTTAAAGTATAACACGATATCATTTCCCGCATCAACACCTTAAAACCTTTTTAGAGAGTATATTTATTTATTAAGATTTGTCGAAAGACTATTTAATGTATATAGTGGAACCGTGTATTCCTGAAAAAGACACCAACCGCATTAAGCGGGTCATTTCTACCTGCTATATTAATTTAATATCATTTAATTCAGATGTGGTCCAGTGATTGGTGGTCTGCCTCCTTTAGGGGAGGTCAGGAGTTCGATCCCCGTTTGCTAAAACACAATTTCATCTCTGCCATGAAGTATCCACCCATGGAACCTTTCCCATATCGTTTGGGGGGTAAATGTAACGACCTGGATTTTTCCAATCGTTTTACACTTATAAGATTAATATTTACATAAATTAAACCTTACCAACATGATAAGCAATCCAAATTGTTGAGACTTATGTTTTTGAAAAGAGTTTTACACAACGTTTGACCGTCTAGTTTGACCGACGATATCACGAACTATATAACATATGATAATTATACGTTTGTGTATATATAGGTATATATACATATTTAACATGATTTATGGATGTTTTAATATCTCATTTTGTATTAATAACAATAAGTTATAAATATATTTTGAAACTACTAACTTAAGTTTTCAAAACGATAACCATACGTAACGTTATTTGACATAAATACTTATAACATATAATGTTTATACATATATCATATATGTAATGTATTTAATCACTTTTAAGGACTTAAATACATAAAACAATATAAGTATATTCACAAAAGATAGCTATATTTGAATTCTCATTCCATTTTTCACAAGATTTCTATACGTATATCTAGAGTATATGTACTCGTATCATACCTAGCTTCTATACGTATTTACTATTGGTATATACACATCAAATCACCACCAACCAGCCCTTGTTCATGCCTTATGTATAAGGTAACTACTTTTGTTATCTAGTATGACAATTTCACATGATTAAAAGATTTTTTCACAAAATTACAAACTTATACACCTTTTACACCACCATTTATACTCCATTCCATTTTCATTTTACTACACATTTCCTTTAACTAAAACACACTCTTTTAAGAAAGAAAAAAATCCCTTAAACACTCCAGCAAATTTTCATCATGAACTAGCTTCAAAAACAACATTTAAACATCATAAGAAAATCCTTTCAAGAACACTTCAAAAATTCTTCCAACTATACAAGTTTACTTCCAATCTTTCATCCAATTCCATCACCCTTTTAGTTCTAGGTTTTCACTCCTCTTTTACAGCAATCTTGTCCAAGTAACTTGAGGTAGTAACTTTGTTCATAACCTTATTCGATTCATATATATATAGCTATCTTATTTTGTGGTATAAAATTTTAACAACAAGAACATAGTTTGAATGTTTTCAAACTTGTTTGCAAACTAAATAGATCCTTCTAACTTAACTTTTAAAATACTTCAAGACCTGTAATATAACATAAATATATGCTAATTTAACAAGGTATAACTTGGTTTTTCAAAGAACACCTTAAAAACTGTTTTTACGACGTCGGAGTGCAACCGGGGGCTGTTTTGGGTTGGATAATTAAAAACTATTTTGAACCTTGAATTGGAGGTTTATTTTCTGAAAAAATGATATTTCTTATGAATATGTTAACACATAAAAATTTCATGATTTAATTCAAAGTATAAGTATTTTTAGAAAAATAATCATTTAAGGTTGTTTACATAATGGAAAATGATTAACTTCATAAGTTTCACCAAAGTTTGACCTTTGACCTGTGATTTCGAATACAAACTAAGGTATTTACAGTTCATATCCTTAAAGAGGGACTCGATCCAAGGAAGTGGCAAGTTGAACCAACGAAAACGGAGTTGTAACGAAGAAACTATGACCAAAACAAAATCGGATATCCAAGACTAGTTTAGCCACGAAAATAATTGGAGAAAAATTAAATAAATCACATCTTTCTAAAATAACATGATATTTTATATATATGTACTCATAATTTAATTTTATATGGTTCAGGATCACCCGTAAACAATACGAGAAGATTAATCATAAGATCCCATGATTGTACGCAACACGTCATTTGACAACACCGGTACTTTATGTACGCAACACGTCATTTGACAACACCGGTACTGTGGGTCAAGATTAATCTCGACCAATACATATACGATGGGGGTTTTATTGATTTCATTGGGGGTTTATTAAACACCTAAAAATGAACCATTAAAATTGAATTACTAACATCGGACTGCTAACTACGGACTAAGGAATTATTAAAAGTATTATAAGTATTATAAGTATATATATATATGTGACGATTGTTTTAAAAAGAAAAAGTATTGATATATTATATATGGATAGGTTCGTGATATCAATCGGAGACCAAGTCGAAATTACATATCTTCAAGACAAAAGTGAGTATATAGTCCCACTTTTAAACTCTAAGTATTTCGGGATGAGAATACATGTATTTTATGTTTTACGTTATGGACACAAGTAACTGAAAAATATATTCTACGTTGAGTTGTACCACTGGCATACTTCCCTGTAGCTTGGTAACTATTATTTACAGCGGTATTGTAAACGCGAATCCTGTTGATAGATCTATCGGGCCTGACAACCCCAACCGGACTGGACGACCAGTATTCAACGGTTGCACAGTACTTCGTTTCGTGACTACACTTGGTACAGTGTAGTAAGATTTCATAATAAAGGGAATATGCGACGTGATTAAATGTTAAGTATGGTTACCAAGTGCTCAACCACTTAGAATATTTTTATTAAAATGTTTATATATGAAATCTTGTGTTCCATTGTTATAACGCTGCTAGCATCAAACCTATATATCTCACCAACTTTATGTTGACGTTTTAAAGCATGTTATTCTCAGGTATGAATTAAGTCTTCCGCTGTGCATTAGCTCATGTTAAGGATACTACTTGGGACCTTTTAAGCCATGATACAAAGACGTTGCATTCGAGTCATTGGAGTTCAATAGAAAATATTAATAAGTAAATGACAGATTAGGTCATTTGGATATTATGAAATGTTAGACGAAAATGTCAAATATTGATGTAATGATAGTTTGCCTTTTAAGAATAAATGCAACGTTTGTAAAATGTATCATATAGAGGTCATGTACCTCGCAATGTTATCATATGTTATTGTATTCGTCCCTATGGATTGGGTCGGGTCGTCTCATGTGGTATCAGGGCGTTGGTCTTAGCGAACCAGGCCTTGCATTAGTGTGTCTAACTGGTAGTTGTTAGGATGCATTAGTGAGTCTGGACTTTGACCGTGTCTACATGTCAAAAGTTTTGCTTATCATATCTAGTCGAAAATCATCTACTTATCATCCTTAGGAATTGCCTGCTTAGTATTCTTATGTCTAGACACGTCTTACTGCATTTAGTGCATCGATAGTGTATAGACAAAATTCGTATCCTAGCGTATCTGTTGCTATAGACATTGCCTGACGAATTTCAAAGATTCTCCGTAATTCACGGGATTTTGAGTATTATAAATACATATGTAAATTATGTATTGAAGAATACCAAAACCAACTTCTATAATCTATTCCAAACCAAAAATTCATTTCCCCGACTATACAAGATGAACTCCGCGTCCAGTTCGAATTCCTCCGACTCCGACATCTACGCTGATATGGATTTCCATTCGGGCTCCGAAGGCAGCGTCACTGGAATGGATCAACCAATTTCTCATCATCTGTTCTAGATGAATTGGGGATGGGTTCGTAGTATACTAAATTATTGGAGACAAGAAGAAGGTGATCCCTTTCACCCACCGGATTTCCCCATTGGCGACGAACCTGAAGCACTTACCGGCGAACCTGTTCGAGAAACCATTTTCTCTCTCATTTCTCGAGTATCTCGTCACGATTATATCCTATCCCATATTTCGGATCTTGTTCATTCGCTCACTCCAACTGCCAATCATCCTGGTGTACTAGCAGAAATTAACGAACTTCGCGCTCGTGTGACGGCTTTGGAGAACACGGTGCGAAGGTTACAAACACCAGCAGCAGCACCAGCAGCATAACCAGTACCGTTAACAACATCAACCTTGCAATCTTCAGTACCAGTAGCATCATCGACGTCAACAGCATCATCAGCATCAACACCAACCGTATCATTACCACCAACAACAACATCATCATCTGAACTTCGAATATGATCTTTGTTCTACATATCATTCTACACCGATTACCTCTTCTTTACGTATCGTTCTTCGTTCGACATGACGATTATGTAATCTCTAATGTTTTGGAGATTATGTAATCTAGTAATAACGATAAATCAAATGAGTTGAATATTTTATTGACTCATTAAATTCATAGTTACATCCGAAGAAAATATATATGCAAATATATTTTCATAAAGATTGTAATTAAAAATTTCTTTCGTACAAACGGTTAATGATGAAAATATTTTAACGGGTGGGTAGTACCCTAGGAATATTTAGAATTCACATTAACAAGTTACACTGTACATTCTTCGAATCTGATTCAACGATCATTTATTATCATACTTACAATTACCAATATACGTATCCGTTCACCCCAGATTAACCATTTCCATTTAAATTTCATATTTGGATTTTTACCTATCCGAATCTAACAAGTGGCATAATGAAGAAACATTGGCAAAATAAAAATTGTTAGAAACAGATGAATTAATTAATTGAAATTGTGATAGGATTACACGCTAACTGTTCCGGCTAACTGTTTCCAGCTAACTGATTAATATTTAATTTATCGCAATTTACATTCTTGCAATTTTAATTTCTGTACTTTACATACCGTCGGGACACATGTACAACAACACGTCGGATTAATTCTGAGACAACACGTTGTATAATGGGTCATGATATATATTTATTTATTTTACGCATTTTAAATAACGGGACACGTATACAAGGTTTCGACTTATCATATTGACCCATCTATATATATATTTCGGAACGACCATAGACACTCTATAGTTGGCTATACAGGGTTGAGGTGGATTCCAAAATATATATATGGTTTGAGTTGTGATCAATACTGAGACCGGTACACGGGTCACGATACGTATTATTTAATTCGAATATTTTATATTAAATTTATATATGAATTTATTGAACCATCGGGCAATCGGACTATTGGACTGCTAACTTTGGACAATTAAAAATGAGTTAAAATGATGATTATTATATATGAAACTAAACAATCCTTCAAGTTTGCCACTTGATTCTATTTTAAACCTCATTTGTATCTTGACGATTACAATTCGCATTCACAACTTTTCATGATTCTTGAAAACATCTCGATCGAGAAGTTGAACCAGTCGCACCTCATCTACGGAAGAAAGATTTATGCATACAGTTATGCACCTGAAAATTTTCGAACTCGAAGTTATAGTTAAAACGTATCCGCATCGAATTCCTTATCATCCATTAGCAAAAACAATCACGCGATTCCTTTTCAATTAACTAATTTTGTCACAGCTCCACTTCGATATCTCAGTAAGACTACTCTTATTACAATCTCGATATATATATATACGTTGTTCTTTAGCCATCGTTACCGGAGAACCTTTTATATTCCATCATATTACCATCAGCGTTTAATCATCTAAAAATACAATTCTCCTTAAACCATCTTGGTTTGATAGCCAATGACCCAGATCCGATAACTTTGAAAATACTAACGAAGCAGCATGTTGTAGAAGGTCTTAATGACCAAAAGTTGATGATAAAAGAAGGAAGTGTTAGGAACGCTCGATAGAAAATTGGTACTGAAAACCGGATTGAGCAAACCATGAAGGAGACTCTGAACAAGTTACAAGGAATAAACTTGTACATAAAGAATTATGACGATTCTGTAGCAAACACCTTGCTTCTGAATCTAAACCCTTACGGGTCAATCTTCATCATCATCCTTCGACATTAGAAATTCCAAGATATTATCATATCTTTCATTATAAATATCCTCAATATTTCTGAAGATATTTTCACCACTATCTTTATCTGAAATCATTTATCTCTCTGTAATATCTGCGTTACAATATAAAGGAAACCGTGTTAGTTTCTAAATCCTTCAAGTTTAAAATAGGAATGTTCTGAAGCAGTGTTGGGAACTGATGCATGAATTAGTATAATATAATGAAACTTGATCAACTTCATTATATTACAGTAAGTCATGTTAAGTTTCTAATGGAATGTGATGATTCACAGTACCGTCATCATGTGCCATGTTACACGGCTTTTACATTCTATCCAATTCCGAAACGTATTAAGAACAAATCATCTTGATAGTTCTATTTTCCTGGATATTCTGGTAATTTGACAAATCAAAATCGTGCCATTACCATTCCTTTCTTAGAGCATTAGCTATGTTCATTCCGAATTTTACACCTACGAATTCCGAACTATTGATCGCTTTACTCAAGGACGGGAAGAAGAAACGAAGGGACAAAGTCCCAAAATAAAAATTGGGGTATAGATCACAGCAAATAGGAGAGAGTATTAACTATGGATGACAATGATTATGGAAAACAGAAGCAGGAGCATCGAAATATAAGGAAAGATATAAAACCCAATAAGCACCCAGAAACTACAAACCGTGTATATCAATACGTATGGCGACGTAAAGACACGAGAGAATTAGAAACATTATAATTCCAAGAAAATCATAAAAGTGAATAGATTCTTCTAGCGGTAGATGAAAGAGAAGAATGAAAGATATGAAAGTTAGAAGTATAACAAAAATCAGAACGGGATGAAGCATTTTAAAGGATACCTTAAGGTATGAATTAGAGGAGGAAGAGTAAGAGATGTGAGGTATGGAAGTAAGAAAGGGAAGGAGGTGGATTTATAGTGAAATATCCGACAAAGAAATCGAAACAGATTATCGTATTAAATCAAAGGAGATCCTGTTTTCTAAATCATCGAAGAACCAAATCTTATTACATAAGATTTTCTTTAAATCCCTTAAATTCTGGAAATCAATCCTAATCTCGACATCGGTTAAAACAATTCCATATTCACTTATTTCATTCTTTTGTGATAGCTTCACTCGTGCGCTTCACATGATCGAATCGTTTTATCCATATCTTCCAATAATGATAAAACTCTATTAATACCTCATATTCGTCATGAAAACATTCCTATTGTTATTTATGACAACCTCTACCAAATTTCGGGACGAAATTTCTTTAACGGGTGGGTACTGTAACGACCTGGATTTTTCCAATCGTTTTACACTTATAAGATTAATATTTACATAAATTAAACCTTACCAACATGATAAGCAATCCAAATTGTTGAGACTTATGTTTTTGAAAAGAGTTTTACACAACGTTTGACCGTCTAGTTTGACCGACGATATCACGAACTATATAACATATGATAATTATACGTTTGTGTATATATAGGTATATATACATATTTAACATGATTTATGGATGTTTTAATATCTCATTTTGTATTAATAACAATAAGTTATAAATATATTTTGAAACTACTAACTTAAGTTTTCAAAACGATAACCATACGTAACGTTATTTGACATAAATACTTATAACATATAATGTTTATACATATATCATATATGTAATGTATTTAATCACTTTTAAGGACTTAAATACATAAAACAATATAAGTATATTCACAAAAGATAGCTATATTTGAATTCTCATTCCATTTTTCACAAGATTTCTATACGTATATCTAGAGTATATGTACTCGTATCATACCTAGCTTCTATACGTATTTACTATTGGTATATACACATCAAATCACCACCAACCAGCCCTTGTTCATGCCTTATGTATAAGGTAACTACTTTTGTTATCTAGTATGACAATTTCACATGATTAAAAGATTTTTTCACAAAATTACAAACTTATACACCTTTTACACCACCATTTATACTCCATTCCATTTTCATTTTACTACACATTTCCTTTAACTAAAACACACTCTTTTAAGAAAGAAAAAAATCCCTTAAACACTCCAGCAAATTTTCATCATGAACTAGCTTCAAAAACAACATTTAAACATCATAAGAAAATCCTTTCAAGAACACTTCAAAAATTCTTCCAACTATACAAGTTTACTTCCAATCTTTCATCCAATTCCATCACCCTTTTAGTTCTAGGTTTTCACTCCTCTTTTACAGCAATCTTGTCCAAGTAACTTGAGGTAGTAACTTTGTTCATAACCTTATTCGATTCATATATATATAGCTATCTTATTTTGTGGTATAAAATTTTAACAACAAGAACATAGTTTGAATGTTTTCAAACTTGTTTGCAAACTAAATAGATCCTTCTAACTTAACTTTTAAAATACTTCAAGACCTGTAATATAACATAAATATATGCTAATTTAACAAGGTATAACTTGGTTTTTCAAAGAACACCTTAAAAACTATTTTTACGACGTCGGAGTGCAACCGGGGGCTGTTTTGGGTTGGATAATTAAAAACTATTTTGAACCTTGAAATGGAGGTTTATTTTCTGAAAAAATGATATTTCTTATGAATATGTTAACACATAAAAATTTCATGATTTAATTCAAAGTATAAGTATTTTTAGAAAAATAATCATTTAAGGTTGTTTACATAATGGAAAATGATTAACTTCATAAGTTTCACCAAAGTTTGACCTTTGACCTGTGATTTCGAATACAAACTAAGGTATTTACAGTTCATATCCTTAAAGAGGGACTGGATCCAAGGAAGTGGCAAGTTGAACCAACGAAAACGGAGTTGTAACGAAGAAACTATGACCAAAACAAAATCGGATATCCAAGACTAGTTTAGCCACGAAAATAATTGGAGAAAAATTAAATAAATCACATCTTTCTAAAATAACATGATATTTTATATATATGTACTCATAATTTAATTTTATATGGTTCAGGATCACCCGTAAACAATACGAGAAGATTAATCATAAGATCCCATGATTGTACGCAACACGTCATTTGACAACACCGGTACTTTATGTACGCAACACGTCATTTGACAACACCAGTACTGTGGGTCAAGATTAATCTCGACCAATACATATACGATGGGGGTTTTATTGATTTCATTGGGGGTTTATTAAACACCTAAAAATGAACCATTAAAATTGAATTACTAACATCGGACTGCTAACTACGGACTAAGGAATTATTAAAAGTATTAAAAGTATTATAAGTATATATATATGTGACGATTGTTTTAAAAAGAAAAAGTATTGATATATTATATATGGATAGGTTCGTGATATCATTCGGAGACCAAGTCGAAATTACATATCTTCAAGACAAAAGTGAGTATATAGTCCCACTTTTAAACTCTAAGTATTTCGGGATGAGAATACATGTATTTTATGTTTTACGTTATGGACACAAGTAACTGAAAAATATATTCTACGTTGAGTTGTACCACTGGCATACTTCCCTGTAGCTTGGTAACTATTATTTACAGCGGTATTGTAAACGCGAATCCTGTTGATAGATCTATCGGGCCTGACAACCCCAACCGGACTGGACGACCAGTATTCAACGGTTGCACAGTACTTCGTTTCGTGACTACACTTGGTACAGTGTAGTAAGATTTCATAATAAAGGGAATATGCGACGTGATTAAATGTTAAGTATGGTTACCAAGTGCTCAACCACTTAGAATATTTTTATTAAAATGTTTATATATGAAATCTTGTGTTCCATTGTTATAACGCTGCTAGCATCAAACCTATATATCTCACCAACTTTATGTTGACGTTTTAAAGCATGTTATTCTCAGGTATGAATTAAGTCTTCCGCTGTGCATTAGCTCATGTTAAGGATACTACTTGGGACCTTTTAAGCCATGATACAAAGACGTTGCATTCGAGTCATTGGAGTTCAATAGAAAATATTAATAAGTAAATGACAGATTAGGTCATTTGGATATTATGAAATGTTAGACGAAAATGTCAAATATTGATGTAATGATAGTTTGCCTTTTAAGAATAAATGCAACGTTTGTAAAATGTATCATATAGAGGTCATGTACCTCGCAATGTTATCATATGTTATTGTATTCGTCCCTATGGATTGGGTCGGGTCGTCTCAGTAAAGAGAGAGGGGGTGGTGGGGTTTACTTGGCCGTGCCCTTGGATCGGTTTTAAGGTTTCCTCCCGGGCAGCGATAGAGGCGGGTTATTATTGCTGCATCGGCATAGTCGAAACGGAAGATGATCGTAACAGATGGTTTAGTCCCCCTCGGGTGATCCCAATCGCTGTTCAAAAATATATATATATATATATATATATATATATATATATATATATATATATATATATATATATATATATATATATATATATATATATATATATATATATATATATATATATATATATATATATATATCACTTAATTCATAGTAAAAATTTATATAATGCATAAAATGATATTATATACCTATATCTAAAAGGTAAAGTGTAAAGGAATAGTACTATTCCTTTTTCAATTTTCACAACCTTAACCCCCTAACTTTTATTATATACCTATATTTAAAAGGTAAAGTGTAAATGAATAGTACTATTCTTTTTTCAATTTTCACAACCTTAACCCCCTAACTTTTATTAAAATACAAATCGAACCCCCACTTTATACGTAAATTTTTTTCAAATTTCACAAACTTAACCCACTAACTTTTATTAAAATACAAATCGAACCCCCACTTTACTAACTTTTTTTTTAAGTGGAAATGAATAGTACTATTCCTTTTTCAATTTCCACAAACTTAACCCCCTAACTTTCATTATAATACAAATCGAACCCCCACTTTATACGTATATTTTTTTCTCAAATTTCACAAGCTTAATCCCCTAACTTTTATTAAAATACAAATCGAACCCCCACTTTACTAACTTTTTTTTTTACTAATATTCAATTTTCACAAACTTAACCCCCTAACTTTTATTAAAATACAAATCGAACCCTCACTTTATACGTAATTTTTTTTTCAAATTTCACAAACTTAACCCACTAACTTTTATTAAAATACAAATCGAACCCCCACTTTACTAACTTTTTTAAAAAAAAAAATAAAACCCGAACGCTAAAGGAGGCAACTTTCACAAAAGGAACAACCCTTCAATGTTATGTCGAAACTAATTCTTTTTTACAAAATAGATCAAGACTTTTTTTTTAACTTGCATTCAAAACGGAGCCTCTGGCGCGAAACGAGGGTTCCACAACTAGTTAAAACTATTTAGTAAAACTACAAAAAGTTTAACATTTTTTAATAAAAATAGTATTCCATCCATCTTTTTTATTTTTATTTGTCCTAGTTTTTTATGTAGATGAAATTTAAACAGTTAAAGGAATTTGATATTATTATTCGTTCCGTATTTTAATTAATAGAGAGTATTTATTTCAATTGTATTAAATTCATTTTTTGTTTTCATAAATAGATGATTGTCGAAATTCAATGCAGCAACTCCCGGCCAGTTCCACCACTCGTTTGAGCTAAAGATTGGTCATGTATCGTTTGGCTAACTAAATAAATTGCGAACCGTTTTGTGTTTGAGCCATGAGTTTGCACCAAATATATGAACGAACTTCACCTTCATCTAATTAATATACTTGATCACTAACTGAATAACACAAATCAAACACATGTTTGTAGTAGGATTCTTCGCGTCATCATTTGTTTATGTTTTCCAAGCTAGATGCTTCATGGGCGCCTTTTATGCTTTGATAGTGAATTACTCCGTATTAAAGAACAATTATTCAATTAAGCATGAATGATTTGTAATTAATTAACTAAATTAGAAGCAGAATTATATCTACAATCTCTATGACATTTCGTTATAAAATTGTCTTCCCTTGAGATACCGACATAAACTTTCCTTTTGTTCACGTTTTCACATATGTTTTTTGCGTGTTCTTGTGTTGTGTTAATTTGTTAAAAAACGACCTGAGATGATAATTACATAGCTATGCTTCTTACGTCTATGGATTATGAATGTTTTTCGCATGGCGTTATTTGTCTTCGTTTGAGATTCTGACCCGATCAAGTTAGTCTTTAATTCGATCTATCAATCACATCATAAAATTACAAATCAAAGTTGTTTGTGCATCAATAGCATCGACGAATTTCAAGGTTTTCGCATTTCACTCTCCTTTGAGTTAATTATTGAAAGAAGGCCTTTTCGTAATCAAACGTTACATGATCTTGAAGATATATATGAAACCGACGCATATGCATGATTTTTGAAAGGAGATCTAACACAAAATCTTTAGGAACATGACAGAAAACATGTAAATTTTGTTTAACGAAAATGGTAGAACAACAATATATCTCATCGAAATAAGTAACCAAACTTTAGTACAAGAAAAAAAGTGGGAAATCTTTGACACAACATGTGAGAATCCGAGGCCATGATGATATGATACTGTGCAGATATCAATTTGGTGGGGGTGCTAGCAATGTCCTTTTGTAGTTCATGTGTATCAATGTCTTATTTTCCACGACCTAACTACAATCAGAATATATGAGGGCAGGAGCGGATGTTTTAAATGGCGGATCTGCCATCACATAATCTTGAGTAACTAATAGAATTTGTAGTAATTTCAGTTACAAACGTTTCAGTTTTTGAATCAAATAAATCAGAATCCGTATAGAAGATATGAATAAAATAGTGAATGTTCACACAATTCAATTGAACGTATCAATAATTGACTTATCATTTTCATATACTTTGATCATTTTTCAATTGGAGTCAATTTTTAACCAAAAAGTATCGTAAGTTAAGAAAATAACTTAGATAATCTACAATTATGACCAATTTTTTAATTTAAATCATTTACATGTAAATTTCATTCCCCTAAAGCTTACATTCAAGTTCCGCCACCATATAGAGTGGCGAAAGTCTGTGGGGGCAGTGTAAAAATTTTAGGTTTTTCGACTTTGCTCCCGGTGAAAAAAAAATTTCCCAAAAACCTACATATTTTGCCCCAAAACCTTCTAATTTTGCCAAAAATTCTCCAACTTTTGCCTCAAAATCTTCAAATTTTGTCCCAAAATCTCTAACTTTTGCTCCAAAATCTTCAAATTTTGCCCCAAAATCTTCAACTTTTGCCCCAAAATCTTCAAATTTTGTTCAAAAAAATCGCTACAGTTTAAAATTTTTTTTTTTGCCCCCGATGAAAAAAATTCTAGTTTCACCACTGACTATACGTGGAAAGCATTCGAGCGTTTCTAGTTGGTAAGAGTATTGAATCTATTAATACATCCACGGGATTGAATATGTACCCATCCAATGTTGTGTTGCCGATAGGTCAACTTGCTTCACCTCTGACGTATGTGTTGGACATACGGTTATCTTGTGTGGGTTAGCTGAAGTTTTTCGAAAAAAAAAACCTTTAAAAACTATAAGGAAATTTGAGCGAGGTTCGATTTCAGTGTACAAAGCAATCAGATTCGTTCCACGCAATGTGATAAGCTTTGTACCAAACATGCTAGTTATCTCCGCTAGGCTTAGGGTGCGTTTAATTGCATCGTTGTTCAAGGGTTCAACACTTTACGTTAAACCGCTCAACATTTGGTATGTTTCAAAGTTTCATTTGAATGACAAATTATGTTGAATTGTACAATAATCTATATTGAATAATTCAGAGTTAAAATACTCTATTAATTATTTAACACCTCAATTTCTTTAATATCTCTTTTAAATTATATCCAGAACATTATCAAACCAATATATTCTTTTATAAATTCATTTAAAAGGTTAATATATTAATTTTGAATCACTCAAAGTTTACTCAGAACAAATATGAAAGATGGTAGTCTAGTTTAAAATTAAGTTCATCTAAACTCTTTTAATCATTCAAATCTTAAAGTATTTACTGTTTAATTGATTTATCTATTAAATACACTCATATTCATTACTCGAGAGGCTATTGTCCCCAAGAACCCGCAAGGTGTCAAAACTCTCTAGACACCGGCTGTAATACCCCGTCCCACATCAGTTAGAAAAATATATTGTGAGTCACTTATAAGCTCAAAGTTGTGGCTAATTGATATCTTCCACCATGGTTTATAGTTGAAACCTGAAGATACCCGGTTAGTCCATTGCTTTAGCTTATGAGGGGCAATTGTCTATCGGGTTATGACGGACACTTGGTTCGTGCATCTCTTGGGGCCGATTCGAGGGTCGTTTCATATGGTATCAGAGCTGCTCATGTGTCGTTCGGGATGGTGGAGCAAACCTTATCGCTGAAGGTGAGTTTAGGCGAATCCCACATCGACTGTGGACATGAGTGATCTTGAGACAATGTTTCGGCCTAACGAGGACGTCACGAATTTAAGTGGAGAGTTTGTAATATTCCGTCCCACATCGGTTAGAGAAAGATATTGTGAGTCCCTTATAAGCTCAAAGTTGTGGCTAATTGATATCTCTCACCATGGTTTTTAGTTGGAACCTGGAGATACCCGGTTAGTCCACTGCTTTAGCTTATGAGGAGCGATTGTCTCTCGGGTTGTGACGGGCACTCGGTTTGTACATCTCTTGAGGTCGATTCGAAGGTCGTTTCACTAGCAGTTTTGTTTGGGCATGGAATATAGTAAACTATGAGTATTCATTCGATTCATATCATTTAAGTAATTCACCATAATGGTTAACTTGTGATTGTTTCTAATTTTTTTTTAGGGTTTTTCAAAGATATATTCTACCAATGAAATTTGTATATGAGACTTCTTATTAATCAAATTTTTTCTTGAAAAGTAGTTCGGGATCAACCAGGGGGACTAAATCACCCATGCGTTCATCTCCCGCAGTTGCATAATTCGCCCCCAACTGCTACTTAGTAGGAAACCCGGTCCAATCCTAGGGCATAGACGGTAAAACCCCCATCCCTCATCGCCCCTCAAACGCGATGTGTGGGAGGTTAAGGGACAACTGTGTGTAATGGGCGGGTATAACTGTGTAGGAGATGAACGCGTGGGTGGTTAAGTCCCCATGAATTATCCTAACAGTTGTCCAATAAATAATGAACTAAATCACAAGATTATTAAAAATCAAATTTTTGCCCACTAGTAGAACGACTATATAGAAACACGTACATTTTAATTGGTATTTGTTAATCTTTTTTTTAACTTGTTTGTACCCTAAAAGGTACTCTTATTTAATGAAGTTAATTTTCTTTTATTAAATAAAAAGCAAGTTATTTATGTAAATGTGTTTTTTTAACGACGTTATTAAAGTTACTGATTGGGGTCATTAACAACCCACTCAATCATATTCATAAAGTTCCAGGCTATGTTTACTTCACATACTCGTTAGGAGAAAACCTTAGATACGGCACTCAAGAAATACTTTCGAGGAAACCTAGCTAGATATAGGCATAACTGATGTTAAAGCAGAGGTGTAGGAAATATTATTATTTTTAATACGAAATACGGTGCAAATTACACAAGTTTTAATTAATTTACGGATGGGATATACCTAAACCTTGCTACAACACTATAGACAGTGTACCTAATCGTAGAGTAGTGTAGTTTTTAGTAAGTCCGGTTCGTTCCACAGGAAGCTAGTGATTACGTACTATATTTTTAACAACTATATTTATATGAAATATATATAATTATATATACTAATATTATTATTATAAAAGGGGGTTTACCGTTTAATGACTGGTTTGTCGATTTTTAATAAAGCGTAAAGATAAATGACAATAATTAAAATGCGTAAAATAAAATTGCGATAAATTAAATGACGATAACTAAAATTGCGAATAATAAAATGATAATAATTAAAAGTACGATGAGAAATATAATAAAAGAATTATGCGTATTTAAACTTCCGTAATCATGATGTTTGACGTTTTGATTCTAATTCATTATTCTGGTTTAATTGTCCTTTGTCCTGGCTTATTTGATACCTATTTGGGTTTTGCCCATAATAGTTCATGGGTCATAATTATAAAATGCTCGTCAAATTAACCTTATTCCCGAAGTCAAATATTTCAACTAATTAGGGATTCGAACTGTAACAAGGTTTTAATACTTTGTTAATAATTACACCAGGTTATCGACTGTGTGTAATCCAAGGTTTTAATACTTTGTTAACAATTACACAAATTACCCTTGTATGTAATCCACCTCTGTTATAATTAGTCCATGATACATTAATTTATTCACTTGGCCATAATGAATAATAAATTACCCAATCCAATTGATTAATTAAATGATTTGTAAAAGATGTCGTATAAACGTCACTAAATAGGACATTCATAATCATTTAATAATTATTAGATTAAATAATTTGAAGATAGGTTCAACAGATTCTAATGAATTGTCATTCGATTAGACAATACCCCCATCTATTAATAGTCCATAGTCCGATGTTCATAAGTGTCGGTCTTTTGCCCAAACCCTAATTATGGTCCAAAGTTCAATAACCCCGTCTTAATGTTAGTCCAACATCACGATTACTTCGGTTCAAATAAGCATAATAATAACTTAGTTACGAGACATTAATTTAAAAAGAAAGAACATAACTTACAATGATTATTTATCGCGTAGCATTACACGGACATAGTTCCGACTTTAAAACCCATAAAACATTTCTTACAATAACCCAATTATTATTAAACTTAACTTAAACTTAAACTTAAAATTATAAATATAAATATATATAATTCTTTACAGAGGAAGAAAGAAAATTGAGGTGTGTTTGAACTCGTCCGAAAATGTGGCAATTTATAGACTTGGCCAGGATTCCTCATCCATGCGATCGCATGGAAATTGTGCTTCCAGGCCATGCGATCGCATGGCCGCCTTTGGACAGCTCATTTGCTTTTGTTTGCTAGCTTGTCGACGTTATATTTAATATATAATATAATATTATAATTTTATATAATTATATATATATATATTATATTATATTCATGTGCATAGTTGACTTGTAATTTTAGGTCCGTTGTCTCGCGCATTGATGCTCGGTTTATGTCTCGGTTCCGAATTTTCTAACGTATTTTTGTGTGCTTAGATATCTTGTACTTTACGGTTCGCAACTTGTAATTTGCACAAAAAATTATTTTCCTTAACTCCCAAAAGCTGCGCAAGTCTTTAACTCACTTTTAGTGGCACTTTTGAGTGCACTATGGCTTTAGTGGCACTTTTCCAGCTTTAGTGGCACTTTTTCTTCAATTCTTTAATCTTCGTACTCCGTCTTCGCATTTATTTATTTAAACGATTACAACTTAAAAATAGAATAATCATAACTAAAAACTTTACATATTGGGATGATATTGCGACTAAATATATGTTCATTTGGAGCACTATCAAATATCCCCACACTTGAACGTTGCTTGTCCTCAAGCAATACAGAACTTGAAATTAAATCACACTTCACTCGAATCACTTTTTTATTCTCACACTTTATACATCAATGATTTTGATATGGTGGTATAAACAATGATAGTAACGATGTGGCTTACAGTCCCACATGACTATAAAAATTTAGATCCTTTAAGGAAATTGGAACTTTATGAAAATATTTGATCTTTTGAAAATTCATTCTAGCTTTTACTCTAGATAAGTTTTCTGGAATAACCCTTCACCGGTGTTTGTAAAATGTTTTTGTGGGTTTTAGATTTGAAAATTTTAGCTCAAAACTTGCGGTTTTGTGTCACCCACTTGCTAACCTTTTATTAGGAAAGCACACGTCCAATTTACTTGTCCCTTATATTACCTTTCGGTAAACAACCATCCGGTTGTAAAGGAAAGCGATGAACAAGCAACTGTTAAGGCAATGTCTAATGACATGCAGATGTTCATGGTCCACAATGTGTCGGATGCAATTACTATCCTTTGTAGGAGCAATAGTAAAGATCACCCTATAATTTTTCGGTCTGGCACAAGGTCCTGTCTCCGACCATGCTATGCAACCACCGTTCTTACGGTTGACACCCGATTTAGTTCAGGTGACCTAATGAATTTCGGTGAATTCTTAGGATTTTACGTTCAATGGTAATGAACGCATTGAAAATAGGTTTTCAGAAAATAAATCGGTTTTAATTTGATCAAAATATTTTCTCGTTCAAGCTCGAGTTTAGATATCATAGAATTCCATGAGTTTGTAATTCTCAATCTTTAAAGTCAATCACAAGGATTGAGTAATATCAGTTTTAAAGGCTGATTTTTAATCTTTTAAGGAGATTATCCTTTCTGGGGGTCTGATTCATTAGTCTTATCAAGCTAATTTGTACGGTGTCCTCCTCATTTTACGAGACAGATCCTCTCATGGTTAGGATAAGTCTGACCACTTAGCGACCCTGTTTGATGCTGAGGTCCGTGAATTTCCAGCTGATTTTCGAGAAAACTTTTCAAGGTTTTTCGTAGACTCTACAACTGGTCTGGATGACGACTTCCTGACCTAAATCAAGAAACGTATTTCTTTTTTGGAAGACTTTACTTCCTTTTAATGATGGAATTGATTCATTGTGTAGATCCATCTTTCTTTCAAATATATTACAGTAAATCGGGTAAAACTGATTAGTTGAGTCCAAAACAAAAGTACCTTCCATTATTTGTACAAAAATATGTGATTTAAATAACTTGGTAATTTTTTTTCACACTTGGCTTTTATATTTCTTTCTTTGCCTTTTTATTCTCTTCTATTCCATTTTAAATGAATTCAAACGTTTTGGGTTATTTCTCAATTTATGTCCTCTCCAAAGTAACAATAATTTCGGTGTTAACACCTATTTTTATCGTTCATAAATATGTATAATCATGATTTTGAGTTCATTTAGTTAAAAATTTTTAAAATTTTCACTAGAAGTGGGTAGTCAGTATATAAGACTAGGACTGTTCTTTATTATCAGAGAGCACTAGATTCTAATACAACTACTGCTTTACTAGTAAATTTAACGGTGGCTATTAAACTAAGTGTATAAGTCAAATGTATAAAACCCGAAAGAATTTAATTCCTTCCCACACTTAAGATCTTGCAATGCCCTCATTTGCAAGAAATCAGTAAAAATTTAAATTTATGAGGGTGATTAGTGTAAAAAGATGATTAAGATTTACCAAAGTTTTCAAACATATTGTTTGTTCGAATGATAAATGGTGCACATCATTTGCTCATTCCTGCAGTTGTTATATCATATTTGATAGTTTGCGTCTTGTCGTCAAAATTAATAGCTTTTGCTGAACTTAATGTCAGTATTTGAAAGTGCGTTGTTTTACCTTGTTTTGTATATAACATAAAATACAAACATATATATACATAATATTTTTTATTTATTTTTTTATAAAACCTTTATTTATTAAAACAATTTAAATGAATAATTAAAAATTGTCGTTTTAAAGCGAGTGTTTTAATAAGCAAAGATTTTCGGGTTTTTTTAATTTTTTTTTTTTTTTGCATACTTTAGATCAATAATATTAAAATAATGATAATAAAATTTTTCGCCCCTAATTATGGTCCAAAGTTCAATAACCCCGTCTTAATATTAGTCCAACATCACGATTACTTCGGGTCAAATAAGCATAATAATAAATTAGTTACGAGACATTAATTTAAAAAGAAAGAACATAACTTACAATGATTATTTATTGCGTAGCGTTACACGGACAGAGTTCCGACTTTAAAACCCGTAAAACATGTCTTACAATAACCCAATTATTATTAAACTTAACTTAAACTTAAAATTATAAATATAAATATAAATATATATAATTCTTTACAGAGGAAGAAAGAAAATTAAGGTGTGTTTGAACTCGTCCGAAAATGTGACAATTTATAGACTCGGCCAGGATTCCTCATTCATGCGATCGCATGGAAATTGTGCTTCCAGGCCATGCAATCGCATGGCCGCCTTTGGATAGCTCATTTGCTTTTGTTTACTAGCTTGTCGACGTTATATTTAATATATAATATAATATATATAATTTTATATAATTATATATATATATTATATTATATTCATGTGCATAGTTTTTTTTTCTTTTTTTTTAACGGCATATTCATGTGCATAGTTGACTTGTAATTTTAGGTCCGTTGTCTCGCGTATTGATGCTCGATTTATGTCTCGGTTCCGGATTTTCGAACGTCTTTTTGTGTGCTTAGATATCTTGTACTTTGCGGTTTGCAACTTGTAATTTGCACAAAAAATTATTTTCCTTAACTTTCAAAAGCTGCGCAAGTCTTTAACTCACTTTTAGTGGCACTTTTGAGTGCACTATGGCTTTAGTGGCACTTTTCCAACTTTAGTGGCACTTTTTCTTCAATTCTTTAATCGTCGTGCTCCGTCTTCGCATTTATTTATTTAAACGATTACAACTTAAAAATAGATTAATTATAACTAAAAACTTTACATATTGGGATGATATTGCGACTAAATATATGTTCATTTGGAGCACTATCAATAACCCATCATTTGTAAGAAACCCTTAAGGACTTGAGGACTCAATAACCAATTGCAAAACAATTTGCATTTTGAAATATCTCAATTGAGGCCTCAAACTCGACACATCTCGGGCATCCAGGAATGGACAATAACCATTTAGCTAAATGTAGATGATTTACACACACACACACACAAATATATATATATATATATATATATATATATATATATATATATATATATATATATATATATATATATATATATATATATATATATATATATATATATATATATATATATATATATATATAGGGGCAGGATCAATGGAGAAGTAACCAATCGGGGGGAAGCGGGGGTAAGCAAAATTATTTATTTTTCGTTTTTTTGGAATTTTTTTTCCGGCATCCAGATTACACGAAGATATGAACATTTAGAAGAGACACATCGTGATGAATGTTATTATTTAGGCGGGAAAACGATCGACAAAAATAACATTTAAGATAATATTATTCGTGAAGAATATGAACGCTTTTTTTCTTCATGTTTTGTGAAGTAAAATTTAGCCCGATTCCATAAACCCAAAACACCAAACCCTAAACCCTAAACCCTAAACCCTAAACTCTAAACCGTTCGTGTTAAAAACTCAATCTAAATCCTAAATCTAAACCCTAAATCTAAACCCTAAACCCTAAATTTCTAAACCCTAATATCTAAACCCCAATAGCTAAAACCTCAATATACGCTCGAAAAACACGATAATTGTTATATATTACTTTTTTGAGCGTTTTCCCGCCAAAATAAAAACATTTATCACAAAGTGTCTCTACTAAATGTTCATATTTTCATCTCATCTATAATGTTCGTGAACAAAGTTTTTTCAAAAAATGAAAAAAAAAAATTTTGCTTCCCCCCGCTTCCCTTCGATTGGTTACTTCCCTCTTATCTTACCACTATATATATATATATATATATATATATATATATATATATATATATATATATATATATATATATATATATATATATATATATATATATATATATATGGGTAGGATCAATAGGGAAGTAACCAATTGAGGGAAGCGGGGGGAAGCAAATTTTTTTTTATTTTTTTCGATTTTTTTTTCAGGCATCAAGATCACACGAAAATATGAATATTTAAAAAAGACACTTCGTGATGAATGTTATTATTTAGGAGGGAAAACGATCGACAAAAATAACATTCAAAATAATATTGATCGTGAAGAATGTTAATCTTCGAACGTTTTTTTCATGTTTTGTGAAGTATTTTTTGTCAAAATTTAGCCCCATTTAGAGTTTAGGGACACTAAACCCTAAACCCTAAACTCTAAACCGCTCATGTTAAAAACTCAATATAAATTCTAAATCTAAACCCTAAATCTAAACCATAAACCCTAAATTTCTAAACCCTCAAAATACGCTCAAAAAACACGATAAATGTTATATATTATTTCTTCCAGCATTTTCCCGCCAAAATAAAAACATTTATCACAATTTGTCTTTTTTAAAAGTTCATATATTCATCCAATCTATAATGCTCGTGAACAAAGTTTTTTCAAAAAACGAAAAAAAATTGTTTCCCCCGCTTCCCCTCAATTAGTTACTTCCTCATTGATCCTACCAATATATATATATATATATATATATATATATATATATATATATATATATATATATATATATGGAGAGGATTCAGTGAGAACTTTTTTAGTGTTAGAACTCTAGGAACTCCAAAAACACTCCAAATACAATGAAATTCGAGCAAAAATGGTGCACGGGCGAGCAAAAAAAGAAATTCGAGCAAAAATCGAAAACACGAACGAGAAAAAAATTCATAGTCGAGAAAAAAAAATTTGTTCGAATTTCAAAATGTAGAACACATTTTTATTCGAATATCAGTATTTTTGTTCGACTACCCGTGTGTTATATATTTTTTTGTTCGACTATCAAAAGTGTAGAACACAAATTTGTTCGCCCGCTTTTTCTATTTGTTCGAATATCACGTTTTTTGTTCGAATTGCTCGTTTTTTGTTTGCCCTTGTTCAATTTTTTGCTCTAATTTTCTTTTTTTGTTCGAATTTCAGTGTATTTATGAGTTCTCGGGGTTCTCACACAAAAAAGTTCTCATTTGATCCCTCTACTATATATATATATATATATATATATATATATATATATATATATATATATATATATATACACACACACACACACACACACACACACACACACACACACACACACACACACACGCGTAAATGTGTTAGTTGATTAACCACTTGGGCATTGTCCAAGTGACCACCGAGTTTCCAATGAAGAAGGAGACTCATGTTCAATTCTTGATAGCGTCCAAGATTAATTAATTGGGCTCTTAATAAAGGGGCGTCAATGTGTGCAATTCACTCGATTACATGCCTCGTCACTCGAGGGCTCCTCACAGTGGCGGATCCAGGAAAATTTTTCACCGGGGGCGAATTTTTTTTTAAAACGTAGGGAATTTTTTTTTTTTTTTTTTTTTGCAAAATATAGATGTTTTGGGTCAAAATATAGAGTTTTTTGAGCAAAATTTGAAGGTTTTTGGGCAAAATACGAAGGTTTTGGAGCAAAATATGAAGGGTTTGGAGCAAAAAAAAATTCCACCGGGGGCGGGCGCCCCCACTCTTAATACATTGGATCCGCCGGTGTCCTCACCCAGAGGTTTTACGCGCTAGTGGAGATTCAATATAATTGTCGATAGGAAGGTTTCCCCTGAGAACTCAGAAAAATGTGTTAGTTGATTACTTTTTATTAATTGTTAAATATAGAAACTTTTACTTTATTAACTACTTGTTCTAGTGTCGTTACGGTAAAAGATAGCAAATCCGATTTAATTGATATTTTATATCTCATGAAAACAAATTTTAGCAATTACAGGCTGGCATCTAATCTAATCATGAGACATTAGGGTCGGTCAAACCAAACACGGGTCAATGTCGAAAGATATCAAGTCGTTGCATGGAGTTTATGTATTTAATTTTAAATTAAAATCTGGGCATCAGATTCTCTTTTTATCATCCACAAAAGCTGTGCATGTAACGTACTTTTTGTAAACGAATTTGTTCTCCCTTTTCGTTCTTTGCCTTTTCCACAAAATCTTCATGTAATATTTTTTCTTCTGAAATTGATTTTGCAGGTCTTCTAAAACAAAAGTATGTTTGCTTTCCTAGCTTCATCCTAATAATGTTCAGAAATCAGAATATATAATCGTTCAATTCAAAATAAGAATCATATTTTTATTGTGCTTTGAGCATTGTTTCTTTTAAACTATCATATTCTACTAAATTTGTCATGTACACATCAATAAGTTCTATATTTGTAGTAAAAGGTTGATAATTGGTAATCCGACTTACTCACATTCCACTGTTTAACTAACCTACTGAATAGTTGTGACTGTGATGATGTATTATATGACTTGATCATGAACACATTTAATTTTATAATCGAACAAATTCCATATCACCTTTTAATATATACATTTTTCATAATAAATACATACAATAAAAAACATGTTAGGATTGAATGGGAATTCATAATCGATCGTAATCCTAGTTATTCCTACTTATAATTGAAGTGTGTGTGTCGTTGCAATTATTTTAATGTAGAAGGGGTGAATAGTTATTTAATATTTTTTGTTAAAAAAATTTCTAATTTTATTCCCTTTCTAAAAAAATTTCTAATAATTTTAGTGAAGCTTGCATTATCACAATGTAAGTAGATACGTTAAAGTGTAACGTATAAGAAACAAACACATAGATTTAAAGTGGTTGGAGATGACGTTAACTAATCACTATAAATACACTCTTCAATTCATTAATTGAGAGTTCTACTATAGATTTTCCTAATTCGGTGAAGATCTGATTACAGTAACCGTTCTTCAATAAATCACAGTAGCACAAATTTTTCAGTCCCTTGAAAAAAAAAAACAAGTTTACCACAAATGCTAGCGTTCTTATCATAAGAACAAGACTATGATCTTGATCACCCCAAGGTATAGTAGTTCACAAGTAAACTCACAATAAGAAGTTTACAATCAATTCTCACTACAAGAAAAATGAGGACGGGCGACGAAGGCTTTTTGCAGCGATGAGAGGTTCGCCGCTAATAATCCACTAAACGGCAAAATTTTCAGTCTTTTGACCAAAATCGTGGGTCCATCAAACAATTGCGGCGATAATTTTTTACGCCTCGCCGCAAATAAATTAATGACTTTTCTTTTTTCATTGTCTTTTGCATTAAATTTTGGTCAAACGTTGAAAATTCATTCACGAGGCGTATCGCCGCAAATAGCCGTCGTCTTATTTTTGGCGCTAAATTTTTCCTTCTGTACTTGTTCTCGCTAGATTTTACCTCCCTAAATAATTCCACGGACACTCATCGCCGCAAATGGTGCGCTGCAAAAATTGGATTAAAAATTATATATATTTAGAACAACATGCATAGTAATGATAAGAAAATGGAAATGGTTAGATGTCAAACTGCATACTAATAGTAGGCACCGTATGACGCAAACGCTTGACAAGCGTTGGGTGACGTTCTGAACTTATACCATGTATGAGCCCAGAGATTTGTTGTTCTGGCTTAAGATCCGGTATGCGCAAGCACTCATTGGTGTACCTCGTAAGAAATTCCCCCAAAGACTCCTTGGGCTTTTGCACGATATCATGACATTCAATATGAGTGCGCTTGCGAGGTCTTTGATTTTGGTACTGCAGCAAAAATTTTGTCCGCAAATCCATGAATCCGGATATGCTACCAGCCGGGAGTTTATTAAACCATTCACGCTCAATGCCCTGTATAGTCATAGGAAAAATCTGACTTGCTATCGGGTCTTCCCATCCCTGGGTGCTCATTGCTCCTTCAAAACGTTGCAAAAAAAATATCTGGATCAGTCAATCCATTGTAGTTACCCAATGTGTGGGGTATCTTTGGCGCTGATAGAAACGGATACGCAGATATATGCGGAGGAAATTTATCAAAAGTGGTTGGTAACTCAAAGGGTTGCGTAACAGGGTCACCTTTGAGCCCTGCGAAAAAACGCTTCATCATGTCCTGAACAAAATCAGGCTGTGAAAATAAGTGGACCATGTCAGGCGGGGCGGCCTGCATAAACTGACCCGCAAGGTTTGCCTACCCTTGAACATTTTTCCAAGAGGGTTGCCCCGACATCTGCGCATATGACCAAGGTTGCTGTATGGGAAAAGATGGGAGCCCCGACGGCGCAGAGTATACCGGCTGATAAAAGGGAGCTGAAAACTGCGGTACGAGTGGCTGCGAAACATTCGAGTATGCCACCGAAAGACCTACTGTATGCGCAATGCTCTGTTGCTCTGCAGTTGGTGGTGTCCAGTGCGAGTTAGCATTCGGAATCACACCGTATCCCCAACTATTAAGTAATGCCTGCGCATTCGCAGGAGTTAGATACTGTAACACTGGGCGAGGCGGTTGCCAAGGCTTTCGCGGTGTGAACGATGAATTCTGCTGATCACTCTGTGATTGCAGAGGGATTGCCACTATAGTACTATAAATAGGCAACTGCTCGCAGCATACTACATTTGGCCCCACCGTTTCCCCGTTAGGACCAACAGAGATAACTCTCGGATCCACTGTAGAGGACCCCCCAAAATCCAACCGCGTAGTTGTAACCGGTGAGTTGGCCCGTGGCGGTGTTATTCCATTCGAGTATATCGGCTTGTACCTTTGAAAAGGTTCACCGGACGTGGGTGGAGGATAAGATATATTGTATGCTCCCGTAGTCATAGCTTGCGTATTCTGATTATCAGTCTGAGTTCGTTCCGATGATTCCCCGTAAACCATGTTAACAAAAAATTCGAAAAAAATTGTAAATAACGAGCTTTAATAATTCAAAACTTAAAAGGAAAAAACAATTAAACATGTCTTGAATTAGTTCGACTCTCAATGAGAACACCAATTGATCATGCATATATTTTCAGAAGGGTAAATACGCATGCTCAATATGTTAGAAGATGTTTAAGGATCTTAGAACTTAGCTCTCCGGTCCGGCTACCGTGAATAACCCTGGCCGATATGATGATGTCGGCGGGGTGGCTAAGTGGTATAGTCCACCTTTGATGACGGTCGTCGATCAGAAGGCCCTAGATAAGGTTGTACGAGTAGGTAACAGTCGTTGAAGAACTAACCTATTAACCTTAGAAGAAGAGAGATGATGATGATTATTATTACGTGTTGTGGGTTACGTAAGATGGATGCTTAAGAAAGACGATTAGGGTTAGTATATATAGGCACACCCTAATTCTAGAACCATCCTAGATTGTGATAATCTCTTCCATAACAAACTCCCCCGAATCTCGGATGTAATTATGGAAAATATATTCAGACTTGGTCACCAAGTAACCACCCTTCCAGGAGCAATGTACAACATGCGCTACCGCATACCACATAGAGTCCACCCGCATACGCTTACTATAGCTTGACCGCTTACTAAAAGCATGCGGGTGCGGGGTCGCAGGATGATTATGTGCCCCCAGTTTGGTGTTAGGTGACGCAAGATGCATGATACCAAACTATTAAGCAAAAAAGGAAAAACGATGAAAAAACCCTCAGAGCATTAAATACTCCTCACGCGGCCCTAGGTCATTAAATGCCTGTCACCATCACACAAGCCTGTTCGGCTGACAAGACATAAAGCAACAGGGATTCAGCGCGCTTGAGCCACTCGCCCTGCATTGGGAACAACAACCAATGATGCACTCATGGGTGAAAAATGACAACCGTTAGATGGAGACACGTGTACGTCTGCGATGACACCATTTCACCCCACTCTTGCCTATAAATAGACGCAAAAAACCCTCATTTCCACTTTTCTGCTATTGCTTCTCTGATACGCTGCTCTCAAAAATTCCGATCACTCATCGAACGCTCCGGTTAAGCTTTTAAGGTTAGTTATTCCTCCAATTACTTGTATTAAATGACAAAAGCAACAGAAACCTTTGTAGATAGTGTAGTATCTGTGATCGAGCAGAAGCATATAGATTCTCTTGTAAAACAATATCCACCCCTAAAACAATACAACCCGGTGCCTCCCCTTGCCAATCAACGTGCCCATGAACCACCAGAGAAAAAGATAGCAATTTACGAACACGCTTTTAAACACGGCAACTTTAGGGTACCACTGTCTGACTTCTTTTAAGGCGTTCTAGCACATTACCAGGTAGGATTAGGGCAATTGCATCCGTATGCCATAGGGAAGATAGTCCTATTCGAAATGTGGTGTGTGGCATTGAACAAAGTACCATTGGTCAATGTTTTTTGCCATTTATACCGCCTCGCTACCCACCATAAATCCTTGTTCACCTTCTTCGCACGCCAAAACTTCACCAAAACCCCCAAATCCAATGTAACAACTCGACTTTTTCCGTTACTATCGTTACTTGTCCGTTAGGTATTTAACGGTGATTACTTAGACTTTATGTGTTTACTGGATTTAATTGCATACTTGATCCTAGTGGATTACTTGAGTTAATGTGTTATATTAATTTATGAAATTATTTCGGATAACGAAATTGTGACAACCCGAAAATTTCCGACCAAATTTAAACTTCAATCTTTATATTATTCCGACACGATAAGCAATGTTTGTTAAGTTAAATCTCAAGAATTTTAAACTGTGTTCATATATTCATTTAACCTCGACCAAATTCCGACAATTCACGAACCATTATATAAATGGATATGATTATATATATATGTATATATAATATAACTTGAGAATATTAACAAAGTATTAAACGTATAATACTTTACATGAATGTATTTGTTTCCATATGTTTATCGATGGAATTAAAAGATAATATTAAACGATTGAATTATCAGATACATTGTGATATGATTAAGGTCTGTGTTGTGAGGTCCACTGTGATTTAAGAATTCTTTTCTTTTTAACGGTATTCGGAATATTTGGTAAAGTGATTTATATGTAAGAACAAATGTGTCAATTGACGAACGTTAGACAAAAGTTAGTGGAGAGTTGGATTTCATAATATTCGACTGATCTATTTTCAAACATAAGAAAACGATTTCAAAAACTGAGTTATTGTAATCTGTTATTTTATAAAGATAAATTGAATATATAGAATTAGAAGAATTTAAGCTTTATATTATATAAGTATATATATAGTGTTTCAAAAACGTAAAAGTAATACGACATAGTAAATTCTATTATATATAATAACCTTTGAAATATAATTATTTTTGGAAAACTAAAAATTATATTATTAGATAAATATTTCAAACATATATATTATGTATAAATTTATATGAAAATATATTTATATTTTACGAAGAGATGAAATATAATATTAACTTGGTCATAAAACGATTTAGATTTAAAATAATATTATTAAACATACTTTGATAAATAACGAGATCTTGAATTATAGAAGCAAATGACCAAAACACTCAAATGAATAGGTTTCATTTTTAGTAGAATAGTTTTTCATTGAATTGGGTCTAGTTATGTATAAAGGTACATTACATAAAACATAAAGTATCAGTTTTCTAAGCGTACGAACATGCGTTCGAGAAACCGAAAACGGAACATTAGTTGAGTGACAACGTACGAGTCATCGGAACAAAAATTACAATTTAACTAGGCACATAAATATAATATAATATATAATTAATTATATAAATTAAATATATATATATATATATATATATATATATATATATATATATATATATATATATATATATATATATATATATATATATATATATATATATATATATAATATTAAATCGGGTGTCGGCAGCCTTTGTTTAGTGGATATGAGCTGGAGATGAAGGCCATGCGATCGTATGGCCATACCACCTTCAAACTATGTGATCGCATGGTAAGGTTTGGTGGGATATATGCTATAAAGTCGATCGATTTCTGGTTCATTTTGATATCTGTTTCTCTCGCACTCACAGATACACATACATAATATTTATATTATTATTATTATTATTATTATTATTATTATTATTATTATTATTATTATTATTATTATTATTATTATTATTATTATTATTATTATTATTATTATTATTATTATTATTATTATTATTATTATTATTATTATTATTATTGTTATTAAGATTAATATTATTATTAATCTTAATTGGTAGTATTAGTATTAGTATTATTATTATTATTATTATTATTATTATTATTATTATTATTATTATTATTATTATTATTATTATTATTATTATTATTATTATACATAAAATACTACGACGAGGTTATAAATGAGTCATTTACTACGACGAGGTTATAAATGAGTCATTTCAAACGGGTTTTTCGAGCGGGATAGAGTTAAGGAAATTATGGGTTATAGCTATGGAGATTATGGGTATTGATCAGGGGTATGCTCGTGAGGTCAATCTAGTGTTTCTCATCTCCGTCGCGTCTACGTACTTTCCTGCAATATTGAATCTCAATATTGATACGTGAGCACTCATAACTTAACTTTTATATATTCATAGTGTATCCTTAACTAGTGCTCGAGTATAGATGATTATGCATGCTTGTATACTTATTATTGTTGTTAAATAGTTTATGTTAGATCATGAATTTAATACATATGCGATGGAGATAAGGTATATGATATGCATGTCGTTGAAAAGCTGACAAAAAATCAATAACTTTTCATTTAGATATCGAATGGTTTCGATGAACGGATTAGAAGTTATAGCCAATTAGATTATCTATGATTTTATGTATTATTATTAAAATGATTATTATTACTATCGTCGTTATTATTATTATTATTATCTAATAATAATAATAATAATAATAATAATAATAATAATAATAATAATAATAATAATAATAATAATAATAATAATTATTATTATTATTATTATTATTATTATTATTATTATTATTATTATTATTATTATTATTATTATTATTATTATTATCATCATCATTATTAATGTAAATATTATTATTGAAAATTGTTATTGTATTATTATTATTATTATTGTTATTATCATTAAAAAATATTATTAATATTATCATTATTATTATTATAATTAGAAGTATTATCATTAATATTATTATAATACTTATTAGTATCATTAAAACTAATATTAGTATCATCTAATTATCATGATTGCTATTATTATCATTATTATGAATGCGATATAAAAGAGTACTAAAAGCTATTAAACGAATCGATTAGGAAATAATGAGTATGGGTATCATGATGAAATTTAAAATATCCTAAGATATTGATTTAGAAAAAATTATCGTTTTCATTATTTTTATCACTATTATTATTATTATTATTATTATTAAAAGTATCATTAATATTAAAACTATCATTTTTATTAAAATTATCATTTTTAATAGAAATATCATTGTTATTATAAAATATCACTATCATTAAAAATTATCATTTTGAATAGAATTATTATTTTTATATAAGATATTATTATTACAGTTAATATTAAAAAGTATCGTTATTATTAAAATTATCATGATTAGAATTATCATTTTATCATAATTAATATCATTATTATTAAATATAAATATTATTATTATTATTAGTAGAATAATAATAATAATTATTATTACAAAATAATATAACTTTTACTTATTATTATTATCAATATTATTTTATCAAATAGATATGTGATACAAATATATTTTTACCACACGTAATATAATTACATTAATAATACATACCACTATATTTTTATGATATTAAGTGAAATTTATAAATTTTATTACTTAAGATATATAAAGGTATATTTTTATTATATATAAACTTTAATATAAATTTTTATTTATTAATAAATGATTTATATTTTTTACTTTAATAAAATTTGTTAAATATATAAAACGACTATATTTAAGATATATAATAATCATGTATAGATCTTGGAAGTCATTTTGGATCAAGTTGATTTTTATTGACTTTTGCATATTAGTCTCGAGCATTAGGATTGTGATATACTACGACTTGAACTAAATTGTTAGATATTGACCAACATATAAATATATATATATTTAATATAGGTTCGTGAATCCGAGGCCAACCTTGCACTTGTTCAATGACGTCATATGTATTTTTACTACGAAATACAGTATAGTGAGTTTCATTACTCCCTTTTTAAATACTTTTGCGATATATATTTTTGGGACTGAGAATACATGCGCTGTTTTATAAATGCTTTACGAAATAGACACAAGTAATCGAAACTACATTTATGGTTGGATTATCGAAATCGAATATGTCCCTTTTTAGCTTGGTAGCCTAAGAATTGGTGTTTATGATAATTGTCAGCAATTGACGCGAATCCTAAAGATAGATCTATGGACCTCGACACGTCCCATTCGGGTTACGAATGCTTTAGTACTTCGATTATCATATCCGATGAGAGTCCTGGAATGATGGGGATATTCTATATGCATCCTGTTAGTTCGGTTATCAAGCGTTCACCATATAAATAAATTTTAATTCGCGGGTTACGCGTGTTATTATGTACTCGGGTTACGTGTACAATTAAATATCTGAAATCTTGTGGTCTATTAAAATGATGAAAATGAATGGTTATGATAAACTAATGAACTCACCAACCTTTTGGTTGTTACTTGAAAGCATGTTTATTCTCAGGTATTAAAAAAATCTTCCGCTGTGCATTTGCTCATTTTAAAGATATTACATGGAGTCATTCATGGCATATTTCAAAAGACGTTGCATTCAAGTCGTTGAATTCAATAAGGATTATTATTAAGTAAATGACAGATTAGGTCATTTATAGTTTGGATATTATGAAATGGTATGCGTACCTGTCAGATTTAGAAGAAATGAAACTTTGTCTTTTAAAACGAATGCAATGTTTGTAAAATATATCATATAGAGGTCAAATACCTTGCAATGTAACCATATGTTATTGTATTCGTCCTTATGGATTAGGACGGGTCTTCACAGAAATAACTAGAAAACGATACGATTAAGTTAATCGTCTAGAAAGCTTTTCAGTTTACGGAACTTAGAAAAACGACAAAATAATTATTTTTAATAATTATTGACTTTACGAAGAACTTATTTAATTTATTATTTATTTAGTAAATTAAACCCGGTGATTTCGTTTCAACGACTATTTAACGTTCCGAGACCCGGTACGGTTAACGGCACTCGAAACGGACCACGCGCGTACAAGCTATTAGTCAAAACGAGCCCAATGACCCCCCTAGGAGGGCCATCGGCCGAACCCCCTTAGTAGGTATCCTTATGGACTTAACTTGGGCTACAAGGTCACTAGTTATCTTAAATTAGGCCCTAACTCTAGAATATAAATAGAAGTAAACACCCACACTTATTCCTAAACCTAAAATCAATCGACTGGTAGCCTCTTCTCCCTCCCCTCGTGCTCGTCGACCTCAGCCCCCAAGAACACACACACCAAAACTCAAAATTAGAAGAAAGCTTAAGCATAAACGTTGTTCCTATCGTCGTTCTCTATGCGTACATACTAGCAATTCGTGTTTTTAAGGTATAATTGAAAAACCTAATTTTATTAGACCAGTTTTTTATTTTATTTTATCAATTTCATAGTGTAATCAAGTCTAGTGCTCAATTGATGATGTATAGAGTTGTCATTTATCGTTTAATTGCTCGATTGTTGTTGATTGCATGATTCACGAATTTGTATGCCATGGATATGATCAAATTGGTTTATATACTGATCTTGTATGTTATCTATATGGATAGGCGTCGAAAAATTAATAAGTATGGACTTTGATTTCCCTTGATTTCGTTATCGTATGCTCAAGATATGCTATATTGAAGTTTTGATTAGGGTTTACATGTAATCCGAATTTTTTGATTTATGTACATTGTGATTTAGCTATTGAAATATGTATCATTATATTCCTTGTGAAAAATCATGCATGTTGGACTTAAGATTTGCTTCAGAAGCTTTTGTGATGCTCTCGGTGCGTCAAAACGAAGATTCATGTTTTAAAGAGAGCTGAAACTGTTTTCGAATGTGAAAGAAAATGTCTAGAGTGAACTAGAACTTAATTGAGGCTTTGATCTTCTAGATTATGTTAGTTTATATGTTCCTTGATGTATTTCATTTGCATGCTAACTTCTGAAAACGTGATTTGCCATGAGTTATAAGCTTGACCAAATGATATGTCTGTTTGTTGACTAAAACTGAAGGGTCTTAAAGATTGGCTAATATGTACAAATTGGCTAAATTAATATCTTTGATTATTTTATCACTAAAACTTTGAGATGTTTGGAGTAAGCTCCAATTTTCTGTTCATCAAAATCTAATGATACCGCAACTCGCATGCGCATTCTATACGTATGCGGGCGCTCGCTAGCATGCGTATGCGTGTACTTTGTATGCGGTATGCGGCATGCGGTGTTGTATCGAATGCCTTTGTTCCCGGTACGGCGATTACTTGGTCATCACGTTGATATCTTTTCCATAATTACATCCGTGATTCGGGGGAGTTTGTTATGGAAGAGATTACCATTATCTTGGATGATTCTAGAATTAGAGTTTGCCTATATATACTAACCCTAATTATCATTCTAAGGAGGATCACGTTACGTAACCATTGTCTACTACACATCTCACGTAACAAGCATCATCTTTCATCTTCTCAAGGTTTATAGGTTAGTTCCTTATTAACTAGCACCTACAACCCTACATGGGGCCTTCTGATCAACGACCATTCTCGAAGGTGGACTTAATCACTTAGCCACCCCGCCGACATCATCATGTCAGCCAAGGTTATTCACGGTAGCCGGACCGGAGAGCCAAGTTCTAAGATCCTTAAACCCCCCTTAGCTTATTGAACAGGCATATTGACCCTATGGAAAATATATACATGATCAAGTGGTGCTTTCATTGAGAGCCGAATTAATTCAAGACATGTTTAATTGTTTTTTCTTTTAAAAAGTTTTGAATTATAAGGCTCATTATTCACAAAATTTTTGAATTTTTTTTGTCTCTTTTACAGTATCATGACTTCCGGGGACTCATCGGAACGTACTCAAATAGACAATCAAAACACGTCGTCTGGTAATCAGCATATGCAAGCTATGACTATGGGGGCGGGATATACGCCTTACCCTCCACCAGTGTCCGGCGAGCCTTTCCAAAGGTACAAGCCGATATATCCGGATGGAATTACACCGTCAAGGGCAAGCTCACCAGTCATAACCACGCGGCTGGATTTTTCCTCGGTGGATCCAAGGGTCATCTTGGTAGGCGCTAGCGGTGAAACAGTAGGTCCGTATGTGGTATGCTGCGGCCAGGTACCTATTTACAGTACCACAGTTTCAATCCCTCTGCAGACGCAGAGTGTTCAACAAAATTCGTCGTTTACACCATTGCAACCTTGGCAACCGCCACTTCCAGTATCGCAATTTCTGACTCCTGCGGATGTGCAGGCATTACTTAATAGTTGGGGGTTTGGTGTCATTCCAGATGCAAACTCTCATTGGACGCCAATCATTGCGCAACAGCAAAGTACTGCGCATGCAGTTGGGCTCTTAACGGCATATCCTCAGGTGTCGCAAGCATCTGTGCCATAGGTTTCGGCACCTTTTTAGCTACCCGTATACTCTGCGCTGTCAAGCCTGCCTTCTTTTCTAAAGCAGCAGCCTTGGCTATATCCGCACACGCCGGGGCAACCTTGGCAAAATATTCAGGGGCAGGCGAATCTCGCAAGCCAATTTATGCAGGCGGCACCTCCTGACATGGTCCACTTATTTTCGCAACCTGATTTTGTTCAGGATATGATGAAGCATTTCTTCACAGGACTCAAAGGGGATCCTGTTAAACCGCCCTTTGAGCTACCAACTACTTTTGACAAGTTTCCTCCGCATATAACCGCGTATCCGTTTCCATCAGCACCAAAGATACCTCACACGCTAGGTACCTACAATGGCTTGACTGACCCAGATGATTTCCTGCAGCGTTTCGAAGGCGCGATGCGCACCCAAGGGTGGGTTGATCCAGTTGCATGTCAGATATTTCCCATGACGTTGCAGGGCATTGCGCGTGAACGGTTCAATAAACTTCCAGCGGGTAGCATATCCGGGTTCATGGATTTGCGTATGAAGTTCTTCCTGCAGTATCAAAATCAACGGCCGTTCAAACGCACTCACATTGAATGTCACGATATTGTGCAGAAACCCAAGGAATCTTTGGGAGAATTTCTCACGAGATATACTAATGAGTGCTTGCGCATACCGGACCTAAAGCCAGAACAGCAGATTTCTGGGCTGATACATGGTATAAGTGCAGAGCGTCATCCAACGCTGGTAAGGCATCTGCGCCATACAGTGCCAACAACTTATGCTGAAGCGCTTAATGAATGCCATGATTATATGCGGAGTGGCGAAGATAATGATATTCCAACAGCTAGCTCACGCAACGAAAGGAAAGACGATGATGATCGTTCACGCGATCAAAATCGCGGTAACAGCTCTCGTGGAAGATACCCTAGTGGTGGACCTATAAGAAATGATAAAGGGCGAGCAAGTGGTGGTTTTCGAAACAATAATCAGCGCGGTATTAATAATCAGAATTATGCGCTACTCAAAAGCTTGTCTAAAACACCAAAAGAAATTTTGGCAACCGAACCAGTATGCGCAACCTTTGCTGTTCCAACTCTGCTGATAGAATTTGGCAAGCGGGATAAAACAAAATACTACGAGTTCCATGACGATCACGGCCATGACACCAATCGGTGTAAAAATTTAATGGAGCGAGTGCTGGAAGCGCTACGCGTAGGAAAATTAGATCATCTCAAGCCGCCAAAGGAAGATAAGGGAAAGGCCGCAGAAGAGAGTTCAAAAGCCAAAACGTTCGCATGGCAAAAAACAGATAAAGCTAAAAGCGCCAATGTAACCATCAATATAGTTGACGCAGACAAGGTCGGCCAGCGAAGGAAATTCAACGACTACCAGGATTGGGAGCTCATTCCAATTTAATTCCCTCCCGTAATGTAGATCGACACAGTTAACGAGCCTATTATCATCAAGTGTCACATTCCTAATTGCGGAATACAGATCAAACGCATGCATGTTGACACCAGGAGTGGCGTCGACATTATGTATGAGCATTGCTATCGTTTCCTTCCTGCAGAAGTTAAAGCGCAGTTATGCCAGCCCGATATTACGCTATCAGGGTTCTCTGGAGAAAGCTCATGGCCGCTAGGCCGGGTAGAGCTAATAATAGAGCTTGCGGACGATAAGAATCCGCAGTTGGTCAGACACGAGTTAGTTGACTTTTATGTGGTTCGTTCGACTTCGCGTTACAATGCGCTACTAGGGAGAAATTTCATACGACGTTTTAATATTATACCATTGGTAGTGCATGGCTTGATTAAGTTTCCTACAATGGGAGGAATTGCCACGATTGCGTCACATCAAACAACCGAGTTATGTGGTTCAGTTGTGCCTGTAAACATTCCCAGCATGGGAGAACAACGTGCAAGCAGTACGGTCATAGCTAACCGTTTGCACCCGGATAAGCATATCAAAATCGGCACAGGCTTGTAAGCCGAAACTAAGGCTAAGTTGCATGGAATATTATCCGCAAACGCAGATGTTTTCGCATGGGAAGAATCAGACATGACTGGGGTTCCGCGTGATATTGCGGAACATAAGTTGAATGTTAATCCATCACTCACACCCGTTGGACAAAAGAAGCGGCATATGGCTCTTGAGCGCAGTGATTGGTTATGCACTGAAGTAGATAACCTTGTCAAAGCAAACATTTTGCGAGAAGTACGGTATCAGACATGGGTTGCTAATCCTGTATTGGTGAAAAAGGCTGACAGAAATTGGTGAATGTGTGTCAATTTTAAAGACATCAATAAAGCGTGCCCCAGGGACAACTACCCTCTCCCAGAGATAGACTGGAAGGTAGAATCATTATCAAGTTTTCGGTACAAGTGTTTTCTGGATGCGTACAAGGGTTATCACCAAATCTTAATGGCTGCGGAAGATGAGGACAAAACTGCTTTTCATACACCGTAGGGTATTTATTGTTTCACGAAGATTCCTTTCGGATTAAAGAACGCAGGCGCAACCTATCAGCACGTAATTGACGCAGCCTTCAAGCACCAAATTGGTAGGAATCTTGAAGCATACTTCGATGATTTGGTAATTAAAAGTAACACCGAAGAAGAAATGCTCGCAGACATCCTAGAAACGTTTGCGTCTCTACGCAGGATCAACATGAAGCTTAACCCGCTCAAATGTAGTTTTGGGGAAGAGGAAGGCAAGTTTCTAGGTCATGTGGTGACGCCGCGGGGAATAAAGGCAAATCCCAAAAAGATTGAGGCCATTGATAGTTTACCATCTCCAAGAACAAAGAAAGATGTGCAGAGTCTAATTGGAAAGCTCGCGGCAATTACGCGGTTTCTGTCGAAAGCCGCAGAAAGGCAGCTGCCATTCTTCAATACTTTGAAGAATTGTTTAAAGAAAAAAGATTTCGCATGGACTCAGGAAGTAGAATCAGCTTTTCAGGAGATGAAGAAGGTGCTCGCTGAGTTACCAGCACTCACCGCGCCGGTATCAGGAGAAACGCTTACACTGTACCTTGCGGCATCGAAAGAAGCTATCAGCTCGGTTCTTATCGCAGATCGCGGAAAGGTAATCAATTCTCTTTTACTTATATGAATTATTTATTTCGTGGACAAGTAACGTTGAGGTTTTCTCAGACGCAAATGCCGGTCTACTTCGTAAGCAAGACGTTAACAGCAAGCGAAGTAAACTATACACCAATAGAAAAGCTAGTATATGCGCTAGTCCACACGGCGCGGCATTTGCGCCGGTACTTTCAAGCACATCCAATTTTGGTTCTAACTGATCAACCGATCAAGTATGTTGGTAAATACCTAATTTGCGGCAATGTCCGGGGCTACCGCATTGCCTAACGCAATCATTTTTCTTTCAGGTGCTATATAAGCCTGAGATTTCTGGCCGAATGGCTAAATGGGCAGTTGAGTTAGGAGAACACGAAATAAATTTTTCTTCGCGAAGCGCGGTTAAGGGTCAAATACTTGCGGATTACCTAACATAATTGCCTGCGGATGTTGAGGTATCGGCTGAGCAGCAGGATGCGCCTGCACCACCCTTGTCATAATGGGAGTTATATACCGATGGTGCCTGCAGCGCAGCTGGCGCAGGTGCAGGTGTAATTTTATCTGGCCCAGATGGAGAAGAGCAAACAAATGCATTGCAGTTCAATTTCGCTGTTACGAACAACGAAGCAGAATATGAGGCTTTGTTAGCAGGTATGCGTATTGCGCATAAATTAAATGTTAAAATTATGCACGCTTATGTGGATTCAAAGCTAGTATGCAGTCAAGTCAGCGGAGACTTTAAAGCGCATGACATAGCCATGCAGCAATATTTATCGCTTGTTCATAACCTCGCTGATCAGTTTGAGGCTTTTCAAATCTCCCACGTAATGTGGGGGCAAAATAAGAAGGCGGATACGCTTAGCAAATTGGCTGCTTTGGCCTTTGATCAACTGGGGAAGAAAGTTCTTATAGAAGAACTACATGCGAAGTCTATTGTTATGATGCCTTTAGTGGCACCTGTTGAGGAATCCAGCTCGACGTGGATGACACCCATCATTGCTTTTCTAAGAGATGGTACCTCACCTGCGGATTCCGTTGATGCAAAGATAGTCCGCACTAAGGCACCACTGTACGCCCTTGAGGGTGAGGTCCTATATCGAAAAAATTATTTAGGGCCGCATTTAAGGTGCATTGGCCCAAAAGAGGCAGAGGAAGTTATACGCGAGGTGCATGAGGGTGCATACGCTCTTCATTCGGGGCACAGGTCTATTGTGTCAAAAATTATGCGGCTAGGTTATTATTGGCCCACTATGTAGCAGATACTGCGCGAATAGTTAAAAAATGATCCCAGTCTCGTCACCATGGCCATTCTACAAATGGGCAATTGACATAGTCGGACCATTTCCGAAAGGCCGAGGTAATATTGTCATTTATTTTACACCATATGCTACTTACGTCAGTATCTTACGCATACTCTGCACAAGCAGGAAACATCAAATTCTTGATTGTTGCAATTAACTATTTCACGAAGTGGGTTGAAGCACGATCACTAGCAACAATTTCAGAAAAAAGGGTGCAAAATTTTGTATGGGAGGACATTGTTTGTCGATTCGGCATACCAAACGAAATCGTTAGTGATAACGGTACGCAGTTTGCGGGGGATCCTTTTCGCAGTTGGTGCGTGGATCTTAATATTAAGCAAACTTTTACATCCGTTGTGTATCCGCAGGCGAATGGCCAGTGCGAAGTCACTAACCGGGATATAGTAGCTGGAATCAAAGCTAGATTGGGTCATGGTCGCATTGGTTGGGTGGACGAACTACCAAAGGTTTTATGGGCACATAGAACAACACCCAAAGCAAGCACTGGTGAGACTCCGTTTAGTTTGGTCTATGGGTCAGAAGCTGTTGTACCTGCAGAGATTGGGGTACCAACATTCCGCATACAGAATTTCGACGAGCAGAATAACTCAGAAGCTTTGTGGGAAAATCTTAATTTGTTGGAAGAATGCAGACTTTCTGCGGTGATAAATGAAGCCAATAATAAGTAGAAAATTGCAAAGTACTACAATCATCGTGTGCATTCATGCTCTTATAAGTGCTGGGACTTAGTTTGGCATCAGAATGATGTGAGTCATGCGGAAGATACTGGGAAGTTGGGCCCCCATTGGGAAGGTCCATACAAGGTAGTGGGAGCAAGCAACACCGGGGCATACCATCTCGCGACATTAGATGGGAAACCTGTGAAACGCACTTGGCACGTGACATTGTTAAAAAAATGTTACATGTAGCTGGTTGGACCTGATCAATCCAAATATTTTAGCACATTATTTTTTCCTATGTACTTTCCGTCCGTTTAGATGTGTCGCGGTTGTAAACATGATTAATGCCAATTAAAATATTTACTCGCGCATATTTTTGTTGTATATATCTTTCTTTTTTGTATGTGGTTCCTGCCTACTTAAGGGGTGTCCTCTAGCCCCCGTGCGGCAGAAGCTTGTTTGGTTACAAGGCTAGACATTAACGGCAGGTAAAGGGAACTGGTTTTCCCCTAACCAAGCACCACGCAGACTAGATGGCTGCCAAGTCGACTTAAAAATACAAGCATTGGTTTGCTTGTGCGTAATTACTCTCTCATTAGTTTGTTTGAGGAACTCTTAAGTATAAAAGCATTGGTTTGTTTTTAGTTGCGTTGCTTACCATACAGCTAAAGTGCACCTCTAGCGCATGACAAAGCAATAACGTAGTAGCTTTTGAGTCTAAACTGTTAAAGGTAAAATTGCTAAAGTATTGGTTTATTTTACGCAGTACCTGCGTATGCGCATGAGTTTTGGTTAACTATGCGCATGGGCATGCGGTTCATCCTTTGTTTTGATTCGCGATATATAAACAATTAATACATAACGCATGCATAACAAAATAATATATAATACAGCTAAGTTATTACAAATAATAATTGTTTCAAATGCCTGCCCAACACGGGACTTAGGGCTCAAAAATTGTACTTACAATTGCCTGCCTAAGCATAGGACTTACGGTGCAAACGGTTAAGTGCTCAACCTAAAAATCTTCCTTAAGAAACCCATCAACTGATACATTGGGATCCGCAGCGAAAGCGTCTATTAAGGGGATCGGGATAGACTGGATGGCCTGCTCAGCTTCAAGGAGCGCCTCAGCTGTATCTTCCTTCAAGTATTTCTGTACAATCTGGGGGTATGGTAGCGTAAGGTTACATCCTTTAATCACCTCGAGCATCACCTTATTGCGGTCATGCTCCTTCACCGCATCGACATAGGCATTAAACTTTACAGACACGGGGTCCGAGTCCATTACCTTTTGCGCAATGGTGGGGAGGGAGGTGCGAAGCTTCAACAAGTCCAACTCGGCCAGCTCGCGGCCAGTTACCGCGTCATCCTTCTATCGGCTGACCCTGTCTAGGTCAGGCCGCAAACGTTCCGCTTCACCTTTGGCCTGATCAACGACCCCCATCAGCTCTTGATTTTTCTTCCTTTTCGTAATCAAGGAAGTTTTCATTTCATCCGCAGACGCGTCGGCAGCCTAATGGTACCGGATTATACTGTGCTAACGGCGGATATTGCTTAATTAACAAATCTATATGTTTCTGCTCAATAATAGACACTACACTATCTACAAACGTTTCGTTAGCCTTTGTCATTTAATAAGGATGATCGGAGAATAACTAACCTTTTAAAGTTGTCCGGAGTATTTGGGATTTGATCGGAGTGAAATTTGCAGCGTATCGGAGAAGCTTGAGTCAGAAAATAGAAATGTGAGTGAATCCGGCCTATTTACAGTGAAGATTGGGAGTCATGGGGTGAAACGGTTTCATCGTGGCTGTACACGTGTAACACAATCAACGATCGACATTTTTTGCACGCGCGTGGATGTCAGTTTGATGTGCCCAATGTTGAGCGCGTGGCTCACACGCGCCTGCCAACTGCCACTTTATGTCTTGTCAGCCGAATGGGCTTCTGCGATAGTGACAGGCATTTAATGACCTCGAGATGCACGCGGAAAATTTAATGCTAGCCGTTTTCTTGTTTTTCTTTTTCGCTTAATAGTTTGATATCATATGTCTTGCGTCATATAATATCAAACTGGCGGGACATAATGATATCGCAACCCGCATGTGCATTCTATACGTATGCGGGTGCTCGCTAGCATGCGTATGCGTGTACTTTGTATGCGGTATGTGGCATGCGATGTTGTATCGAATGCCTTTGTTCCCGGTACGGCGATTACTTGGTCATCACATTGATATCTTTTCCATAATTACATCAGTGATTCGGGGGAGTTTGTTATGGAAGAGATTACCATTATCTTGGATGATTCTAGAATTAGGGTTTGCCTATATATACTAACCCTAATTATCATTCTAAGGAGGATCACGTTACGTAACCATTGTCTGCTACACATCTCACATAACAAGCATCATCTTTCATCTTCTCAAGGTTTTACAGGTTAGTTCCTTATTAACTAGCACCTATAACCTTACATGAGGCCTTCTGATTAATGACCATTATCAAAGGTGGACTTAATCACTTGGCTACCCAGTCGACATCATCATGTCAGCCAGGGTTATTCACGGTAGTCGAACCGGAGAGCAAAGTTCTAAGATCCTTAAACCCCCCTTAGCTTATTGAACAGGCATATTGACCCTATGGAAAATATATGCATGATCAAAATCTAATTTCAATATTTTATGAGAAATGTTTCAAAACTGATGCGCGTGCAAAATCTGATTTGGTAAACTGTAACTAGACCTTTTTTGAAACCCGACTTGTAGACGTCGTATGAGGCTCGAGTTAGACTTTTTGGAATCGATTTTGAGTCTAGTTGTGATCTAGAGTTTTCCATGTTTTCATGAATTATGTGCTAAGAGTTATACTCAATTCTTTCTATGATGCGCGTATTTTAAGGACATGCGATAAACTACGAATGTGCAAATTGTTGAACTATGAGCTGTAACGTGTTACTTGACTTAGGAATGACATGTTGACCATGATTTCATGACCTACTGTGATGTTTTACTTTAGTTGACCACTTTGATCGAGTTGACTTTAGTTGACTTTAGTTGACTTGCTTGGACTAGTTGACTTTTACATGCATATTGAGTCAGTCTGAGCACTAGGACTTTGCGTACACTATGGGTTGACATAGTGTGACCTATATGTATACTTAAGATGACCTATTTGACTAGGTTGCATTGTTCGGTCGTGATTGTTCAACTACTGTACGGTTTTACTAAGAAATTTCAGTGCTTTTGCTAAGGTGAGTCTACAGTCCCATTTTCTTTAACATTTTTGGGATGAGATACATGATGCTTTTGATACTATTTCTTAAATTGTTTTTACAACTATTTTACATATTAGGCACGAGTAACATAAACATATACATATGAGTTCAGATCAGAAATCCCTTAGCTTGATTATATTAATTACTTTAAGTAAGCTCGGCTTATAGGGACGGTACCATTAGGTTTGACAAACCTCGCCTCAACCTACAAGGTTCTTATTTTGTTGTTACTTGTATGTAACAGACTGAAACCCGAGCTAGTTGTAAGTGGACTATTTTTGCCCTTAGGGTTCGTGCTTAGTCTTAAGTGCTTTTTATTTTAATTATTTTATTATTGTTTTAATATAATTGTGTTGTGACCAGTTTGTGACAAGGGTCCCAGAACAGGTTTGTTTATTTTAATTGGACCTCGTTTAGGTTACCTAATCTTGTGCAAAAGATATCAGATAACTGGTAAATACCCGTGTGTTGTAGGGTATGAGGTTTTAACCCCAAATTAAGTGTGAGACCAGCTAATTTCCTCTCAATTGCTCCTGAACCTTCCTCTCACTCACTCTCACCTAACTTCACCTCCTTCAAACAACCCTAAATCATTTGATCTCGCATTAAAGCTTGATTTTGGTGTCAAATCGTTCCTTATGTTGTTGTGATTCTAACAAGGTAAAGTTTATCTGATTTCGTGATCAAATCAGTGTCAAAATGGGTGTTTTAGTCAAGTTTTATGAAAGTGGGTTTTGATGTCCAAATTGGTTCAATCTGTTGTTGTTTGTGCATAAAAGTTGTGGGTTTATGTTTCTAAATGTTTAGTGTAAAAGATGTAACCTGTTTTGAGGTCAAAAACGTGTCCAAAGTTGAGATTTGGTGATTTTGAGTTGAAACCCGTCACTTTGCTGCTGTTGCAGCTGATGAACTACCTTCGGCCGATGGTCGTTGACCATCGACCGATGGTGAGGGTCGATTAGCCGGTGGACAAGACCATCGACCGATGGTGTGAGATTCTGACCAGCTGATGTAATTTTGACGATCGACCGATTGTGGGAGACCATCGACCGATGGTGTGTTGACGATCGGCCAATGGATGGGACCATCGACCGATGGTCTTAGACAGTGAAATTTTTACTAAGTGTTGATTTATAGCTGTTATGTTGTCCGCGTGTTTTTATGATTTTCAGGATGTAAATTCTGAAAGTGCATAAGCGTTAAGCATGAAAATTTTAGCGGACGCAAATTTTTACTAATTTGCTATAATTCGCTGTCAGTGTGTCTAATCTTGATGGGAACACTATTCTAACTTGGTTTTTGCTGTTCTCGGGAGATAAGGACAAGGAGGAAGCTCAGAAATAATAACTGAGCAGTTGCTGGTAATTGGTGAGTGGGTCTATCTACGGATAGAGTTTAAGTAGCATATCATGCTACTGTGGTTGACTCTTTTACCATGCATAGTGTAGGAATTGCTATGTTAGAATAATATCGTTTGCCTGATGTTGTATGTGAATTATGTGTACACTGTGTGAATGACACCAGTCGGGCCTAGGGAGACTGGGGACTCGAGACCATGCCTAGGAGAGGTTAGAGTCCGTATGAGGTCAACCGTGCCTAGGGGAGGTTGGGTCCATAGGCTACTGATTGTGAAGTATAGTGTGAATGATGCACCCCCTGCATTTGGATACCTATACTGTGAATTGAGTAGCAGGGACTATCGGTAGACTCAGGCTCGATCAGCTGGGAGTCGTGTGCTCGTACAAGCCGCTGATCCTCGTATTGTCTTATTGTATGCTAGCTGGTAGTTAGCAGGTGTTGTTGTTAGTAGATAGCTTGTGTGTGGCAAAAGCTATATCTGTTAGATAGATTCCATTCACTTAGCGGTGTGCTAATCCCCCACATATTCTCCCCTTGCAGGTTTAGGTACTGCTAGTCGGGATGGGTGCTATTGCAGAAGACATGTTTGACAACCCAACTCTGATGTGGACTTTTGTATAAATAATGTTTTGTAATAACGTAACACCGTTGTGTAAACTTAAACTTAATTTCACGGATTAATGTAATGACGTGTCTTGTGTTGTGTTTTTAAAAAAAAATAGCCGGTGTTACAAGTTGGTATCAGAGCATGGTTTGGCAGCAAGTACGTGTGCGTATTTTGTTCCCAAACCCTGAGGCAAGTCAAACATGTCTGTGGGAGTGGGGGGCTAAGTGAAAATAGGATATATGTGTGTGTTAGTTGTGAATGAACTAACTATTATCCACTAAGCTTTTGTGTGAGCTGTTTTGTAGCACAGGTATGGCTGATAGAAACGCAACTGATCCATCCAACCCCGGAACATTCAGAGCACCAGAAGAGGGTGTTGAGTCAGATAAGGATCAGAATATTTACATCCTTCAGTTAGAAAGCAAGCTAAAAGAGGCTGAAGACAAAATTAATGAGCTTGAATTAGCGAGGCATTCTGGGAATAATGATACACCACCTGGTTTCCCAACCGCGCAATCCCAAACGATACCCAATGTGCACCAGAACCAATTTCAGAATCAAATACCTAACCAATACTATATGCCACCGCAAAACACTTTTACTTACCAAAATCCCATGATGATGAACCCATACCAAATGCAAATGTTTCATCAACCTTACATGCAACCACCCAAAAGATGTACTTATAAGAACTTCCGTGATTGCAAACCCTCCGAGTTTTCTGGAAGTACTGATCCGACTGTAACTCTCAATTGGTTGCGAGAAATTGAAAGGGTATTTGAAGCGTGTCAGTGTGAACTTGAGCTGAAAGTAACATATGCTAGTCGACTGTTGAAAGGTAGGGCTATGATTTGGTGGGATTCCTTGATTTCCAGTATACCGAAAGAACAAGTGAGTATGATCACTTGGGAGCAGTTTCATGGGAAGGTGTGTTAACAGTATTGTGATGACCCGAAAATTTTTGACTTATTTAAACCAATTCTCTATACGATTTATTATTTTAACACGCTAAACAAAGTCTGTTAGATTGAGTCTCAAAATTTTAGAACTGTTTCATATATACAATTACCTTTGATTACTCTCGACGATTCATGAACAATTATATGTATGTATATATATATGTACAAGTAAAAACGACTTTCCTACAGTAAAACCCTATTTGCTACAGTAAAAATTACTTTGCTACAGTAAAACACAATTTGCTACAGTAAAACACTATTTGCTACAGTGAAACCGTATTTGCTACAGTGCTACAGTGAAACACTATTTGCTACAGTGAAACACTATTTGCTACAGTAACACTATTTGCTACAGTACACTATTTGCTACAGTAAACACTATTTGATGTCGACGAACTAGCAAACAAAAACAGAAAAGGCGGCCATGCGATCGCATGGCAAAAACACTGAAAACTCATGCGATCGCATGAGCTACTGTAAATCGAAAAGTACTATAAAAGGTCAGTTTTGCTCGACGATTTTTTTTTCATTCTGTACTTAAAATTTATATTTATAATTTAATTATAATTTTAATTTTAAGTTTAATAATAATAAAGTATATTCGAGGGTATTTTTAATTCGGGTTTCAAACCGTTTTAAAATAAGAAAATATTGGGTATTGTGCGGGGTATTGTTCTTGAATCCAAGGCCAACCATACATTCGTCTACCATCATTACGTCTACGCAATTTGCCAACAATATTGAGTCTCAATATTGAACTGTGAGTTATAGTCTCCCTTTTTAAATACTTTAAATATTTTTGGGCTGAGAATATATGCAATTTATTTTAAACGCGATAAGACACAAGTACATACTAAATTCTACACTGAGTTAAACCGAAAATCCCTTAGCTTTGGTAACTAGTAGCTGCCAGTACATAGGATATGGACTGGTGGGCGCGAATAATTGTATATGGATCCATAGGGCTTGACATCCCCGTCCGAGCTAGAGCACTAGCCTTTTAACGGACGTATGTTATTTGAGTTTAAGACACGTTGGTTTACGTGTATTAAAACGAATGGGGTAATTATCACTATAGCGTTAAGTTTAGTTACCAGGGCGCTCTGTTACGTAGAATCTATTGATAAACTTTTGATGAAATCTTGTGGTCTATCTTTATATATGTTTATGACTCGAGCAATTAAACCTATAACTCACCAACATTCGTGTTGACTTTTTAGCATGTTTTATTCTCAGGTCCTTAGAATGCTTCCGCTGTGATGTGCTTGTTGCCTGCATGGAGTCTCTCATGCTTTGTACAAAGTTTATTGCATTCAAAATAAAACTGCGTTGTGTAATAAATAATTGGACTGTGATGTCAACCTGTAAATTAAAGACTTATGTATTTCGGGGTTTTGCTTATACCTAAGCACTCGCCCACATGTTTATAACTTTCTATGTTTAGAAAGTCACTTATTTTAACGAATGCAATATTTTATCAAAACGTATCATATAGAGGTCAAAACCTCACTGTGGAATCAATGATTAACGTGCCGCGTCAATAGCGATTTTGACGGGTCGTTACAGTTGGTATCCGAGCTTGAGGTCATAGGGAACCAGAAATTACATTATTGTGTTTAACTGGTAATTGTTAGGATGCATTAGTGAGTCTGGACTTTGACCATATCTGTTTTTCCTGATTTTTGCTTATTATTTGGTCAAAAACATTATATGTGATATATTTATATGCTAACGTAATTGTTGTTTCAATTATGTGATAGATGACTTCTTCTAATCCTATCATTTTGTACGACTCGGAATCGGACACTGAATCTATTCTATCCACAACTGAAAAGGGCGTTCCAATACCTATTAAAGAAGAAATTGTGTTAGCCGGGGAATCTCAACTCCCGGTAAACCCAGAGGAGGTTCCAGCTCCACCCAGCTTTAGTTTTCCGGAGCCACAGTATCGTTGGCATGGACCCATGATCCCTGGACTAAAAGAGGATCGTCCATTTCTAAACAAATATGGACATTGGTCCAGATATACCGCCGACGGGCGGGTTGTGCCGATTACGCCTGGCAGATTTCGGTTCATGACCACCGGTACATATTCTTGCAGTTCGTCATCATATTCTCCTACACATGACTCAGACAATTCGTCATCAGACGAGATCAGTAAGGAGGAGGATTTCGCTAATGAAATAAAAGAGATCACTAAGGAGAAATTCCAACTTGCTATAGATAATAAAAACAACCACAATAATAAAATGTCCTTAATTATTAAAAAAGAACAGGACCATTCGATCCGTAACCACCCTTATTGTATTAAACCCACTGAGGCAACGGGTACCTCAAAACCCCAACTAAAAATAAAATACACTGCCAGAATGTCTGTCGGACCATGTGCACACAAACAATTGGCAGAGAGAACCAAATGGGAAGAAGTTTCTGATAGTTCTGAATGAACGACCTCGCAACCATAAATCTTCCATGCGCTATTTTTTTGCTTATGTGTGCTACTCTATCTTGTTATGTAAAATAAGCATATGTAAAATATCAGTATTGTATGGTATTGTATTATTTTGGTTTATTAATAATAAATGCATGGAATGATTATTTGTATTATTACTACTTCTTATTATTATTATTATTACATAATAATGTAGTAACTCGCTATAATTTTTTATAGTGGAATATTATTAGGATTTTAGTAGTTAATTCCTTGTACTAGCTATTATGTATGAACTTAACGGGTAGGTAATACCCTAGAAATAATTATAAAATGCTAATAAGAAGAAAAGGCTTTTATAATAATTGGTTCATATTATTAATATGCTACGATTAACTATTGACAACTCATTTTACCTATAATATTCTATATGATTAAATTATATCTGTTGTGTTTATTGAAGAAACATGTCTCAAATGTCGGATGCTGAGTTTGAGCAACTAGTCGAGAAACGTGTGAATGAAAGAATTGCTGCAACCGAAGCAGCAAAAGCAACAGCCGAAGCAGCAGCCAAAGCAGCAGCCATAAACACAAATTCACGAAACGGATGCTCATACAAAACTTTTCAAGGATGCAAACCACAGACGTTTAGTGGAACCGAGGGACCAGTCGGTCTAACCCTATGGTTTGAAAAGATGGAGTCCGTTTTCAAAATCAGTAATTGTGCAAACGGAGACAAGTCAAAGTATGCTTCGTGCACGTTGCAAGATGGTGCACTTACTTGGTGGAACAATTATGCTAAAGCAGAAGGAATAGATACGGCATATGATATCTCTTTTGAAGAACTGAAAAAGATGCTAATCGAGGAGTACTGTCCTCGAAACGAGATCAGAAAAATGGAATCTGAGTTACGTAATCTGAAGGTTATCGGCGCGAATCTCAATAACTATGAAAAGCGTTTCATGGAACTAGCCTTGTTGTGTCCCGAATTGGTGCCAAACGAGAAACGAAAGATAGAAATGTATATTGACGGTTTATCGATCAATATCAAAGGAAATGTTACATCGTCCAAACCAAATACGATGCAGGAAGCCATGACAATGGCACACCAACTCATGGACCAGATCACAGAGAGTTCGATTAAGGCACCAATTACCGAAGTCAAGACAACTGAAGGAAAGAGGAAATGGGAAGACTATAAGGGCAAAAGTACTCACCTGAAGAAACAAGAAACTTTTAAAGGTAAACAAGATGGGGCAACTGCAAGTCCAAACTATAAGGGACCCCATCCGTTCTGCAAAAGATGTTACACACATCATGCAGGTTATTGTCAAGTGGTCTGTGATAAGTGCAACAAGAAAGGACATGTGGCGAAAGATTGTTATGCCACCGTTTCTGAAGTAAAGACAAAACTGACCGATGTCAAGAAATGTTTTGGATGCGGGAAGTCTGGTCACTTTATAAATCAATGCCCTGATAAGGAGAAGAACAAAGAACCCGCACGTGGGAGGGCATTTAATGTTAGTGCCAGTAAAGCACGTGAGGATCCTAATCTTGTCACGGGTACGTTTACCGTTAATAATCAACTAGCTTCTATTATGTTTGATACGGGTGCTGATAGAAGTTATATGTGTAAAGACTTTAGTTTTAAACTAAAATGTGCATCATTACCTCTAGACGATAAATATACTATTGAATTAGCTAATGGTAAACTGATAAAAGCCGATAAAATTTGCCATGGTTGCGAAATGAATCTCGCTGGTGAAACCTTCAAAATCGATTTGATACCCGTAGAATTAGGAAGTTTTGATGTAATCGTTGGCATGGACTGGATGTCCAAAACAAGAGCGGAAGTTGTTTGCGCTGAGAAAGCAATTCGCATCCCTCGTAAGGATGAAACGTCATTAATGATTTATGGGGAGAAGAGCAACTCAAAGCTGAACTTTATCAGCTGTATGAAGGCCCAGAAACTTATAAGAAAAGGTTGTTATGCTATTCTGGCACATGTAAAGAAGATCGATACTGAAGAAAGAAGCATTAATGACATGCCGGTTGTAAGAGAATATCCCAGAGTATTTCCAGAAGAATTACCGGGGCTACCTCCACATAGATGTGTAGAATTCCAGATTGATCTCATACCAGGAGCTGCACCTGTAGCCCGATCTCCATATAGACTTGCACCTTCAGAAATGCAAGAATTACAAGACCAGTTGCAAGAATTATCGGACCGTGGATTTATTCGTCCTAGTTTTTCACCTTGGGGTGCTCCTATTCTGTTCGTCAAGAAGAAGGATGGATCTACGAGAATGTGCATAGATTACCGAGAATTAAACAAATTAACGATCAAGAATCGGTACCCATTACCGAGGATTGATGATTTGTTTGATCAATTGCAAGGATCAAGTGTTTATTCCAAGATTGATCTACGCTCCGGGTATCATCAGCTGAGAGTGAAGGAAGAAGATGTTCCTAAAACCGCGTTCAGAACCCGTTACAGTCACTATGAATTTCTAGTCATGCCTTTTGGATTGACTAATGCTCCAGCAGTATTCATGGATCTAATGAATCGCATCTGTAGACCGTATTTAGACAAATTTGTCATTGTTTTTATCGACGACATATTGATTTACTCGAAGAACAAGGAAGAACATGAGCAACACTTAAGACTGGTACTAGAGATACTCAAGAAAGAAGAATTGTACGCAAAATTTTCGAAGTGTGATTTCTTGTTACAAGAAGTACAATTTTTGGGACATGTTGTCAGTAAACATGGAATTAAAGTTGACCCTGCCAAGATCGAAGCCATTAGTAAATGGGAAACACCGAAGACTCCAACACAAATCCGCCAATTCTTAGGTCTTGCTGGTTACTACCGAAGATTCATTCAAGATTTCTCTAGAATCGCCAAACCCTTAACTTCATTGACTCAAAAGGGAAAGAAGTATGATTGGTCCACGGAACAGGAATCCTCATTCCAGTTGTTAAAGAAGAAGTTAACGTCTGCACCCATTTTTGTCATTACCAGAAGGAAATGATGATTTCGTGATCTATTGTGACGCTTCGCGCCAAGGTTTAGGATGTGTATTAATGCAACGCACAAATGTTATCGCATATGCCTCACGACAACTAAAAATTCATGAAAAGAACTATACAACACACGATTTGGAACTTGGAGCTGTAGTTTTTGCACTCAAAATATGGAGACACTATCTATATGGCACCAAGTGTACAGTGTACACTGACCATAAGAGTCTTCAGCATATTTTTGATCAAAAACAACTCAATATGAGACAACGTCGCTGGGTAGAGTTGTTAAACGATTACGATTGTGAAATCCGTTACCACCCCGGAAAGGCTAATGTTGTAGCTGATGCCCTAAGTCGAAAAGAAAGAGTAAAACCTCTTAGGGTCCGAGCTTTGAATATTACAATTCGTACCGATCTCACAAAGCAAATTCAAGCAGCACAGTTAGAAGCTTTAAAAGAAGAAAATTAAAAAGGCTAAATGAGCAGAGGGTTAGAAAAACAGCTTGAGGTAAAAGCCGATGGAACCCTGTATTTTGCTGATAGGATATGGGTACCAAAATATGGTAATCTAAGGCAACTAGTACTAGATGAAGCACACAAAACGAGGTACTTAATTCACCCAGGAAACGGGAAAATGTACCACGATCTCAAGAAGTTTTATTGGTGGCCTAATATGAAGACAGAAATTGCTACTTATGTAAGCAAATGTTTGACGTGTGCAAAGGTCAAAGCTGAGCACCAAAAGCCGTCAGGATTACTGCAACAACCAGAAATTCCGCAGTGGAAATGGGAAAGAATAACTATGAATTTCATTACGAAATTGCCAAGGACTGCAAGTAGTCATGATACTATTTGGGTGATAGTTGATCGTCTAACTAAATCAGCTCACTTTCTACCAATAAAGGAGACAGACAGTATGGAGAAATTAGCACGCCTATATTTGAAGGAAGTAGTTTCCAGGCATGGTGTACCCATCTCTATCATATCTGATCGCGACACCCGATTCACATCACGTTTCTGGCAGTCATTACAAAAAGCATTGGGAACTCGATTAGATATGAGCACCGCTTATCACCCACAGACAGATGGTCAAAGTGAAAGAATAATACAAACACTGGAAGACATGTTACGGGCATGCGTGATTGACTTTGGAACCAGTTGGGATCGACACTTACCGTTGGCAGAATTTTCATACAATAACAGCTATCATACGAGCATCAACGCAGCGCCATTTGAAGCACTTTACGGTAGAAAGTGCAGATCTCCTATATGTTGGAATGAAGTAGGAGAAAGACAACTTACTGGACCAGAAATTATTCACGAAACCACCGAAAAGATCATTCAAATACAACAGCGATTGAAAACGGCCATGAGTCGCCAAAAGAGTTATGCTGATGTAAGAAGAAAACCGCTAGAATTTCAAGTGGGCGACAAAGTCATGTTGAAAGTGTCACCCTGGAAAGGCGTTGTACGATTCGGTAAACGAGGAAAGCTAAGTCCTAGGTACGTAGGACCCTTTGAAATCACCGAAAGAATTGGAACAGTTGCTTATCGATTAAAGCTACCGCAAGAACTTAGTAGTGTTCACAACACATTTCACGTGTCAAATTTGAAGAAATGTTTAGCTGAAGAGGATGTCGTAATTCCTCTTGACGAAATACGAATCAATGATAAACTCCATTTTATCGAAGAACCTGTTGAAATCATGGACCGTGAGGTCAAACAATTAAAACAAAGCAAAATACCGATAGTTAGGGTTCGTTGGAACGCAAGACGAGGACCCGAGTTTACTTGGGAACGTGAAGATCAGATGAAGCAAAAGTATCCACATTTGTTCACTGATATCGCTCATGAAACAGGTACTACTCAAAATTTCGGGACGAAATTTTCTTTAAGGGGGAGGTACTGTGATGACCCGAAAATTTTTGACTTATTTAAACCAATTCTCTATACGATTTATTATTTTAACACGCTAAACAAAGTCTGTTAGATTGAGTCTCAAAATTTTAGAACTGTTTCATATATACAATTACCTTTGATTACTCTCGACGATTCATGAACAATTATATGTATGTATATATATATATGTACAAGTAAAAACGACTTTCCTACAGTAAAACCCTATTTGCTACAGTAAAAATTACTTTGCTACAGTAAAACACAATTTGCTACAGTGAAACCGTATTTTGCTACAGTGCTACAGTGAAACACTATTTGCTACAGTGAAACACTATTTGCTACAGTACACTATTTACTACAGTAACACTATTTACTACAGTAAACACTATTTGATGTCGACGAACTAGCAAACAAAAACAGAAAAGGCGCCCATGCGATCGCATGGCAAAAACACTGAAAACTCATGCGATCGCATGAGCTACAGTAAATCGAAAAGTACTATAAAAGGTCAGTTTTGCTCGACGATTTTTTTTCATTCTGTACTTAAAATTTATATTTATAATTTAATTATAATTTTAATTTTAAGTTTAATAATAATAAAGTATATTCGAGGGTATTTTTAATTCGGGTTTCAAACCGTTTTAAAATAAGAAAATATTGGGTATTGTGCGGGGTATTGTTCTTGAATCCAAGGCCAACCATACATTCGTCTACCATCATTACGTCTACGCAATTTGCCAACAATATTGAGTCTCAATATTGAACTGTGAGTTATAGTCTCCCTTTTTAAATACTTTAAATATTTTTGGGCTGAGAATATATGCAATTTATTTTAAACGCGATAAGACACAAGTACATACTAAATTCTACACTGAGTTAAACCGAAAATCCCTTAGCTTTGGTAACTAGTAGCTGCCAGTACATAGGATATGGACTGGTGGGCGCGAATAATTGTATATGGATCCATAGGGCTTGACATCCCCGTCCGAGCTAGAGCACTAGCCTTTTAACGGACGTATGTTATTTGAGTTTAAGACACGTTGGTTTGCGTGTATTAAAACGAATGGGGTAATTATCACTATAGCGTTAAGTTTAGTTACCAGGGCGCTCTGTTACGTAGAATCTATTGATAAACTTTTGATGAAATCTTGTGGTCTATCTTTATATATGTTTATGACTCGAGCAATTAAACCTATAACTCACCAACATTCGTGTTGACTTTTTAGCATGTTTTATTCTCAGGTCCTTAGAATGCTTCCGCTGTGATGTGCTTGTTGCCTGCATGGAGTCTCTCATGCTTTGTACAAAGTTTATTGCATTCAAAATAAAACTGCGTTGCGTAATAAATAATTGGACTGTGATGTCAACCTGTAAATTAAAGACTTATGTATTTCGGGGTTTTGCTTATACCTAAGCACTCGCCCACATGTTTATAACTTTCTATGTTTAGAAAGTCACTTATTTTAACGAATGCAATATTTTATCAAAACGTATCATATAGAGGTCAAAACCTCACCGTGGAATCAATGATTAACGTGCCGCGTCAATAGCGATTTTAACGGGTCGTTACAAGTATTGTAATCCGTTTGATATGAACCAAATCAAGACTGAGTTTCTTGAAATGAAGATGACACCTCAAATGACGATCGACGAGGTAGTAGAGAAGTATATGGATAAACTGAGGTTTGTACAACAGTGGGTGCCAGACGAAGCGTCTCGTATACAGCATTTTGTTAATATCATTTTGCCAGAGTACCGAACTTTTGTTAGAACGGCTACGTCGTTGTCTCAAGCAGTTGTGATGGCTAAGATGGTAGAAAGTGATGTTCAGGCCGCCAGAAACAGAATGTTTGGTAATGTGCTACAACAAGGTGGGCAAGTATCTGGTCAGTCAGGATCTAAATCCAAGAAGTCTAGTGGGTTTAAATTGAAGGGTAAAAGTGGTCAGAGTAGTTCTGGGTCTGGATCAGGTAAAGGGAATTGGTGTCACACGTGTCGATCTTCTCATAGTGGTCAGTGTTCTGAGGCTACAAGAAGATGTTTAAAGTGTGGTGTTGTTGGGCATGAGTCTTCAGCATGTCCGTATCCGAATAGTGTGTGTTGGAGTTGTCACAAACCAGGGCATCATGCAGTTAGTTGTCTGTCGAAGAGTGGTAGTTCCAGGGCAGGGTCAGAGGCGCGTTCGGCATCAGCCGGAGGGTCAACTGCCTCGAGTGGGCAAAAAAGGAAGAACCCTCCAACAGCAGAGGCTAGAGCTTTTCAGATGTCGGTTGAGAATGCCGTGGCAACCGACGAAGTGATCACCGGTATGTTTCTAATCAACTCAATACCTGCTTGCGTATTGTTTGATTGTGGTGCCAATAGGTGTTTTATGTCCCTAGATTTCTGTGCTAAGTTGAAATTACCAGTTAATGTGTTACCCAAGCCGGTTAGTGTAGAAGTAGCCGATGGTAAGATCACACCCGTCACAACATATGTGTCTGGGGTTTGTATAGAGATCGAAGGGAAGTCTTTCCCGGTGACTTGTTTAGTGTTACCTACTCCTAGCTTTGATGTAGTATTAGGAATGGATTGGCTGAGCTCACTTAGGGCTAACATTAAGTGCGATAGGAAAATGATTACCTTTCGTTCGACCGACGGAACCCGTGTTGTGGCTCGTGGGGAGCGGGGCGGGTATAATTTTCTGTTGATAACCATGATGAAAGCGAAAAAGTCGATGGCAAAGGGTTGTGAATCATTTCTTGCATATGTGATTGATGCGAAGAAAGAAAAGAGAACAGTGGCCGATATTCCAGTAGTATAAGAATTTCCCGAAGTGTTCCCAGATGAGTTACCAGGTCTGCCGCCGGTAAGGGAAGTCGAATATAAGATTGAGTTGGTTCCTGGAACAACTCCAGTTGCAAAAGCTCCATACCAATTAGCGCCGTCTGAAATCCGTGAAATGATGTCACAGGTTCAAGAGTTATTAGATCGTGGGTTTATCCGACCGAGTTCTTCACCGTGGGGTGCTCCGGTATTGTTTGTTAAAAAGAAAGATGGGTCAATGCGTATGTGTATTGATTATCGTGAATTGAACAAAAGAACGGTGAAGAATAAGTATCCGTTACCTCGAATAGACGATTTGTTCGATCAGTTACAGGGTGCTTCGTTCTTTTCTAAGATAAACTTACGATCCGGATATCATCAGGTTCGTGTTGCTGAATCAGATATATCGAAAACAGCGTTCAGAACAAGATATGGTCATTATGAATTTCTTGTCATGCCGTTTGGATTGACGAATGCGCCAGCAGTCTTCATGGATCTAATGAATAGATTGTGTCGTCCGTTCTTAGATAAGTTTGTGATTGTGTTCATAGACGATATACTAGTGTATTCAAAGACAGAGAGTGAACATGCTGAACATCTGAGACAGGTTTTGAACTTGTTGAAACGTGAGCAACTATTTGCAAAATTTTCAAAATGTGAGTTTTGGTTACGTGAAGTGCAGTTTTTGGGTCATGTGATTTGTGCTGAAGGTATAAAGGTTGATCCGATAAAGATAGAAGCGGTAATGAATTGGAATTCTCCGAAGACTCCGACTGAGATTAAGTGTTTTCTAGGATTGGCTGGTTATTATCGCAGGTTTATCAAGGATTTTTCTAAAATAGCGGGTCCGTTGACTAAGTTGACTCGTAAAGATGTAGCCTTTCGATGGACTGATGAACAGGAAAAGGCTTTTCAGATTTTGAAACAGCTACTGTGTCAGGCACCAGTGTTAGCTTTACAGAAGGTTCAGACAACTTCGTGGTATACTGTGATACGTCATATGCTGGGTTGGGTTGTGTATTAATGCAAAGAGATAAAGTAATCGCTTACGCTTCTCGACAGTTGAAAGTTCATGAGAAGAATTATCCAGTGAATGATTTTGAAATGGCTGCAGTAGTGTTTGCTTTGAAACTGTGGAGACACTATTTGTATGGAACCGATTATGTTATTTGTACAGATCACAAGAGTTTGCAGTATATCTTCTCACAGAAAGAAATGAATATGCCACAGAGACGGTGGCAAGAGTTGATCAAAGATTATGATTGTGAAATTAAATACCATCCGGGTAAGGCAAATGTTGTTGCAGATGCTTTAAGTCGCAAAAATTCTATTGAGAATGTTAAATTCCAGCGTTTGAGTATAACTTCAGATTTGATTGACAAATTGAAAACTGTTCAAGCCATTGCTTTGGAAGATGAACATGTTAAATCGGAACTTATGACTAAACAAAAATTTGACCTAGCCGATGACTCACGTGGACTTAAAACCTTTCATGATCGTGTTTGGGTGCCTATGCTTGGAGACTTGAGGGAATTAATCTTGATAATAGCTCACAAATCCAGGTTGATAGTACATCCAGGTAGTAATAAGATGTATCATGATTTGAAAACAGTGTATTGGTAGCCGACAATGAAAACAGATATCGCTCGATATGTCGAAAAGTGTCATATTTGTGCTCAGGTGAAGGCAGAACATCAGAAACCTTATGGTTCGTTACGTCAGTTACAGATTCCAGAGTGGAAATGGGAACATATAACGATGGATTTTGTAACCAAATTACCTCAAACTCAGAAAAGACATGATATGATTTGGGTAATAGTGGATCGTCTAACTAAAAGTGCTCATTTTCTTGCTACTCGTGAAACAGCTTCGTTAAGTTAGTTAGCCGAATTGTATGTGAAAGAGATAGTTAGTCGACATGGTGTGCCGTTATCGATTGTTTCAGACAGGGATTCTAGATTTGTGTCAAATTTTTGGAATAGTCTTCAACATAATCTGGGTACTCGTGTGAATTTAAGTACAGCTTATCATCCTCAGACAGATGGTCAGAGTGAAAGAACGATACAGACTTTAGAGGATATGTTAAGGGCTTGTGTTTTAGAATACGGTGGTTCGTGGGATACACATTTGCCGTTGGTAGAATTCGCGTATAATAATTCATATCATTCGAGTATAGGGATGCCGCCCTATGAAATGTTGTACGGTCGTCGTTGCAGAACTCCGACATGTTGGTTAGAAGCCGGGGAGAAACAGTTTTCAGGTCCCGAAATTGTTCAAATGACAGCTGAAAAAGTCGCAATTGTGAGAGAAAAGTTGAAAGCCGCTAGAGATAGGCAGAAAATGTATGCTGATCCGCGTAGACGTCCGGTAACCTTTAATGTGGGTGAATGAGTGTATCTGAAAGTTTCGCCGTGGAAAGGGGTTATCAGATTCGGTAAACGTGGTAAGTTAGCACCGAGATTTATTGGTCCATTTCAGATCAGTGAAGTGTTGAATGAACAGACTGTGGTGTTAGATCTTCCGCCAGAGTTAGCTGGTATTCAAAATACATTCAACGTGTGTTATCTTCGTAAGTGTAAAGTCGACGATGAAACGCAACTTCTTCCTTTAGAAGATATAAGGTTCGATTTGAATAAGAAATTGGTGGAAGAGCCGGTCCGAGTAGTTGACCGAAAGGTGACTAAGTTGAGAAATAAAGAGATACTGATGGTATTGATCGAGTGGAAACACAGTTTGGGTTCTAATCTTACGTGGGAAACAGAAGAGTTGATGAGAAATCGCTACCCTCATTTGTTTGACCAAGACCAGATTCCGAGGACGGAATCTCCTTAAGGGGGGTGGATTTGTAACAGACTGAAACCCGGGCTAGTTGTAAGTGGACTATTTTTGCCCCTAGGGTTCGTGCTTAGTCTTAAGTGCTTTTTATTTTAATTATTTTATTAGTGTTTTAATATAATTGTGTTGTGACTAGTTTGTGACAAGGGTCCCAGAACAGGTTTGTTTATTTTAATTGGACCTCGTTTGGGTTACCTAATCTTGTGCGAAAGATATCAGATAACTGGTAAATACCCGTGTGTTGTGGGGTATGAGGTTTTAACCCCAAATTAAGTGTGAGACCAGCTAATTTCCTCTCAATTGCTCCTGAACCTTCCTCTCACTCACTCTCACCTAACTTCACCTCCTTCAAACAACCCTAAATCATTTGATCTCGAATTAAAGCTTGATTTTGGTGTCAAATCGTTCCTTATGTTGTTGTGATTCTAACAAGGTAAAGTTTATCTGATTTCGTGATTAAATCAGTGTCAAAATGGGTGTTTTAGTCAAGTTTTATGAAAGTGGGTTTTGATGTCCAAATTGGTTCAATTTGTTGTTGTTTGTGCATAAAAGTTGTGGGTTTATGTTTCTAAATGTTTAGTGTAAAAGATGTAACCTGTTTTGAGGTCAAAAACGTGTCCAAAGTTGAGATTTGGTGATTTTGGTTTGAAATCCGTCACTTTGCTGCTGTTGCAGCTGATGAACTACCTTCGGCCGATGGTCGTTGACCATCGACCGATGGTCGTTGACCATCGACCGATGGTGAGGGTCGATCGGCCGGTGGACAAGACCATCGACCGATGGTGTGAGATTCTGACCAGCTGATGTAATTTTGACGATCGACCGATTGTGGGAGACCATCGACCGATGGTGTGTTGACGATCGGCCGATGGATGGGACCATAGACCGATGGTCTTAGACAGTGAAATTTTTACTAAGTGTTGATTTATAGCTGTTATGTTGTCCGCTTGTTTTTATGATTTTCAGGATGTAAATTCTGAAAGTGCATAGGCGTTAAGCATGAAAATTTTAGCGGACGCAAATTTTTACTAATTTACTATAATTCGCTGTCAGTGTGTCTAATCTTGATGGGAACACTATTCTAACTTATTTTTGCTGTTCTCGGGAGATAAGGACAAGGAGGAAGCTCAGAAATAATAACTGAGCAGTTGCTGGTAATTGGTGAGTGGGTCTATCTACGGATAGAGTTTAAGTAGCATATCATGCTACTGTGGTTGATTCTTTTACCATGCATAGTGTAGGAATTGCTATGTTAGAATAATATCGTTTGCCTGATGTTGTATGTGAATTATGTGTACACTGTGTGAATGACACCAGTCGGGCCTAGGGAGACTGGGGACTCGAGACCGTGCCTAGGAGAGGTTAGAGTTCGTATGAGGTCAACCGTGCCTAGGGGAGGTTGGGTCCATAGGCTACTGATTGTGAAGTATAGTGTGAATGATGCACCCCCTACATTTGGATACCTATACTGTGAATTGAGTAGCAGGGACTATCGGTAGACTCAGGCCCGATCAGCTGGGAGTCGTGTGCTCGTACAAGCCGCCGATCCTCGTATTGTCTTATTGTATGCTAGCTGGTAGTTAGCAGGTGTTGTTGTTAGTAGATAGCTTGTGTGTGGAAAAAGCTATATCTGTTAGATAGATTCCATTCACTTAGCGGTGTGCTAATCCTCCACATATTCTCCCCTTGCAGGTTTAGGTACTGCTAGTCGGGATGGGTGCTGTTGCAGAAGACATGTTTGACAACCCAACTCTGATGTGGACTTTTGTATAAATAATGTTTTGTAATAACGTAACACCGTTGTGTAAACTTAAACTTAATTTCACGGATTAATGTAATGACGTGTCTTGTGTTGTGTTTATTAATAAAGTCTTCCGCTGTGTGTTTTTTAAAAAAAATAGCCGGTGTTACATTGTACACCTGATAAGTGTATGCTTAGAAAGGGTAAAGGGAAGACGTGTAGCGCTTTAGCTATCCGCGGGTTAAAGTCTTATAATCAAGTGCTCATGATAAATGTATACTTTTACGAAGCTTATCAGAAATCTCGTGGTCTAACTTATGATGAATGATACTTAAACTTTGTGTTTATAAACTTGAAACTGGACATGGTAATGTCTAAAAACAGATGAAAAAAAAGAACTTTTTGATGTCACTCACAGTTGAAACTTGACGTCACTGATTACAAACAGTTTAACACTTGGCATTTGCTGTATGCAAACTTTTGAGAACTGATTTTTGACAAATGATTTATGGAAACTGTTTTATGAAACATATGAGAACTATTTACTTAAACCTGTAGATTCACTCAACTTTATGTTGACCCGTTTTGCATGTTTTATCTCAAGTATTAGTTGTTTTCGCTGTAGAACATTGTTGTTACGTAGAAGTCAAGCCGAGCACTGGGACCAGAGTTAACATTTCGTTAATGGATTTTGATGTGGTGTTATAGTTGGTATCAGAGCTTTGGCTATAAGGAACTAGGATACATTAGTGTGTACCGTAGGGCGTATTAGTGGGTCTAGTCTATAGTCGTGTACTTAGAATGACTGTTATACACCATACTTTCACTGTTTGCTCTACTATGCTACACGTAGGGCTACATATTATATATGACATGCATATACGCATCTATACCCATAATGATATGGACTAGGACTAGATATATGATATCACAAATCACATACGTACACACAACGCGACACTTAAGAGAATTAAGTTGACTACGTTATCTTGAACTTATGGAGTAATGTCGAATGGATATGTGAGATAGAGTAATGTAATGACCGGGATTACATTACGGTAACTCATATAGAAGTTCCGACATCGCAAAATAAGAGATTAGGAGCGAGTCAAGTAGATTACTAGGATAAACACCGTTTAGAACATGAACCGTATAATCTCAAATATGTGTAGAAATTTACACTGTGCGAATTAATTGCTATTATAACCTATAAGAAGCGTGTAATCACATCACAACTCATCACTACTTGACACTGTCCGTCACCACCGAATACTACTTGACACTACGAAGACACTGCTTGAAACATACTTATCATCTCATACCACCACTCCTTAATACTTATCGTTGCTAACTACTATTCAAAGCCGCCCCTCACTGCTGGTCACGACAGATCACTACTCCATACTGCTTGTCATTACTAGTCACTATTTAATGCTACCCATTACTGCTTACCACTACTGAGTACTACTCATCACCACTAGCACCTCCACAATTTACTACCAGCTACTATGCATCACGACTCATTTTTGACATATCGTTAGAGGATGAATTCCTTGAAACAGCCTGTGCAATCCGTAGTAGATATTGTCTACTTGATGTTCGACTTTCCTATCATTCAGCCACCCGTGGCTTTGCTATTTTGCTTTCCAATACAAGTCTACCGGAAGAGGTATTCACACTTTCTCTCATAAAGTGTATTACATTCTTCTCCCCCACCGATGTGGGACAAGTCTGATGATTCACCCTGCTTTCGACATCAACTTCAATGAAGTTCATCACGAGTCTGTTTTACTCAGTAATCATAATGTTTATATACCATCAACATCTGTGCCGATATAAACTTTATCGCTAGAGAATTCTGTCACAACATTGGGAATCCAATATCTGCCTTAGACAACGTGAACCCTATGGAACTATCAACTGGGAATAAAACACATCATGACTGATGTCATTTTAGTTTAAGGAGGTCCTGCTTTAAGAAGTTTGATCATACACTCCCATCGTAAACGTCTCTCACCCGAAGCTCACCTCAAACTTTAATCAACGATTGCTCCAAATCCTTTGTAAATTATAAGCTAAGACCCATACCGTTAAGCTCATAACAACCTTCCATACCAAACAGTACTTTTTCTGACGGTTGGGGAGCCATTACAATAGAAATCTACTTGAGTAATGTTTGGAGTTAAATTATTTTACTTAAACTACCATATTTCTTTATTTGACCTTGTGGTTGGAATGGACTGGATATCTGACGACACAACTGAGGCTATTGCGACCAGAAGGCCACTCGAATTCCCCCTACCGAAGACGAATCAATGATGGTGTACGAGGAGAAGTTAAGTATACCGTTGCATTACATTAATTGCTCGAAGGTCCAGAAGTACATGAGATAAGGATGTCTCGCAATTCTGGTACATGTGAGCAAAGTTGAATCAACAGTTAAGAGACTCGAAGATGTCCCAACCGTTAGAAATTTTCCTTAAGGTCCTTCCGAGAGAATTACAATGTCTTCTACCGCATAGAGACGTAGAATTTCAGATTGACTTAATGCCGGGAGTGGCGCCTGTAGCACGTGCACCGAATAGACTTGCACCTTCAGAATTGCAAGGACTGTCTAATCGGTTACGAGAGCTTTTAGACAAAGGATTCATTCGACCAAGTTCTTCGCCATGGGGAGCTCCAGTTCTTTTTGTAAAGAAGAAGAATGGATCTATGAGACTCTGTATCGATTACAGGGAATTGAATAAACTGACTATCAAGAATAGATTTCCGTTACCGAGGATTAATGATTTGTTTGATCGATTGCAAGGATCATCATGTTACTCTAAGATTGATCTGAGGTCAGGTTACCATCAGATGAGAGTAAAGGAGACAGATATACCGAAGACAGCGTTTAGAACATGCTATGGACATCGTGAGTTCACATTAATGCCGTTTGGATTGATGAACTCACCAGCATTGTTCATGGAACTCATGAACCGGGTGTGTAAGCCATATCTGAAAAAGTTTCTATTGTGTTTATCGACGATATTCTGGTATATTCTAAGAACGGGGAAGAACATGAACAACATCTCCATTTAATACTAGAGATGCTCAGGAGGGAGTAGATGTATGCGAAGTTTTCGAAGTGTGACTTTTGGTTACAATAAGTTCAATTTTTGGGTCATATCGTAGGTGTCAATGGTATTTAAGTTTATACTGCGAAGATAGAAATGGTCAAGAAGTGGCAGACTGCTAAGTTGCCAACGCAGGTTCGGCAATTCTTAGGTCTCGCCGGTTATTACAGGAGATTTATTGAGGAATTTTCTATTATTGCCCGACCGTTGACAACAATGACTCACAAGGGTAAAATGTATGATTAGACTAAGCAACATAAGTCTGCATTTCAGTTGTTAAAACAGAAATTAATTATTGCTCCGATTTTATCCTTACCCGAAAGGAATGAAGATTTCGTGATTTACTGTGATGTTTCACGACAGGGTTTTGGTTGCATGTTGATGCAACAGAAGAAAGTGATCGCCTATGGATCACGGCAACTAAAAGTACATGAAATGAATAACACGACACATGATTTGGAACTTGGTGCTGTGGTCTTTGCACTAAAGATGTGGAGACACTACTTGTATGGTACTAAATTTACTGTTTTCACCGATCACAAGAGCTTACAACATATTTTCTACCAGAAACAGCTCAATATGAGGAAGAGACATTAGATAGAGCTATTGAATGACTACGAATGTGAGATTTGCTATCATCCTGGCAAGACTAATGTGGTTGCATATGCCTTGAGCAGGAAGAAAAAGGCTAAACCTCTCCGAGTTAGAGCATTGAACATGACTGTCCGAACGAACCTTACTTCTCAGATATGTGATGCACAACTAGAGGCATTGAAAGAAGGGAATGTTACTATGGAATCACTTAGAGGAATGGACAAGAAGTTTGTCATTCGAGAAGATGGAACCCGATACTTCATTTTGGATACCGAAGTTTGGTGAATTAAGGGAACTAGTGCTAGATGAGGCACACAAGACAATGTATTCTATTCACCCTGAATCTGACAAGATGTATCAAGATCTTAAGGCACTGTACTGGTGGCCTAATATGAAAGCCGATATTGCTACCTATGTTGGTAAGTGCTCAACATGTGCTAAAGTCAAGGCAGAACATCAGAAACCATCAAGCCTGCTGACACAGCCGGAGATTCCCCGGTGGAAATGGGAATGTATTGCAATGGACTTCATTACTAAGTTACCCAAGACTGTGGGAGGTTACGATACTATTTGGGTTATTGTTGATCGTCTCACAAAGTCGGCTCATTTTCTACCGATTAAGGAAAAGGATAAGATGGAGAAGTTGGCACAGAACTATATAAAGGAAGTAGTTTCTCGACATGGAGTGCCGGTATCCATTATCTCCGACAGAGACAGCAGATTTACATCTAGATTCTGGCAAGCTTTGCAAGATGCCATAAGAACCCGTTAGACATGAGTACAGTGTATCACCCGCAAACTGATGGACAAAGCGAGAGAACCATCCAAACACTAGAAGACATGTTGAGGGCATGTGTTATTGATTTCGGAAATGGATGGGATAGACATCTACCGTTAGCAGAATTCTCATATAACAACAGTTATCACGCAAGCATACAGGCTGCGCCTTATGAAGCACTGTATGGCAGGAAGTGCAGATCACCTGTATGTTGGACTAAGATGGAAGATAGTCAATTGACTGATCCTGAGATTATACACAAAACAACTGAGAAGATCACACAGATACAAGAGAGACTGAAAACGGCGCGTAGTCGTCAAAAGAGTTACGCCGACGTTAGAAGGCGAGATTTGGAATTTCAGGTTGGAGATAAAGTTATGCTCAAAGTATCACCCTGGAAAGGTGTAGTGCATTTTGCTAAGCGAGGCAAGCTAAGTGTGACGACCTGGAAAATTTCGACTTATTTTGAACCAAATTCTCGATATGATTTAATGTTTCTGACACGATAAGCAAAGTCTGTTAAGCTGAATCTCAAAAATTTTGAACTGTGTTTATGTATTCATTTAACCTCGAACAAATTCCAACGATTCACGAATGATTATATAAATGGATATGAATATGAATATATATATATATATATATATATATATATATATATATATATATATATATATATATATATATATATATATATATATATATATATATATATATATATATATATATATATATATTATATCTTGGAAACGTGAACAAAGTATTAAATGTATACTAATTTACATTAAACGTATTTGTTTCAATATATGTTTAATATATTTATTGACAGAATTAAAAGATAATATTAAACGATTGAATTAATAGATATTTTTGTGATATTTTTATGAGTCTCTGTTGTGAGGTCCACGTTGATTTGTGAAATCTTTCCTTTTTAACAATATTCGGAATAAATGGTAAAATGATCTACAAGTGGGAACAAAGTGTCAATTAATGAGAGTTAGACAAAAGTTAGTGGAGATTCCTGCTTAACTTTCAATGTGTGCTTTACAATAATTTCCTCGTGTCTTTTGATGTGTTAATTATTTAGCTTTCATAAATATTTAATAGTAAGAACCTGGAAGGTAAATAATTGGGATAATGATTGTCGACAAGATAAACCCATTTGATATGTTACATTAAGATGATTTCATACGTTTCATTATTCATTGGACTTAGCCCTACCCTTCACGAATAAACTGTAAGTTAAAAACTGGAAACCGTTATGACTTACGTATTATGTGATTTTAATTTCTTAATTGTAAACGTTATATGATATAATAATTTCTATTATTTAAAATAATTTTTAATTATATATATATATATATATATAATGAACTTTGAAAAACTAAAGATTATATTGTTAAATAAAGATTTCGATTAAATATATAGATTATACAAATTTCTAAATAATGATATATATATTTTACTACATAATAAAATATAATATTAGCAAATATTAATATAAATATAAAACAATTTGATTATATTTATTTTTCTTGTATATTAAAGATTTTAAATAATATTATTTAAATATATTATAATAAATAACAAGCAGATGATTTTAAGAGGCAAATTGTGACGACCCGGAAATTTCAGATCAAATTTAAACCTAATCTTATTATGAATTCGATACGATAAGCAAAGTCTACAATGTTGAATCTCAAAAATTTAGAACTGTTTCATATGTTCAATTGACCTTCGACCATTTCCGATGATTCATGAACAACTATTTGTAAATAGATATGTGTGTGTGTGTATATATATATATATATATATATATAATATTTGGAAATATAATTTGAAGTATTATATGTTGTCGTTATTAAATGTAATTATGTAAAAATAAATAAAAATATGATATTATGAAAATTATTATTTAAAACGTATCTATATATATAAATAAGGCATATTAAATGTATATTTTGTGATTTCGAATCTATTTAGTAAACGACGGTAACATTCAAATGCCATCTGATTAATATTAAGCAAGTCAAATTCAAACTTATGTGATTTTAAACGGTTAGCCGAAAATGAGTTTTACAAATTATAGACTTATTATAGAAGTATTTAGGAACTATTTATTGAATTTTAAATTTTTTTATTTTTCTTGGGGTTGGGAGTGAATAATTAATGTAATTTTTATTTAATGGTTAATGATCGAATTTTATACCATAATGACTAAAATAAATAAATATAGTTAATTTAAAAATATGGGATTTTTCTGAACACTTTTACCCGCCACTAATTTCGCACGATACACAGTCCGTGAAAACTGTCAGTAAGAAAAATCTAAAAATTCAGGCTGATGTACTGTAGGATCACGTTTTCAATTGCAAATGAATATTAAATAATGTAATTAAATTATTATTAATAATTTAAAGTTTCTTTTATTTTGTCTCCTATCATCAACTATCTGTGTTATATATATTTATATATACAACACATACTTAATACATAGAATAGAGGAATCAAACACAATCCCATCTAATTCATCTTGATGTCTTCCGTTGTGAACAACACACGCACCATCCTCCACCTTCACCACCGCCACCTTCATGGCCTTCCACCACCTCCGTTAATCGACACTCTAACCAACCGACCATGAACCATATCTTGTTATGTTTCTGTTTCTGCTATAGCTCAAACTATCACCTTAAATCATAAACACCCACTTAACTACTACAACTTTGAGAACAACCTTTATTCTTCACCCATCTCCACCAACCATTCTTCCATTCTTCTATCTTCTGTCGAGCCACTACCATCACCAAACTAACTGTTGTGCAATCACCATCATGAACTGCCATCACCATAACCACTCTATCTACTCCAAACCATTTCAACCGTTAAGTTTATCAAGCAACAACCCATGGTTAAACCGTCATTCTTTCTATCTCTCTCTCCTCTCTTTTCCTCTCTCTTCGTGTACTACCCTCAACAACTATACAATCGATCACCATTATACCACCCTTAATCGAACACCATACCAACACAACTAATGTAGATTTTATGAGGGCAGCTGCATCCTAGTTACGGTTCCAAGAAATTCATCAAAAACCCACTTGAGTGAGTCGACTGTTATTATTGTTTTTCATTATATTTCTGTTGAGCAAACATCAAAACCGAACACCAAAATCGAAGGTTTACAACTGCCGTTTGTTACTGTTCCTGTTTACGTTTTCTGATTCAGTCACGAATGAAGTGATGAGTGATGATATATGATGTATGATAAAGGAGGACAATGACAATCGATTTATGATGATGATATAAGTAACGGTGATGACTTTACAGTGAAGACGATGAATAGATGATGATGGTATGTATATGACGATGTAGAGGATCATGATGGTGATTAACGAAGATGGATGATGAGACAAAGAGAAGATAACTGATACTTTGTGGTGGCTGCTATTATTTTTTTTAGTTGTCGTTGAGTCTGGCTAAACCAGAGTTCATGTACACAGTTTCCTTTATATACTGGATCTATATTTATTTTATTAATGGACTATAAAGGTTTGGCATCGTGGGCCGTATTTTCTGTTGGATTATTGGGCTTCTTTTGGGCAGCCCATGTTGCGTACTGGGTTTAACTCACCAACGAAACTGGATAACATTTGTGATGGGTTATATGAATACAATTTGGGGTTTAAGTAGATAAGTAAAGACGGAGGAGTGGTTACGGGAGATATCGGGTTATCGAGAGGTCGTGGGTTCGAGTCTGGGCAATGGCATCTATTTTTTTTTAAGGCTTGTTACTTGGAGGTAGTAATATCATTATTATTATTATTATTAAAATTATTATTATTATGTTTATGTTTCTGTTTATTTATATCATGATTTTTTATTATTATTATTATTAATATAGTTTACATTATTATCATTTATATAAGTATTATAAGTATTTTTATTATCATAGTTATTATTATTATTAGTATTATTACTAATATTAGTATTAACATGATTTTAAGATTAACATTATTATTATCATTAACATTAGTATTATTATCATATTTATAGTTATTATTATAATTAATTACTATGATTAACATAAGTATTACTATTAATAATATCATTACTATTATTAATAAGATTATCATTATTAGTATGTTATTATTATTAAAAGTTATTATTTTTACAACTATAGTAGTATTGGAAGAATCATTATTAGTAAAACTATCATTTTATCTTTATTACTAAAAACATCATTGTTAGTAAAATTATTATTATTATTAAAATTATTATCTTTATTAAAATTATCATTTTTAAAATTAACATTTTTATTATTATTATTATTATTACCATCATTACTATCATTATTATTATGATACTTATCTAGTATTATTACAATTATTAATTGTTACAAACAGAAGAATATTTATATAAAAATATATGTATTACATGAGTAAACTAATATTACATAATATTATGTTTTAACTAATATAATATTATTTACATTAATATAACATTAATTAAATTATATATCAAATAAACATTATAATACATTATAAGTATTAATAAAATTATATATAAATATTAATCTTAATACATAACTATATATATATATATATATATATTTGTTTGATTACGATTAGGTGTTTTAATATATATATATACAAACGATATAGGTTCGTGAATCCGAGATCAATCCTGCATTGTTCAATATAGTCATATGTATTTTTACTACAAAATACATTAGGTGAGTTCATTTGATTCCCTTTTACTCTTTACATTTTTGAGACTGAGAATACATGCGCCGTTTTTACAACTGCTTTATTAAATGCTTTTGAAATATATTTGAACTGCGAATACATGAAATTCTTTTATAAATGTTTGACGAGATAGACACAAGCAAAACATTCCTTGAATGAATTATGTAGATGTGATAATTGCCACCATTGAATTATGTGGACTTGATAATTGCCACCATTGAATTGCGTGGACGTGATAATTGCCACCAATTGATATGAATTTTTTTCCTGATTATTATAGCTTGGTAACCTAAGAATTAGAATCGGGTATGGCCCTAATTCACGCGAATCCTAAAGGTAGCTACCGGGTTTAACACCCTCACCCAGAATGTTTACTAGACGGAAGGGCTAGTGGGCGTGGTGTTTAGTACTTCGAAGTTTATATATTATACAGACGAGATGTTCTATTTTGGGGATATTATTTATGCGCATTATATGTTAAGGTCGATTACCAAGCCAAGCAATGAATGAAAAGTGAATGTTTTGTATCGAGAGAATGATTTTATATACAGGTTATGTGTATGATATTTTTGTACACGAGATATGTGTACAGTTACTAAGATTTATGAAAATGGTTTCGTACACGAGATAGGTGTACTGTATTTGAATCTTGTGGTCTATCAAAATGATGAATTTTATTGTTTACGATAAACTTATGAACTCACCAACCTTTTGGTTGACACTTGAAAGCATGTTTATTCTTAGGTATGAAAGAAATCTTCCGCTGTGCATTTGCTCATTTAGAGATATTACTTGGAGTCATTCATGACATATTTCAAAAGATGTTGCATTCGAGTCGTTGAGTTCATCAAGATTATTATTAAGTCAATTATAGTTGGATATATTATGAAATGGTATGCATGCCGTCAACTTTCGATGTAATGAAAGTATGTCTTTTAAAAACGAATGCAATGTTTGTAAAATGTATCATATAGAGGTCAAGTACCTCGCGATGTAACCAAATGTAATGTATTCGTCCAGATGGATTAGGACGAGTCGTTAAAGTTGGTATCAGAGCGGTGGTCTTAGCGAACCAGGTCTTGCATTAGTGTGTCTAACTGATGGTTGTTTAGATGCATTAGTGGGTCTGGACTTCGATCGTGTCTGCATGTCAAAAGTTTTGCTTATCATTTAGTGTCAAAAATTATTTGCTTATCATCTTTAAAGTCTAGACACGTCTTACTGCCTCTATTGCATAGACAGTGTATAGATAAATTCATATCTTAGCATATCTGTTATTGTTACCTTTGCCTGACAGCTTCCGTAGATTCCTCCGTAACTTATGGGATTTTAGTATTATATATGCATATATAAATTATGTATTGCAGGGTACTAATCTACATCCTATAATCTATTTCTTATTGAAAATCCTTCATCTGATCGTACGAGATGAATCCCTCAACCAGTTCGAGTCCCTCAGATTCCGACAGCTATTCCGATATGGATTTCCACTCGAACTCCGAATGCAGTGTAACCGGAATGGAGCAACTAATCAGCCATCCCCAATTCATCTGATGGGTTCGTAGTCGACTTAATCAATGGAGACACGAAGAAGGCGATCCTTTTCACCAACCAAATTTACCTCTTGACGATGAACCTAAAGCACTTACCGGCGAACCTATCCGAAACACCATTTTCAGCCTCATTTCCAGGGTAACTCGTCATGATTATATTCTATCCACAATTCTAAACCTTATTCATCCGCTCGTTCCGACCGACAATCATCCTGGAGTAATGGAAGAAGTCAACGAGCTTCGCACTCAAGTAATCAATTTGGAAAACGTGGTGCAAAACCTACCAGCTTCAACAACAGCACCGACAACACCAGTACCACCAACAACCCAAGTTTCAACATCACATGCCCCAACATCTCATTCTGTACCTCGAATATAATCATCGTTCTACGTATCGTTCTACATCAATTATCTTCGTTCTACATGATGATTATGTAATCTCTAATGTTTTAGAGATTATGTATTCTAGTTTTGACGGTAAACCAAATGAGTTTAATACTATATTAACTCATTAAATCTATGATTACATCTGAAGAAAATATATATGTATTTATGTTTTCATAAAGATTGTAATTAAAAATTCTTTTGTACAAACTGTTAATGGTGAAAATATTTTAACGGGTAGGTAATACCTGAGGAATATTTAGATTTCACATTAATAAGTTACACTGTACATTCTTCGAATCTGATTCAACAGTCATTTACTATCCTACTTACATCCACAGATATACGTATCTGTTCACCGCAGAATAACCATTTTCATTCAATTTTATATTTGGATTTTGATCTATCAGAATCCAACAAGTGGCATAATGAAGAAAATATTGAACAAAATAAAATTTGTTAGAAACAAACGAATTAACTATGAGAAAATTTTTGTTAAGAATCAACGCTAACTGTTTCCAGCTAACTGTTCCTAGCTAACTGATTACATTTTATTTATCGCACTTTATTTATCGCAATTTTTTTTTGTCGTCATTTAATTTCTGTTATTTACTTTACGCACTTTATTTATCGTCATTTAATTTCTGTTATTTATTTTACGCACTTTAAATATCGGGACACGTATACAAGGTTTTAACATATCATATCGACGCATCTATATATATTATTTGGAATAACCATAGACACTCTATATGCAGTAATGCTTGAGTTAGCTATACAGGGTTGAGGTTGATTCTAAAATAATATATATACTTTGAGTTGTGATCGAGTCTGAGACATGTACACGGGTCACGATACGTATTAATTGATTTGAATATTATATATTAAGCTCTATATGAATTATTGGACTGTTAACTGTGGACTAACAATTGTGGACTACTAACATTGGACAATTAAAATGAATTAAAATACTGATTATAACATATAAAACTAAACAATTCTTCAAGTTTGCCACTTGATTTCATCTTAAACCTCATTTGTATCTCGACGATTACAATCTGCATTCAAACCTTTCATGATTCTTGAAAACACCTCAATCGAGATGATGAACCAACCGCACTTCATCTACGAAAGAAAAGATTGATGAATATAGTTATGCACCTGAAAAACTCTCAGAAACTGAGTAAACGTTTAACACGTATCCGTACTAGCTCCTTTGGCATTGCTATTATCGAAAATAACATTGCAATTATTTTTCAAATTAGTCAATTTTGTCACAGCTCCAGCAAATCAGTTTCAATTTTTTTCATTCGAATAAACCTTATTATAAAGAATACCCCTTCAATATCGTTACTGGAGAACCGTTTATATTCCACCACATTAGCAGTAAACTTACCAGCAACTTCATTACTCAATGGCTTAAGTCTCTCTGAAGAACCATTATATTTGTTCGTTAAAACCTATTCATATACTCATCCACATCATTAACAAGAACTACCATACCAATTATCAGGAATCAGCAATCAGTACTTTGAAAACTCGCAGCATGCCTACATCAACAGATATATGTATATATATAACATTTACCTCTTAGAATTATGATCTTCCATTCTGAAAAGCACCCAGTCCACGAATCAATACTCCAAATTTTGAAAAAGTTAGAATGAAGCAGTAGAAACTGTAAACAATTGTAAACGACCTTAACAGCCAAAAGTGTGATGATAAAGAATTTTATGTTGGCAAAGCTCAGAAATGTTGGAACTGGAAAACGGATTGAGCAAACTATGAAGAAGATTGTGAACAAATCACAAGGACTAAACTTGTACATAAAGAATCCAGATGATTCTGTTTCTGATGAAATCTTTAGCAAATATCTTGCTCCTTAATCGCTCTAAATCATCGTGAATGAATTTCTTCATCACAATTTGATTCTAACATTCCAAGATATTATCGTATCTTTTATTATAAATATCCTCAATATTTCTGAAGATATCTTCATAAATATTCTCGTCCGATATTAATTATCTCTCCGCGCTATCTGTGATATATCATAAAAGGAAACTAATTTAGTTTCTAAATTCCGAAACCTTCGAGTTTAAGATATGAATGATTTTGAAGTAGTGTTGGGAACTGAAGCATGAGTTAGTATAATATAATGACACTTGATTAATGTGATTATATTACAGTAAGTCATACTGAGTTTCTAATGAAACATGATGATTCACAGACCATACCGTCATCATGTGCCATGTTACACGACTCTTACATTCTATTTAATCTCCAAACATATCGAGAACATATTTTCTTGATAGCCCTATCTTTTTCCTTGAATTCTTGTAATTTGACAAATCAAGATCGTGCTACTACAATCTCTCTCTTGGAACATTAACCATATTCATTCGAAACTCTATACCTACGAATTCTGGACCATTATTCGCTTGACTTAAAGTCAGGAAGAGAAAATAAAAATATGGAACTCCAAAATATAAAGGAAATGAAGAGAGTGGATTTATAGTGAAATATTCGACAGAGCAATCAAAACAGATTATCGCATTTAATCAAAGAAGATTCTAAATTTCCTTAATTATCAAAGAACCAAATCTTATTACGGAGATTTTATCTACCCTTGAATTCCGGAATTCAACCTGACTACGTCAAAAGCTAAGACAAATCTTTACTACTTTTTTTCACTCTTTTGTGATAGCTTCACCCGTACGCCTCACATAATCGAATCGTTTTATCTATATTACTTAATAATGATAAAACTCTATTTAGCAACTCATATTCGTCATGAAAACATTTTTATGGTTAACCATGACGACCTAGATCAAATTTCGGGACGAAATTTCTTTAACGAGTAGGTACTGTGACGACCTGGAAATTTCAAAACAAATTTAAACCTAATCTTATTATGAATTCGATACGATAAGCAAAGTCAACAATTTTGAAACTCAAAAATTTAGAACTGTTTCATATGTTCAATTGACCTTCGACCATTTCCGACGATTCACGAACAACTATTTGTAAATAGATATGTGTGTGTGTGTGTGTGTGTGTATATATATATATATATATATATATATATATATATATAATAATTGGAAATATAAATTGAAGTATTATATGTTGTTGTTATTAAATGTAATTATGTAAAAATAAATAAAAATATGATATTATGAAAATTATTATTTAAAACGTATCTATATATATATAAATAAGGCATATTAAATGTATATTTTGTGATTTCGAATCTATTTAGTAAATGACGGTTACATTCAAATGCCATCCGATTAATATTAAGCATGTCAAATTCAAACTTATGTGATTTTAAAATAAACGGTTAGCCAAAAATGAGTTTTACAAATTATAGACTTATTATAGAAGTATTTAGGAACTATTTATTGAATTTTAATTTTTTTTTATTTTTCTTGGGGTTGGGAGTGAATAATTAATGTAATTTTTATTTAATGGTTAATGATGGAATTTTATACCATAATGACCAAAATAAATAAATATAGTTAATTTAAAAATATGGGATTTTTCTGAACACTTTTACCCGCCACTAATTTCGCACGATACACAGTCCGTGAAAACTGTCGGTAAGAAAAATCTAAAAATTCAGGCTGATGTACTGTAGGATCACGTTTTCAATTGCAAATGAATATTAAATAATGTAATTATATTATTATTAATAATTTAAAGTTTCTTTTATTTTGTCTCCTATCATCAACTATTTGTGTTATATATATTTATATATACAACACATACTTAATACATAGAATAGAGGAATCAAACATAATCCCATCTAATTCATCTTGATGTCTTCCGTTGTGAACAACACACGCACCATCCTCCACCTTCACCATCGCCACCTTCATGGCCTTCCACCACATCCGTTAAACGACACTCTAACCAACCGACCATGAACCATATCTTGTTATGTTTCTGTTTCGGCTATAGCTCAAACTATCACCTTAAATCATAAACACCCACTTAACTACTACAACTTTGAGAACAACCTTTCTTCTTCACCCATCTCCACCAACCATTCTTCCATTCTTCTATCTTCTGTCGAGCCACTACTATCACCAAACTAACTGTTGTGCAATCACCATCATGAACCGCCATCACCATAACCACTCCATCTACTCCAAACCATTTCAATCAAGTCTGGGCAATGGCATCTATTTTTTTTAAGGCTTGTTACTTGGAGGTAGTAATATCATTATTATTATTATTATTATTAAAATTATTATTATTATGTTTATGTTTATTTATATCATGATTTTTTATTATTATTATTATTATTAATATAGTTTACATTATTATCATTTATATAAGTATTATAAGTATTATTATTATCATAGTTATTATTATTATTAGTATTATTACTAATATTAGTATTAACATGATTTTAAGATTAACATTATTATTATCATTAACATTAGTATTATTATCATATTTATAGTTATTATTATCATTAATTATTATGATTAACATAAGTATTACTATTAATAATATCATTACTATTATTAATAAGATTATCATTATTAGTATGTTATTATTATTAAAAGTTATTATTTTTACAACTATAGTAGTATTGGAAGAATCATTATTAGTAAAACTATCATTTTATCTTTATTACTAAAAACGTCATTGTTAGTAAAATTATTATCTTTATTAAAATTATCATTTTTAAAATTAAGATTTTTATTATTATTATTATTACCATCATTACTATCATTATTATTATGATACTTATCTAGTATTATTACAATTATTAATTGTTACAAACAGAAGAATATTTATATAAAAATATATGTATTACATGAGTAAACTAATATTACATAATATTATGTTTTAACTAATATAATATTATTTACATTAATATAACGTTAATTAAATTATATATCAAATAAACATTATAATACATTATAAGTATTAATAAAATTATATATAAATATTAATCTTAATACATAACTATATATATATATATATAAATTTTTGATTACGATTAGGTGTTTTAATATATATATATATATATATATATATATATATATATATATATATATATATATATATATATATATATATATATATATATATATATATATATATATATACAAATGATATAGGTTCGTGAATCCGAGGCCAACCTTGCATTGTTCAATAAAGTCATATGTATTTTTACTACAAAATACATTAGGTGAGTTCATTTGATTCCCTTTTACTCTTTACATTTTTAGGACTGAGAATACATGCGCCATTTTTACAACTGCTTTATTAAATGCTTTTGAAATATATTTGAACTTTGAATACATGAAATGCTTTTATAAATGTTTGACGAGATAGACACAAGCAAAACATTCCTCGAATGAATTATGTGGACGTGATAATTGCCACCATTGAATTATGTGGACGTGATAATTGTAGTGACCCGAACTTTTCCATGTTTATATATATTAATTGAGATTGATATTTACATGATTAAATGTTTCCAACATGTTAAGCAATCAAACTTGTTAAGACTTGATTAATTGAAATATGTTTCATATAGACAATTGACCACCCAAGTTGACCGGTGATTCACGAACGTTAAAACTTGTAAAAACTATATGATGACATATATATGGCTATATATATAGTTAACATGATACTATGATAAGTAAACATATCATTAAGTATATTAACAATGAACTACATATGTAAAAACAAGACTACTAACTTAATGATTTTTAAACGAGACATATATGTAACGATTATCGTTGTAAAGACATTTAATGTATATATATCATATTAAGAGATATTCATACATGATAATATCATGATAATATAATAATTTAAAATCTCATTTGATATTATAAACATTGGGTTAACAACATTTAACAAGATCATTAACCTAAAGGTTTCAAAACAACACTTACATGTAACGACTAATGATGACTTAACGACTCAGTTAAAATGTATATACATGTAGTGTTTTAATATGTATTTATACACTTTTGAAAGACTTCAATACACTTATCAAAATACTTCTACTTAACAAAAATGCTTACAATTACATCCTCGTTCAGTTTCATCAACAATTCTACTCGTATGCACCCGTATTCGTACTCGTACAATACACAGCTTTTAGATGTATGTACTATTGGTATATACACTCCAATGATCAGCTCTTAGCAGCCCATGTGAGTCACCTAACACATGTGGGAACCATCATTTGGCAACTAGCATGAAATATCTCATAAAATTACAAAAATATGAGTAATCATTCATGACTTATTTACATGAAAACAAAATTACATATCCTTTATATCTAATCCATACACCAATGACCAAAAACACCTACAAACACTTTCATTCTTCAATTTTATTCATCTAATTGATCTCTCTCAAGTTCTATCTTCAAGTTCTAAGTGTTCTTCATAAATTCCAAAAGTTCTAGTTTCATAAAATCAAGAATACTTTCAAGTTTGCTAGCTCACTTCCAATCTTGTAAGGTGATCATCCAACCTCAAGAAATCTTTGTTTCTTACAGTAGGTTATCATTCTAATACAAGGTAATAATCATATTCAAAATTTGGTTCAATTTCTATAACTATAACAATCTTATTTCAAGTGGTGATCTTACTTGAACTTGTTTTCGTGTCATGATTCTGCTTCAAGAACTTCGAGCCATCCAAGGATCCATTGAAGCTAGATCCACTTTTCTCTTTTCCAGTAGGTTTATCCAAGGAACTTAAGGTAGTAATGATGTTCATAACATCATTCGATTCATACATATAAAGCTATCTTATTCGAAGGTTTAAACTTGTAATCACTAGAACATAGTTTAGTTAATTCTAAACTTGTTCGCAAATAAAAGTTAATCCTTCTAACTTGACTTTTAAAATCAACTAAAAACATATTCTATATCTATATGATATGCTAACTTAATGATTTAAAACCTGGAAACACGAAAAACACCGTAAAACCAGATTTACGCCGTCGTAGTAACACCGCGGGCTGTTTTGGGTTAGTTAATTAAAAACTATGATAAAATTTGATTTAAAAGTTGTTATTCTGAGAAAATGATTTTTATTATGAACATGAAACTATATCCAAAAATTATGGTTAAACTCAAAGTGGAAGTATGTTTTCTAAAATGGTCATCTAGACGTCGTTCTTTCGACTGAAATGACTACCTTTACAAAAATGACTTGTAACTTATTTTTCTGACTATAAACCTATACTTTTTCTGTTTAGGTTCATAAAATAGAGTTCAATATGAAACCATAGCAATTTGATTCACTCAAAACGGATTTAAAATGAAGAAGTTATGGGTAAAACAAGATTGGATAATTTTTCTCATTTTAGCTACGTGAAAATTGTTAACAAATCTATTCCAATCATAACTTAATCAACTTGTATTGTATATTATGTAATCTTGAGATACCATAGACACGTATACAATGTTTCGACCTATCATGTCGACACATCTATATATATTTCGGAACAACCATAGACACTCTATATGTGAATGTTGGAGTTAGTTATACAGGGTTGAGGTTGATTCCAAAATATATATAGTTTGAGTTGTGATCAATACTGAGATACGTATACACTGGGTCGTGGATTGATTCAAGATAATATTTATCGATTTATTTCTGTACATCTAACTGTGGACAACTAGTTGTAGGTTACTAACGAGGACAGCTGACTTAATAAAGTTAAAACATCAAAATATATTAAAAGTGTTGTAAATATATTTTGAACATACTTTGATATATATGTATATATTGTTATAGGTTCGTGAATCAATCAGTGGCCAAGTCTTACTTTCCGACGAAGTAAAAATCTGTGAAAGTGAGTTATAGTCCCACTTTTAAAATCTAATATTTTTGGGATGAGAATACATGCAGGTTTTATAAATGATTTACAAAATAGACACAAGTACGTGAAACTACATTCTATGGTTGAATTATCGAAATCGAATATGCCCCTTTTTATTAAGTCTGGTAATCTAAGAATTAGGGAACGGACACCCTAATTGACGCGAATCCTAAAGATAGATCTATCGGGCCCAACAAGCCCCATCCAAAGTACCGGATGCTTTAGTACTTCGAAATTTATATAATATCATAAGGGTGTCCCGGAATGATGGGGATATTCTTATATATGCATCTTGTTAATTTCGGTTACCAGGTGTTCACCATATGAATGATTTTTATCTCTATGTATGGGATGTGTATTGAAATATGAAATCTTGTGGTCTATTATTATGATTTGATATATATAGGTTAAACCTATAACTCACCAACATTTTTTGTTGACGTTTTAAGCATGTTTATTCTCAGGTGATTATTAAGAGCTTCCGCTGTCGCATACTTAAATAAGGACGAGATTTGGAGTCCATGCTTGTATGATATTGTGTAAAAACTGCATTCAAGAAACTTATTTTGTTGTAACATATTTGTATTGTAAACCATTATGTAATGGTCGTGTGTAAACAGGATATTTTTGATTATCATTATTTGATAATCTACGTAAAGCTTTTTAAACCTTTATTGATGAAATAAAGGTTATGGTTTGTTTTAAAATGAATGCAGTCTTTGAAAAACGTCGCATATAGAGGTCAAAACCTCGCAACGAAATCAATTAATATGGAACGTTTTTAATCAATAAGAACGGGACATTTTAGTTGGTATCAGAGCGTTGGTCTTAGAGAACCAGAATTTTGCATTAGTGTGTCTTATCGAGTTTGTTAGGATGCATTAGTGAGTCTGGACTTTGACCGTGTTTACTTGAAAAATGATTGCTTAACAAATTTTGTTGGAAACTATATATTTTTAACATGTGAATATTATGTGATATATTAATCTCTTAACGCGTTTGATATTATGTGATAGATGTCTACCTCTAGAACAAGTCCCATTGACTCACCTAATAATAATGAAGAGTCAAATGTAAATTGGAATGATTCGTGGACTGATTCACAAGTTCCCGAAGAGGAACCGGAAGAAGAGTCGGAACCGGAAGAAGAATCGGAACCGGAAGAAGAATCGGAACCGGATGAAGAAGTAGAACCGGTGGGGGAAATAATAAAACGGTTAAGTAAAAGAAAATCCTCAACCAACCGACCAAGGTTAATTATGGTCAATGGTGTTATCGCCAAGGAAGCAAAATATTGGGAGGATTACAAATTCTCCGATGAATCGGATTCCGACGAGAATTCCGATGATGTTATAGAAATTACCCCAACTGAATTTAAAAAGGCAAAAGAAAATAATAAGGGAAAGGGCATAAAAATAGAGAAATCTAATTCCAATCCCGATGAACTTTATATGTATCGTCAACCCCCGAAGTCCTTAAGTTGTTACAATGACCCGGGAACCTCTAAACCACCAGGTTTTTCTAAACCGTTGTGGAAAACGACAGTTAGTATTAGGGGAACATCATATATCCCTAGAAACTTGGCAAAACGAACCAAAACCGAAGAAGAAGAAACGAGCGAGTCGGAATAAGATAGTTGTATTCGTGTGGTGTAATATATGTAATATAGTGTGCTTATGCTTTATGATATATGTAAAAATTGCTTGTATTAATAAGTATTTTTTTATGAATCTAACTCTTGTCTATTTTACAGTTTAAAAAACACAAAATGGATAGACAACCCAATATTTTAAGAGACCTACCCGGAGACATGATTGATGAAATCTTGTCTAGAGTCGGCCAGAATTCCTCGGCACAACTATTTAAGGCGAGATCAGTTTGTAAGACATTCGAAGAACGTTCCAAGAATGTCTTGGTTTATAAGAGACTTTCGTTTGAAAGATGGGGGATATCACATTGGGAAACCCATAAGTTACGATGTGTTTACTTTGATGCATATATTGCGGGGAACCCAAATGCTATTTTACGCAACGGGTTAAGAAATTATTTTGACTCAATATATCCGAATATTGGACTTCGTGATTTAGAAAAAGCGGCTAACATGCAACATAAAGAAGCATGTTATGCTTACGGATTAGTAATGTTCGCTTCTCACCAAAGTGAGAACAAGAACATCGGGCTACAACTATTAAACAAAACGTTCCCACAAGTGACGGAGTCGGTAATTGGGGTAAGAAATGAGGTTTTTAGGTTGTTACGGGACTGTTGGACATTACGTAACCCTCGTCCCTTTGACGACGTTACAACACGATATCTTATCAACGGCCATAACGGTTATGTTCCACAAGACCAAGGATGGGAAGTAATCCTAGTAAAACCAGAATGCATGACTTGTTTCTGGACGTATGAATTACGTGTCTTTATTGCCTTTGCTGAACGACTTGTGTACTAGCTAGAATTATCTTCACACCCATCTTGTATCAAATTTATTGTGTGCTATATTTCATGCTATATGTAAAATAAGCGGTATTGTAAGTTTGTAAAATATTGTGTAAAAGTTTGAACGCGAAATATTATTATAATCAGTTTTTCATATAGAATTGTAGTAGTTGAATTGTATATTAGCTACTAAGTATGAACTTAACGGGTAGGTACTACCCGAATTTAAACTTATAAAACGCTAATATGAAGAAAAAGCTTTTATAAATGAGTTCATATTATGCTACGAAATACTATTAACTACTCTTAATATTCTGTATGATTAACTTGTTTCATTTGACTATTTTGAAGGAAATGGCACCGACTACTCGACACACCGTGAATATGAATGAAGAGGAATTCCGTAATTTTCTAGCTTCAAACATAGCCGCAGTACAGGCTGCGCTACATACCAACAATAACCTTGGATCTAGCAGTACAGGAAATCGTGTAGGATGCACCTACAAAGAATTCACTGCCTGCAAACCTTTGGAATTTGATGGAACCGAAGGACCGATCGGATTGAAACGGTGGACCGAGAAGGTCGAATCGGTGTTTACCATAAGTAAGTGTACTGAAGAGGACAAAGTGAAGTACGCTACGCATACCTTCACAGGTTCTGCGTTAACATGGTGGAATACCTATCTAGAGCAAGTGGGACAAGACGATGCGTACGCACTACCGTGGTCAGCATTCAAGCACTTGATGAACGAGAAGTACCGTCCCAGAACCGAGGTCAATAAGCTCAAGACAGAACTTAGAGGGTTACGAACCCAAGGATTTGATATTACCACGTACGAAAGACGATTCACAGAATTGTGCCTATTGTGTCCGGGAGCGTTCGAAGATGAGGAAGAGAAGATCGACGCGTTTGTGAAAGGATTACCGGAAAGAATCCAAGAAGATATAAGTTCACACGAGCCCGCCACCATACAACAGGCATGTAGAATGGCTCACAAACTAGTGAACCAGATTGAAGAAAGAATTAAAGAACAGACTGCTGAAGAGGCCAATGTAAAGCAAGTCAAAAGAAAGTGGGAGGAAAACGGTGATAAGAATCACCAATACAACAACAGCAATTACAACAATAATCGCAACAATTATCCCAACAATCGCAACATCAATCGCAACTACAACAAACGGCCCAACAACAACAACAACAACAACAACAACAACAATCATCCCAACAACAATAATAACCGCAACAACAACAACAACAACAACAACAATCAGAAGCAGCTATGCCAAAGGTGTGAAAAGTATCACTCGGGGTTCTGCACCAAATTTTGCAACAAGTGTAAAAGAAATGGTCATAGCGCGGAAAAGTGTGAGGTCTACGGACCAGGGGTTAATAGAATGAAAGGAACAAATGGTGTCGGAACGAGTAATGGCGGAGCAAGTAGTGTCGGAGCAAGTTATGCCAATGTAGTTTGTTATAAATGTGGAAAACCGGGCCACATTATTAGAAATTGCCCGAACCAGGAGAACACGAATGGACAAGGCCGCAGAAGAGTTTTCAATATTAATGCGGCAGAGGCACAGGAAGACCCGGAGCTTGTTACGGGTACGTTTCTTATTGACAATAAATCTGCTTACGTTTTATTTGATTCGGGTGCGGATAGAAGCTATATGAGTAGAGATTTTTGTGCTAAATTAAGTTGTCCATTGACGCCTTTGGATAGTAAATTTTTACTCGAATTAGCAAATGGTAAATTAATTTCAGCAGATAATATATGTCGGAATCGAGAAATTAAACTGGTTAGCGAAACATTTAAGATTGATTTGATACCAGTAGAGTTAGGGAGTTTTGATGTGATAATCGGTATGGACTGGTTGAAAGAAGTGAAAGCAGAGATCGTTTGTTACAAAAATGCAATTCGCATTATACGAGAAAAAGGAAAACCCTTAATGGTGTACGGAGAAAAGGGCAACACGAAGCTACATCTTATTAGTAATTTGAAGGCACAAAAACTAATAAGAAAAGGTTGCTATGTTGTTCTAGCACACGTCGAGAAAGTACAAACTGAAGAAAAGAGCATCAATGATGTTCCCATTGCAAAAGAATTTCCCGATGTATTTCCGAAAGAATTACCGGGATTACCCCCACATCGATCCGTTGAATTTAAAATAGATCTTGTACCAGGAGCTGCACCAATAGCTCGTGCTCCTTACAGACTCGCACCCAGCGAGATGAAAGAACTACAAAGCCAATTACAAGAACTTTTAGAGCGTGGTTTCATTCGACCAAGCACATCACCGTGGGGAGCTCCTGTTTTGTTTGTCAAGAAGAAAGATGGTACATTCAGGTTGTGTATCGACTACCGAGAGTTGAACAAACTTACCATCAAGAACCGCTACCCACTACTGAGAATCGACGACTTATTTGATCAACTACAAGGCTCGTCTGTTTATTCAAAGATTGACTTACGTTCCGGGTATCATCAAATGCGGGTGAAAGAAGATGATATTCCAAAGACTGCTTTCAGAATACGTTACGGTCATTACGAGTTTATGGTCATGCCGTTTGGTTTAACTAATGCACCAGCTGTGTTCATGGACCTTATGAACTGAGTGTGTGGACCATACCTTGACAAGTTTGTCATTGTTTTCATTGATGACATACTTATTTACTCAAAGAATGACCAAGAACACGGTGAACATTTGAGAAAGGTGTTAGAAGTATTGAGGAAGGAAGAATTGTACGCTAAGTTTTCAAAGTGTGCATTTTGGTTGGAAGAAGTTCAATTCCTCGGTCACATAGTGAACAAAGAAGGTATTAAGGTGGATCCGGCAAAGATAGAAACTGTTGAAAAGTGGGAAACCCCGAAAACTCCAAAACACATACGCCAGTTTTTAGGACTAGCTGGTTACTACAGAAGGTTCATCCAAGACTTTTCCAGAATAGCAAAACCCTTGACTGCATTAACGCATAAAGGGAAGAAATTTGAATGGAATGATGAACAAGAGAAAGCGTTTCAGTTATTGAAGAAAAAGCTAACTACGGCACCTATATTGTCATTGCCTGAAGGGAATGATGATTTTGTGATTTATTGTGACGCATCAAAGCAAGGTCTCGGTTGTGTATTAATGCAACGAACGAAGGTGATTGCTTATGCGTCTAGACAATTGAAGATTCACGAGCAAAATTATACGACGCATGATTTGGAATTAGGCGCGGTTGTTTTTGCATTAAAGACTTGGAGGCACTACTTATATGGGGTCAAAAGTATTATATATACCGACCACAAAAGTCTTCAACACATATTTAATCAGAAACAACTGAATATGAGGCAGCGTAGGTGGATTGAATTATTGAATGATTACGACTTTGAGATTCGTTACCACCCGGGGAAGGCAAATGTGGTAGCCGATGCCTTGAGCAGGAAGGACAGAGAACCCATTCGAGTAAAATCTATGAATATAATGATTCATAATAACCTTACTACTCAAATAAAGGAGGCGCAACAAGGAGTTTTAAAAAAGGGAAATTTAAAGGATGAAATACCCAAAGGATCGGAGAAGCATCTTAATATTCGGGAAGACGGAACCCGGTATAGGGCTGAAAGGATTTGGGTACCAAAATTTGGAGATATGAGAGAAATGGTACTTAGAGAAGCTCATAAAACCAGATACTCAATACATCCTGGAACGGGGAAGATGTACAAGGATCTCAAGAAACATTTTTGGTGGCCGGGTATGAAAGCCGATGTTGCTAAATACGTAGGAGAATGTTTGACGTGTTCTAAGGTCAAAGCTGAGCATCAGAAACCATCAAGTCTACTTCAACAACCCGAAATCCCGGAATGGAAATGGGAAAACATTACCATGGATTTCATCACTAAATTGCCAAGGACTGCAAGTGGTTTTGATACTATTTGGGTAATAGTTGATCGTCTCACTAAATCAGCACACTTCCTGCCAATAAGAGAAGATGACAAGATGGAGAAGTTAGCACGACTGTATTTGAAGGAAGTCGTCTCCAGACATGGAATACCAATCTCTATTATCTCTGATAGGGATGGCAGATTTATTTCAAGATTCTGGCAGACATTACAGCAAGCATTAGGAACTCGTCTAGACATGAGTACTGCCTATCATCCACAAACTGATGGGCAGAGCGAAAGGACGATACAAACGCTTGAAGACATGCTACGAGCATGTGTTATTGATTTCGGAAACAGTTGGGATCGACATCTACCGTTAGTAGAATTTTCCTACAACAACAGCTACCATTCAAGCATTGAGATGCCGCCGTTTGAAGCACTTTATGGTAGAAAGTGCAGGTCTCCGATTTGTTGGAGTGAAGTGGGGGATAGACAGATTACGGGTCCGGAGATTATACAAGAAACTACCGAGAAGATCATCCAAATTCAACAACGGTTGAAAACCGCCCAAAGTCGACAAAAGAGCTACGCTGACATTAAAATAAAAGATATAGAATTTGAAATTGGAGAGATGGTCATGCTTAAAGTTGCACCTTGGAAAGGCGTTGTTTGATTTGGTAAACGAGGGAAATTAAATTCAAGGTATATTGGACCATTCAAGATTATTGATCGTGTCGGACCAGTAGCTTACCGACTTGAGTTACCTCAACAACTCGCGGCTGTACATAACACTTTCCACGTCTCGAATTTGAAGAAATGTTTTGCTAAAGAAGATCTCACTATTCCGTTAGATGAAATCCAAATCAACGAAAAACTTCAATTCATCGAAGAACCCGTCGAAATAATGGATCGTGAGGTTAAAAGACTTAAGCAAAACAAGATACCAATTGTTAAGGTTCGATGGAATGCTCATAGAGGACCCGAGTTTACCTGGGAGCGTGAAGATCAGATGAAGAAGAAATACCCGCATCTATTTCCAGAAGATTCGTCAACACCTTCAACAGCTTAAAATTTCGGGACGAAATTTATTTAACGGGTAGGTACTGTAGTGACCCAAACTTTTCCATGTTTATATATATTAATTGAGATTGATATTTACATGATTAAATGTTTCCAACATGTTAAGCAATCAAACTTGTTAAGACTTGATTAATTGAAATATGTTTCATATAGACAATTGACCACCCATGTTGACCGGTGATTCACGAACGTTAAAACTTGTAAAAACTATATGATGACATATATATGGATATATATATAGTTAATATGATACTATGATAAGTAAACATATCATTAAGTATATTAACAATGAACTACATATGTAAAAACAAGACTACTAACTTAATGATTTTTAAACGAGACATATATGTAACGATTATCGTTGTAAAGACATTTAATGTATATATATCATATTAAGAGATATTCATACATGATAATATAATGATAATATAATAATTTAAAATCTCATTTGATATTATAAACATTGGGTTAACAACATTTAACAAGATCATTAACCTAAAGGTTTCAAAACAACACTTACATGTAACGACTAACGATGACTTAACGACTCAGTTAAAATGTATATACATGTAGTGTTTTAATATGTATTTATACACTTTTGAAAGACTTCAATACACTTATCAAAATACTTCTACTTAACAAAAATGCTTACAATTACATCCTCGTTCAGTTTCATCAACAATTCTACTCGTATGCACCCGTATTCGTACTCGTACAATACACAGCTTTTAGATGTATGTACTATTGGTATATACACTCCAATGATCAGCTCTTAGCAGCCCATGTGAGTCACCTAACACATGTGGGAACCATCATTTGGCAACTAGCATGAAATATCTCATAAAATTACAAAAATATGAGTAATCATTCATGACTTATTTACATGAAAACAAAATTACATATCCTTTATATCTAATCCATACACCAACGACCAAAAACACCTACAAACACTTTCATTCTTCAATTTTATTCATCTAATTGATCTCTCTCAAGTTCTATCTTCAAGTTCTAAGTGTTCTTCATAAATTCCAAAAGTTCTAGTTTCATAAAATCAAGAATACTTTCAAGTTTGCTAGCTCACTTCCAATCTTGTAAGGTGATCATCCAACCTCAAGAAATCTTTGTTTCTTACAGTAGGTTATCATTCTAATACAAGGTAATAATCATATTCAAACTTTGGTTCAATTTCTATAACTATAACAATCTTATTTCAAGTGGTGATCTTACTTGAACTTGTTTTCGTGTCATGATTCTGCTTCAAGAACTTCGAGCCATCCAAGGATCCATTGAAGCTAGATCCACTTTTCTCTTTTCCAGTAGGTTTATCCAAGGAACTTAAGGTAGTAATGATGTTCATAACATCATTCGATTCATACATATAAAGCTATCTTATTCGAAGGTTTAAACTTGTAATCACTAGAACATAGTTTAGTTAATTCTAAACTTGTTCGCAAATAAAAGTTAATCCTTCTAACTTCACTTTTAAAATTAACTAAAAACATATTCTATATCTATATGATATGCTAACTTAATGATTTAAAACCTGGAAACACGAAAAACACCGTAAAACCAGATTTACGCCGTCGTAGTAACACCGCGGGCTGTTTTGGGTTAGTTAATTAAAAACTATGATAAAATTTGATTTAAAAGTTGTTATTCTGAGAAAATGATTTTTATTATGAACATGAAACTATATCCAAAAATTATGGTTAAACTCAAAGTGGAAGTATGTTTTCTAAAATGGTCATCTAGACGTCGTTCTTTCGACTGAAATGACTACCTTTACAAAAATGACTTGTAACTTATTTTTCTGACTATAAACCTATACTTTTTCTGTTTAGTTTCATAAAATAGAGTTCAATATGAAACCATAGCAATTTGATTCACTCAAAACGGATTTAAAATGAAGAAGTTATGGGTAAAACAAGATTGGATAATTTTTCTCATTTTAGCTACGTGAAAATTGTTAACAAATCTATTCCAACCATAACTTAATCAACTTGTATTGTATATTATGTAATCTTGAGATACCATAGACACGTATACAATGTTTCGAACTATCATGTCGACACATCTATATATATTTCGGAACAACCATAGACACTCTATATGTGAATGTTGGAGTTAGCTATACAGGGTTGAGGTTGATTCCAAAATATATATAGTTTGAGTTGTGATCAATACTGAGATACGTATACACTGGGTCGTGGATTGATTCAAGATAATATTTATCGATTTATTTCTGTACATCTAACTGTGGACAACTAGTTGTAGGTTACTAACGAGGACAGCTGACTTAATAAACTTAAAACATCAAAATATATTAAAAGTGTTGTAAATATATTTTGAACATACTTTGATATATATGTATATATTGTTATAGGTTCGTGAATCAACCAGTGGCCAAGTCTTACTTCCCGACGAAGTAAAAATATGTGAAAGTGAGTTATAGTCCCACTTTTAAAATCTAATATTTTTGGGATGAGAATACATGCAGGTTTTATAAATGATTTACAAAATAGACACAAGTACGTGAAACTACATTCTATGGTTGAATTATCGAAATCGAATATGCCCCTTTTTATTAAGTCTGGTAATCTAAGAATTAGGGAACAGACACCCTAATTGACTCGAATCCTAAAGATAGATCTATCGGGCCCAACAAGCCCCATCCAAAGTACCGGATGCTTTAGTACTTCGAAATTTATATCATATCCGAAGGGTGTCCCGGAATGATGGGGATATTCTTATATATGCATCTTGTTAATGTCGGTTACCAGGTGTTCACCATATGAATGATTTTTATCTCTATGTATGGGATGTGTATTGAAATATGAAATCTTGTGGTCTATTATTATGATTTGATATATATAGGTTAAACCTATAACTCACCAACATTTTTTGTTGACGTTTTAAGCATGTTTATTCTCAGGTGATTATTAAGAGCTTTCGCTGTCGCATACTTAAATAAGGACGAGATTTGGAGTCCATGCTTGTATGATATTGTGTAAAAACTGCATTCAAGAAACTTATTTTGTTGTAACATATTTGTATTGTAAACCATTATGTAATGGTCGTGTGTAAACATGATATTTTAGATTATCATTATTTGATAATCTACGTAAAGCTTTTTAAACCTTTATTGATGAAATAAAGGTTATGGTTTGTTTTAAAATGAATGCAGTCTTTGAAAAACGTCGCATATAGAGGTCAAAACCTCGCAACGAAATCAATTAATATGGAACATTTTTAATCAATAAGAACGGGACATTTTAATAATTGCCACCATTGAATTGTGTGGACGTGATAATTGCCACCAATTGATATGAATATTTCCCCTGATTATTATTGCTTGGTAACCTAAGAATTAGAATCGGGTATGGCCCTAATTCACGCGAATCCTAAAGTTAGCTCCCGGGTTTAACACCCCCACCCAGAATGTTCACTAGATGGAAGAGCTAGTTGGTGTGGTGTTTAGTACTTCGAAGTTTATATATTATACAGACGAGATGTTCTGTTTTTGGGATATTATTTATGCGCATTATATGTTAAGGTCGGTTACCAAGCCAAGCAATGAATGAAAAGTGAATGTTATGTATCGAGAGAATGATTTTATACACAGGTTATGTGTATGATATTTTTGTACACGAGATATGTGTACGGTTACTAAGATTTATGAAAATGGTTTCGTACACGAGATAGGTGTACTGTATTTGAATCTTGTGGTCTATCAAAATGATGAATTTTATTGTTTACGATAAACTTATGAACTCACCAACCTTTTGGTTGACACTTGAAAGCATGTTTATTCTCAGGTATAAAAGAAATCTTCGTGCATTTGCTCATTTAGAGATATTACTTGGAGTCATTCATGACATATTTCAAAAGACGTTGCATTCGAGTCGTTGAGTTCATCAAGATTATTATTAAGTCAATTATAGTTGGATATATTATGAAATGGTATGCATGCCGTCAACTTTCGATGTAATGAAAGTATGTCTTTTAAAAATGAATGCAATGTTTGTAAAATGTATCATATAGAGGTCAAGTACCTCGCGATGTAACCAAATGTAATGTATTCGTCCAGATGGATTACGACGAGTCGTTAAACAAATGACCAAAACACTCAAAAGTATAAGTTACAATTCAATTAATATAAATATTTGGGAAATAAGTCTAATTATTGATAAAGGTACACGTCACGAAACGTAACGTACAAGTTTTCTAAGCGTACGAAACGTCGTTCGAAAATCCGGAACCGGGACATTAGTCGAGTGACAACGTACAAGTCATCGGAACTAAAATTACAAATTAACTATGCACGTTAATATAATATAATATATAAATAATTATATAGATTAAATAATTATTTATATATAATAATATTTAAAAGTGTCGGCAGTTCTTGTTGATCGAATGTTTGCTGGAAACAAGACCTCATGTGTGACGACCCGGAAATTTCCGACCAAATTTAAACTTAATCTTATTATAATTCTGACACGTTAAGCAAAGCCTGTAATGTTAAGTCTCAAACATTTTGTACTATGTCATATATTCAATTGACTTTCAATCATTCCCGACGATTCACGAATCACTATTTGTAAATAGATACATATATGTTTAAATGTATATATTATGATTGAAAATATAATTTGAAATAAAATACTATTTAAGTGTTAGAAAAAAAAAGTATAAAATAAAATAAAATAAGTTATAATAAAGCTGTATATTTAAAATGAATCTATATATATAAAGTATTTTAAAAATATTATTAAATGATTTTAGTACTCGAAGTGACAATGAGTAATTATATATGGTAGATTGTTATATATATATAAACATAGAGTTTGTATATATTGTAAGATAAAAAGTATAAATAATACATGTTGGAAATTTATAAAATAATATATAGTATAAATAATATTTGCATACATATGGTATGATATAAATAATATGCAACCTCATAATATATAAAATGTATAAATATTCAATATTTAATATATGCTATATATAATTTATTAAATACGGTAGTATCTAACAAAGTGTGATATCAATATATACAAGGTAATTACAAGTTTAAAATATAGTATTATACTAATATTATTATCATTACCCTCTTCATTATTATTAGAATTAATATATACTAATATCAGTAACATTAAGACTATTGAAAATATATAATAGATATATGCATATAGAGATAGATATATGCAGCTTTATATAATATATATATATACATACATTGTTATATATAAAATCAGTATTTATTTTACTTAAATTATTAACATAAATATAATTAATAATTAATATCATTATTTATATAAAAATCACACAAATTGGAGTTTAATTCTGTTTCAGGTATCCATCATATCGTAATCAGTTTTATTTTTGTCCCTAAAACTAATGCACAAACGAATCTGGGTAAACACATATTCCAAATTCTGTTATCTATTATTATCACTTTTAATTTTTTTAAATGAAAAAGTTGTACGATCGATTTATCCAGTGATTTCCTTTTTGCTATAAAACAAATCGAATTGCTTGGTGTGTGGAAAACAAACCATCAATTTAGTTCACCACTATTAGTTAAGTAAACACAATTATTCAGTATTTTTTTTTCTTTTCAGTTCGACACCTCTTTTTCCCTTCCACTTTTATCAAAACTAGAAATTGAAACAATTGTTAGAATTTAGAATTGTAGAGTTGTTAGGAATTATTCAAATAATCTTTCTGCAAAATTTGAAGATCCAATTCTTCCTATCGAATCTTAATTTTCGAAGTCAAACATAATTTGCAAAATGTCAACATTCATGTTCATCGTAAAATTTGAATTCCCTTTGATGTTTTAGATTCAATTGAACGTTCAGTTAGTTTCTAAGAGTGAAATGAAACTTTTTTCATGTTATAATCTTTAACTGAAACATCCTCAAAATGCGAAATCGATTTGGAGTTCTTGTTGGTGACCTTTGTAACTGTTACAGCAGGTTCCTCCTTTTATTTTTTTTTCCGTTTCCAATTAACTCAAACAAATGATATGGGTTGATTATCTCTCAGTTATAGTTATTTTTAAACCAGACAAATTACGAATTCTTTTTACGAATCATAGTCACTGGTTGATTTAATTGAGGAAGATGAAGATAGGCAGAAAGAATGAACGGGTTATAAACAAAAATGTTGGGGTTTTAATCAGAAAATGGGCAATAGCCCAACGGTTAGGGTATTTGTGCGGTTGCGAGAGGTCTTAGGTTCGATCCCTGCTGGTGGCGTTTCTTTCTTTTTAAAGCCTAATTATATGAGGTAGCTTTTCTTTTATTATTATTGTTATTATTAATATAGTGTTATTATTATTATTATTATTATTATTATTATTATTATTATTATTATTATTATTATTATTACTATTATTATTATTATTATTATTATTATTATTATTATTATTATTATTATTATTATTATGATATTTATTACTATTGTTATTAACACACTTATCATTATTATTAATATCATGAAGTATTAGAATTATTATTATTAATTAGTATTATTAATAATTCTTATTATTATTAAATGTAATTACCATTATCTTAAATATTATCATTTACTTAGTAATTATTAATAGGATAAGTATTATTATTGTTATTATGAATACGATTAAGATTATTGTTATTATATAATCATTAATATTAATATTATTATTGTTATTTATATCAAAATCAATAAAAGTATTTTTTTTATGAAAACCTTAGAATTAGTAGAATTATTAATATTGGTACTACCATTACCACTATGGTTATGAATATTAAAATTATTATTATTTTCATTAGTATTAATATCAGTTTATAATTATTAGGATCATTATTAATATTACAAACATAGGTATTATTATAAATATTATCATTATTATCAATCTTATTAATAATTATTATTTTGTTATCACTAAAACCATCAATATTTTCAAAAATAAATACTTCTATATAAAATACATTACACCATACTTTTATTATTAAAAAGATATTAGTTAAGTTATATCAATTAATATATAAACATATACTAAACCTTAATCTACAGTTTTGTTATTAATAATAAGAAATAATTTTATAAAACATATGAACTAAATATATTAACTTTATCTAAATAAAATATAGTATAATAAGTAAATTATTAATAACAAAATATATATATATATATATTTATTCGACTTCAATTATATGTGTTAATATATATATATATATATATATATATATATATATATATATATATATATATATATATATATATATATATATATATATAACGATATAGGTTCGTGAATCCAATGTCAACCCTACACTTGATCAATGTCGTCATATGTATTTTTACTACAAAATACAGTACGGTGAGTTTCATTTGCTCCCTTTTTAAATTGCTTTTGCAATATATATTTTTGGGCTAAGAATACATGCGCTGCTTTTATGTTTGACGAAATAGACACAAGTACTTAAAATATATTCTACGTTGAGTTGTACCACCTTGCATATCTTCCCTAATAGCTTGGTAACTAATATTTACATGTTGGAAGAACATGTAAGAGCGAATCCTATTGATAGATCTATCGGGTTTGACCACCCCAACCGGGCTAGTCGCTCTAGTATCGTAAACGGTTGCATATTACTTCATTTTTACTACACTTGGTACAGTGTAGGGAGATTTCATAATAAAGGGAATATGCCACATTAATTGTTATGTATGGTTACCGAAGCGCTCAACAACTTATAGAATACTTTTATACACTTGAGAGTGTACATATATTTATAAACGGAAATCTTGTGGTCTATTTAAATATTGAAATGATAGTTATGATAAACCTATGAACTCACCAACCTTTTGGTTGACACTTTTAAGCATGTTTATTCTCAGGTATGAAAGAAATCTTCTGCTGTGCATTTGCTCATTTTAAAGATATTACTTGGAGTCATTCATGGCATATTTAGGTCAGTACCTCGCAATGGGACCAGATGTTGATGACTTCGTCCAGGTGGATTAGGACGGGTTGTTAAATCATGCGATCGCATGAGTCCTCCCTCACAATCCCATGCGATCGCATGGGGGGTAGGTGAGGTGAACTTGCTTATAAATTTGGATGATTTCAGTTCGAGTGATTCAATTATCATTCCAATACTCTGTAAATGTAAATATATATTATTAATATTAATATTATTATTAATATTAAGATTATTAATATTAATCTTATTATTATTATTATTATTAGTATTGGTATTATTAGGTAGTGTTATTATTAGTATTATACATAAAATATTACGACAGGGTTATGAGTGAGTAATTTCAAATGAGTTTTCGATGAGAAGATTATGGGTTATAGCTATGGAGGTTATGGGTAATGTTCGTGGGTATTGTTCGTGAGGACAATCTAGCGGTTATCATTTCTATTGCGTTTGCATACTTTCCTGCAATATTGAATCACAATATTGATATGTGAGTTTATAGATCCCTTTTTAATTACTTTTGAAATCTATATTTTTGGGCTGAGAATACATGCACTTTATTTTAAACACAATGGACACAAGTACATACTTAATTTTACACTGAGTTTGAACCGAAAATCTCTTAGCTTTGGTAACTAGTAACTGCCGGTTATAAGAACTGGTGGGCGTGAGTAGTTGTATATGGATCCATAGGGCTTGACATCCCCGTCCGTTCCAGGTATAGAGACCCTAGCCTGTACTATAAAATAGACGTATGCTATTTGAGTTTAGTACACGTTGGTTTGCGTGTATTGTACATGTTAGTTGCATGTATGTTAAAACAGGGGTACTTATTATATATACGTTAAGTTTAGTTACCAAGGTGCTCAATTTCGTAAAATATTTTGATAAATGTTTTGGATTAAACTACTGAAATCTTGTGGTCCATCTTTATATACAGATTATGCGCAATATTAAAACTATGAACTCACCAACCTTTGTGTTGACACTTTTAGCATGTTTATTCTCAAGTCCCTAGAAGTCTTTCGCTGTATGCTTAAACGTTATACAAATTGTGCATGGAGTCATACATGCTTTATTCGAGAAAACTTTGCATTCACAAAATCATCACCATGTATCTTATTTTGAATGTATTTGTCAACGAATGTATTGTTGTAAACTATTATTAACGGTGATTGTCTATATGTAGAAATCATCAGATGTCGAAAACCTTGGATTTAGATATTCATTTACGGTGTGCCTTTTCAAAAGAATGCAATATTTACAAAACGTATCATATAGAGGTCAATACCTCGCGATGAAACCGGTGAATAACATACTGCGTCAATAGCAATTTTGACGGGTCGTTACACTAAGTCCGAGATATATTGGACCGTTTGAGATTACCGAAAGAATTGGACCGGTAGCGTACAGATTGAAACTATCGCAAGAACTCGGCGAAATTCATGACACTTTCCAAGTTTCTAACTTGAAGAAATGCTTATCAGATGAAAGTTTGTTAATTCCTTTGGGTGAGATACAAATTGATCATAAGCTTAATTTCGTTGAAGAACCTGTTGAGATTATGGACTGTGAGGTCAAGCAGCTAAACCAAAGCAGAATCCCGTTAGTTAAAGTTCGACGGAACGCCCGTAGAGGACCAGAATTCACGTGGGAGCGTGAAGACCGGATGAGACTAAAGTATCCGCAATTGTTTCCCGAGGAGACTACCACGGCGGACGTACACTAAAATTTCGGGACGAAATTTTTCATAACAGGTGGGTAATGTAACAACCCGACTTTTTACGTTACTATCGTTACATGTACGTTAAGTATTTAACGATGATTAATTATACTTTATATGTTTAATGGATTTAAATGCATACTTGATCCTAGTGGATTACTTGAGTTAATGTGTTATATTAATTTATGAACTTACTTCGGATAACGAAATAACTAGAAAACGATACGATTAAGTTAATCGCCTAGAAAGCTTTTCAGTTTACGAAACTTAGAAAAACGACAAAATAATTATTTTTAATAATTATTGACTTTACGAAGAACTTATTTAATTTATTATTTATTTAGTAAATTAAACCCGGTGATTTCGTTTCAACGACTATTTAACGTTTCGAGACCCGGTACGGTTAACGGCACTCGAAACGGACCACGCGCATACAAGCTATTAGTCAAAATGAGCCCAATGACCCCCCTAGGAGGGCCATCGGCCGAACCCTTTAGTGGGTACCCTTATAGACTTAACTTGGACTACAAGGTCACTAGTTATCTTAAATTAGGCCCTAACTTTAGAATATAAATAGAAGTAAACACCCACACTTATCCCTAAACCTAAAATCAATCAACTGGTAGTCTCTTCTCCCTCCCCTTGTGCTCGTCAACCTCACCAAAACTCAAAATTAGAAGAAAGCTTAAGCATAAACGTTGTTCCTATCGTCGTTCTCTACGCGTACGTACTAGCAATTCGTATTTTTAAGGTATAATTGAAAACCCTAATTTTATTAGTTCAGTTTTTTTTTATCAATTTCATAGTGTAATCAAGTCTAGTGCTCAATTGATGATGTATAGAGTTGTCGTTTATCGTTTAATTGCTCGATTATTGTTGATTGCATGATTCACGAATTTGTATGCCATGGATCTGATAAAATTGGTTTATATACTGATCTTTTATGTTATCTAGATAGATAGGCTTCAAAAAATAAATAAGTTTGGACTTTGATTTCATTTGATTTCGTTATCGTATGCTCAAGAGATGCTAGATTGAAGTTTTGATTAGAGTTTTACATGTAATCCGAATTTTCTGATTAATGTACATTGTGATTTAGCTATTGAAATATGGATCATTGTATTCCTTTTGAAAAATCATACATGTTGGACTTAAGATTTGCGTCAAAAGCTTTTGTGATGCTCTCGGTGCGTGAAAACGAAGATTCATGTTTTAAAGAAAGCTGAAACTGTTTTCGAATGTGAAAGAAAATGTCTAGAGTGAGCTAGAACTTAATTGAGGCTTTGATATTATGGATTATGTTAGTTTATATGTTCCTTGATGTATTTCATTTGCATGCTAACTTTTGAAAACGTGATTTGCCATGAGTTATAAGCTTGACCAAATGATATGTCTCTTTTTTGAATAAAACTGAAGGGTCTGTAAAGATTGGGTAATCTGTACAAATTGGCTAAATGAATGTATTTGATTATTTTATCACTAAAAATTTGAGATGTTTTAAGTAAGCTCCAATTGGCTGTTCATAAAAATCTAATTTCAATATTTTATGAGAAATGTTTCAAAACTGATGCGCGTGCAGAAACTGATTTGGTAAACCGTAACTAGACCTTTTTTGAAACCCGACTTGTAGACGTCGTATCAGGGAGGGTCAGGTTAGACTTTTTAGAATCAATTTTGAGTCTATTTGTGATCTGGAGTTTTCCATGTTTTCATGAATTATGTGCTAAGAGTTATACTCGTTTCTTTCTATGATGCACGTATTTTAAGGACATGCGATAAACTATGAATGTGCAAATTATTGAACTATGAGCTGTAACATGTTACTTGACTTAGGAATAACATGTTGACCATGATTGCATGACCTAATGAGATATTTGAATTTAGTTGACCACTTTGACCTAATTGACTTTTTGGTTGACTTTGGTTGACTTGCTTGGACTAGTTGACTTTTACATGCATATTGAGTCAGTCTGAGCACTAGGAATTTGCGTACACTATGGGTTGACATAGTGTGACCTATATATATACTTAAGATGACCTATTTGATTAGGTTGCATTGTTCGATCGTCATTGTTCGACTACTGTACGGTTTTACTTAGAAATTTCAGTGCTTTTGCTAAGGTGAGTCTACACTCCCATTTTCTTTAACATTTTTGGGTTGAGATACATGCTGCTTTTGAAACTATTTCTTAAACTGTTTTTACAACTATTTTACATATTAGGCACGAGTAACATAAACATATACATATGAGTTCAGATCAAAAATCCCTTAGCTTGATTATATTAATTACTTTAAGTAAGCTTGACTTATAGGGACGGTACCGTTAGGTTTGACAAACCTCGCCTCAACCTACGAGGTGCTTATTTTGTTGTTACTTGTACACCTGATCAGTGTATGCTTAGAAAGGGTAAAGGGAAGACGTGTACCGTTTTAGCTATCCGCAGGTTAAAGTCTTATAATCAAGTGCTCATGATAAATGTATACTTTTACGAAGCTTTTTAGAAATCTCGTGGCCTAACTTACGATGAATGATACTTAAACTTGATGTTTACAAACTTGAAACCGGACATGGTAATGTCTACAAACAGATGAAACAAAAAGAACTTTTTGATGTCACTCATAGTTGAAACTTGACGTCACTGATTACAAACAGTTTAACACTTGGCATTTGCTGTATGCAAACTTTTGAGAACTGATTTTTGACAAATGATTTATGGAAACTGTTTTATGAAACATACAAGAATTATTTACTTAAACCTGTAGATTCACTTAACTTTATGTTGACCTATTTTGCATGTTTTATCTCAGGTATTAGTTGTTTTCACTGTAGAACATTGCTGTTACGTAGAAGTCAAGCCGAGCACTGGGACCAGAGTTAACATTTCGTTAATGGATTTTGACGGAGTGTTATATCCAATGTGTGATGCCCCGTACAAATCCATCGTGTACGAATAACCAACAACAGGATCATTACAAGGTTAAGTACTATATGTGTTTTCAAAAAGAGTTTGCATTCATTAATAAAGTGATGTCTAAACCAACATCGAATGTTTTACAATCCAAAAGCATGCTTCACTAAGTAGAAGCAAATAATAAGTGTAAGTGACCACAACGGTCGTTACAAGTCATAGTTCAAAAGTACTAATGTTTGAATGCAAAATAAAGTAGTTCATGCGATAACAACTCTAAGCAGCGGGTGTCTACAGCACGACTAGTACACAGCGGAAGCTAACCTCAAGCACCTGAGAAAAACATGCTTAAAAACGTCAACACAAAGGTTGGTGAGCTATAGTTTAAGTATAACAGTATGTAAGGTAGGCCACGAGATTTCAGTGCTACAAAGAGCGTTTCAAAACAGTATGATAAAGTATATGTTAACCGTGGGCACTTGGTAACTAACTTAACGTTTATACCCCCTGAAAGTACACTTGGCAAGTGCGTATGTCTACGAAGTATTAAACACTCGTTAAATGCTAGCGCTACTAGCCCGAGTGGGGATGTTAAACCCTATGGATCCATATCTAAGATTCACGTTCACGGTTCAAAAACCAATGATTAAACGTTACCGAGCTAAAGGGAATGTTTATGCCGTTGTATAACCCACACATATATAAGTTTAAGTACTCGTGCCTAGTATGTAAAACATAAAATCCGCATGTATTCTCAGTTCCCAAAATAAGTCAAAGTAAAAAGGGAATGCTATAACTCACAATGATAATGTAGTCGAAAAGTCGGTTCGGAAAAGGTGTGCAAGTAATCGGTCCGAAGGTCCTCAACCTAAGTCAAATAGTACTAAGTTAGTAAATCGTCTTAATAGGTTTAAAAGTATGTAAATAAGGTCTTAAGGGTCATCATCATTCATCATCAAACAAAAGGCGTAAAGTAAGTTTCGTTTATGAAAGTAGTTTAAAACAAAGGCTGAGTTCGGTCAGTCACCACGGCCTCTACCCTTACTGAATTAAGGTGAGACCAGTGGCCATGGCTCCGTATATGAGTTCTTTAGTTGTGGTAAAATTTACAGAAGCAAAATCGTCTTCGTTTGACCGGGACGATGGCCTAAGTGCGAGTAGGTCAGAAATTTCTGCACAACGTTAAAAGACATAGTGACGATCGGAGGGCCATAAATCCTAACCCGTAACTCGGATTAAGACGAGTCCTATATGAAAAGTTATCTACTCGAATAGAGCTATTTGAAAATCATAACGACAACAGCCCAGGTCTACTGGTCTGTTACAGAATCACCAAAACAGTAGGTGGAAGACAGTAAACAGAAAATAATGGGTTCCGGTGCTCGATGCTTATCACGGTTCTCATCCTTGATGCATATAGCTTCAAGTGTACAACTCGTTGATGTGTTTGAATCATCTTGACCAAGATTTGACCATCATAACCCAAGTGCAAGTCTAAGACATGAAGCACAACTCACTTAAGTGTTGCAAGTGTTTTGATGAACCAAAGTTACATCAAAGTCTTAGGTTTAGCACATACATGAAATGTAAAAGTATTACTAACTAAGTTTTGACAATTATGACACAAGTGTGAGTTTAAGACATGTAGATCAACTCACTTAAGAGTTGTATGAAGTTGATGAACCAAAGTTACATCAAGATCTTAGATCTAACACTTACATAAACTTTATAAGTAAAAACAAGTTACAAACTTGAAGTAAACTTATGAAATCAAGATCTTGAGTTGTAGAACATAGTTCATAGTTTGATCTTGAAGATCCAAGACTCAAAAGTCTAGATCTACCATAAGTGTACCAAGTTATAATTAAAAAGTTTCATTTACATGTTCTTGAACTCTTAAAGTTAACTTTAAGTTCAAGATTAATGAGATCAAAGTTAACTAGTAATATTTGACCAAATACAACCAACAACATGAAATTAAAGTGCAAGTAAATGAAGTAACAAACTAATTTAAACAAGTAATTAGTTCATTGTTGTTCATACTTTAAAGATTCAAACTAAAGTTTGATCTTTAAGAAAGTAAACTTTAAAGTTTACTAACATGACTTACAAGCATGATTTACAACTATGAACTTTAATCTTTCAAAACATTATATGTAGAACCTAAACTAGAGAGTTTAGTTCTTGAATGTTCTTGTTAATACAAGATAAAGTGATGAACAAACAAGTGAGTTTGATTTATAATAACATGTAAGTAAAGAAGGATAACGACAACTAGTAATCAACACAAGTAACTAAAGATTTAACAAACAAAGAATGATGATGATGAAGAGTGATATGTCACGATTTTACAAAGGAAAGAAAGGAAGAATGATTCAAGTTTACTTACAAGAACTAGATAGAAAAGTGAGAGAGAATGAAGCAAGTTTGAGAGTGTTTGAAATTGTGAGAGAATGAGAGTAAACAAGTAATGAGAAATGAAACAAAAGCACTCCTAACCATGCCTAAAGGCCACGGTTTCAGCTGCACAAAGGGAGGGGGAAGTTGTTTGTTGGGTTCTTGCATTTAAGCTCATAAAAGGTGGATAAAGAATGGTTATGCATGGGGATAACAAGCTAACTAGATTCCTTCAAGTAAAACTAACTAGTTAAGGTTCAATTTAATACTTACAAGTGAAAGAGTGGCTAGTTAGTCCACTTAAAGTGTAGGGTGGGCTTATAAGCCCAAAACCATGAGTCCATTAACATTAAACAAAGCCCAAGTTCAAAAATTAACAAATAAAGTCCAACAAAAGCCCAAGTAATTAACCAACAATCTTAGTTAATTAAAATGATTAATAAAACTAATCATGAATGTAAATAATATCTAAAAATATTATTCGTGAAAGTTCCGGGTGTCACAAAGACGTTTCGGGCAATTAAAGTCAAGTTCGGGCAATCATGGTAACATGTAAATGTAATACCATACATTCGTTTAATCACAAGTATTAATAATAGTAATTATTAATAAATAAACGTTGGAAAAACCAGGGTCGTTACATTACCCACCTGTTAAAGAAAATTTCGTCCCGAAATTTAAGCTGAGGTAGATGGAGGAGTCGGGAAAAGGTGAGGATACTTCCGCATCATTTGATCCTCTCGCTCCCAAGTAAACTCAGGTCCTCGTTTGGCATTCCATCGCACTCGGACGATCGGAATCTTGTTGCGTTTCAAAGTTTTGATCTCACGATCCAAAATCTCAACTGGTTCTTCCACAAAGTGAAGTTTGTCGTCAATCGTGAGTTCCTCAAGTGGTATGATAAGTTCAGGTGCAGCAAGACACTTCTTCAAGTTTGACACATGGAAGGTAGGATGAACTGAGCTCAATTGTGCTGGCAGATCCAAACGGTAAGCAACGGGTCCAACACGTTCCAAGATTTCAAAAGGACCAATGTATCGTGGGTTTAACTTTCCACGTTTTCCAAAGCGAATCACACCCTTCTAAGGTGCAACCTTCAACATTACACGATCACCCACGTTGAATTCAAAGTCTTTTCGTTTGAGGTCTGCATAACTCTTTTGACGGTCACGGGCAGTCTTAAGTCTAGCTTGAATCTGAGCAATCTTCTCCGTTGTTTCGTGGACTACCTCGGGTTCGGTGATTTGCTTTTCGCCTACTTCGGCCCAACAAATAGGAGATCGGCACTTGCGGCTATACAATGCTTCAAAAGGTGCAGCATTAATGCTAGAGTGATAACTGTTGTTGTACGAGAATTCGGCGAGTGGCAAATGCCTTTCCCAGGCCTTTCTGAAATCAATGACACATGCACGCAGCATGTCCTCCAAGGTCTGAATTGTTCGTTCACTTTGTCTGTCAGTATGAGGATGATACGCAGTACTCATGTCGAGACGAGATCCCATGGCTTCTTGCAAAGAACGCCAAAATCTAGAGGCAAAACGGGGATCACGATTTGAGATGATCGATAAAGGTAAACCATGATGAGATACAACCTCCTTGATGTATAATTGAGCAAGTCTTTCCATCGTATCTGTTTCCTTCATCGCTAGGAAGTGTGCAGATTTGGTAAGGCAGTCAACAATAACCCAAATGGTATCGTATCCGCCCACCGTCTTCGGCAGCTTAGTAATGAAATTCATTGTTATCCGTTCCCACTTCCATTGTGGGATTTCTGGTAGTTGAAGTAAACCAGAAGGTCTCTGATGCTCGGCTTTAACCTTCAAGCAAGTCAAACACTTACCAACATAAGTCACAACGTCCTTCTTAAGATTCGGCCACCAATACTATTCTTTAAGGTCATGGTACATCTTGCCCGCACCGGGGTGAATCGAATTTCTAGATTTGTGTGCTTCATCAAGTATCAGGTTTTGTAGATCTCCATAAAGAGGTACCCAAATTCTTCCGGCATAACATCGGAGTCCAGACTCCCTAACCTCGAATCGAGAGACAAGTATGTTCAAATGTTCATGAGATATGTTCTCCTCCTTGAGAGCCTCATCTTGGGCTACTCTGATCTGGCTGTTGAGGTTCGAATGGATGGTGATGTTCAGATCCCTAACACGAAGAGGTGCCGTCCTCTCCTTTCGGCTCAAAGCGTCAGCTACAACATTGGCCTTGCCAGGATGATAACGAAGTTCACAATCGTAGTCGTTGAGCGTCTCGATCCATCGAAGCTGTCTCATATTCAGTTGCTTCTGATCGAAGATGTGCTGGAGACTCTTGTGATCGGTGAAGATAGTGCTCTTAGTTCCATACAAATAGTGTCTCCACAATTTAAGTGCAAAGACAACGGCTCCAAGTTCAAGATCGTGAGTAGTGTAGTTTCGCTCGTGAATCTTCAATTAGCGGGAGGCATAGGCAATAACCTTTGATCGTTGCATCAGTACACAACCAAAACCACTCTTCGAAGCATCGCAATAAACAACGAAATTGTCACTGCCTTCGAGAAGTGATAGGATAGGTGCGGAGGTTAACTTCTTCTTCAAAGTTTGGAATGCTGATTCGTGTGCGGATTCCCAAATGAATTTCTTACCCTTGTGAGTCAGCGCGGTCAAAGGACGCGCAATCAGAGAAAATCCTTCAATGAACCTTCAGTAGTAACCGGCGAGACCTAGGAATTGGCGAATATGCATCAGAGTAGTGGGGGTCTCCCACTTGCTGATGGCTTCAATCTTGGCGGGATCAACTTTGATACCCTGGTCGCTCACAACATGACCCAGAAACTGGACTTCCTTCAACCAAAATTCACACTTGGAGAATTTGGCATAAAGTTGCTCTTGTCTCAAGAGTTCAAGTACTAGTCGGAGGTGTTGCTCATGCTCTTCTTCGCTCTTAGAGTAGATGAGGATATCATCTATGAAGACGATAACAAACTTATCCAAGTACGGCTTGCAGACACGATTCATAAGGTCCATGAACACGGCAGGTGTATTTGTCAAACCGAATGGCATCACGAGAAACTCATAATGACCATAACGGGTCCTGAATGCAGTCTTCATCACGTCACTTTCCTTCACCCTCAACTGGTGATAGCCGGATCGCAAATCGATCTTTGAGTAGACACTCGATCCTTGTAGTTGGTCAAAAAGATCGTCAATTCGTGGAAGAGGATACCGATTCTTGATAGTCAATTTGTTGTGCTCACGGTAGTCGATACACATACGGAAGGATCCATCCTTCTTCTTCACAAACAACACAGGTGCACCCCAAGGCGAGAAGCTTGGTTGGATAAATCCTCAATCAAGCAGTTCTTGTAGTTGGCTCTGTAATTCTTGCATCTCGGAAGGTGCGAGTCTATAAGGTGCGTGAGCTACAGGTGCAGCTCCTGGCACTAAATCAATCTGAAACTCTACGGCTCTCTACGGCGGCAATCCAGGCAGCTCCTCTGGGAAGACATCAGAAAATTCATTCATAATTCGAACATCATTCACGCTCTTCACCTCAGTTTCTACCGCTTTCACATGTGCTAGGACAGCAAAACGTCCCTTCTTCATAAACTTTTGCGCTTTCACGCAACTAATGAGGTTCAACTTCGAGGTACATCTCTCTCCATAGATAACCAGTGGCTCACCGTCTCCTTGTGGTATACGAAGTGCTTTATCTTTGCAGATAATATCGGCTCTTATCTTACTCAACCAATCCATACCAACGATCACGTCAAAACTTCCCAGTTTGATAGGTATCAAATCAATTTCAAAATCCGCACCAGCTATGTTGATAATAGCTCTACGACTAATATGGTCAACCTTTTCAAGTTTTCCATTGGCGACCTCGACAAGCATACTCTCTTTTAACGGGACTAATGACCAATTAATCTTATCGCAAAAAATGTCTACATACATAACTTCAATCCGCACCAGTATCAAACAAGACAGAAGCTAAAAGATTGTTGATTTTGAATATACCCGTCACCAAGTCGGGATTTTCGCGTGCATCCCTTGCATTAACGTTGAAAGCTCTAGCACGGGGTGGTCCGCCGTATTTTCGCTTGTTTGGGCACGCATTTCTGAAATGGCCCGTCTGCCCGCATTCGTAACACTTCTTCGGCCCTGTGGGGTTTGGCTTCCCATACAAAGTGGTGACCTTGCAGTATTTTCCAACATGCCCAGACCGTTGGCACTTCTCGCAGACAACATTGCAATACCCAGTGTAGTGTTTGTAACACCTCTTGCATTGTGGTAAGGTTCCTTTGTAGATCGGGTTGGTGTTGGTGTTGTTGTTGGGATTAGGATTTCCACCGTTGTTGTGCCTCTTGACGGGGGTTTGATCGTAGTTCCTCCCCCTGTTGTTGTGGTGGTTGTTGTTGTTGTTGTTGTTGTTGTTGTTGTTGTTGTTGTTGTTGTTGTTGTTATCCCACTTTCGCTTTTCACTACTACCAGCTTCAAACTTAGCCTTCTCCGGCTCGTCAATAATGATTTGGTTCATGAGAGTATGCGCCATTCGCATTGCTTCGGGAACATTCGGTGGTTTGGACGATGTGACGTTTCCTTTGATGGACTTAGGGAGTCCCCAGAAGTATCTCTCCATACGCTTGAATTCCGGGGTGACCATTGTTGGACACATAAGATCTAACTCAAGAAACCTCCTGTTGTAACCATCAAGGTCGTTCCCAACGGCCTTTAACTGCATGAATTCCATCTCCATCTTTTGTATTTCGGTTCTCGGACAATACTCATCAATCATTGCTGCTTTGAATTCCTCCCATGGCGTAGCATACGCCTCATCGATACCCTTCGCTTGAGCTAACGTGTTCCACCACGTTAGTGCACCGTCAGATAGCGTGCACGAAGCAAACTTGGTCTTATTATCCTCCGAACAGTTGATAACTCGGAATACTGATTCAAGTTTCTCGAACCATCTGGTGAGACCAACCGGTCCCTCGGTTCCACTGAAGTTATGCGGTTTGCAGCTCTGGAATTCCTTGTAAGTACACCCATTTCGAACGGGTGGGATAACTGGCGGTGGTGGCGGTGGAGCTTGGAGATTTCTTTCTGCTAGGGCTGCAGTGACACGTTCTTGGATCACCTCTTCAATTTGAGCAGCAGTAGGTGTGGATCGACCGTTAGCCATGATGTTCTAAACAAAAATTTTGACTCAAGTCAAAATCCAGTATGCAAGTAGTAATAATACAGTATATAGTAACCAACATGGAATCAAAATATCACATGTTATTAAATAACGCATCTAGGTACAAATACCACAGAATCATCGTACAATAATGTAAATAGAACATCGTGCAAGAATTAAATAACGCAAAGTTCCATTAATAATAATAAGTTCCATACATATGAATAAGTCCGTACAATACATAAATAATACAAGAATCTACAACTAGATTACATCATGAAATCTAATACAAAAGTCCTACGGTGAAGGTGGGTATAGGATGTCTAAAACCTGAGCCAACTGCTCCTCGAGCTCAGTAACCCGAGCTCGAAGGATTCCCACCTCCCTTGTCAATTCCTCGACTGTGGGAGATGGTGGGTCAGGTGGTGCGGGTGGAGCGGATGGTGCTGGTGGAGCGGGTGGTGCTGGTGGAGCGGGTGGTGCAGACCGCACGAAGCGGGGTGCAGATGTCCCGGCTCCAGAAATAGTCAGCACGTAACGAGGTGCCTTACGTATGAGTGGGTCGGCAGGGTACCGCACAAGCCGCTTACGGGCAGTAACCCTCCGATGCCGACCAAAAGCGTCAGTGAAAGCACGACCTCCATTCACCCCTGGAATGACGGTGCCATCAGGACGGTACTGCTTCTTCGGCGGGGTAGAGGGTGGCTGAATAGGTATATCAGCAGGGTCCTCGTCGTCACTGGAGTCTGATGAAGAATCATCTGATGAAGAATCGGCGGATGATGAGTCATCCGAATCATGTGGTGGTGACACGGGTGGCTGAACTGGCAGTCCGAAGGCGGCCAACATCTCTCTGTGTCTGCCTGGCGGAATCGGCACTAAACGTCCATCTGGAGTGCGTCGGCACGGCATGCGCATATGGTTACGGAATGGCCCTTCCCCGAACTCCGCGGGAATCTCAATCCCACCGATGCGGGGCTGTGACCCCGAGGGTCTGGGAGCAGACGGAGCTGGAATCTCCGTAGGGCTCACGTGTCCATCAGAAGTAGCCACTGGTGCAGGCGGCTGGCTGCTAGTCCCGGAAGATGAAGCGTCGGGGTCACTCGTGCGTAGCGGGATCGGTGGATCGGCAACAATGGTAGGTGGAGTAGCTGAAGAGTTTAAACTGCCCAAAATACTAGCAGGTGGTACATCCGACATCTGAACAAGGAAAATAAATTTTTCATGTCAGTAAGTCATAAATCAAGCACGTATTAGGCCAACAGTTTAAATCATGTATGACAATAAGCAGCATGGCAATAACAGCAAATTGTACGAAGGTAGCATGCAATCAAAAGCAAGTAATAGCATGCAGTAGTGAAATCATGTAGTAGCATACGGCATATAGCAGTAACAGTATGCAACAGCATGCAGTAAGTTCAGCGGAAACACGTAAACTAGCAAGTTGTAGATTAGTCCTATTAGTGAATCCTACTCGGGTCGGTCTTAGACTCACTAATGCAACCTAATTCCCTACAACCAATGCTCTGATACCAAATGTGATGCCCCGTACAAATCCATCGTGTACGAATCACCAACAACAGGATCATTACAAGGTTAAGTACTATATGCGTTTTCAAAAAGAGTTTGCATTCATTAATAAAGTGATGTCTAAACCAACATCGAATGTTTTACAATCCAAAAGCATGCTTCACTAAGTAGAAGCAAATAATAAGTGTAAGTGACCACAACGGTCGTTACAAGTCATAGTTCAAAAGTACTAATGTTTGAATGCAAAATAAAGTAGTTCATGCGATAACAACTCTAAGCAGTGGGTGTCTACAGCACGACTAGTACACAGCGGAAGCTAACCTCAAGCACCTGAGAAAAACATGCTTAAAAACGTCAACACAAAGGTTGGTGAGCTATAGTTTAAGTATAATAGTATGTAAGGTAGGCCACGAGATTTCAGTGCTACAAAGAGCGTTTCAAAACAGTATGATAAAGTATATGTTAACCGTGGGCACTTGGTAACTAACTTAACTTTTATACCCCCTGAAAGTACACTTGGAAAGTGCATATGTCTACGAAGTATTAAACACTCGTTAAATGCTAGCGCTACTAGCCCGAGTGGGGATGTCAAACCCTATGGATCCATATCTAAGATTCGCGTTCACGGTTCAAAAACCAATGATTAAACGTTACCGAGCTAAAGGGAATGTTTATGCCGTTGTATAACCCACACATATGTAAGTTTAAGTACTCGTGCCTAGTATGTAAAACATAAAATCTGCATGTATTCTCAGTTCCCAAAATAAGTCAAAGTAAAAAGGGAATGCTATAACTCACAATGATAATGTAGTCGTAAAGTCGGTTCGAAAAAGGTGTGCAAGTAATCGGTCTGAAGGTCCTCAACCTAAGTCAAATAGTACTAAGTCAGTAAATCGTCTTAATAGGTTTAAAAGTATGTAAATAAGGTCTTAAGGTTCATCATTATTCATCATCAAACAAAAGGCGTAAAGTAAGTTTCGTTTATGAAAGTAGTTTAAAACAAAGGCTGAGTTCGGTCAGTCACCACGGCCTCTACCCTTACGGAATTAAAATGAGACCAGTGGCCATGGCTCCGTCTATGAGTCCTTTAGTTGTGGTAAAATTTACAGAAGCAAACACGTCTTTTTTTGACCGTGACGATGGTTTAAGTGCGAGTAGGTCAGAAATTTCTGCAGAACGTTAAAAGACATAGTGACAATCGGAAGGCCATAAATCCTAACCCGTAACTCGGATTAAGACGAGTCCTATATGAAAAGTTATCTACTCAAACAGAGCTATTTGAAAATCATAACCAAAACAGCCCAGGTCTACTGGTCTGTTACAGAATCACCAAAACAGTAGGTGGAAGACAGTAAACAGAAAATAATGGGTTCCGGTGCTCGATGCTTATCACGGTTCTCATCCTTGATGCATATAGCTTCAAGTCTACAACTCGTTGATGTGTTTGCATCATCTTGACCAAGATTTGACCATCATAACCCAAGTGCAAGTCTAAGACATGAAGCACAACTCACTTAAGTGTTGCAAGTGTTTTGATGAACCAAAGTTACATCAAAGTCTTAGGTTTAGCACATACATGAAATGTAAAAGTATTACTAACTAAGTTTTGACAATTATGACACAAGTGTGAGTTTAAGACATGTAGATCAACTCACTTAAGAGTTGTATGAAGTTGATGAACCAAAGTTACATCAAGATCTTAGATCTAACACTTACATAAACTGTATAAGTAAAAACAAGTTACAAACTTGAAGTAAACTTATGAAATCAAGATCTTGAGTTGTAGAGCATAGTTCATAGTTTGATCTTGAAGATCCAAGACTCAAAAGTCTAGATCTACCATAAGTGTACCAAGTTATAATTAAAAAGTTTCCTTTACATGTTCTTGAACTCTTAAAGTTAACTTTAAGTTCAAGATTAATGAGATCAAAGTTAACTAGTAATATTTGACCAAATACAACCAACAACATGAAATTAAAGTGCAAGTAAATGAAGTACAAACTAATTTAAACAAGTAATTAGTTCATTGTTGTTCATACTTTAAAGATTCAAACCAAAGTTTGATCTTTAAGAAAGTAAACTTTAAAGTTTACTAACATGACTTACAAGCATGATTTACAACTATGAACTTTAATCTTTCAAAACATTATATGTAGAACCTAAACTAGAGAGTTTAGTTCTTGAATGTTCTTGTTAATACAAGATAAAGTGGTGAACAAACTAGTGAGTTTGATTTATAATAACATGTAAGTAAAGAAGGATAACAACAACTAGTAATCAACACAAGTAACTAAAGATTTAACAAACAAAGAATGATGACGATGAAGAGTGATATGTCACGGTTTTACAAAGGAAAGAAAGGAAGAATGATTCAAGTTTACTTACAAGAACTAGAGAGAAAAGTGAGAGAGAATGAAGCAAGTTTGAGAGTGTTTGAAATTGTGAGAGAATGAGAGTAAACAAGTAATGAGAAATGAAACAAAAGCACTCCTAACCATGCCTAAAGGCCACGGTTTCAGCTGCACAAAGGGAGGGGGAAGTTGTTTGTTAGGTTCTTGCATTTAAGCTCATAAAAGGTGGATAAAGAATGGTTATGCATGGGGATAACAAGCTAACTAGATTCCTTCAAGTAAAACTAACTAGTTAAGGTTCAATTTAATACTTACAAGTGAAAGAGTGGCTAGTTAGTCCACTTAAAGTGTAGGGTGGGCTTATAAGCCCAAAACCATGAGTCCATTAACATTAAACAAAGCCCAAGTTCAAAAATTAACAAATAAAGTCCAACAAAAGCCCAAGTAATTAACCAACAACCTTAGTTAATTAAAATGATTAATAAAACTAATCATGAATGTAAATAATATCTAAAAATATTATTCGTGAAAGTTCCGGGTGTCACAAAGACGTTTCGGGCAATTAAAGTCAAGTTCGGGCAATCATGGCAACATGTAAACATAATAACATACATTCGTTTAATCACAAGTATTAATAATAGTAATTATTAATAAATAAACGTTGGAAAAACTAGGGTCGTTACACAACGCTCGCCAATGGAAAGAAACTTTTTTCTTTATCGACCAAATTGTTATGGTACAAATTTCCCGCAAACGCTGGTGTGGTGTGATAGCGTAGCCAAAGATGTAAACAAAACCCCAATACTTGATGATGAGTAAACTAAGCTGCTTGCGGGAATGCGCAAATGTACAACATGTCTACCGCTCGTATGGGAATGTGATGCTGCGGTTGGGAAAGATATCTGCCCATTGGCCATGGGAGAACATGCGCCCAGCAATAGTCGCCTCGAATGGCAAGGGTAGGAATAGTAACACATGTATTTTGTTTTACGCAGCCGCATACTCATGTTTTTGTCTAACCGCGTGATTGTGTATGCAGAGATGAAGATGAAGAAGGTATTGACCATGGAGGAGATTACGGCTCTCTCCTTCAGCAAGAAGAACGTAGAGGAGTAGCTAGAGCAAGAAAAGACGGGCGAGAATGAGGTTTCTGCCTCTGCAACCTCATCGTCCAAACGTAAGGCGGCTGTAACCCTGCAAACAAACTAGCCCAAGAAAAAGAAACTCACCGTGAAATAAAAAGAGCACCTGCGAAATGATAACTTTGTCCCAATGGAGCAGCAATCCGCAGATCTTCCGCCTCCGGTTACCAGTAAGCATCTTATTACTCGAGTTTTTTAGAAACGATGCCTGTGCTAACTTATGCATGTCTTTGCAGAGCAAATTGACGAGACGCACCGCACGTCGTCGCGGGTGAACCCAGACCTCGAAGCAACCGCAACGTCAAAAGACCAGGCCATACATTTAAATTCTGATACAACACCGATGCCACCGCCCGGCAGCTTCTGCTTGGCCAACCTAGCCCAACTCATCCAATCCTCTGCTAAAAACTCTGCGGAGCAATCTGCCTTCCTAGAGCAAATTTTCCCAGCACGGTTCTGCAAACCCCTCTCTGCACTATCATATCGCCAAGCACATGACGCCATTGTTCAGAATGGTCTCGTGTTCTTTGGCATGTTCGCGGATTACGTTCACCGTGCAGATAATCTGTATGACGCAGCGCTACGAAAAGAGACCGAACTTGGGCTGATGCAGGCAGGTGTTAGGCAGTTGAGGAATGATAAGAGAGACGCTGAAGAAGCGCACAAAGCTGCTGAAGCGTCTGCGGCAGAAATGAAAACTGCTTTGATTGAATCCAGGAAGAAAAATCAAGAGTTGGTGGGGGCTGTTTATTAAACCAAGGGAGAAGCAGAACGTCTACGGACAGAACTTGACAAGGTCCGTAGGGAAAAGGATGATACGGTGACTGGCCACGAGCTAGCGGAAGAAGATTTGACGAAACTGCGCACCTCTCTTCTAGACATCGCGCAAAAAGTTATGGATTCGGAACCTGTGACCGAAAAGTTCAATGCGTATGTGGACGCGGCTTTGGAGCTTGACCGCAACAAGGTCGTGTGAGAGGTGCTCAAGTGCTGCGACCTCGAGCCCCCTTACCCAGACGCCGTCCAGAAACACATTAACGAAGGGTACTGTCGCATCACTCTAGGATGCAGAGCAAGCGATACAATGCATCGAAATCCCGAAGCTTGTTGTGTTTTCCGCGAACCCCATCGCACCTATCGACCAACTTTTAAAGGAGAAATTGTAAGTTTGAAACAATGTCCCATCTGTTGCGCCGTAAGTCCTATGCTTAGGCAGGTTTATGTATTTATATTTTGGAGCCTTAAGTCCCATCTTGGGATGGCGTTGAAATAATGACAAACTTTATATATGTGCCTATATTATGCTTGTAGGTCTTTTGCATGTGTCTGTGTTATATTGATTATATATCGCGAATCAAAACAAATATAAACCGCATGCCTATGCGCACGAGTTAACCAAAACCCATGCGCATACTCGGGCACTGCGTAAAATAAGCCAAAACCCATGCGCATACGCGGGCACTGCGTAAAATAAACCAATATTTTAACAAAATTACCCTAAGTATTTTAGACTCAAAAGCTATTGCGCTCTTGCTTTGTCACGTACTAGAGGTGCACTATAGTTGTGTGGTAAGCAACGTAACTAAAAACAAACCAATGTTTTTATAGTTGAGAGTTTCCTCAAGCAAACCAATGCGAGAGTAATTACGCACAAGCAAACCAATACTCGTATTTTAAGTAGACTTTGCAGCTTCTAGTCTGCATGGCGCTTAGCTAGGGGAGAACCAATTCCCTTCACCTGTTGTTTACGTGCCTTGTAACAAAACAGGCTTCTGCCACGCGGGGGCTAGATGATACCCCTTATATAGGCAGGAAACCGCATAGAAATGTAATATGTACACAGTAAAAGTATGCGCGAGTAAATATTTCCATTGGCATCAAAAGTATAATTACAACCGCGACACATCCAAACAGACGGAAATTACATGAATTAAAAAAATAATGCGCTAGGATACGTTGGAGTGATCAGTTCCAACCAGCTACATGTAACATTTCTGTAACAACGTCGCGTGCCAGGTGCGTTTCACAGGTTTCCCATCTAACATAGTCTGATGGTATGCTCCGGTGTTGCTTGCTCCCACTACCCTGTATGGACCTTCCCATCGAGGGCCCAGCTTCCCAGTATCTTCCGCATGACTTGGGTCATTCTGACGCCACACTAGATCCCCACATTTATAGGAGCGCCAGAGCACACGCTGATTATAATACTTTGTGATTTTCTGTTTGTTATTAGCCTGCATAACTACTGCAGAAAGCATGCGTTCCTCCAGCAAGTTAAGATTCTCCCGCAAAGCTTCTGAGTTTGATTCTTCATCGAAATTCTGTACGCGGAACGTTGGTACCCCAATTTCTGCAGGTACAACAGCTTCTGTACCATACACCAAACTAAACGGAGTCTCACCAGTACTTGGTTTAGGTGTTGTGCGATGTGCCCATGGCACCTTTGGCAATTCATCTACCCAACCAACGCAATAGTGCCCAAGCCTTGCTTTTATTCCAACCACTATATCCCGGTTGGTGACTTCGCACTGACCATTTGCTTGCGGATGCACCACAGATGTGAAAGTTTGTTTAATGTCAAGTTCTTCGCACCAACGGCGAAAAGGATCACCCACAAATTGCATGCCGTTATCGCTAACAATTTCGTTCGGTATACCGAAGCGACAGACAATGTCTTCCCATACAAAATTCCGCACTCTTTTTCTTGAAATTGTTGCCAGTGGGCGTGCTTCTACCCACTTTGTGAAATAATTGATTGCAACAATCAAGAACTTAATGTTTCCTGCATATGCAGAGTCAGCGTAAGGTACTGTCGCATGTAACGTACTTATGAATTAAAAGATTATATTACCTCGTCCTTTTGGAAATGGTCCGACTATGTCAATTGCCCATTTACAGAACAGCCATGGTGAGGAGACTGGAATCATTGGATGCTGTAACACCCCGTTTTCCCCGTACATGACTTATAGGTGTAAAGTGTGCGTACGACTAGTTTACGGATGGCTCAAATCGTACTCGCATGTTGAAGTTAGTACGCGAGAAAAATGAATCAGGGAAAGCAGAGTGTCGCGGCGCGACAAATGGAGCCGCGGCGCGGCGTTTCGAAAGAATCCAGGTCAGAAGCTTGATATAAAATGATCCCAGACCTAGTTATAGGTCGCGGCGCGACGAATTAGGCCGCGGCGCGGCATACAGTGCGAACTGGCACCGGATTCTTGTAATTTTAAATGAAGTTCAAGGGCAATTTGGTCATTTCACGTTTGAGCCAGATTTGAGGCTTTAACCTCATCCACTCATTCATTTTCTTTATTTTCTTTTCCTTTTGTTTCCTATTTTCCTCTCAAAACATAAATACCTCAAGTGATTCAAGTGGGATTTTGGAAAGGAAGAAGCAGGTTTTGATCTTTGGCGTAGTTGACAAGTTTGTTCTCCTCGTTCTTAGCTACACGGTGATACTAGTGGTAAGCTCTAACTCTGAATTTCATTTTCGTGTTCATCATTCAAATTGAGGCTTTTGGCTTGTATGTTCATAGATGGAACTCATTTAGTTGTTAATTGGAGATTAACACCAAGATTCGGGTTTGTAAGTGTTAGAGGCGGGTTTTGGGTTGGTTAATGATCTAACCATGTTTAAGACTCGTAAATGGTGTACAATCACTAGCATTAGTGATTATTGTTGTTTTGGAGACTTTTAGGGTTTTCATGGTTGATTAATTTTGACTAGAGTCAAAATTAGGGTTTGTTGAGGATTATGACCCGAATGTTGATTCGATGCGATTTGTAAACTTAAAATGGATTAAGTTGAAGTATAAAACCGAGCTAAACATGTTTTGGTGTCAAAACTTGTAAATGGTGAGATTTTGACCTTATGGGTCAAAATTAGGGTTTATGGGCGATTTTGAGAACGATAAGTGTTAACACTTGTGTTCGGGTTCAATTGGCATATTAGGACCATTATCACTTGTGTTAGTGATTATTGGTTAGTTTGGGCGCGGTTTGTCCTTGGAAGTGCATTTGGGTCGAAATTGCACTAAGTGTCGAATTGGGTTGGTTTGTAGATCCAATCTAAGTGTGTTGTTGAATTTGTGATAATGGAATAGGTACTTTCCATTGACGAGTTGCGAATTACTTAGAAGCATTTCTTCAAGGCGACAAGGTGAGTGTTAATATCCTATATGCATATGTATGTATAGGATGGGTGCGGGTCGGGTGAAGTGGTTCTCGGTCATAGAGCTCACTTCACATATAGGTGGATTGATGGACTAGCGTATAGGTCCAATTGGCACATTTGTGCGTTTTGGTTGACCACCTTTGGCGAGGTACACGCTTGTGTGTACGTTAACACACGTGGTTGTGATTTGGATGTTATAACCCCAATGGCGAAGGGTTGATATTGTTGTGAAGTGGATGACCCCGATGTGGTAGATTTTATAATCCCGTGACCGTGGGTTTTGATGTTGAGAAGTGAATCAAGTGTAGTTCGGATTCACGATGACTCGTGTAGTTCGGTCATCTTATTGAGGTAGTAATCTCGTGTGGTTTCAGATTACTAAGGCTCGTGTAGTTCGGCCAACCTCGATGTTGTGAAGATAGAAATCTCGTGTGGGTTCGGATTTCTAAGGCTCATGTAGCTCGGCCAATCTTCATTGTGGTGTTTGGTATTCGGTAATGGGTTAAGGGGTTAACCTTAGTCATTTTATATTGTTATATATATATTAATGTAATGTTGTGTTGTAGCTAACCCTCCGGGTGTAGCTTATTGGCTTTGTTCACATCGTCGTTGGTGAACTTATACTTTGTTGATATCTTTAGCTTGTTGCTTAGAGATCGTACGATATGATTAGTGTAGTGGTCTTATACATGGATGCTTTGGTATACGGTATTTGATATTTGTGTGGCGTGTCCATTTTATACATATATATGTATGTAGTATATTATCATTCACTAATCGTTAGCTTACCCTCTTGTTGTTGATATTTTTATAGGTTCGCATGCTTGGCGGCTCGGGTAAGCTTGGGGATTAGAGATCTTGGCTAGGTTGCTAAGAAGAACTTACTTTTGTATTCGATTAGGATTTGGGTAGCGTAGTCCCAAATCACCATGCTCGGTTTTGGTTGGAAACTAAACTAGTCGGGTCGTGTATGTCCGTTTGGACAATTAATCAATGTATTAAATGTTTTAAGGTTTATTAAACCTTCTATTGTATTAAAGATGTTTATGGAAACACAATTGGGACCTAAAGTATTATTTGACGCGTATTAAAAGGAAAAAATTTTATGGGCCGGTTTTAATACGGGTTGGGTCGTTACAAGTGGTATCAGAGCATGGTCTAAGGGATTTAGGTGACTTGAGATAGGTGCCTAGACTTAGACTTTTGTGTGTGCTTATTTGTTGCGGGACTTGTTGGTGAACGGGTCGGAACGGGTTATAGTTAGTGCCTTGTTTGTAGGTGGACTAACTAGGATTTTTGGCTTGTGTTGTGATGCTATTCCCTTGCGTGTGTTTATATCGCGTGGAATCATCGTTGTGTTGGTTATATCATCGAGCGAGGCGGTCATTGTACTAACGAGTTGAGATGACGTGTGTGCGTAATAAGGACTTGCAAACCTTATTACGGGTGCAAATCGTGTCTAACAAGTGATGTACGAAGAGTGTTGAGCAAGATGGTGCGGTGTTATGCATGTTGTTTTATACGTTCGTGGACTAATCGTTTTGCATTCTTTAGAATGACGACGTGAAACGAGATCGAAACGAATGACGAGGAGTTTAACTCTAGAGTTGCAGCCACTGTTGCGGAGCAAATGAGTGCGTTTCGAGAAGAAATGGATAGGAAGTATTCCGAATTTCGGGGTAGTAGTGAAATGGAGCGTTGTCTTAAGAGCTTCATGAGGACTAAACCCCCGATGTATGATGGGAAACCGGATCCTTTGGTAAGCACAACTTGGATCTCGGATGTCGAAGGGTGTTTTCGTACTATTGAATGCCCTCCTGAGAAGAAGACGAGACTCGCTACTAGTTTGTTGCGGGGTAGGGCAAAGGATTGGTTGGATGGTAAGATTGATCTTGTCGGTGGTGAACCGTTTATGATGTTATCGTGGGACGGGTTTAAGAAGGAATTCTTCGAGGAGTTCCGGACTTCAGCCGATTTGTCGGAAATGCGTAATGAGTTGCGAAATTTGCAACTGGGTTCTATGGATTTGAATACTCTCAAGACGACCTTTATGGCGAAGGCTCGTTTTTGCCCGGAGTATTTAGGGGATGATAATTTGTTGATGCAAGATTTCTATCGAACCTTGAATGATGACTTGAAGAATAAGATTAGCCGGGGTCACGCGAAATCGTTTGCGGAATTATTCGACTTGGCTAGAGGTTTCCAGTCGTATTCGCGATCGAAGACGGGTGAACCTTCAAGTGAGAGAAGGGTTGTTTCGTATGGTGCTCCAAGTAAGAGGACTAAGGGTCCGAGTGTGAGCACGGGTGGTACACGGATGGGTATACCGGATTCTAGTGCATCTAGATGTTACAATTGTGGCATGAGGGGTCACAAGTCTTGGGAATGTTCGGTACCAAAGGGTGATGGTATGGTGTGTTTCAATTGCCATGAAGAAGGACATCGTAAGTCGGAATGTCCCAAGTTAGCGGGGACGGGTGCGGGAAGGAGACGTTAAGGTACCTTTCATTTTAATAAATATGCCCTTTGATTATTTATTAAGTGCCGTTTGAATTTGAGTTGATTAAATGCCTTGTGTTGTTCATATTATTGCTATAGGTGACGTTCCTAATGGAAGTACCCTATGGTGACGTTTTGATTAATGGGCGAAGGGCGTAAGACTTGGTGCAACCAAAAATTCCTTGGTATTTGGGAAATGTTTCTACCAAGCCATGGAAATGGGTTTTGGTGTTCGGTTGTTAAGCACGTGCTCGCTTTTATGTTGAAGTTGATGAACCACAAGGTTCGACGGGTGGAATGAAGCCCGAGAAATCTAGTGCTGATCTCGATGTATGTTGGTAAAGGAGTCTACGTGACGCGACATTAGGTGCCTCTCTTATACCTACTAGCATGGTGTTCGACTCCGATTGTGTTGCGGTTACATTGTACTTAAGGTACCGAAGTAAAACCCTCAGGTACATGAGTGATCGGGTGAAATTTGACAAACTAAAGCAATTGGATGATTGCGAGGGTATGGTTTGGGTAATCGTGGTACACTTTTCATTCGAAGTGTTTAAGGATTGATCGAAATCTTCCGTGTGCTCAAGGCTGGAGCAAGATATGGTGATGGGTCATGTGAGCCCAATCGTTTGTAAAGTCTACCTTTGGTAGCATTGTACGGTTGTACGAGTTGTGGATATGGGACGTAGTTCCAAGTGGATATGGGACGTAGTTCCAAGTGAGATTTCGGATGATGCTTTCGGTAGATCCGGAAAATGTTGTCGAGACCTGGTTTTGGTCGATTTGTGGTAGATTACAATTTCGGATATATTGTACTTATGGTTTGGATTTGAATTATCACCGAGGTGGTAATGTGGTAAATCTCGTTGAGAGATAATGGACGTGTTTGGTGAGCAAGGTGAAATCCTTCGGTTAAGGGAGGTGTGTGTCGGATTCTCTTCTAGAGAATTAGTGTTTTGTACCTATGTTTGATATAGGTGGTTCTTGCTCGAGTGTGTGAATGGTTAGTGGTATCCGTTAGGATTCACTATGGCATAGCAGAGCGCGATGTTACGCTACTCGTCATTTGAGGCCAAAAGGGCGTTGATTGATGAAGCATGACTTTCGAAGTCCGCTGACTTCATCATGGGAGTATGCGATTGGTGGAGCATGACCTTTAGGGTCCGCTGACTTCATCATGAGCGATGTGTTATATCGGTGAAGCATGACCGTTGACGGGGTCCGCTGACTTCATCCGGTGTTGAGATTGGTGAAGTATGATCTTCGGGTCCACTGACTTCATCATGGTAGTGGATCGCGTGTGGTTTCGGATTCACGATGATGCGTGTGGTTTCGGTCATCTTATTGTGGAAGTGAGTCGCATGTAGTTCGGATTCACAAATGACTCGTGTGGTTTCGGTCATTGTATGGAGGAGTGAGTCTCGTGTAGTTCGGATTCACAAATGACTCGTGTAGTTCGGTCATTCCTCTGGGATAGTGACTCTCGTGTAGTTCGGATTCACTAAGGCGCGTGTAGTTCGGCTAATCCCGATTGTTGTTGTGGTGAAGGTAGTGAGTCGCGTGTAGTTCGGATTCACTAAGGCGCGTGTGTTTTCGTCCAGCCTTCGGGTTGTGTGATCTGTCGGTTGTTTTATACACCGATGGTGGGGTCGTAAGGACCATGTCGTGTGATCTATTGGTTGTTTGATACACCAATGGTGGGGTCGTAAGGACCATGTCGTGTGATCTATTGGTTATTTGATACACCAATGGTGGGGTCGTAAGGACCATGTTGTGGGAACTATCGGTTGTTTTATACGCCGATGGTGGGGTCGTGAGTACCATGTTGTATGATTAGTGATGCGATAGCCGTATTTCGCTCACATGTTGCTACGGGTGTGACGATAGTCGATTTTGTACACCTTGGGATTAACGTTACCATAGTCGTTTTGGGCGTTATCGGTCTTAACCGTTTGTTATAATGTTACGGTAGTTGCATATTGGTCGTATTGCGCACTACAAGGGATGTATAGTGATTGGTGTTATCCGTAAGGATTCGTTTGGTTCGGTCTCCATCGTTTCGGATTGTTGACCTTAGGTTGAGACTTGGTTGCTTTTAGAGCATTGTACTTGGTAATGGTATGCTAGAGGGTTGATATCTCGGTTCGAGATTGGTTGAGTTTTCCCGATGTGAGGGATTGAGTTAGTGCTAGTGCTCAGAATTATGGAATTTGATAAATCGCGGGTGACGATTTAGCTGTTAAGGGTAACTCTTTGAGAATAATTGTCTAAGGGATCGTTGTAGACTTCGGTTGTTGCGTGTATTGTACGTCTCGGGATGCAATCAAGTGTGTAATTTGTCATTGGATTAACCATCGGGTTAGCAAATTTGTGGTAGAAGTCGGTTTGAAATGCATGTTCGACAACCATTGAGTGTGGGTCAGTTTGGGTTCGTGACTAGGATCACGAGGACGTGATCGAATCTAAGTGGGGGAGAGTTGTAACACCACGTTTTCCCCGTACATGACTTATAGGTGTAAAGTGTGCGTACTACTATTTTACGGATGGTTCAAAGCGTACTCGCATGTTGAAGTTAGTACGCAAGAAAAATGAATCAGGGAAAGCAGAGTGTCGCGGCGAGACAAATGGAGCCGCGGCGCGGCGTTTCGAAAGAATCCAGGTCAGAAGCTTGATATAAAATGATCCCAGACCTAGTTATAGGTCGCGGTGCGATGAATTAGGCCGCGGCGCGGCATACAGTGCGAACTGGCACCGGATTCTTGTAATTTTAAATGAAGTTCAAGGGCAATTTGGTCATTTCACGTTTGAGCCAGATTTGAGGCTTTAACCTCATCCACTCATTCATTTTCTTTATTTTCTTTTCCTTTTCTTTCCTATTTTCCTCTCAAAACATAAATTCCTCAAGTGATTCAAGTGGGATTTTGGAAAGGAAGAAGCGGGTTTTGATCTTTGGCGTAGTTGACAAGTTTGTTCTCCTCGTTCTTAGCTACACGGTGATACTAGTGGTAAGCTCTAACTCCGAATTTCATTTTCGTGTTCATCATTCAAATTGAGGCTTTTGGGTTGTGTGTTCATAGATGGAACCCATTTAGTTGTTAATTGGAGATTAACACCAAGATTCGGGTTTGTAAGTTTTTGATAATGCAAAAAACGAACATATATTTCATAGCATTATTCCTCAAGAAAGACAAGCTTTTAGTTGCAATTGTTCTATTTAAAAGTGATATTCGTTTAAATAATAAAAGGTGAAGACAAAAGACAGATTCGACGAATTGAAGACGCAGACGACCAAAAAGCTCAAAAGTACAAAATACAATCAAAGAGGTTCCAATTATTGATAAGAAACGTCTCAAAATTTCAAGAGTACAAGATTCAAAACGCAAAGTACAAGATATTAAATTGTACGCAAGGACGTTCGAAAATCCGGAACCGGGACCAGAGTCAACTCTCAACACTCGACGCAACGGACTAAAAATTACAAGTTAACTATGTATATAAATATAATATAATATAATATATAATTAATTCTTAAAATTAATATATATATTATAATATATTTATAAATTGTCGGCAAACAAAGAGCCAAAGCTTAGTGAGCTGTAAATTTAAACTCCGCGAGTTGCGGAGTTTGAAGGCAAAAAATTACGCGACTCGCGAAGTTCACCTGGACTCAAATCGCTATAAAAGCAAACGAAGTTTGATCGCAAAAATATCCAAAAAATATCAATCTCTCTATATCTATACGTAAATATTTATATTTATATTTTAATTTTAATTTTAATTTTAATTTTAATTCTAATAATAAGGGTATGTTAGCGAATATTGTAAGGGTGTAAGTCGAAATTCTGTCCGTGTAACGCTACGCTATTTTTAATCATTGTAAGTTATGTTCAACCTTTTTAATTTAATGTCTCGTAGCTAAGTTATTATTATGCTTATTTAAAACGAAGTAATCATGATGTTGGGCTAATTACTAAAATTGGGTAATTGGGCTTTGTACCATAATTGGGGTTTGGACAAAAGAACGACACTTGTGGAAATTAGACTATGGGCTATTAATGGGCTTTATATTTGTTTAACTAAATGATAGTTTGTTAATTTTAATATAAAGATTTACAATTAGACGTCCCTATAAATAACCATATACACTCAATCGGACACGATGGGCAGGATATTTATATATACGAATAATCGTTCATTTAACCGGACACGGGAATGGATTAATAGCCACTAGAATTATTAAAACAGGGGTGAAATTATGTACAAAGACACTTTGTATAATTGATAACAAAGTATTAAAACCTTGGGTTACACTCAGTCGACATCCTGGTGTAATTATTAAACAAAGTATTAAAATCTTGTTACAGTTTAAGTCCCCAATTAGTTAGAATATTTGACTTCGGGTATAAGGATAATTTGACGAGGACACTCGCACTTTATATTTATGACTGATGGACTGTTATGGACAAAAACCAGATGGACATATTAAATAATCCAGGACAAAGGACAATTAACCCATGGGCATAAAACTAAAATCAACACGTCAAACATCATGATTACGGAAGTTTAAATAAGCATAATTCTTTTATTTCATATTTAATTTCCTTTATTTTATATTTAATTGCACTTCTAATTATCGCACTTTTATTTATTGTTATTGTATTTAATTGCACTTTTAATTATCATACTTTTTAATTATCGCACTTTTATTTATCGCAATTTCATTATCGTTATTTACTTTACGCTTTAAATTAAGTCTTTTATTTATTTTTAATATTTTACATTTGGTTTTAACTGCGACAAAAGTTTTTAAAATCGACAAACCGGTCATTAAACGGTAAAAACCCCCCTTTATAATAATAATATTACCTATATATATATTTGTATTTTTATAAATTTAAACTAATATAGCGTTAAGCTTTGTGAAAAAGATTCCCTGTGGAACGAACCGGACTTACTAAAAACTACACTACTGTACGATTAGGTACACTGCCTATAAGTGTTGTAGCAAGGTTTAAGTATATCCATTCTATAAATAAATAAATATCTTGTGTAAAATTGTATCATATTTAATAGTATTTCCTTGTAAAATATAAGCTATTTTATATACACCTCGCATAATATCAAGTATTTTTGGCGCCGCTGCGGGAATTTTAAACGCCGAAAGCGCAACGCAAATAAAAAAAATAAATAATTACGTCGAAAAACTGAAACGAAACAGCTTGTCATCTGAAATTTCGATCCCCGCGACTCGCGGAGTTTGTTGCCTGGAATACCGCAACTCGCGGAGCCGTCTGACACGGGTTACACAGAACCCTAATTTCGCATTAATTACGTAATTATTATTATTATTATTAATTAAAAACCCTAATTAGGTTTTAATTTTTAATTAATTAAGTTTAGTTTATTTATTTAATTTGTATATTTAGTTTAATTAATTTAAATAAATTATAAAATTAACACTCTTAATAAATAAATAATATAAAAATAATATTTTTATAAAAATTGTACTTTTTACAACTTTTAGTATATTTTTATATTTTATTTTTTTTAATTGTTTTTAGCGTAATATTTGTATTTTTCGCTCGTATTTAGTTTTAATTCATAGTTTTTGTCATAGTTATTTTTATTTCTAAATTTTAAGGCTTTGCCGTAAAATCCCTTAAGTGCTTTTTCTTTAGACTAAGATATAGGTGCTTTAGAATTTTGTAACGCCTTTTTAAGTTTTAGTTCCTTTTTAAGATATTGCCATTTGGGATACAGTTTTACTTGTAAGCTTTAATATTTTTAGACGCCTTTTACCTATGTATCAATTATCATTCCAATTAGTAATCTCAATTTGCGATTATAATTTTAAGTTAGTGATAGTAATAAGGTTGGGTTAGTCAAGTATTTTTAAGTTTTATAAGTCACTCTTTTTCTTTCTTATTTTTTCGATCTTTTCTTTTTCGACCTTTTTCGACGCGCTCTTTTTCTTTCTTATTTCTCGCCATTCTAGTTTTAGGACATAGATTTTTATTCTACTTCTTATCTAAATTTCTTAAAATTATGAAAATTTATTTTAAGTGGTTAAATTGATAGACATCAAAATTTTCTGGTTCGTAGTAATAGTTGGATTTGTACGTGGACCGGGTTATTGGAGCCAAACAGTCCTCAATTATATTGAGACCAAACGAATCCAGCCCCTCTGCTACATCTTTTGGCTATTCGAAACGTGGGCAAAATCAGAAAAGTCTATTAATTGGATAACTTATATAATTTTTTTCTTTCCTTTTAAAAACTAATAGGATATTCAGTGAATGCACCGAGCAAGACGTTCACCACCTTTTGTACGTTCACCACCTGTAACTAGATCAAGACATCTAGCAAATATTACCGCCGTTGATTTTCCTTTAGAATCGTCATCCAGTCGATCAAGTACTCCAATTCAAATTTCCGATAATCCATTTTTTGAACCCGACCTCACAATTGAGAATCCGGATAATATTCAGGGACAATTCATAGATCCTGAACCATTAAATTTTCCTCCGGAACCACCAATCATTCAAACAGATATTGTTGAGGAACGAACCATTAAATCAGAATCCTCTAGTGATTCAGATTCAACAAATTCAATTATGGAGAATCTGGAACCTTTAAGTATGGAAGACCGAATGAGAGCTAAACGCACTGGCCAAGGTCACGCAATTACTCATCCTGACATTAATGCGCCAGATTATGAAATCAAAGGACAAATTCTACATATGGTGACTAATCAATGCCAATTTAGTGGTGCGCCGAAGGAAGATCCAAATGAACATCTTCATACCTTTAATAGGATCTGCACACTATTTAAAATAAGAGAAGTTGAGGATGAACAGATATATTTCATGTTATTTCCCTGGACTTTAAAGGGAGAAGCCAAAGATTGGTTGGAATCGTTACCTGAAGGGGCGATTGATACATGGGACGTTTTAGTTGAAAAATTTCTTAAACAATTCTTTCCGGCATCTAAAGCCGTAAGACTTCAAGGAGAAATTGTTACGTTCACACAGAAGCCAAATGAAACTCTATATGAGGTGTGGACAAGATTTGGAAAGTTATTAAGAGGATGTCCGCAACATGGTTTAGATACCTGTCAAATAGTACAAATATTCTACCAAAGATGCGACATCACTACAAGGAAAGACATAGATATTGCAGCTGGTGGTTCCATTATGAAGAAAACCGAAACTGATGCTTACAAAATTATTGATAACACTGCTTCCCACTCACATGAGTGGCACCAAGAAAAAGATATCGTTAGATCATCTAAAGCAGCTAGAGCCGATTCTAGCCATGACTTAGATTCCATTTCCGCAAAGATAGATGCTGTCGAGAGACGAATGGAAAAGATGACTAAGGATATTCACTCAATACGAATTAGTTGTGAGCAGTGTGGAGGACCACATTTGACAAAAGATTGTCTCATTATTGAATTAACAATGGAACAAAGAGAGAATATTTCATACATAAACCAAAGGCCTGGAAATAATTATCAGAATAATTATCAACTGCCAAGACCGATCTACAATCAAAACCAGAATTATAACAGAAATGTTCCATACAACAACCAATAAGGTCCTAGCAATCAACAAGTATCCAATAATACTTACTATCAGCAAAGACCTAATTTTCAAAACAAACCACCACAAACCGATGATAAAAAGCCGAATTTAGAAGATATGATGACGAAGCTAGTTGAAACTCAAACGCAGTTTTTCACATCTCAAAAACAAACTAATGAACAAAATGCTCAAGCATTTAGAAATCAACAAGCTTCTATTCAAAACTTAGAACAAGAAGTAAGTAACCTAGCAAGGTTAATAGGTGAAATAAAACCGGGAAGTTTACCTAGTGATACAAATGCTAACCCCCGGAATGAAACAGCTAAAGTCATTACCACAAGAAGTGGTACAACACTTAAACCACCTGAAATACCTGTAACTTCTGATGAAGCTATTCCTACTCCACAAGAACCATAACCTGATCAAGATAAGGAAAAAGAACCGGTAGTTGAAAAGGTTAATGAAGATAACACAGCTAAGAATAAACCTTATGTTAAACCATACTAACCACCACTTCCTTACCCGAGTAAAATGAAGAAAGAGAAACTTGAAGCCGAGCAATCCAAATTCTTGGATATGTTTAAACAGATAAATGTAAATCTTCCTTTCATTGATGTGATTTCAGGAATGCCTAGATATGCTAAATTCTTGAAAGATCTAATCTCAAATAGAAAGAAAATGGAAGAACTCTCGGCCGTTACTATGAATGCTAATTGTTCAGCAGTGCTGTTGAATAAGATACCAGAAAAACTATCTGATCCAGGAAGTTTCACAATTCCATGTTTTCTGGGTAGTCTTAGTTCAATAGAAGCATTGGCAGACTTAGGTGCTAGTATAAATTTAATGTCGTATTCACTATACACTAAACTAGACCTTGGAGAATTGAAAACAACAAGAATAAGTATACAACTAGCCGATAGATCAATAAAATATCCTAGAGGGATAATGAAAAACATGCTAGTTAAAGTTGGTACTTTAGTATTTCCAGTAGATTTTGTTGTTCTAGACATGGAAGAAGATTCTCAAGTTCCTCTCATATTAGGAAGACTATTCTTAAACACGGCTAAAGCAATGATAGACGTGTTCGGTAAGAAATTGACCCTAAGTATAGAGGACGAGAGTGTTACCTTTTCAGTTGATAGAGCAATGCAACAACTACAATCTGCAGATGATACATGTTATTATATTCAAACTATAGATTCACATGCAGAATTGTTAGAAGAATTTCCAGAATTACAAGGAACAGGAGAATGTTCTTTAGGAGAATGTTCTTTAGGAGAAGGTAATGAACCAATTGATGAAGCTGAAATGTTAGCTACACTAATAGCTAATGGATATGAACCAACAACAGAAGAAATTCAAATGCTAAAAGAAGAAGACGGATATCGATATAAATCATCGATAGAAGAACCACCGAAATTAGAGTTAAAGCCACTTCCAAACCATTTGGAATACGCTTATTTACATGGTGAATCTGAATTACCTGTAATAATATCGTCTTCTCTTACTGAAAATGAAAAATCTCAACTCATTTCTGTGTTGAAAGCTCATAAACCAGCCATTGCATGGAAGATTCATGATATTAAAGGAATAAGTCCTTCGTATTGCACACATAAAATCCTTATGGAAGAAGGTCATAAAACGTATGTGCAACGCCAACGAAGACTAAATCCTAATATGCAAGATGTTGTTAAAAAAGAAATTATTAAACTGCTAGATGCAGGTCTAATTTATCCAATTTCTGATAGTCCATGGGTAAGCCCAGTTCAATGCGTGCCTAAGAAGGGTGGCATGACTGTTATCACAAATGAGAAAAATGAGCTTATTCCTACTAGGACTGTAACAGGATGGCGTGTATGTATTGATTATAGAAAATTAAATGACGCCACCAGAAAAGATCACTTTCCCTTACCTTTCATTGATCAAATGTTAGAAAGGCTAGCCGGAAATAGTTACTATTGTTTTCTAGATGGTTTTTCCGGATATTTTCAAATTCCAATAGCAGCCGAAGATCAAGAGAAAACCACATTCACGTGCCCTTATGGTACTTTTGCTTACAAACGCATGCCATTTGGAATTTGTAACACCCCTGCAACCTTTCAAAGGTGCATGATGGCGATTTTTCACGACATGATAGAAGAATGCATGGAAGTTTTCATGGATGACTTTTCAGTCTTCGGTGATACATTTGAATTATGTCTAGTTAATCTGGAACGAATGCTTATTAGATGCGAACAATCAAATCTAGTACTTAATTGGGAGAAATGCCATTTCATGGTTAAAGAAGGCATCGTTCTTGGACATAAAATTTTAAAAGAAGGAATTGAAGTGGATAGAGCTAAAGTAGATGTAATTGCTAAATTTCCACATCCCACCAATGTTAGAGGAGTTAGGAGTTTTCTAGGGCATGCCAGTTTTTACCGACGTTTCATAAAAGATTTTTCTAAAATTGCCACTCCTATGAATAAACTCCTAGAAAAGGATGCTCCATTCATCTTTTCAGATGAATGTATCAAATCTTTTAATATTCTTAAAGAGAAACTTACTAATGCGCCGATCATGATAACACCAAATTGGAATCTACCGTTTGAACTAATGTGCGATGCAAGTGATTTTGCAATGGGAGCCGTTTTAGGACAAAGGATTGAAAAACGATTTCAACCTATATATTATGCTAGTAAGACGTTACAAGGAGCACAAACGAACTATACAACTACTGAAAAAGAACTCCTTGCTATTGTCTTTGCTTTTGACAAATTTCGTTCATATCTCGTTCTAGCAAAAACGGTGGTCTATACCGACCATTCTGCTCTTAGATACCTATTTTCAAAACAAGATGCCAAACCAAGATTAATCCGTTGGATCTTACTCTTACAAGAGTTCGATATTGAAATCTGAGATAAAAGAGGAGCAAAAAATCTCGCCGCTGATCATCTTTCTCGTCTTGAAAATCCAGAATTAGAAGTTCTAAATGAATCGGTCATACAAGACAACTTTCCTGATGAATATCTATTGAAGATAGATTATAATGAAATTCCATGGTTTGCAGACTATGCAAACTATTTAGTATGTGGATTCCTTGAAAAAGGATTATCGTACCAAAAATGAAAGAAATTCTTCAGTGATATAAAACACTATTTCTGGGAAGATCCACATCTGTTTAAAAGTTGTCTAGATGAAATAATATGCCGATGTGTATTCGGAGATGAAGCTAGTAAAATTTTAAACCATTGTCACACAGGACCAACATGAGGGCATTATGGGCCTCAACTAACAGCAAGAAAAGTTTATGATGCTGGATTCTATTGGCCTACAATTTACAAAGACGCACACCTTCTTTGCAAATCCTGTGATGCATGTCAAAGAGCCGGAAAAATAAGTCAACGTGATGAAATGCCACAAAATGTCATTCAAGTATGTGAAGTATTTGACATTTGGGGTATTGACTTTATGGGTCCATTTCCAAAATCTCATAATAATCTCTATATTCTCGTAGCCATTGATTATGTATCTAAATGGGTGGAAGCACAAGCTCTTCCAACTAACGATGCACGAGTTGTAGTCAACTTTTTAAAACGTCTTTTTGCAAGGTTTGGAACACCGAAAGCTTTAATAAGTGATCGGGGTACTCGTTTCTGTAATAATCAACTTGAGAAAGTTCTCAAAAGATATGGAGTAACTCATAAAATCTCCACCGCATATCATCCACAAACAAGTGGACAAGTTGAAAATACCAACCGAGCTTTAAAACGTATTCTAGAAAAAACCGTAGGATCAAATCCGAAGGAATGGTCCATTAAATTGGAGGATGCACTCTGGGCTTTTAGAACAGCCTACAAAACTCCAATTGGAACCATACCTTATAGACTCGTTTATGGAAAAGCATGTCATCTTCCAGTAGAAATTGAACACAAAGCATTTTGGGCTTTGAAGACATGTAATCTCGACTTACATGAAGCTGGACGTCTACGGTTAAGTCAACTAAATGAATTAGAAGAATTAAGACATGAAGCATACGAAAATTCGTTAATCTATAAGGAAATAACGAAGGAATGGCATGATAAAAGAATCAGAAGTTCAAAAGAATTTAAAGAAAGAGACAGAGTTCTTCTTTTCAATTCACGATTCAAGCTATTTCCTGGAAAATTGAAATCAAGATGGTCTGGACCATTCATAGTCAAAAGAGTTTTCCCATACGGAACGATAGAATTAATAAATTCAAATGGGATTGAATTTAAGGTTAATGGTCACAGAGTTAAACATTACATAGATAGTCCAATGGAAGTTGACAATGAAGTTAATCACAATTTCGATACCACAGCTAACTAAGTGTGGGGAGAATCAAGTCTTTTAAAGGATAATATGTATTTCTGTTAGAGTTAGATTTTCTGTTTTCATGTAGTTCTCGAAAATGGAACCCGAATGGTCTTTCCCTAGCAGACCCTAAAGAACTAGTCTTCTCCCCCCATTCTGAATTTTTATTTTTTTTTAGGTTTTTACAAAATGAAGACTGCCTGTGAACTAAACCATGGTCTAATGCTACATGCTTTGATCACTAAACGTAAGAATGACACACTTCCGAGTGAAATAGTATCAGTAATCAGAGAAAGATTGGACGGAGTAAGAAAAGAATCCAGATGCGAAGAAAATAAGTTACAATTTGGTAAAGGAAAATCAAAATCCGCAGCGAAAAGAAGAGCACGACACCTAGAAAGATGTCACAAATGCGGAAAATGGTCACATGGAGGTAAATGTTCAAATAATCAAACCTATTCAAACACCGAATTTGTTACTTTATGCAGAGACGGACCGTTCATATGTTTAGAAGAAAAAACACTGAATGCTCGAGGTTACGCCTTTGTAGCTATGGAAAACCAATTAAACCGATTATCTTATGAGTGGGATAGATCATCTCACTAAGAATACTATCTCACAGGTAAGTCTGTACAGTTTTTTTTTTTATTTTCATTTTTAACCTTTTGATAATAAACGCTAATTTGTTCGCTATAAAGTATTAAATTGGTATTGAATAAAATTAGGTTTGGCGATCGAAATTATTGATATCATACAAAAATTTATTACACCACTGCGAAATTTAACGTTTATTCTTAAGGTATAAATATCTTTAATCAATCAACCCAAAATATTTCAAAAATTCGTCATGAGTTAAATTAGGTCATGGAACCGAAATTACTTTACCGAAAAGAGGGGCGCATATTTTTGATAATATTTGATTGATTAAAGTGGGATAAAAGCCAAAAAGATTTTTAATTTTATTTTTACTTTGTTTTTAAAATTAATATTAAAATAATATTGTAAACTTTTTAAAATCAATATACTTAAAATTGTAAATATTTGAAAAATTAATATTTTTAATATAAGTTTGCATGTATAAAAACAAAAATATAATTTAAGTTTGGTGTGAATTTATAATATTAATTTTTAAATTAAGTTTGGTGTGAATTTTTAATTTTTAAAATATGAATTTTTAATTTTATGCATTTTAAATTTAAGTGGTGTGAATTTAAAAACAAAAATTTACTTTATTTCGCTAAGATAAAAATATGATTTTTAAAATTCGTCGTAAGTTGAAGACTAGGTGTTTGAACCGAAATTGCTTTACCCGAGGGAGGGACGAGAACTTTTATTATCATTATTTTTAAACTTATTGACTTAAAGTATGCCAAAAACATTAAAAAAACCCCCAAAAAATCTTAGCTTTTAAAACAATCGCTATAAAAAGACAAATTTTAAAATTTTGTCGAAGGACGGACTAGGACATCGATCCGAAACGACCTCGTCCTAAAACAAAGGAAAACAAAATTTTAAATTTATTTTATATTTGTTTTATAAGTTAAGGCTTATATAAAAAAAACAAACAAACAAACACCGCGACTCGCGGAGTTTGAAAGAGTCAAATGCCGCGACTCGCGGAGAGACCAAAACCCAGAAAAAAAATAAAACGAGCTGAACAGCTCAGTTGCACACACCCACCCACTCCAAACTGCGCAAACACCCAAAAAACACACACCAAATTTGCAATTTTTGACCGTTTATCATCAAATCTTTTACTAAAATCATGTTGAGAAGGATGCTATCAAGGAATTACTCAAGGAAAACGGTAAATTTCTACACCTAAACACCATTTAATCCGAAAATTAGTGTTCTTGAGCAATTTTTCCCCCAATTCGATTTTAATGCTTTTTAGTGTAATTATGCTTAAATTGCTTGTGTATTATGCTTGTATAACCTAGATTGATGCTATTTAACATGATTAGAAGCCTTAAACTTCAAATTTTGAGTAATCTAGGGTTTGTGTTCTTGAGCAAATTTGGGGCTTTTTGATATAAACAGGTTATGGCCAATTTTTGTCATGAATTGTTGCTAAATTAAGTAGTGTAACATGTTTAGGTAGTTAAATGATCCAAACTTTGAGCCTAAGCATGATTTTGAGAATTAAAGTGGACTTTTTCAAGTCTAAAATTCATGAACTTGATTTTTGAGAGATAATTGTAGTGACCCGAACTTTTCCATGTTTATATATATTAATTGAGATTGATATTTACATGATTAAATGTTTCCAACATGTTAAGCAATCAAACTTGTTAAGACTTGATTAATTGAAATATGTTTCATATAGACAATTGACCACCCAAGTTGACCGGTGATTCACGAACGTTAAAACTTGTAAAAACTATACGATGACATATATATGGATATATATATAGTTAACATGTTTTTATTATAAGTATGTATCTCATTAGGTATTTTAACAATGAGTTATATACATAAAAATGAGACTATTAATTTAAGAAACTCGAAAACGATATATATAACGATTATCGTTATAACAACGTCTTACTAGGTACATATGAATCATATTAAGATATTGATACACTTGGTTAATTATGTTAAATGATAAGTAAATATATTATTAAGTGTATTAACAATGAAATACATATGTAAAAATAAGACTACTAACTTAATGATTTCGAAACGAGACATATATGTAACGATTATCGTTGTAACGACATTTAACTGTATATACATCATACTAAGATATATTATATATCATAATATCATGATAATATAATAATTTAACATCTCATTTGTTATAATAAACAATGGGTTAAAAATATTCAACAAGATCGTTAACCTAAAGGTTTCAAAACAACATTTACATGTAACGACTAACGATGACTTAACGACTCAGTTAAAATGTATATACATGTAGTGTTTTAATATGTATTCATACACTTTTTAAAGACTTCAAGACACTTATCAAAATACTTCTACTTAACAAAAATGCTTACAATTACATCCTCGTTCAGTTTCATCAACAATTCTACTCGTATGCACCCGTATTCGTACTCGTACAATACACAGCTTTTAGATGTATGTACTATTGGTATATACACTCCAATGATCAGCTCTTAGCAGCCCATGTGAGTCACCTAACACATGTGGGAACCATCATTTGGCAACTAGCATGAAATATCTCATAAAATTACAAAAATATGAGTAATCATTCATGACTTATTTACATGAAAACAAAATTACATATCCTTTATATCTAATCCATACACCAACGACCAAAAACACCTACAAACACTTTCATTCTTCAATTTTATTCATCTAATTGATCTCTCTCAAGTTCTATCTTCAAGTTCTAAGTGTTCTTCATAAATTCCAAAAGTTCTAGTTTCATAAAATCAAGAATACTTTCAAGTTTGCTAGCTCACTTCCAATCTTGTAAGGTGATCATCCAACCTCAAGAAATCTTTGTTTCTTACAGTAGGTTATCATTCTAATACAATGTAATAATCATATTCAAACTTTGGTTCAATTTCTATAACTATAACAATCTTATTTCAAGTGATGATCTTACTTGAACTTGTTTTCGTGTCATGATTCTGCTTCAAGAACTTCGAGCCATCCAAGGATCCATTGAAGCTAGATCCATTTTTCTCTTTTCCAGTAGGTTTATCCAAGGAACTTAATGTAGTAATGATGTTCATAACATCATTCGATTCATACATATAAAGCTATCTTATTCGAAGGTTTAAACTTGTAATCACTAGAACATAGTTTAGTTAATTCTAAACTTGTTCACAAACAAAAGTTAATCCTTCTAACTTGACTTTTAAAATCAACTAAACACATGTTCTATATCTATATGATATGCTAACTTAATGATTTAAAACCTGGAAACACGAAAAATACCGTAAAACCGGATTTACGCCGTCGTAGTAACACCGCGGGCTGTTTTGGCTTAGTTAATTAAAAACTATGATAAACTTTGATTTAAAAGTTGTTATTCTGAGAAAATGATTTTTATTATGAACATGAAACTATATCCAAAAATTATGGTTAAACTCAAAGTGGAAGTATGTTTTCTAAAATGGTCATCTAGACGTCGTTCTTTCGACTGAAATGACTACCTTTACAAAAACGACTTGTAACTTATTTTTCCGACTATAAACCTATACTTTTTCTGTTTAGATTCATAAAATAGAGTTCAATATGAAACCATAGCAATTTGATTCACTCAAAACGGATTTAAAATGAAGAAGTTATGGGTAAAACAAGATTGGATAATTTTTCTCATTTTAGCTACGTGAAAATTGGTAACAAATCTATTCCAACCATAACTTAATCAACTTGTATTGTATATTATGTAATCTTGAGATACCATAGACACGTATACAATGTTTCGACCTATCATGTCGACACATCTATATATATTTCGGAACAACCATAGACACTCTATATGTGAATGTTGGAGTTAGCTATACAGGGTTGAGGTTGATTCCAAAATATATATAGTTTGAGTTGTGATCAATACTGAGATACGTATACACTGGGTCGTGGATTGATTCAAGATAATATTTATCGATTTATTTCTGTATATCTAACTGTGGACAACTAGTTGTAGGTTACTAACGAGGACAGCTGACTTAATAAACTTAAAACATCAAAATATATTAAAAGTGTTATAAATATATTTTGAACATACTTTGATATATATGTATATATTGTTATAGGTTCGTGAATCAACCAGTGGCCAAGTCTTACTTCCCGACGAAGTAAAAATCTGTGAAAGTGAGTTATAGTCCCACTTTTAAAATCTAATATTTTTGGGATGAGAATACATGCAGGTTTTATAAATGATTTACAAAATAGACACAAGTACGTGAAACTACATTCTATGGTTGAATTATCGAAATCGAGTATGCCCCTTTTTATTAAGTCTGGTAATCTAAGAATTAGGGAACAGACACCCTAATTGACGCGAATCCTAAAGATAGATCTATTGGGCCTAACAAACCCCATCCAAAGTACCGGATGCTTTAGTACTTCGAAATTTATATCATATCCGAAGGGTGTCCCGGAATGATGGGGATATTCTTATATATGTATCTTGTTAATGTCGGTTACCAGGTGTTCACCATATGAATGATTTTTATCTCTATGTATGGGATGTGTATTGAAATATGAAATCTTGTGGTCTATTGTTACGATTTGATATATATAGGTTAAACCTATAACTCACCAACATTTTTGTTGACGTTTAAAGCATGTTTATTCTCAGGTGAATATTAAGAGTTTCCGCTGTTGCATACTAAAATAAGGACAAGATTTGGAGTCCATGTTTGTATGATATTGTGTAAAAACTGCATTCAAGAAACTGATTTCGATGTAACATATTTGTATTGTAAACCATTATGTAATGGTCGTGTGTAAACAGGATATTTTAGATTATCATTATTTGATAATCTACGTAAAGCTTTTTAAACCTTTATTTATGAAATAAAGGTTATGGTTTGTTTTAAAAATGAATGCAGTCTTTGAAAAATGTCTCATATAGAGGTCAAAACCTCGCAACGAAATCAATTAATATGGAACGTTTTTAATCAATAAGAACGGGACATTTCAATAATGCCATTTGAAACTTGTTTAATTGCTAGTAATGATTATTTTGACATGTTATTTGAGTTGAATGCTTATGAACTTGGTGAACATTTTCGTATATGCTTATTTGAAAAAGTGTAGATTTGATAAAAATATGAAAATGAGCTTATGTTTGATATAAATTGAACATGTCATTGTAATTATTTTGATTGATGATTTTGCTGACACTAATGCATATTTGGATGCACAAAAATTGTGTTTGATGTGTTTTGCAGACTGAAAGGGGTGAATCTTCATCCCAAGCTCGCAATGTTCCTGCTGAGAATGCGGAACAACAGGAGGTGGATAACTACTACAAACAAGATATACCTCATCCAGTCATGACATTTTCAGATATGCACTTGGAAGAGTTGCACCCGAACTTGAGATTTGACAGACGTTGGATAGATTATCCAAAATACCAAAGGGGTTTGCATACTCTTCATTCTAAAGCTGTTGAAGTACCTAGGGTAATAGAATGGGCACCGTTAGAAGCTGTAGAATTAGCCGGGCCAATTAGAGAATTACTTACACAGAGGTATGGTAATTCTACTTTTAACGATTGGGTACGTTTATTCAACATGTGTAGACCTGTATATAAAGTATGGTGTGAAGAATTATTGTGTAGTATAGAAATAAATGATCGGGTAGTTAGTTTAACCGATCGATCTTTTATTAGATTTTTGTTAGGAGGTTCGATGCGCCACATGTCTTTACTAGACGTGGCTCAGGCCTTACGTATATATACGCCTGAGGAGTTAGCATCTGCCGATTGTAGAGGGTTGATATTAAATGGTAGGAAAATTGATGAAAATTTTGATACGCATGGTGTATGGAGTCAAATGACTAGCCATCACCGATTTAAAGGGGGAAATTACTCTTATTTGGATATAGATAGAGCAGAGTTAAGAGTAATTCATAGGTTTTTAGCTAATTCGATTACACAAAGAGGTAAGAATAAGGAAAAGGTAAATGAACAGGATTTGTTTTACCATATGTGTATTCGAGACCCACAAAGCGCTGTAAGTATACCTTATTGTGTGGGTTATTATTTATCAGCTATGGTTAGGGGGATGAGACCGCATAGCATAATAGGAGGTGGTATTTTATTACTTTGATTGCTGAATATCTCGGTGTGGATATAAGTCGGGGGGGATTATTAGTCGAAGAACCAGAACCCCGCGATACAATATGTTTAAATGTATACCATGGTGCGAAGGTTTTGAAGAGGCGAAATAACGCCGCAGTACAATACCATGGTAGACATCCACAGGTTGAGAGAAACCAACAGCCAGGTAATGTGGGAGGAGGAAATGAAATGACAGAAATGCAAAGGTTTATAGCTTCACAAGAGTATGAAAATGCTAGACATCGAGCATTTGAAGATTAGCAAGTTCATCAAAACCAAATCATAGCTCATTGCCAACATGTAGGTAGAAACTATATTCCTACTCCATCGCCCGTATTTCCTCCCTGGTCTATAGAGATCCAACCACCGTATCCTACGTATAACCCAGCCGAAGCATTCTATAACACATACGGTTATGCATGGAACCCCTACTGGTATCAGTATCATCCCTAGTCTACTTAGTTTTATTTATTTTATTATTTGTAATGTTGATACATTTAATACTTATGTTAATATTGTAATAGTTTTTATAATTTTCTAACTTTTATTATTAGATTTTAATAATTTTTGAATGTGGGGTAATATACCAAACTTCAAAAATATGTATATATGTTTGCAGTTTATCTTATGTACACAACAGGAAAAAACAACGCATTTTCAAAGACTGGCATTAAGTTCAGCAAAAGCAACTAATTTTGACGACAAGATGCAAAATATATGTGAAATAACAACGAGAAGGAATGAACAAATGATGTGCACCATTTATCATTCAACACAAACAACAATATGTTTGGAAAATTTGGTAAAATTTAATAATTTCTACGCTAATCACCCTCAATAATTTAAATTGTTACTGATTTCTTGCAAATGAGGGCATTGCAAGATCTTAAGTGTGGGAAGGGGTTAAATTCTTTAGGATTTTTAAAATTTTTATCTTAAACACTTGGTTACCATTAAAAATACTAGTAAAGCAGTAGTTGTATTAGAATCTAGTGCTCTCTGATAATAAAGAATAGCTCTAGTCTTATATACTGACTACCCAATTCTAGTAAAATTTTTCAAAATTTTCAATTAAATGAACTCAAAATCATGTTTATACATATTTATGAGCGATAAAACTAGGTGTTAACACCGAAATTATTGTTACCTCGGAAAGGACATAAATTGAGAAACAAACCAAAATGTTAAAATTCATTTAAAATGGAATAGAGGACAATAAAAAGGAAAATAAAAGCCAAGTGTGGGAAAAATTTACCAAGATATTTTAAACATATGTCACATATTTCTGTAACAAATAACTGAAAATACTTTTGCTTTGGACTAAACTAAACTGTTTTACCCGATGAAAGAAAAGAAGAGATGGATCTACACGATGAATCAATTCCATCATTAAAAGGAAGTAAAGTCTTTCGAAAAAGAAACGCGCTTCTTGATTTAGGTCAGGAAGTTGTCGTCCAGACCAGCTGTAGGTTGACGAAAAATCTAGAAAAGTCATCACTAAAATCAGCAGGAAATCCACGGACCTCAGCATAAAACAGGGTCGCCAAGTGGTCAGATTTATCCTAACCATGAGAAGGATTTATCTCGTACAATGGGGGGCACCGTGCAAATTAGCTTGATAAGACTAATGAATCAGATCCCCAGAAAGGATAATCTCCTTAAAAATTAAAAATCAACTTTTAAGACTGATATTACTCAATCCTTGAGATTGACCTTAAAGATTGAGAATTCAAACTCATAGAATTCAATGATATCTAAACTCGAGCTTGAACGAGAAAATATTTTGATAAAATTACAAACCGATTTGTTTTCTGAAAACCCTATTTTCAATGCGTTCATTACCATTGAACGTAAAATCCTAGGAATTCACCTGGAATTCATTAGGTCATCTGAACCAAATCGGGTGTCAACCGTAAGAACGGTGGTTGCATAGCATGGTCAAAGACAAGACCTTGTGCCAGACCGAAAAAATTATAAGGGTGAGCTTTACTATTGCTCCTACCAAGGATAGTAATTGCGTCCGACACGTTATAGACCATAAGTAAAAGCATGTCAGGGGACATTGCCTTAACAGTTGCTTGTTCAACGCTTTCCTTTACAACCGGACGGTAGTTCATCGAAAGGTAATATACGGGACAAGTGAACTGGACGTGTTGCTTTCCTAATACAAGGTTAGCAAGTGGGTAACACAAAACCACAAGTGTTGAGCTAAAATTTTCAAATCTGAAACCCACACAACCCATAAAAATATTTTGCAAACACCGGTGAAGGGTTATTCCGGAAAACTTATCTAGGGTAAAAAACTAGATTTAATTTTCAAAAGATCAAATGTTTTCATAAAGATCCAATTTCCTTAATGGATCTAAATTTTATAGTCATGTGGGACTGTAAACCATATCGCTACTACCACTGTTTATACCGCCGTATAGAAATCACCGATATACAAAGTGTGAAGAATAAAGAAGTGATTCTAGTATTTCAAGACTATATTGCTTGAGGACAAGCAACGCTCAAGTGTGAGAATATTTGATAATGCGAAAAACGAACATATATTTCATAGCATTATTCCTCAAGAAAGACAAGCTTTTAGTTGCAATTGTTCTATTTAAAAGTGATATTCGTTTAAATAATAAAAGGTGAAGACAAAAGACAGATTCGACGAATTGAAGACGCAGACGACCAAAATGCTCAAAAGTACAAAATACAATCAAAGAGGTTCCAATTATTGATAAGAAACGTCTCAAAATTGCAAGAGTACAAGATTCAAAACGCAAAGTACAAGATATTAAATTGTACGCAAGGACGTTCGAAAATCCGTAACCGGGACCCGAGTCAACTCTCAACACTCGACGCAACGGACTAAAAATTACAAGTTAACTATGTATATAAATATAATATAATATATAATTAATTCTTAAAATTAATATATATATTATAATATATTTATAAATCGTCGGCAAACAAAGAGCCAAAGCTTAGTGAGCTGTAATTTCAAACTCCGCGAGTTACGGAGTTTGAAGGCAAAAAATTACGCGACTTGCGGAGTTCACCTGGACTCAAATCCCTATAAAAGCAAACGCAGTTTGATCGCAAAAATATCCAAAAAATATCAATCTCTCTATATCTATACGTAAATATTTATATTTATATTTTAATTTTAATTTTAATTTTAATTTTAATTCTAATAATAAGGGTATGTTAGCGAATATTGTAAGGGTGTAAGTCGAAATTCTGTCCGTGTAACGCTACGCTATTTTTAATCATTGTAAGTTATATTCAACCTTTTTAATTTAATGTCTCGTAGCTAAGTTATTATTATGCTTATTTAAAACGAAGTAATCATGATGTTGGGCTAATTACTAAAATTGAGTAATTGGGCTTTGTACCATAATTGGGGTTTGGACAAAAGAACGACACTTGTGGAAATTAGACTATGGGCTATTAATGGGCTTTATATTTGTTTAACTAAATGATAGTTTGTTAATTTTAATATAAAGATTTACAATTGGACGTCCCTATAAATAACCATATACACTCAATCGGACACGATGGGCGGGATATTTATATGTACGAATAATCGTTCATTTAACCGGACACGGGAATGGATTAATAGCCACTAGAATTATTAGAACAGGGGTGAAATTATGTACAAGGACACTTGGCATAATTGATAACAAAGTATTAAAACCTTGGGTTACACTCAGTCGACATCCTGGTGTAATTATTAAACAAAGTATTAAAATCTTGTTACAGTTTAAGTCCCCAATTAGTTGGAATATTTGACTTCGGGTATAAGGATAATTTGACGAGGACACTCGCACTTTATATTTATGACTGATGGACTGTTATGGACAAAAACCAGACGGACATATTAAATAATCCAGGACAAAGGACAATTAACCCATGGGCATAAAACTAAAATCAACACGTCAAACATCATGATTACAAAAGTTTAAATAAGCATAATTCTTTTATTTCATATTTAATTTCCTTTATTTTATATTTAATTGCACTTCTAATTATCGTACTTTTATTTATCGTTATTGTATTTATTTGCACTTTTAATTATCGTACTTTTTAATTATCGCACTTTTATTTATCGCAATTTCATTATCGTTATTTACTTTATGCTTTAAATTAAGTCTTTTATTTATTTTTAATATTTTACATTTGGTTTTAACTGCGACTAAAATTTTTAAAATCGACAAACCGGTCATTAAACGGTAAAAACCCCCCTTTATAATAATAATATTACTTATATATATTTGTATTTTTATAAATTTAAACTAATATAGCGTTAAGCTTTGTGAAAAAGATTCTCTGTGGAACGAACCGGACTTACTAAAAACTACACTACTGTACGATTAGGTACACTGCCTATAAGTGTTATAGCAAGGTTTAAGTATATCCATTCTATAAATAAATAAATATCTTGTGTAAAATTGTATCATATTTAATAGTATTTCCTTGTAAAATATAAGCTATTTTATATACACCTCGCATAACATCAGTTTTAGAGGCGGGTTTTGGGTTGGTTAATGATATAACCATGTTTAAGACTCGTAAATGGTGTACAATCACTAGCATTAGTGATTATTGTTGTTTTGGAGACTTTTAGGGTTTTCGTGGTTGACTAATTTTGACTAGAGTCAAAATTAGGGTTTGTTGAGGATTATAACCCGAATGTCGATTCGATGCGGTTTGTAAACTTAAAATGGATTAAGTTGAAGTATAAAACCGAGTTAAACATGTTTTGGTGTCAAAACTTGTAAATGGTGAGATTTTGACCTTATGGGTCAAAATTAGGGTTTATGGGCGATTTTGAGAACGATAAGTGTTAACACTTGTGTTCGGGTTCAATTGGCATATTAGGACCATTATCGCTTGTGTTAGTGATTATTGGTTAGTTTGGGCGCGGTTTGTCCTTGGAAGTGCATTTGGGTCGAAATTGCACTAAGTGTCGAATTGGGTTGGTTTGTAGATCCAATCTAAGTGTGTTGTTGAATTTGTGATAATGGAATAGGTACTTTCCATTGACGAGTTGCGGATTACTTGGAAGCATTTCTTCAAGGCGACAAGGTGAGTGTTAATATCCTATATGCATATGTATGTGTAGGTTGGGTGCGGGTCGGGTGAAGTGGTTCTCGGTCATAGAGCTCACTTCACATATAGGTGGATTGATGGACTTGCGTATAGGTCCAATTGGCACGTTTGTGCGTTTTGGTTGACCACCTTTGGCGAGGTACACGCTTGTGTGTACGTTAACACACGTGGTTGTGATTTGGATGTTATAACCCCAATGGCGAAGGGTTGATATTGTTGTGAAGTGGATGACCCCGATGTGGTGGATTTTATAATCCCGTGACCGTGGGTTTTGATGTTGAAAAGTGAATCGCGTGTAGTTCGGATTCACGATGACTCATGTAGTTCGGTCATCTTATTGAGGTAGTAATCTCGTGTAGTTTCGGATTACAAAGGCTCGTGTAGTTCGGCCAACCTCGATGTTGTGAAGATAGAAATCTCGTGTGGGTTCGGATTTCTAAGGCTCGTGTAGCTCAGCCAATCTTCATTGTGGCATTTGGTATTCCGTAATGGGTTAAGGGGTTAACCTTATTCATTTTATATTGTTATATATATTAATGTAATGTTGTGTTGTAGCTAACCCTCCGGGTGTAGCTTATTGGCGTTGTTCACATCGTCGTTGGTGAACTTATACTTTGTTGATATCTTTAGCTTGTTGCTTAGAGATCGTACGGTATACTTAGTGTAGTTGTCTTATACATGGATGCTTCGGTATGCGGTATTTGATATTTGTGTGGCGTGTCCATTTTATACATATATATGTATGTAGTATATTATCATTCACTAAGCGTTAGCTTACCCTCTCGTTGTTGATATTTTTATAGGTTCGCATGCTTGGCGGCTCGGGTAAGCTTGGGGATTAGAGATCTTGGCTAGGTTGCTAAGAAGATCTTGCTTTTGTATTCGATTAGGATTTGGGTAGCGTAGTCCCAAATCACCATGCTCGGTTTTGGTTGGAAACTAAACTAGTCGGGTCGTGTATGTCCGTTTGGACAATTAATCAATGTATTAAATGTTTTAAGGTTTATTAAACCTTCTATTGTATTAAAGATGTTTATGGAAACACAATTGGGACCTAAAGTATTATTCGCCGCTGATCATCTTTCTCGTCTTGAAAATCCCGAATTAGAAGTTCTAAATGAATCGGTCATACAAGACAACTTTCCTGATGAATATCTATTGAAGATAGATTATAATGAAATTCCATGGTTTACAGACTATGCAAACTATTTAGTATGTGGATTCCTTGAAAAAGGATTATCGTACCAAAAATGAAAGAAATTCTTCAGTGATATAAAACACTATTTCTGGGAAGATCCACATCTGTTTAAAAGTTGTCCAGATGAAATAATACGCCGATGTGTATTCGGAGATGAAGCTAGTAAAATTTTAAACCATTGTCACACAGGACCAACAGGAGGGCATTATGGGCCTCAACTAACAGCAAGAAAAGTTTATGATGCTGGATTCTATTGGCCTACAATTTACAAAGACGCACACCTTCTTTGCAAATCCTGTGATGCATGTCAAAGAGCCGGAAAAATAAGTCAACGTGATGAAATGCCACAAAATGTCATTCAAGTATGTGAAGTATTTGACATTTGGGGTATTGACTTTATGGGTCCATTTCCAAAATCTCATAATAATCTCTATATTCTCGTAGCCATTGATTATGTATCTAAATGGGCGGAAACACAAGCTCTTCCAACTAACGATGCACGAGTTGTAGTCAACTTTTTAAAACGTCTTTTTGCAAGGTTTGGAACACCGAAAGCTTTAATAAGTGATCGGGGTACTCGTTTCTGTAATAATCAACTTGAGAAAGTTCTCAAAAGATATGGAGTAACTCATAAAATCTCCACCGCATATCATCCACAAACAAGTGGACAAGTTGAAAATACCAACCGAGCTTTAAAACGTATTCTAGAAAAAACCGTAGGATCAAATCCGAAGGAATGGTCCATTAAATTGGAGGATGCACTCTGGGCTTTTAGAACAGCCTACAAAACTCCAATTGGAACCATACCTTATAGACTCGTTTATGGAAAAGCATGTCATCTTCCAGTAGAAATTGAACACAAAGCATTTTGGGCTTTGAAGACATGTAATCTCGACTTACATGAAGCTGGACGTCTACGGTTAAGTCAACTAAATGAATTAGAAGAATTAAGACATGAAGCATACGAAAATTCGTTAATCTATAAGGAAATAACGAAGGAATGGCATGATAAAAGAATCAGAAGTTCAAAAGAATTTAAAGAAGGAGACAGAGTTCTTCTTTTCAATTCACGATTCAAGCTATTTCCTGGAAAATTGAAATCAAGATGGTCTGGACCATTCATAGTCAAAAGAGTTTTCCCATACGGAACGATAGAATTAATAAATTCAAATGGGATTGAATTTAAGGTTAATGGTCACAGAGTTAAACATTACATAGATAGTCCAATGGAAGTTGACAATGAAGTTAATCACAATTTCGATACCACAGCTAACTAAGTGTGGGGAGAATCAAGTCTTTTAAAGGATAATATGTATTTCTATTAGAGTTAGATTTTCTGTTTTCATGTAGTTCTCGAAAATGGAACCCGAATGGTCTTTCCCTAGCAGACCCTAAAGAACTAGTCTTCTCCCCCCATTCTGAATTTTTATTTTTTTTTAGGTTTTTACAAAATGAAGACTGCCTGTGAACTAAACCATGGTCTAATGCTACATGCTTTGATCACTAAACGTAAGAATGACACACTTCCGAGTGAAATAGTATCAGTAATCAGAGAAAGATTGGACGGAGTAAGAAAAGAATCCAGATGCGAAGAAAATAAGTTACAATTTGGTAAAGGAAAATCAAAATCCGCAGCGAAAAGAAGAGCACGACACCTAGAAAGATGTCACAAATGCGGAAAATGGTCACATGGAGGTAAATGTTCAAATAATCAAACCTATTCAAACACCGAATTTGTTACTTTATGCAGAGACGGACCGTTCATATGTTTAGAAGAAAAAACACTGAATGCTCGAGGTTACGCCTTTGTAGCTATGGAAAACCAATTAAACCGATTATCTTATGAGTGGGATAGATCATCTCACTAAGAATACTATCTCACAGGTAAGTCTGTACAGTTTTTTTTTTATTTTCATTTTTAACCTTTTGATAATAAACGCTAATTTGTTCGCTATAAAGTATTAAATTGGTATTGAATAAAATTAGGTTTGGCGATCGAAATTATTGATATCATACAAAAATTTATTACACCACTGCGAAATTTAACGTTTATTCTTAAGGTATAAATATCTTTAATCAATCAACCCAAAATATTTCAAAAATTCGTCATGAGTTAAATTAGGTCATGGAACCGAAATTACTTTACCGAAAAGAGGGGCGCATATTTTTGATAATATTTGATTGATTAAAGTGGGATAAAAGCCAAAAAGATTTTTAATTTTATTTTTACTTTGTTTTTAAAATTAATATTAAAATAATATTGTAAACTTTTTAAAATCAATATACTTAAAATTGTAAATATTTGAAAAATTAATATTTTTAATATAAGTTTGCATGTATAAAAACAAAAATATAATTTAAGTTTGGTGTGAATTTATAATATTAATTTTTAAATTAAGTTTGGTGTGAATTTTTAATTTTTAAAATATGAATTTTTAATTTTATGCATTTTAAATTTAAGTGGTGTGAATTTAAAAACAAAAATTTACTTTATTTCGCTAAGTTAAAAATATGATTTTTAAAATTCGTCGTAAGTTGAAGACTAGGTGTTTGAACCGAAATTGCTTTACCCGAGGGAGGGACGAGAACTTTTATTATCATTATTTTTAAACTTATTGACTTAAAGTATGCCAAAAACATTAAAAAAACCCCCCAAAAAATCTTAGCTTTTAAAACAATCGCTATAAAAAGACAAATTTTAAAATTTTGTCGAAGGACGGACTAGGACATCGATCCGAAACGACCTCGTCCTAAAACAAAGGAAAACAAAATTTTAAATTTATTTTATATTTGTTTTATAAGTTAAGGCTTATATAAAAAAAAAATAAACAAACAAACACCGCGACTCGCGGAGTTTGAAAGAGTCAAATGCCGCGACTCGCGGAGAGACCAAAACCCAGAAAAAAAATAAAACGAGCTGAACAGCTCAGTTGCACACACCCACCCACTCCAAACTGCGCAAACACCCGAAAAACACACACCAAATTTGTAATTTTTGACCGTTTATCATCAAATCTTTTACTAAAATCATGTTGAGAAGGATGCTATCAAGGAATTACTCAAGGAAAACGGTAAATTTCTACACCTAAACACCATTTAATCCGAAAATTAGTGTTCTTGAGCAATTTTTTCCCCAATTCGATTTTAATGCTTTTTAGTGTAATTATGCTTAAATTGCTTGTGTATTATGCTTGTATAACCTAGATTGATGCTATTTAACATGATTAGAAGCCTTAAACTTCAAATTTTGAGTAATCTAGGGTTTGTGTTCTTGAGCAAATTTGGGGCTTTTTGATATAAACAGGTTATGGCCGATTTTTGTCATGAATTGTTGCTAAATTAAGTAGTGTAACATGTTTAGGTAGTTAAATGATCCAAACTTTGAGCCTAAGCATGATTTTGAGAATTAAAGTGGACTTTTTCAAGTCTAAAATTCATGAACTTGATTTTTGAGAGATAATTGTAGTGACCCGAACTTTTCCATGTTTATATATATTAATTGAGATTGATATTTACATGATTAAATGTTTCCAACATGTTAAGCAATCAAACTTGTTAAGACTTGATTAATTGAAATATGTTTCATATAGACAATTGACCACCCAAGTTGACCGGTGATTCACGAACGTTAAAACTTGTAAAAACTATACGATGACATATATATGGTTATATATATAGTTAACATGTTTTTATTATAAGTATGTATCTCATTAGGTATTTTAACAATGAGTTATATACATAAAAATGAGACTATTAATTTAAGAAACTCGAAAACGATATATATAACGATTATCGTTATAACAACGTCTTACTAGGTACATATGAATCATATTAAGATATTGATACACTTGGTTAATTATGTTAAATGATAAGTAAATATATTATTAAGTGTATTAACAATGAAATACATATGTAAAAATAAGACTACTAACTTAATGATTTCGAAACGAGACATATATGTAACGATTATCGTTGTAACGACATTTAACTGTATATACATCATACTAAGATATATTATATATCATAATATCATGATAATATAATAATTTAACATCTCATTTGTTATAATAAACAATGGGTTAACAATATTCAACAAGATCGTTAACCTAAAGGTTTCAAAACAACATTTACATGTAACGACTAACGATGACTTAACGACTCAGTTAAAATGTATATACATGTAGTGTTTTAATATGTATTCATACACTTTTTAAAGACTTCAAGACACTTATCAAAATACTTCTACTTAACAAAAATGCTTACAATTACATCCTCGTTCAGTTTCATCAACAATTCTACTCGTATGCACCCGTATTCGTACTCGTACAATACACAGCTTTTAGATGTATGTACTATTGGTATATACACTCCAATGATCAGCTCTTAGCAGCCCATGTGAGTCACCTAACACATGTGGGAACCATCATTTGGCAACTAGCATGAAATATCTCATAAAATTACAAAAATATGAGTAATCATTCATGAGTTATTTACATGAAAACAAAATTACATATCCTTTATATCTAATCCATACACCAACAACCAAAAACACCTACAAACACTTTCATTCTTCAATTTTCTTCATCTAATTGATCTCTCTCAAGTTCTATCTTCAAGTTCTAAGTGTTCTTCATAAATTCCAAAAGTTCTAGTTTCATAAAATCAAGAATACTTTCAAGTTTGCTAGCTCACTTCCAATCTTGTAAGGTGATCATCCAACCTCAAGAAATCTTTGTTTCTTATAGTAGGTTATCATTCTAATACAAGGTAATAATCATATTCAAACTTTGGTTCAATTTCTATAACTATAACAATCTTATTTCAAGTGATGATCTTACTTGAACTTGTTTTCGTGTCATGATTCTGCTTCAAGAACTTCGAGCCATCCAAGGATCCATTGAAGCTAGATCCATTTTTCTCTTTTCCAGTAGGTTTATCCAAGGAACTTAATTTAGTAATGATGTTCATAACATCATTCGATTCATACATATAAAGCTATCTTATTCGAAGGTTTAAACTTGTAATCACTAGAACATAGTTTAGTTAATTCTAAACTTGTTCGCAAACAAAAGTTAATCCTTCTAACTTGACTTTTAAAATCAACTAAACACATGTTCTATATCTATATGATATGCTAACTTAATGATTTAAAACCTGGAAATACGAAAAATACCGTAAAACCGGATTTACGCCGTCGTAGTAACACCGCGGGCTGTTTTGGCTTAGTTAATTAAAAACTATGATAAACTTTGATTTAAAAGTTGTTATTCTGATAAAATGATTTTTATTATGAACATGAAACTATATCCAAAAATTATGGTTAAACTCAAAGTGGAAGTATGTTTTCTAAAATGGTCATCTAGACGTCGTTCTTTCGACTGAAATGACTACCTTTACAAAAACGACTTGTAACTTATTTTTCTGTCTATAAACCTATACATTTTCTATTTATATTCATAAAATAGAGTTCAATATGAAACCATAGCAATTTGATTCACTCAAAACGGATTTAAAATGAAGAAGTTATGGGTAAAACAAGATTGGATAATTTTTCTCATTTTAGCTACGTGAAAATTGGTAACAAATCTATTCCAACCATAACTTAATCAACTTGTATTGTATATTATGTAATCTTGAGATACCATAGACACGTATACAATGTTTCGACCTATCATGTCGACACATCTATATATATTTCGGAACAACCATAGACACTCTATATGTGAATGTTGGAGTTAGCTATACAGGGTTGAGGTTGATTCCAAAATATATATAGTTTGAGTTGTGATCAATACTGAGATACGTATACACTGGGTCGTGGATTGATTCAAGATAATATTTATCGATTTATTTCTGTATATCTAACTGTGGACAACTAGTTGTAGGTTACTAACGAGGACAGCTGACTTAATAAACTTAAAACATCAAAATATATTAAAAGTGTTGTAAATATATTTTGAACATACTTTGATATATATGTATATATTGTTATAGGTTCGTGAATCAACCAGTGGCCAAGTCTTACTTCCCGACGAAGTAAAAATCTGTGAAAGTGAGTTATAGTCCCACTTTTAAAATCTAATATTTTTGGGATGAGAATACATGCAGGTTTTATAAATGATTTACAAAATAGACACAAGTACGTGAAACTACATTCTATGGTTGAATTATCGAAATCGAGTATGCCCCTTTTTATTAAGTCTGGTAATCTAAGAATTAGGGAACAGACACCCTAATTGACGCGAATCCTAAAGATAGATCTATTGGGCCTAACAAACCCCATCCAAAGTACCGGATGCTTTAGTACTTCGAAATTTATATCATATCCGAAGGGTGTCCCGGAATGATGGGGATATTCTTATATATGCATTTTGTTAATGTCGGTTACCAGGTGTTCACCATATGAATGATTTTTATCTCTATGTATGGGATGTGTATTGAAATATGAAATCTTGTGATCTATTGTTACGATTTGATATATATAGGTTAAACCTATAACTCACCAACATTTTTGTTGACGTTTAAAGCATGTTTATTCTCAGGTGAATATTAAGAGTTTCCGCTGTTGCATACTAAAATAAGGACAAGATTTGGAGTCCATGTTTGTATGATATTGTGTAAAAATTGCATTCAAGAAACTGATTTCGATGTAACATATTTGTATTGTAAACCATTATGTAATGGTCGTGTGTAAACAGGATATTTTAGATTATCATTATTTGATAATCTACGTAAAGCTTTTTAAACTTTTATTTATGAAATAAAGGTTATGGTTTGTTTTAAAAATGAATGCAGTCTTTGAAAAATGTCTCATATAGAGGTCAAAACCTCGCAACGAAATCAATTAATATGGAACGTTTTTAATCAATAAGAACGAGACATTTCAGTTGGTATCCGAGCGTTGGTCTTAGAGAACCAGAATTTTGCATTAGTGTGTCTTATCGAGTTGGTTAGGATGCATTAGTGAGTCTGGACTTCGACCATGTTTACTTGAAAAATGATTGCTTAACAAATTTTGTTGGAAACTATATATTTTTAACATGTGAATATTATGTGATATATTAATCTCTTAACGTGTTTGATATTATGTGATAGATGTCTACCTCTAGAACAAGTCCCATTGACTCACCTAATAATAATGAAGAGTCAAATGTAAATTGGAATGATTCGTGGACTGATTCACAAGTTCCCGAAGAGGAACCGGAAGAAGAGTCGGAACCGGAAGAAGAATCGGAACCGGAAGAAGAATCGGAACCGGAAGAAGAAATAGAACCGGTGGGGGAAATAATAAAACGGTTAAGTAAAAGAGAATCCTCAACCAACCGACCAAGGTTAATTATGGTCAATGGTGTTTCCGCCAAGGAAGCAAAATATTGGGAGGATTACCAATTCTCCGATGAATCGGATTCTGACGAGAATTCCGATGATGTTATAGAAATTACCCCAACTGAATTTAAAAAGGCAAAAGAAAATAATAAGGGAAAGGGCATAAAAATAGAGAAATCTAATTCCAACCCCGATGAACTTTATATGTATCGTCGACCCCCGAAGTCCTTAAGTTGTAACAATGACCCGGGAACCTCTAAACCACCAGGTTTTTCTAAACCAATGTGGACAACGACGGCTCGTATTAGGGGAACATCATATATCCCTAGAAACTTGGCAAAACGAACCAAAACCGAAGAAGAAGAAACAAGCGAGTCGGAATAAGATAGTTGTATTCGTGTGGTGTAATATATGTAATATAGTGTGCTTATGCTTTATGATATATGTAAAAATTGCTTGTATTAATAAGTATTTTTTTATGAATCTAACTCTTGTCTATTTTACAGTATAAAAACACAAAATGGATAGACAACCCAATATTTTAAGAGACCTACCCAGAGACATGATTGATGAAATCTTGTCTAGAGTCGGTCAGAATTCTTCGGCACAACTATTTAAGGCGAGATCAGTTTGTAAGACATTCGAAGAACGTTCCAAGAATGCCTTGGTTTATAAAAGGCTTTCGTTCGGAAGATGGGGGATATCACATTGGGAAATCCATAAGTTACGATGTGTTTACTTTGACGCATATATTGCGGGGAACCCAAATGCTATTTTACGCAATGGGTTAAGAAATTATTTTGACTCAATATATCCGAATATTGGACTTCGTGATTTAGAAAAAGCGGCTAACATGCAACATAAAGAAGCATGTTATGCTTACGGATTAGTAATGTTCGCTTCTCACCAAAGTGAGAACAAGAACATCGGGCTACAACTATTAAACAAAACGTTCCCACAAGTGACGGAGTCGGTAATTGGGGTAAGAAATGAGGTTTTTAGATTGTTATGGGACTGTTGGACATTACGTAACCCTCGTCCCTTTGACGACGTTACAACACGCTGTCTTATCAACGGCCATAACGGTTATGTTCCACAAGACCAAGGATGGGAAGTAGTCCTAGTAAAACCAGAATGCATGACTTGTTTCTGGACGTATGAATTACGTGTCTTTATTGCCTTTGCTGAACGACTTGTGTACTAGCTAGAATTATCTTCACACCTAACTTGTATCAAAGTTATTGTGTGCTATATTTCATGCTTTATGTAAAATAAGCGGTATTGTAAGTTTGTAAAATATTGTATAAAAGTTTGAACGCGAAATATTATTACAATCAGTTTTTCATATAGAATTGTAGTAGTTGAATTGTATATTAGCTACTAAGTATGAACTTAACGGGTAGGTACTACCCGAATTTAAACTTATAAAATGCTAATATGAAGAAAAAGCTTTTATAAATGAGTTCATATTATGCTACGAAATACTATTAACTACTCTTAATATTCTGTATGATTAACTTGTTCCATTTGACTATTTTGAAGGAAATGGCACCGACTACTCGACACACCGTGAATATGAATGAAGAGGAATTCCGTACTTTTCTAGCTTCAAACATAGCCGCAGTACAGGCTGCGTTACATACCAACAATAACCTTGGATCTAGCAGTACAGGAAATCGTGTAGGATGCACCTACAAAGAATTCACTGCCTGCAAACCTTTGGAATTTGATGGAACTAAAGGACCGATCGGATTGAAACGGTGGACCGAGAAGGTCGAATCGGTGTTTGCCATAAGTAAGTGTACTGAAGAGGACAAAGTAAAGTACGCTACGCATACCTTCACAGGTTCTGCGTTAACATGGTGGAATACCTATCTAGAGCAAGTGGGACAAGACGATGCGTACGCACTACCGTGGTCAGCATTCAAGCACTTGATGAACGAGAAGTACCGTCCCAGAACCGAGGTCAATAAGCTCAAGATAGAACTTAGAGGGTTACGAACCCAAGGATTTGATATTACCACGTACGAAAGACGATTCACAGAATTGTGCCTATTGTGTCCGGGAGCATTCGAAGATGAGGAAGAGAAGATCGACGCGTTTGTGAAAGGATTACCGGAAAGAATCCAAGAAGAAATAAGTTCACACGAGCCCGCCTCCATACAACAGGCATGTAGAATGGCTCACAAACTCGTGAACCAGATTGAAGAAAGAATTAAAGAACAGACTGCTGAAGAGGCCAATGTGAAGCAAGTCAAAAGAAAGTGGGAGGAAAACGGTGATAAGAATCACCAATACAACAACAACAATAATCGCAACAATTATCCCAACAATCGCAACATCAATCGCAACTACAACAAACGGCCCAACAACAACAACAACAACAACAACAACAACAACAACAACAACAACTACAACAATCATCCCAACAACAATAATAACCGCAACAACAACAACAATCAGAAGCAGCTATGCCAAAGGTGTGAAAAGAATCACTCGGGGTTCTGCACCAAATTTTGCAACAAGTGTAAAAGAAATGGTCATAGCGCGGCAAAGTGTGAGGTCTACGGACTAGGGGTTAATAGAACGAAAGGAACAAATGGTGTTGGAACGAGTAATGGCGGAGCAAGTAGTGTCGGAGCAAGTTATGCCAATGTAGTTTGTTATAAATGTGGAAAACCGGGCCACATTATTAGAAATTGCCCGAACCAGGAGAACACGAATGGACAAGGCCACGGAAGAGTTTTCAATATTAATGCGACAGAGGCACAGGAAGACCCGGAGCTTGTTACGGGTACGTTTCTTATTGACAATAAATCTGCTTACGTTTTATTTTATTCGGGTGCGGATAGAAGCTATATGAGTAGAGATTTTTGTGCTAAATTAAGTTGTCCATTGACGCCTTTGGATAGTAAATTTTTACTCGAATTAGCAAATGGTAAATTAATTTCAGCAGATAATATATGTCGGAATCGAGAAATTAAACTGGTTAGCGAAACATTTAAGATTGATTTGATACCAGTAGAGTTAGGGAGTTTTGATGTGATAATCGGTATGGACTGGTTGAAAGAAGTGAAAGCGGAGATCGTTTGTTACAAAAATGCAATTCGCATTATACGAGAAAAAGGAAAACCCTTAATGGTGTACGGAGAAAAGGGCAACACGAAGCTACATCTTATTAGTAATTTGAAGGCACAAAAACTAATAAGAAAAGGTTGCTATGCTGTTCTAGCACACGTCGAGAAAGTACAAACTGAAGAAAAGAGCATCAATGATGTTCCCGTCACAAAAGAATTTCCCGATGTATTTCCGAAAGAATTACCGGGATTACCCCCACATCGATCCGTTGAATTTCAAATAGATCTTGTACCAGGAGCTGCACCAATAGCTCGTGCTCCTTACAGACTCGCACCCAGCGAGATGAAAGAACTACAAAGCCAATTACAAGAACTTTTAGAGCGTGGTTTCATTCGACCAAGCACATCACCGTGGGGAGCTCCTATTTTGTTTGTCAAGAAGAAAGATGGTACATTCAGGTTGTGTATCAACTACCGAGAGTTGAACAAACTTACCATCAAGAACCGCTACCCACTACCGAGAATCGATGACTTATTTGATCAACTACAAGGCTCGTCTATTTATTCAAAGATTGACTTACGTTCCGGGTATCATCAAATGCGGGTGAAAGAAGATGATATTCCAAAGACTGCTTTCAGAACACGTTACGGTCATTACGAGTTTATGGTCATGCCGTTTGGTTTAACTAATGCACCAGCTGTGTTCATGGACCTTATGAACCGAGTGTGTGGACCATACCTTGACAAGTTTGTCATTGTTTTCATTGATGACATACTTATTTACTCAAAGAATGACCAAGAACACGGTGAACATTTGAGAAAGGTGTTAGAAGTATTGAGGAAGGAAGAATTGTACGCTAAGTTTTCAAAGTGTACATTTTGGTTGGAAGAAGTTCAATTCCTCGGTCACATAGTGAACAAAGAAGGTATTAAGGTGGATCCGGCAAAGATAGAAACTGTTGAAAAGTGGGAAACCCCGAAAACTCCGAAACACATACGCTAGTTTTTAGGACTAGCTGGTTACTACAGAAGGTTCATCCAAGATTTTTCCAGAATAGCAAAACCCTTGACTGCATTAACGCATAAAGGGAAGAAATTTGAATGGAATGATGAACAAGAGAAAGCGTTTCAGTTATTGAAGAAAAAGCTAACTACGGCACCTATATTGTCATTGCCTGAAGGGAATGATGATTTTGTGATTTATTGTGACGCATCAAAGCAAGGTCTCGGTTGTGTATTAATGCAACGAACGAAGGTGATTGCTTATGCGTCTAGACAATTGAAGATTAACGAACAAAATTATACGACGCATGATTTGGAATTAGGAGCGGTTGTTTTTGCATTAAAGACTTGGAGGCACTACTTATATGGGGTCAAAAGTATTATATATACCGACCACAAAAGTCTTCAACACATATTTAATCAGAAACAACTGAATATGAGGCAGCGTAGGTGGATTGAATTGTTGAATGATTACGACTTTGAGATTCGTTACCACCCGGGGAAGGCAAATGTGGTAGCCGATGCCTTGAGCAGGAAGGACAGAGAACCCATTCGAGTAAAATCTATGAATATAATGATTCATAATAACCTTACTACTCAAATAAAGGAGGCGCAACAAGGAGTTTTAAAAGAGGGAAATTTAAAGGATGAAATACCCAAAGGATCGGAGAAGCATCTTAATATTCAGGAAGACGGAACCCGGTATAGGGCTGAAAGGATTTGGGTACCAAAATTTGGAGATATGAGAGAAATGGTACTTAGAGAAGCTCATAAAACCAGATACTCAATACATCCTGGAACGGGGAAGATGTACAAGGATCTCAAGAAACATTTTTGGTGGCCGAGTATGAAAGCCGATGTTGCTAAATACGTAGGAGAATGTTTGACGTGTTCTAAGGTCAAAGCTGAGCATCAGAAACCATCAGGTCTACTTCAACAACCCGAAATCCCGGAATGGAAATGGGAAAACATTACCATGGATTTCATCACTAAATTGCCAAGGACTGCAAGTGGTTTTGATACTATTTGGGTAATAGTTGATCGTCTCACCAAATCAGCACACTTCCTGCCAATAAGAGAAGATGACAAGATGGAGAAGTTAGCACGACTGTATTTGAAGGAAGTCGTCTCCAGACATGGAATACCAATCTCTATTATCTCTGATAGGGATGGCAGATTTATTTCAAGATTCTGGCAGACATTACAGCAAGCATTAGGAACTCGTCTAGACATGAGTACTGCCTATCATCCACAAACTGATGGCCAGAGCGAAAGGACGATACAAACGCTTGAAGACATGCTACAAGCATGTGTTATTGATTTCGGAAACAGTTGGGATCGACATCTACCGTTAGCAGAATTTTCCTACAACAACAGCTACCATTCAAGCATTGAAATGGCGCCGTTTGAAGCACTTTATGGTAGAAAGTGCAGGTCTCCGATTTGTTGGAGTGAAGTGGGGGATAGACAGATTACGGGTCCGGAGATTATACAAGAAACTACCGAGAAGATCATCCAAATTCAACAACGGTTGAAAACCGCCCAAAGTCGACAAAAGAGCTACGCTGACATTAAAAGAAAAGATATAGAATTTGAAATTGGAGAGATGGTCATGCTTAAAGTTGCACCTTGGAAAAGCGTTGTTCGATTTGGTAAACGAGGGAAATTAAATCCAAGGTATATTGGACCATTCAAGATTATTGATCGTGTCGGACCAGTAGCTTACCGACTAGAGTTACCTCAACAACTCGCGGCTGTACATAACACTTTCCACGTCTCGAATTTGAAGAAATGTTTTGCTAAAGAAGATCTCACTATTCCGTTAGATGAAATCCAAATCAACGAAAAACTTTAATTCATCGAAGAACCCGTCGAAATAATGGATCGTGAAGTTAAAAGACTTAAGCAAAACAAGATACCAATTGTTAAGGTTCGATGGAATGCTCGTAGAGGACCCGAGTTCACCTGGGAGCGTGAAGATCAGATGAAGAAGAAATACCCGCATCTATTTCCAGAAGATTCGTCAACACCTTCAACAGCTTAAAATTTCGGGACGAAATTTATTTAACGGGCCGAACTTTTCCATGTTTATATATATTAATTGAGATTGATATTTACATGATTAAATGTTTCCAACATGTTAAGCAATCAAACTTGTTAAGACTTGATTAATTGAAATATGTTTCATATAGACAATTGACCACCCAAGTTGACCGGTGATTCACGAACGTTAAAACTTGTAAAAACTATACGATGACATATATATGGTTATATATATAGTTAACATGTTTTTATTATAAGTATGTATCTCATTAGGTATTTTAACAATGAGTTATATACATAAAAATGAGACTATTAATTTAAGAAACTCGAAAACGATATATATAACGATTATCGTTATAACAACGTCTTACTAGGTACATATGAATCATATTAAGATATTGATACACTTGGTTAATTATGTTAAATGATAAGTAAATATATTATTAAGTGTATTAACAATGAAATACATATGTAAAAATAAGACTACTAACTTAATGATTTCGAAACGAGACATATATGTAACGATTATCGTTGTAACGACATTTAACTGTATATACATCATACTAAGATATATTATATATCATAATATCATGATAATATAATAATTTAACATCTCATTTGTTATAATAAACAATGGGTTAACAATATTCAACAAGATCGTTAACCTAAAGGTTTCAAAACAACATTTACATGTAACGACTAACGATGACTTAACGACTCAGTTAAAATGTATATACATGTAGTGTTTTAATATGTATTCATACACTTTTGAAAGACTTCAAGACACTTATCAAAATACTTCTACTTAACAAAAATGCTTACAATTACATACTCGTTCAGTTTCATCAACAATTCTACTCGTATGCACCCGTATTCGTACTCGTACAATACACAGCTTTTAGATGTATGTACTATTGGTATATACACTCCAATGATCAGCTCTTAGCAGCCCATGTGAGTCACCTAACACATGTGGGAACCATCATTTGGCAACTAGCATGAAATATCTCATAAAATTACAAAAATATGAGTAATCATTCATGACTTATTTACATGAAAACAAAATTACATATCCTTTATATCTAATCCAGACACCAACGACCAAAAACACCTACAAACACTTTCATTCTTCAATTTTCTTCATCTAATTGATCTCTCTCAAGTTCTATCTTCAAGTTCTAAGTGTTCTTCATAAATTCCAAAAGTTCTAGTTTCATAAAATCAAGAATACTTTCAAGTTTGCTAGCTCACTTCCAATCTTGTAAGGTGATCATCCAACCTCAAGAAATCTTTGTTTCTTACAGTAGGTTATCATTCTAATACAAGGTAATAATCATATTCAAACTTTGGTTCAATTTCTATAACTATAACAATCTTATTTCAAGTGATGATCTTACTTGAACTTGTTTTCGTGTCATGATTCTGCTTCAAGAACTTCGAGCCATCCAAGGATCCATTGAAGCTAGATCCATTTTTCTCTTTTCCAGTAGGTTTATCCAAGGAACTTAATGTAGTAATGATGTTCATAACATCATTCGATTCACACATATAAAGCTATCTTATTCGAAGGTTTAAACTTGTAATCACTAGAACATAGTTTAGTTAATTCTAAACTTGTTCGCAAACAAAAGTTAATCCTTCTAACTTGACTTTTAAAATCAACTAAACACATGTTCTATATCTATATGATATGCTAACTTAATGATTTAAAACCTGGAAACACGAAAAATACCGTAAAACCGGATTTACGCCGTCGTAGTAACACCGCGGGCTGTTTTGGCTTAGTTAATTAAAAACTATGATAAACTTTGATTTAAAAGTTGTTATTCTGAGAAAATGATTTTTATTATGAACATGAAACTATATCCAAAAATTATGGTTAAACTCAAAGTGGAAGTATGTTTTCTAAAATGGTCATCTAGACGTCGTTCTTTCGACTGAAATGACTACCTTTACAAAAACGACTTGTAACTTATTTTTCCGACTATAAACCTATACTTTTTCTGTTTAGATTCATAAAATAGAGTTCAATATGAAACCATAGCAATTTGATTCACTCAAAACGGATTTAAAATGAAGAAGTTATGGGTAAAACAAGATTGGATAATTTTTCTCATTTTAGCTACGTGAAAATTGGTAACAAATCTATTCCAACCATAACTTAATCAACTTGTATTGTATATTATGTAATCTTGAGATACCATAGACACGTATACAATGTTTCGACCTATCATGTCGACACATCTATATATATTTCGGAACAACCATAGACACTCTATATGTGAATGTTGGAGTTAGCTATACAGGGTTGAGGTTGATTCCAAAATATATATAGTTTGAGTTGTGATCAATACTGAGATACGTATACACTGGGTCGTGGATTGATTCAAGATAATATTTATCGATTTATTTCTGTATATCTAACTGTGGACAACTAGTTGTAGGTTACTAACGAGGACAGCTGACTTAATAAACTTAAAACATCAAAATATATTAAAAGTGTTGTAAATATATTTTGAACATACTTTGATATATATGTATATATTGTTATAGGTTCGTGAATCAACCAGTGGCCAAGTCTTACTTCCCGACGAAGTAAAAATCTGTGAAAGTGAGTTATAGTCCCACTTTTAAAATCTAATATTTTTGGGATGAGAATACATGCAGGTTTTATAAATGATTTACAAAATAGACACAAGTACGTGAAACTACATTCTATGGTTGAATTATCGAAATCGAGTATGCCCCTTTTTATTAAGTCTGGTAATCTAAGAATTAGGGAACAGACACCCTAATTGACGCGAATCCTAAAGATAGATCTATTGGGCCTAACAAACCCCATCCAAAGTACCGGATGCTTTAGTACTTCGAAATTTATATCATATCCGAAGGGTGTCCCGGAATGATGGGGATATTCTTATATATGTATCTTGTTAATGTCGGTTACCAGGTGTTCACCATATGAATGATTTTTATCTCTATGTATGGGATGTGTATTGAAATATGAAATCTTGTGGTCTATTGTTACGATTTGATATATATAGGTTAAACCTATAACTCACCAACATTTTTGTTGACGTTTAAATCATGTTTATTCTTAGGTGAATATTAAGAGTTTCCGCTGTTGCATACTAAAATAAGGACAAGATTTGGAGTCCATGTTTGTATGATATTGTGTAAAAACTGCATTCAAGAAACTGATTTCGATGTAACATATTTGTATTGTAAACCATTATGTAATGGTCGTGTGTAAACAGGATATTTTAGATTATCATTATTTGATAATCTACGTAAAGCTTTTTAAACCTTTATTTATGAAATAAAGGTTATGGTTTGTTTTAAAAATGAATGCAGTCTTTGAAAAATGTCTCATATAGAGGTCAAAACCTCGCAACGAAATCAATTAATATGGAACGTTTTTAATCAATAAGAACGGGACATTTCAATAATGCCATTTGAAACTTGTTTAATTGCTAGTAATGATTATTTTGACATGTTATTTGAGTTGAATGCTTATGAACTTGGTGAACATTTTCGTATATGCTTATTTGAAAAAGTGTAGATTTGATAAAAATATGAAAATGAGCTTATGTTTGATATAAATTGAACATGTCATTGTAATTATTTTGATTGATGATTTTGCTGACACTAATGCATATTTGGATGCACAAAAATTGTGTTTGATGTGTTTTGCAGACTGAAAGGGGTGAATCTTCATCCCAAGCTCGCAATGTTCCTGCTGAGAATGCGGAACAACAGGAGGTGGATAACTACTACAAATAAGATATACCTCATCCAGTCATGACATTTTCAGATATGCACTTGGAAGAGTTGCACCCGAACTTGAGATTTGACAGACGTTGGATAGATTATCCAAAATACCAAAGGGGTTTGCATACTCTTCATTCTAAAGCTGTTGAAGTACCTAGGGTAATAGAATGGGCACCGTTAGAAGCTGTAGAATTAGCCGGGCCAATTAGAGAATTACTTACACAGAGGTATGGTAATTCTACTTTTAACGATTGGGTACGTTTATTCAACATGTGTAGACCTGTATATAAAGTATGGTGTGAAGAATTATTGTGTAGTATAGAAATAAATGATCGGGTAGTTAGTTTAACCGATCGATCTTTTATTAGATTTTTGTTAGGAGGTTCGATGCGCCACATGTCTTTACTAGACGTGGCTCAGGCCTTACGTATATATACGCCTGAGGAGTTAGCATCTGCCGATTGTAGAGGGTTGATATTAAATGGTAGGAAAATTGATGAAAATTTTGATACGCATGGTGTATGGAGTCAAATGACTAGCCATCACCGATTTAAAGGGGGAAATTACTCTTATTTGGATATAGATAGAGCAGAGTTAAGAGTAATTCATAGGTTTTTAGCTAATTCGATTACACAAAGAGGTAAGAATAAGGAAAAGGTAAATGAACAGGATTTGTTCTACCATATGTGTATTCGAGACCCACAAAACGCTGTAAGTATACCTTATTGTGTGGGTTATTATTTATCAGCTATGGTTAGGGGGATGAGACCGCATAGCATAATAGGAGGTGGTATTTTATTACTTTGATTGCTGAATATCTCGGTGTGGATATAAGTCGGGGGGGATTATTAGTCGAAGAACCAGAACCCCGCGATACAATATGTTTAAATGTATACCATGGTGCGAAGGTTTTGAAGAGGCGAAATAACGCCGCAGTACAATACCATGGTAGACATCCACAGGTTGAGAGAAACCAACAGCCAGGTAATGTGGGAGGAGGAAATGAAATGACAGAAATGCAAAGGTTTATAGCTTCACAAGAGTATGAAAATGCTAGACATCGAGCATTTGAAGATTAGCAAGTTCATCAAAACCAAATCATAGCTCATTGCCAACATGTAGGTAGAAACTATATTCCTACTCCATCGCCCGTATTTCCTCCCTGGTCTATAGAGATCCAACCACCGTATCCTACGTATAACCCAGCCGAAGCATTCTATAACACATACGGTTATGCATGGAACCCCTACTGGTATCAGTATCATCCCTAGTCTACTTAGTTTTATTTATTTTATTATTTGTAATGTTGATACATTTAATACTTATGTTAATATTGTAATAGTTTTTATAATTTTCTAACTTTTATTATTAGATTTTAATAATTTTTGAATGTGGGGTAATATACCAAACTTCAAAAATATGTATATATGTTTGCAGTTTATCTTATGTACACAACAGGAAAAAACAACGCATTTTCAAAGACTGGCATTAAGTTCAGCAAAAGCAACTAATTTTGACGACAAGATGCAAAATATATGTGAAATAACAACGAGAAGGAATGAACAAATGATGTGCACCATTTATCATTCAACACAAACAACAATATGTTTGGAAAATTTGGTAAAATTTAATCATTTCTACGCTAATCACCCTCAATAATTTAAATTGTTACTGATTTCTTGCAAATGAGGGCATTGCAAGATCTTAAGTGTGGGAAGGGGTTAAATTCTTTAGGATTTTTAAAATTTTTATCTTAAACACTTGGTTACCATTAAAAATACTAGTAAAGCAGTAGTTGTATTAGAATCTAGTGCTCTCTGATAATAAAGAATAGCTCTAGTCTTATATACTGACTACCCAATTCTAGTAAAATTTTTCAAAATTTTCAATTAAATGAACTCAAAATCATGTTTATACATATTTATGAGCGATAAAACTAGGTGTTAACACCGAAATTATTGTTACCTCGGAAAGGACATAAATTGAGAAACAAACCAAAATGTTAAAATTCATTTAAAATGGAATAGAGGACAATAAAAAGGAAAATAAAAGCCAAGTGTGGGAAAAATTTACCAAGATATTTTAAACATATGTCACATATTTCTGTAACAAATAACTGAAAATACTTTTGCTTTGGACTAAACTAAACTGTTTTACCCGATGAAAGAAAAGAAGAGATGGATCTACACGATGAATCAATTCCATCATTAAAAGGAAGTAAAGTCTTCCGAAAAAGAAACGCGCTTCTTGATTTAGGTCAGGAAGTTGTCGTCCAGACCAGCTGTAGGTTGACGAAAAATCTAGAAAAGTCATCACTAAAATCAGCAGGAAATCCACGGACCTCAGCATAAAACAGGGTCGCCAAGTGGTCAGATTTATCCTAACCATGAGAAGGATTTATCTCGTACAATGGGGGGCACCGTGCAAATTAGCTTGATAAGACTAATGAATCAGATCCCCAGAAAGGATAATCTCCTTAAAAATTAAAAATCAACTTTTAAGACTGATATTACTCAATCCTTGAGATTGACCTTAAAGATTGAGAATTCAAACTCATGGAATTCAATGATATCTAAACTCGAGCTTGAACGAGAAAATATTTTGATAAAATTACAAACCGATTTGTTTTCTGAAAACCCTATTTTCAATGCGTTCATTACCATTGAACGTAAAATCCTAGGAATTCACCTGGAATTCATTAGGTCATCTGAACCAAATCGGGTGTCAACCGTAAGAACGGTGGTTGCATAGCATGGTCAAAGACAAGACCTTGTGCCAGACCGAAAAAATTATAAGGGTGAGCTTTACTATTGCTCCTACCAAGGATAGTAATTGCGTCCGACACGTTATAGACCATAAGTAAAAGCATGTCAGGGGACATTGCCTTAACAGTTGCTTGTTCAACGCTTTCCTTTACAACCGGACGGTAGTTCATCGAAAGGTAATATACGGGACAAGTGAACTGGACGTGTTGCTTTCCTAATACAAGGTTAGCAAGTGGGTAACACAAAACCACAAGTGTTGAGCTAAAATTTTCAAATCTGAAACCCACACAACCCATAAAAATATTTTGCAAACACCGGTGAAGGGTTATTCCGGAAAACTTATCTAGGGTAAAAAACTAGATTTAATTTTCAAAAGATCAAATGTTTTCATAAAGATCCAATTTCCTTAATGGATCTAAATTTTATAGTCATGTGGGACTGTAAACCATATCGCTACTACCACTGTTTATACCGCCGTATAGAAATCACCGATATACAAAGTGTGAAGAATAAAGAAGTGATTCTAGTATTTCAAGACTATATTGCTTGAGGACAAGCAACGCTCAAGTGTGAGAATATTTGATAATGCAAAAAACGAACATATATTTCATAGCATTATTCCTCAAGAAAGACAAGCTTTTAGTTGCAATTGTTCTATTTAAAAGTGATATTCGTTTAAATAATAAAAGGTGAAGACAAAAGACAGATTCGACGAATTGAAGACGCAGATGACCAAAAAGCTCAAAAGTACAAAATACAATCAAAGAGGTTCCAATTATTGATAAGAAACGTCTCAAAATTGCAAGAGTACAAGATTCAAAACGCAAATTACAAGATATTAAATTGTACGCAAGGACGTTCGAAAATCCGTAACCGGGACCAGAGTCAACTCTCAACACTCGACGCAACGGACTAAAAATTACAAGTTAACTATGTATATAAATATAATATAATATATAATTAATTCTTAAAATTAATATATATATTATAATATATTTATAAATCGTCGGCAAACAAAGAGCCAAAGCTTAGTGAGCTGTAATTTCAAACTCCGCGAGTTGCGGAGTTTGAAGGCAAAAAATTACGCGACTTGCGGAGTTCACCTGGACTCAAATCCCTATAAAAGCAAACGCAGTTTGATCGCAAAAATATCCAAAAAATATCAATCTCTCTATATCTATACGTAAATATTTATATTTATATTTTAATTTTAATTTTAATTTTAATTTTAATTCTAATAATAAGGGTATGTTAGCGAATATTGTTAGGGTGTAAGTCGAAATTCTGTCCGTGTAACGCTACGCTATTTTTAATCATTGTAAGTTATATTCAACCTTTTTAATTTAATGTCTCGTAGCTAAGTTATTATTATGCTTATTTAAAACGAAGTAATCATGATGTTGGGCTAATTACTAAAATTGAGTAATTGGGCTTTGTACCATAATTGGGGTTTGGACAAAAGAACGACACTTGTGGAAATTAGACTATGGGCTATTAATGGGCTTTATATTTGTTTAACTAAATGATAGTTTGTTAATTTTAATATAAAGATTTACAATTGGACGTCCCTATAAATAACCATATACACTCAATCGGACACGATGGGCGGGATATTTATATGTACGAATAATCGTTCATTTAACCGGACACGGGAATGGATTAATAGCCACTAGAATTATTAGAACAGGGGTGAAATTATGTACAAGGACACTTGGCATAATTGATAACAAAGTATTAAAACCTTGGGTTACACTCAGTCGACATCCTGGTGTAATTATTAAACAAAGTATTAAAATCTTGTTACAGTTTAAGTCCCCAATTAGTTGGAATATTTGACTTCGGGTATAAGGATAATTTGACGAGGACACTCGCACTTTATATTTATGACTGATGGACTGTTATGGACAAAAACCAGACGGACATATTAAATAATCCAGGACAAAGGACAATTAACCCATGGGCATAAAACTAAAATCAACACGTCAAACATCATGATTACAAAAGTTTAAATAAGCATAATTCTTTTATTTCATATTTAATTTCCTTTATTTTATATTTAATTGCACTTCTAATTATCGTACTTTTATTTATCGTTATTGTATTTATTTGCACTTTTAATTATCGTACTTTTTAATTATCGCACTTTTATTTATCGCAATTTCATTATCGTTATTTACTTTATGCTTTAAATTAAGTCTTTTATTTATTTTTAATATTTTACATTTGGTTTTAACTGCGACTAAAATTTTTAAAATCGACAAACCGGTCATTAAACGGTAAAAACCCCCTTTATAATAATAATATTACTTATATATATATTTGTATTTTTATAAATTTAAACTAATATAGCGTTAAGCTTTGTGAAAAAGATTCCCTGTGGAACGAACCGGACTTACTAAAAACTACACTACTGTACGATTAGGTACACTGCCTATAAGTGTTATAGCAAGGTTTAAGTATATCCATTCTATAAATAAATAAATATCTTGTGTAAAATTGTATCATATTTAATAGTATTTCCTTGTAAAATATAAGCTATTTTATATACACCTCGCATAACATCAGTTTTAGAGGCGGGTTTTGGGTTGGTTAATGATATAACCATGTTTAAGACTCGTAAATGGTGTACAATCACTAGCATTAGTGATTATTGTTGTTTTGGAGACTTTTAGGGTTTTCGTGGTTGACTAATTTTGACTAGAGTCAAAATTAGGTTTTGTTGAGGATTATAACCCGAATGTCGATTCGATGCGGTTTGTAAACTTAAAATGGATTAAGTTGAAGTATAAAACCGAGTTAAACATGTTTTGGTGTCAAAACTTGTAAATGGTGAGATTTTGACCTTATGGGTCAAAATTAGGGTTTATGGGCGATTTTGAGAACGATAAGTGTTAACACTTGTGTTCGGGTTCAATTGGCATATTAGGACCATTATCGCTTGTGTTAGTGATTATTGGTTAGTTTGGGCGCGGTTTGTCCTTGGAAGTGCATTTGGGTCGAAATTGCACTAAGTGTCGAATTGGGTTGGTTTGTAGATCCAATCTAAGTGTGTTGTTGAATTTGTGATAATGGAATAGGTACTTTCCATTGACGAGTTGCGGATTACTTGGAAGCATTTCTTCAAGGCGACAAGGTGAGTGTTAATATCCTATATGCATATGTATGTGTAGGTTGGGTGCGGGTCGGGTGAAGTGGTTCTCGGTCATAGAGCTCACTTCACATATAGGTGGATTGATGGACTTGCGTATAGGTCCAATTGGCACGTTTGTGCGTTTTGGTTGACCACCTTTGGCGAGGTACACGCTTGTGTGTACGTTAACACACGTGGTTGTGATTTGGATGTTATAACCCCAATGGCGAAGGGTTGATATTGTTGTGAAGTGGATGACCCCGATGTGGTGGATTTTATAATCCCGTGACCGTGGGTTTTGAGGTTGAAAAGTGAATCGCGTGTAGTTCGGATTCACGATGACTCATGTAGTTCGGTCATCTTATTGAGGTAGTAATCTCGTGTAGTTTCGGATTACAAAGGCTCGTGTAGTTCGGCCAACCTCGATGTTGTGAAGATAGAAATCTCGTGTGGGTTCGGATTTCTAAGGCTCGTGTAGCTCAGCCAATCTTCATTGTGGCATTTGGTATTCCGTAATGGGTTAAGGGGTTAACCTTATTCATTTTATATTGTTATATATATTAATGTAATGTTGTGTTGTAGCTAACCCTCCGGGTGTAGCTTATTGGCGTTGTTCACATCGTCGTTGGTGAACTTATACTTTGTTGATATCTTTAGCTTGTTGCTTAGAGATCGTACGGTATACTTAGTGTAGTTGTCTTATACATGGATGCTTCGGTATGCGGTATTTGATATTTGTGTGGCGTGTCCATTTTATACATATATATGTATGTAGTATATTATCATTCACTAAGCGTTAGCTTACCCTCTCGTTGTTGATATTTTTATAGGTTCGCATGCTTGGCGGCTCGGGTAAGCTTGGGGATTAGAGATCTTGGCTAGGTTGCTAAGAAGATCTTGCTTTTGTATTCGATTAGGATTTGGGTAGCGTAGTCCCAAATCACCATGCTCGGTTTTGGTTGGAAACTAAACTAGTCGGGTCGTGTATGTCCGTTTGGACAATTAATCAATGTATTAAATGTTTTAAGGTTTATTAAACCTTCTATTGTATTAAAGATGTTTATGGAAACACAATTGGGACCTTGATAATGCTAAAAACGAACATATATTTCATAGCATTATTCCTCAAGAAAGACAAGCTTTTAGTTGCAATTGTTCTATTTACAAGAGATATTCGTTTAAATAATAAAAGGTGAAGACAAAAGACAGATTCGACGAATTGAAGACGCAAACGACCAAAAAGCTCAAAAGAACAAAAGACAATAAAAAAAGGTTCCAATTATTGATAAGAAACGTCTCAAAATCACAAGAGTACAAGATTCAAAACGCAAAGTACAAGATATTAAATTGTACGCGAGGACGTTCGAAAATCCGGAATCGGGACCAGAGTCAACTCTTAACGCTCGACGCAACGGACTAAAAATTACAAGTTAACTATGTATATAAATATAATATAATATATAATTAATTATATTAATTATATATATATTATATATATATATTAAAAACTGTCGGCAGCCAGAAACTCCAAGGGTGTGAATTGAAAATACCTCTCCGCGACTCGCGGAGTTTGAAGGGCTTTTTGCCGCGAGTCGCGGAGCCCCAAAAATCATTCCTGGCTATAAATCAACCCGAATTCTGATCAAAATCATCATCATTTTTTTCTTCTCATTCATACGAAGTAATATATATTTATATTTATAATTTATATTTTAATTTTAATTATAATTCTAATAATAAGGGTATGTTAGCGAATGTTGTAAGGGTGTAAGTCGAAATTCTGTCCGTGTAACGCTACGCTATTTTTAATCATTGTAAGTTATGTTCAACCTTTTTATATTAATGTCTCGTAGCTAAGTTATTATTATGCTTATTTAAAACGAAGTAATCATGATGTTGGGCTAATTACTAAAATTGGGTAATTGGGCTTTGTACCATAATTGGGGTTTGGACAAAAGAACGACACTTGTGGAAACTAGACTATGGGCTATTAATGGGCTTTATATTTGTTTAACTAAATGAAAGTTTGTTAATGTTAATATAAAGATTTACAATTGGGCGTCCCTATAAATTACCATATACACTCGATCGGACACGATGGGCGGGGTATTTATATGTACGAATAATCGTTCATTTAACCGGACACGGGAATGGATTAATAGCCACTAGAATAATTAAAACAGGGGTGAAATTACATTCAAGGGTAATTGGTGTAATTGTTAACAAAGTAGTAAAACCTTGGTTTACACGCAGTCGATAACCTGGTGTATTCATTAAACAAAGTATTAAAACCTTGTTACAATTCGAATCCCCAATTAGTTGGAATATTTATCTTCGGGTATAATAATAATTTGACAAGGACACTTGCAATTTATATTTATGACTGATGGACTGTTATGGACAAAAACCAGACGGACATATTGAATAATCCAGGACAAAGGACAATTAACCCATGGGCATAAAACTAAAATCAACACGTCAAACATCATGATTACGGAAGTTTAAATAAGCATAATTCTTTTATTTCATATTTAATTTCCTTTATTTTATATTTAATTGCACTTCTAATTATCGCACTTTTATTTATTGTTATTTTATTTTATCGCACTTTTAATTATCGTACTTTTTTAATTATCGCAATTTAATTTTATCGCATTTTTATTATTCGCAATTTCATTATCATTATTTACTTTACGCTTTAATTTAAAGTCTTGTATTTATTTTATATTTTACATTAGGTTTTAACTGCGACTAAAGTTTTAAAATCGACAAACCGGTCATTAAACGGTAAAAACCCCCCTTTTATAATAATAATATTACCTATATATATATTTGTATTTTTATAAAAGTTAACTAATATAGCGTTGAGCTTTGTTTAAAGATTTCCCTGTGGAACGAACCGGACTTACTAAAAACTACACTACTGTACGATTAGGTACACTGCCTATAAGTGTTGTAGCAAGGTTTAAGTATATCCATTCTATAAATAAATAAATATCTTGTGTAAAATTGTATCGTATTTAATAGTATTTTCTGCTAAAATTATAAACTATTTTATATACACCTCGTTCGACATCAAGTTATTTTTGGCGCCGCTGCCGGGGAATTACTCTTAAAAGCCGGAAGCGCAACGCTAATAAAAAAAAAAAAAAAAAAATTTTATTTACTTTTATTAAAAGTCGTTTTTGTAAAAATTACGTTTTAATCATTCAAAAATATAAAAAGAAAAACAAAAATATAAGTATTTTTAGGATTTTGTTAAATATTTAAGTTTTATAAGTTTCTTTATCTTTATTTTAATTTATAAAAATATAAATTTTATTAAAAATCGTTTATTTAAATTAAAAACAGAAAAAAGAAAATAAAAAAAAAAATAAAGAAAAACGCGTAAAAACAAAACCTGTCAACTGAATTCCTGAACCCCGCGACTCGCGGGGTTTTCCTCTTTATTCACCGCAACTCGCGGAGGGCTTCTGACACACGGACAAAAACCCTAAAACCGCATTAATCACGGGTTATTATTTATTATTATTATTTAAACATTATTATTATTATTATTATTATTATTAGTTTTAAGTTTTATTTTTATTTAATTTATGTATTTAGTTTAAATAAGTTTAATTAAATTGTAAAATTAGTAGTTTTATTAAATAAATAATATAAAAATAATATTTTTATAAAAATTGTACTTTTTACAACTTTTTGTATATTTTTATATTTTGTACCTTTTTAATCGTTGTAGCGTAATATTTGTATTTTTAGCTCATATTTAATTTTAAACTTAGTTTTTGCTATAGTTATTTTTACTCCTAGATTTTTAGGCTTTGCCGTAGAATTCCTTAAGTGCCTTTTCTTTAGACTAAGATATAGGTGCTTTAGAATTTTGCGACGCCTTTTTAAGTTTTAGTTTCTTTTTAAGTTATTTTCATTTGGGATTTAGTTTTTCCTTGTAAGCTTTAATATTTTTAGACCTTTTACTATGTATCAATTATCATTCCAATTAGTAATTTCAATTTGCGATTATAATTTTAAGTTAGTTGTAGTAATAAGGTTAAATTAGTTAAGTATTTTTAAGTTTCTTTTATTTTTCCGTCACCTTTTATTTTTCAACCATTTTTTCTTTTTCGACATTTTTCGACGAACTCTTTGTCTTTCTTAATTCTCGCCATTCTAGTTTTTAGGACTTAGAATTTTATTCTACTTCTTATCTAAATTTCTTAAAATTACGAAAATTTATTTTAAGTGGTTAAATTAATAGACATCAAAATTTTCTGGTTCGTAGTAATAGTTGGATTTGTACGTGGACCGGGTTATTGGAGCCAAACAGTCCTCAATTATATTGAGACCAAACGAATCCTGCCCCTCTGCTGCATCTTTTGGCTATTCGAAACGTGGGCAAAATCAGAAAAGTCTATTGATTGGATAACTTATTATAATTTTTCTTTCCTTTTTAAAACTAATAGGATATTCTGTGAATGCACCGAGCAAGACGTTCATCACCTTTTGTACGTTCACCACCTGTAACTCGATCAAGACATCGTTTAACAAATATAACCGCCGTTGATTTTTCTTTAGAATCGTCATCCAGTCGACCAAGTACTTCAGTTCAAATTTCCGATAATCCAGTTTTTGAAACAAACCTCACAATTGAGAATCCAGAAAATATTCAGGAACGGTTCATAGATCCTGAACCATTAAACTTTCCTCCGGAACCACCAATCATTCAAACAGAGATTGTTGAGGAACGAACCATTAAATCAGAATCATCTATTGATACCGAGTCAACAAATTCAAATATGGAGAATCTGGAACCTTTAAGTATGGAAGACCGAATGAGAGCTAAACGCACTGGCCAAGGTCACGCAATTACTCATCCAGACATTAATGCGCCAGATTATGAAATCAAAGGACAAATTCTACACATGGTGACTAATCAATGCCAATTTAGTGGTGCGCCGAAGGAAGATCCGAATGAACATCTACGTACCTTTAATAGGATCTGCACACTATTTAAAATACGAGAAGTGGAGGATGAACAGATATATCTCATGTTATTTCCCTGGACTTTAAAGGGAGAAGCCAAAGATTGGTTGGAATCGTTACCTGAAGGGGCGATCGATACATGGGACGTTTTAATTAACAAATTTCTTAAACAATTCTTCCCTGCATCTAAAGCCGTAAGACTTCAAGCAGAAATTGTTACGTTCACACAGAAGCCAAATGAAACTCTATATGAGGCGTGGACAAGATATGGAAAGTTGTTAAGAGGATGTCCGCAACATGGTTTAGACACCTGTCAAATAGTACAAATATTCTACCAAGGATGCGACATCACTACAAGAAAAGACATAGATATAGCAGCTGGTGGTTCTATTATGAAGAAAACCGAAACTGATGCTTACAAAATTATTGATAATACTGCTTCCCACTCACATGAGTGGCACCAAGAAAAAGATATCATTAGATCATCTAAAGCAGCTAGAGCCGATTCTAGCCATGACTTAGATTCCATTTCCGCAAAGATAGATGCTGTGGAGAGACGAATGGAAAAGATGACTAAGGATATTCATGCTATACGAATTAGTTGTGAGCAGTGTGGAGGACCACATTTGACAAAAGATTGTCTCAGTATTGAATTAACAATGGAACAAAGAGAGAATATTTCATACATAAACCAAAGGCCTGGAAATAATTATCAGAATAATTATCAACCGCCAAGACCGATTTACAATCAAAACCAGAATTATAACCGAAATATTCCATACAACAACCAACAAGGTCCTAGCAATCAACAAGTATCCAATAATACTTATAATCAGCAAAGACCGAATTTTCAAAACAAACCACCACAACAAACCGATGATAAAAAGCCGAATTTAGAAGATATGATGACGAAGCTAGTTGAAACTAAAACGCAGTTTTTCACATCTCAAAAACAAACCAATGAACAAAATGCTCAAGCATTTAGAAATCAACAAGCTTCTATTCAAAATCTGGAACAAGAAGTGAGCAACCTAGCAAGGTTAATAGGTGAAAGAAAACCGGGAAGTCTACCAAGTGATACAAATGCTAACCCCCGGAATGAAACAGCTAAAGCTATTACCACAAGAAGTGGTACAACACTTAAACCACCTGAAATACCTGTAACTTCTGATGAAACTATTCCTACTCCACAAGAACCACAACCTGATCAAGATAAGGAAAAAGAACCGGTAGTTGAGAAGGTTAATGAAGATAACACAGCTAAGGATAAACCTTATGTTAAACCATACCAACCACCACTTCCTTATCCGAGTAAAATGAAGAAAGAAAAACTTGAAGCCGAGCAATCCAAATTCTTGGATATGTTTAAACAGATAAATGTAAATCTTCCTTTCATTGATGTGATTTCAGGAATGCCTAGATATGCTAAATTCTTGAAAGATCTAATCACGAATAGAAAGAAAATGGAAGAACTCTCGGCTGTTACTATGAATGCCAATTGTTCAGCAGTGCTGTTGAATAAGATACCAGAAAAACTATCTGATCCAGGAAGTTTCACAATTCCATGTTTTCTGGGTAGTCTTAGTTCAATAGAAGCATTGGCAGACTTAGGTGCTAGTATAAATCTAATGCCGTATTCACTATACGCTAAACTAGACCTTGGAGAATTAAAACCAACCAGAATAAGCATACAACTAGCCGATAGATCAATAAAATATCCTAGAGGGATAATGGAGAACATGCTAGTTAAAGTTGGTACTTTAGTATTTCCAGTAGATTTTGTTGTTTTGGACATGGAAGAAGATTCTCAAGTTCCTCTCATATTAGGAAGACCATTCTTAAACACGGCTAAAGCAATGATAGACGTGTTCGGTAAGAAACTGACCCTAAGTATAGAGGATGAGAGTGTTACCTTTTCAGTTGATAGAGCAATGCAACAACCACAATCTGCAGATGATACATGTTATTATATTAAAACTATAGATGCACATGCAGAATTATTAAAAGAATTTCCAGAATTACAAGGAACAGGAGAATGTTCTTTAGGAGAAGGAAATGAACCAATTGATGAAGCTGAAATGTTAGCTACACTTATAGCTAATGGATATGAACCAACAATAGAAGAAATTCAAATGCTAAAAGAAGAAGACAGATATCGATATAAATCATCGATAGAAGAACCTCCGAAATTAGAGTTAAAGCCACTTCCAAACCATTTGGAATACGCTTATTTACATGGTGAATCTGAATTACCTGTAATAATATCGTCTTCTCTTACTGAAAATGAGAAATCACAACTCATTTCTGTGTTGAAAGCTCATAAACCAGCCATTGCATGGAAGATTCATGATATTAAAGGAATAAGTCCTTCGTATTGCACACATAAAATCCTTATGGAAGAAGGTCATAAAACGTATGTGCAACGTCAACGAAGACTAAATCCTAATATGCAAGATGTAGTTAAGAAAGAGATTATTAAACTGCTAGATGCAGGTTTGATATATCCAATCTCTGATAGTCCATGGGTAAGCCCAGTTCAATGCGTGCCTAAGAAGGGTGGCATGACTGTCATCACAAATGAGAAAAATGAGCTTATTCCTACTAGGACTGTAACAGGATGGCGTGTATGTATTGATTATAGAAAATTAAATGACGCCACCAGAAAAGATCACTTTCCCTTACCTTTCATAGATCAAATGTTGGAAAGATTAGCCGGAAATAGTTACTATTGTTTCCTAGATGGATTTTCCGGATATTTTCAAATTCCAATAGCACCCGAAGATCAAGAAAAAACCACATTCACGTGCCCTTATGGTACTTTTGCTTACAAACGCATGCCATTTGGACTTTGCAACGCCCCTGCAACCTTTCAAAGGTGTATGATGGCGATTTTTCATGACATGATAGAAGAATGCATGGAAGTATTCATGGATGACTTTTCAGTCTTCGGTGATACATTTAAATCATGTCTAGTTAATCTGGAACGAATGCTAATTAGATGCGAAAAATCAAATCTAGTACTTAATTGGGAGAAATGCCATTTCATGGTTAAAGAAGGCATCGTTCTTGGACATAAAATTTCAAAAGAAGGAATTGAAGTGGATAGAGCTAAAGTAGATGTAATTGCTAAACTTCCACATCCCACCAATGTTAGAGGAGTTAGGAGTTTTCTAGGGCATGCCGGTTTTTACCGACGTTTTATAAAAGATTTTTCTAAAATTGCCACTCCTATGAATAAACTCCTAGAAAAGGATGCTCCATTCATCTTTTCAGATGAGTGTATCAAATCTTTTAATATTCTTAAAGAAAAACTCACTAATGCGCCGATCATGATAACACCAAATTGGAATCTACCATTCGAACTAATGTGCGATGCAAGTGATTTTGCAATGGGAGCCGTTTTAGGACAAAGGATTGAAAAACGATTTCAACCTATATATTATGCTAGTAAGACATTACAAGGAGCACAAACGAACTATACAACTACTGAAAAAGAACTCCTTGCTATTGTCTTTGCTTTTGACAAATTTCGATCATATCTCGTTCTAGCAAAAACGGTGGTCTATACCGACCATTCTGCTCTTAGATACCTATTTTCAAAACAAGATGCTAAACCAAGATTAATCCGTTGGATCTTACTCTTACAAGAGTTTGATATTGAAATCCGAGATAAAAAAGGAGCAGAAAATCTCGCCGCTGATCATCTTTCTCGTCTTGAAAATCCCGAATTAGAAGTTCTGAATGAATCGGCCATACAAGACAACTTTCCTGATGAATATCTATTGAAGATAGATTATAAAGAAATACCATGGTTTGCAGACTATGCAAACTACTTAGTTTGTGGATTCCTTGAAAAAGGATTATCGTACCAAAGACGAAAGAAATTCTTCAGTGATATAAAACACTATTTCTGGGAAGATCCACATTTGTTTAAAAGTTGTCCCGATGGAATAATACGCCGATGTGTATTTGGAGATGAAGCTAGTAAAATTTTAAACCATTGTCACACAGGACCAACAGGAGGGCATTATGGGCCTCAACTAACAGCAAGAAAAGTTTATGAAGCTGGATTCTATTGGCCTACAATTTACAAAGACGCACACCTTCTTTGCAAATCCTGTGATGCATGTCAAAGGGCCGGAAAAATAAGTCAACGTGATGAAATGCCACAAAATGTCATCCAAGTATGTGAAGTATTTGACATTTGGGGTATTGACTTTATGGGTCCATTTCCAAAATCTCATAATAATCTATTTATACTCGTAGCCATTGATTATGTATCTAAATGGGCGGAAGCACAAGCTCTCCCAACTAACGATGCACGAGTTGTAGTCAACTTTTTAAAACGTCTTTTTGCAAGGTTTGGAACACCGAAAGCTTTAATAAGTGATCGGGGTACTCATTTCTGTAATAATCAACTTGAGAAAGTTCTTAAAAGATATGGAGTAACTCATAAAATCTCCACCGCATATCATCCACAAACAAGTGGACAAGTTGAAAATACAAACCGAGCTTTAAAACGTATTCTAGAGAAAAATGTAGGATCAAATCCGAAGGAATGGTCCATTAAATTGGAGGATGCACTCTGGGCTTTTAGAACAGCCTACAAAACTCCAATTGGAACCACACCTTTTAGACTTGTTTATGGAAAAGCGTGTCATCTTCCAGTAGAAATTGAACACAAAGCATTTTGGGCTTTGAAGACATGTAATCTTGATTTACATGAAGCCGGACGTCTACGATTAAGTCAACTAAACGAATTAGAAGAATTAAGACATGAAGCATACGAAAATTCGTTAATCTATAAAGAAAGAACGAAGAAATGGCATGATAAAAGAATCAGAAGTTCAAAAGAATTTAAAGAAGGAGACAGAGTTCTTCTTTTCAATTCACGATTCAAGCTATTTCCTGGAAAATTGAAATCAAGATGGTCTGGACCATTCATAGTCAAAAGAGTTTTCCCATACGGAACGATAGAATTAATAAATTCAAATGGGATTGAATTTAAAGTTAATGGTCACAGAGTTAAACATTACATACAGGGTCCGATGGAAGTCGACAACGAAGTTAATCACAATTTCGACACCACAGCTAACTAAGTGTGGGGAGAATCAAGTCTGAAAAGGATAATATATATTTCTGTTAGAGTTAGATTGTCTGTTTTCGTGTAATTCTCGAAAATGGAACACATATGGTCTTTCCCTAGCAGACCCTAAAGAACTAGTCTTCTCCCCCCATTCTGAATTTTTATTTTTTTTTAGGTTTTTACGTAATGAAGACTGCCTGTGAATTAAACCATGGTCTAATGCTACACGCTTTGATCACTAAAAGAAATAATGACATACTCCCGAGTGAAATAGTATCAGTAATCAGAGAAAGAATGGACGGAGTTAGAAAAGGATCCAGATGCGAAGATAATAAGTTACAATTTGGTAAAGGAAAATCAAAATCCGCAGCGAAAAGAAGAGCACGACACCTAGAAAAATGTCACAAATGCGGAAAATGGTCACATGGAGGTAAATGTTCAAATAATCAAACCTATTCAAATACCGAATTTGTTACTTTATGCAGAGACGGACCGTTCATATGTTTAGAAGAAAAGACAATGAATGCTCGAGGTTACGCCTATGCAGCCATGGAAGACCAATTAAACCGACTATCTTATGAATATAATAGATCATATAACTAAGAAATCTATTTCACAGGTATGTCTGTATAGTTTTTATTTTTATTTTTATTTTTAACCTTTTGATAATAAACGCTAATTTGTTCGCTAAAAAGTATTAAATTGGTATTAAATAAAATTAGGTTTGGCGACCGAAATTATTGATATCATTCAAAAATTTATTACATCACTGCGAAATTTAACGTTTATTCTTAAGGTATAAATATCTTTAATCAATCAACCCAAAATATTTCAAAAATTCGTCATGAGTTAAATTAGGTCTTGGAACCGAAATTACTTTACCGAAAAGAGGGGCGCATATTTTTGATAATATTTGATTGATTAAAGTGGGATAAAAAAAAAAAAAAAAGACAAAAAGATTTTTAATTTTATTTTTACTATGTTTTTAAAATTAATATTTAAATCTTAAATTAATATTGTAAACTTTGTAAAAACAATATATTTAAAATTGTAAATATTTGAAAAATTAAATTAAGTTTGGTGTGAATTTATGAATTTTTAAATTAAGTTTGGTGTGAATTTTTAATTTCTAAAATATGAATTTTTAATTTTATGCATTTCAAATTTTGAGTTTGGTGTGAATTTTTAATTTTAATTTTGAATTTTATATTTAAGTTGTGTGAATTTAAAAACAAAAATTTACTTTATCTCATTAAGTTAAAAATATGACTTTTAAAATTCGTCGTAAGTTGAAGACTAGGTCTTTGAACCGAAATTGCTTTACCCGAGGGAGGGACGAGAACTTTTATTATCATTATTTTTAATCTTATTGATTTAAAGTATGCCAAAAACATTAAAAAACCCAAAAATCTTAGCTTTTAAAACAATCGCTACAAAAAGACAAATTTTAAAATTTTGTCGAGGGACGGACTAGGACATCAATCCGAAACGACCTCGTCCTAAATAACAAGGGAAACAAAATTTTAAAATTAATTTCTTAATTGTTTTATAAGTTAAAGATTATAAAAAAAAAAAAAAAAAAAAAAAAAAAAAAAAACTCCGCGACTCGCTGAGTTTTAAGTACAAACCTCCGCGACTCGCGGAGGTACCAAATTACAGAAAAAAATAAAACAGCTGCACACGATCAGTCACTCACACACACACATAAACACCCAAATACAGCTCGAAAAAACCCGAGAAAACCCACGAAAATCATCCCAAAAACTCGATTTTTCACCGTTAATCTTCAAATTTTTCACTACAATCATGTTGAGGAGGATCTTATCTAAGAATTACTCAAGAAAACAGGTACAATTACACCCCAAATCACCTTTAAATCCGAATTTTAGTGTGTTCTTGAGCATATTTTCATAATTTGAATTTTGTTAATTTTTAGTGTAATTAGTGTTAAATTGTTAGTATATTATGCATGTATAACCTAGATTGATGCTTGTTAACATGATTTGAAGCCAAAAACTTCAAAATCTTTAGAATCTAGGGTTTGTGTTCTTGAGCAATTTGGGGCTTTTTGATATAAACAGGTTATGGCCGATTTTTTTCATGAATTGTTGCTAAATTGAGTAGTGTAACATGTCTAGGTAGTTAAATGATCCAAACTTTGAGCCTAAACATGATTTTGAGAATTAAAGTGGACTTTTTCAAGTCCAAAATTCATGAACTTGATTTTTGAAAGATAATGCCATTTGAGACTTGTTTATTTGCTAGTAATGATTATTTTGACATGTTATTTGAGTTGAATGCTTATGAACTTGGCGAAAATTTTCGTATATGCTTATTTGAAAAAGTGTAGATTTGATAAAAATGTGAAAATAAGCTTAAGTTTGATATAAATTGATAATGTCATTGTAATTATTTTGATTGATGATTTTTCTGACACTAATGCATATTTGGATGCACAAAATTTGTGTTTGATGTGTTTTGCAGAATGAAAGGGGTGAATCTTCATCCCAAGCCCGTCATGCTCCTGCTGAGAACTTGGAACAACAGGAGGTAGATAACTACTACAAGCAGGATGTACCTCATCCAGTCATGACCTTTTCAGATATGCACTTGGAACAGTTGCACCCGAACCTGCGATTTGACAGACTTTGGATAGATTATCCAAAATATCAACGGGGTTTGCATACTCTTCACTCTAAGGTTGTTGAGGTACCGAGGGTCATAGAATGGGGACCCTTGGAAGCTGTAGAATTGGCCGGGCCAATTAGGGAATTACTGGTACAGAGGTATGGTAATTCTTCTTTTAATGACTGGATATGTTTATTCACCATACGCAGACCTGTATATAAAGTATGGTGTGAAGAGTTGTTATGTAGTATAGAGTTGAATGATCGGGTAGCGAGTTTAACCGATCGTTCTTTTATTAGATTTTTGTTAGGCGGTTCGATGCGCCACATGTCTTTACTGGACATGGCTCAGGCTTTACGTATATACACGCCTGAGGAATTAGCGTCTGCCGATTGTAGAGGATTGATACTAAACGGTAGGAAAATAGATGAAAATTTTGATACACACGGTGTGTGGAGTCAAATGACAAGCCATCACCGTTTCAAAGGGGGAAACTACTCTTATTTGGATATAGATAGAGCCGAATTAAGAGTAATACATAGATTTTTAGCTAACTCGATTACACAAAGGGGTAAAAACAAAGAAAAGGTAAATGAACAAGATTTGTTTTACCATATGTGTATTCGAGACCCACACAGCGCTGTAAGTATACCATATTGTGTGGGTTATTATTTATCAGCTATGGTTCGAGGGATGCGTCCACATAGCATAATAGGAGGTGGTATTTTTATTACTTTGATTGGTGAATATCTCGGTGTGGATATAAGTCGGGGGGGATTATTAGTAGAAGAGCCGGAACCCCGCGACACTATAGGTTTAAATGTATACCATGGTGCGAAAGTTTTGAAGCGGCGAAATAACGCCGCAGTACGATACAATGGTAGACATCCACAGGTAGAGAGAAACCAGGAACAAGGTAATGTAGGAGGGGGGAACCAGATGCAAGAAATGCATAGGTTTATAGCTTCTCAGGAATACGAAAATGCTAGACAGAGAGCATTTGAAGATTGGCAAGTTCATCAGAACCAGATCATAGCGCATTGCCAACATATAGGTAGAAACTATATTCCTACACCGAAACCCGTCTTCCCTCCTTGGTCGATAGAGATGCAGCCACCATATCCTACGTATGACCCTGCCGAAGCATTCTATAGCACTTATGGTTATGCGTGGAACCCCTATTGGTACCAATATCATCCTTAGTTTACTTATTTTTATTTTTATTTTGTAATTTGTAATTATTGATATGTTTAATATTTTTTGTTAATATTGTAATCATTTTTATATTTATCTAACTTTTATTCTTAGATTTTAATAATTTTTGAATGTGGGGTAATATACCAAACTTCAAAAATATGTATATATGTTTGCAGTTTATCTTATGTACACAACAGGGTAAAACAACGCATTTTCAAAGACTGGCATTAAGTTCAGCAAAAGCAAGTAATTTTGACGACAATGATGCAAAATATATGTGAAATAACAACAAGACGGAATGAACAAATGACGTGCACCATTTATCATTCAGCAAACAAACGCCAATATATTTGGAAACTTTGGTAAAAATTTAATCATTTTCACACAAATCACCCTCAATAATTTAAATTGTTACTGATTTCTTGCAAATGAGGGCATTGCAAGATCTTAAGTGTGGGAAGGGGTTAAATTCTTTCGGATTTTAAAAATTTTTTATATTAAACACTTGGTTACCATTAAAAATACTAGTAAAGCAGTAGTTGTATTAGAATCTAGTGCTCTCTGATAAAAAAGAACAGCCCTAGTCTTATATACTGACTACCCAATTCTAGTAAAATTTTTCAAAATTTTCAATTAAATGAATTCAAAATCATGTTTATACATATTTATGAACGATAAAACTAGGTTTCAAACACCGAAATTATTGTTACCTCGGAAAGGACATAAATTGAGAAACAAACTAAAATGTTAAAATTCATTTAAAATGGAATAGAGGACGATAAAAAGAAAAATAAAAAGCCAAGTGTGGGAAAATTTACCAAGTTATTTTTAACATATGCCACATATATTTGTAACAAATAACTGAAAATACTTTTGCTTTGGACTAAACTAAACTGTTTTACCCGATGAAAGAAAAGAAGAGATGGATCTACACGATGAATCAATTCCATCATTAAAAGGAAGTAAAGTCTTCCGAAAAAGACACGCGCTTTTTGATTTAGGTCATGAAGTTGTCGTCCAGACCAGCTGTAGGTTGACGAAAAATCTAGAAAAGTCATCACTAAAATCAGCAGGAAATCCACGGACCTCAGCATAAAACAGGGTCGCCAAGTGGTCAGATTTATCCTAACCATGAGAAGGATTTATCTCGTACAATGGGGAGGCACCGTGCAAATTAGCTGGATAAGACTAATGAATCAGATCCCCAGAAAGGATAATCTCCTTAAAGATCAAAAATCAGCTTTTAAGCCTGATATTACTCAATCCTTGAGATTGACCTTAAAGATTGAGAATTACAAACTCATGGAATTCAATGATATCTAAACTCGAGCTTAAACGAGAAAATATTTTGATCAAAATTACAAACCGATTTGTTTTCTGAAAACCCTATTTTCAATACGTTCATTACCATTGAACGTAAAATCCTAGGAATTCACCTGGAATTCATTAGGTCACCTGAATTAAATCGGGTGTCAACCGTAAGAACGGTGGTTGCATAACATGGTCAAAGACAGGACCTTGTGCCAGACCGACAAATTATAAGGGTGAGCTTTACTATTGCTCCTACCAAGGATAGTAATTGCGTCCGACACGTTATAGACCATAATCAAAAGCATGTCACGGGACATTGCCTTAAACAGTTGCTTGTTCAACGCTTTCCTTTACAACCGGACGGTAGTTTGCCGAAAGGTAATATACGGGACAAGTAAACTGGACGTGTTGCTTTCCTAATACAAGGTTAGCAAGTGGGTGACACAAAACCGCAAGTTTTGAGCTAAAATTTTCAAATCTGAAACCCACCAAACCCACAAAAATATTTTGCAAACACCGGTAAAGGGTTATTCCGGAAAACTTATCTAGGGTAAAAACTAGATTTAATTTTCAAAAGATCAAATGTTTTCATAAAGATCCAATTTCCTTAATGGATCTAAATTTTTATTGTCATGTGGGACTGTAAACCATATCGTTACTACCATTGTTTATACCGCCATAAAGAAATCACTGATGTACAAAGTGTGAAGAATAAAGAAGTGATTCTAGTATTTCAAGACGATATTGCTTGAGGACAAGCAACGCTCAAGTGTGGGAATATTTGATAATGCTAAAAACGAACATATATTTCATAGCATTATTCCTCAAGAAAGACAAGCTTTTAGTTGCAATTGTTCTATTTACAAGAGATATTCGTTTAAATAATAAAAGGTGAAGACAAAAGACAGATTCGACGAATTGAAGACGCAAACGACCAAAAAGCTCAAAAGAACAAAAGACAATAAAAAAAGGTTCCAATTATTGATAAGAAACGTCTCAAAATCACAAGAGTACAAGATTCAAAACGCAAAGTACAAGATATTAAATTGTACGCGAGGACGTTCGAAAATCCGGAATCGGGACCAGAGTCAACTCTTAACGCTCGACGCAACGGACTAAAAATTACAAGTTAACTATGTATATAAATATAATATAATATATAATTAATTATATTAATTATATATATATTATATATATATATTAAAAACTGTCGGCAGCCAGAAACTCCAAGGGTGTGAATTGAAAATACCTCTCCGCGACTCGCGGAGTTTGAAGGGCTTTTTGCCGCGAGTCGCGGAGCCCCAAAAATCATTCCTGGCTATAAATCAACCCGAATTCTGATCAAAATCATCATCATTTTTTTCTTCTCATTCATACGAAGTAATATATATTTATATTTATAATTTATATTTTAATTTTAATTATAATTCTAATAATAAGGGTATGTTAGCGAATGTTGTAAGGGTGTAAGTCGAAATTCTGTCCGTGTAACGCTACGCTATTTTTAATCATTGTAAGTTATGTTCAACCTTTTTATATTAATGTCTCGTAGCTAAGTTATTATTATGCTTATTTAAAACGAAGTAATCATGATGTTGGGCTAATTACTAAAATTGGGTAATTGGGCTTTGTACCATAATTGGGGTTTGGACAAAAGAACGACACTTGTGGAAACTAGACTATGGGCTATTAATGGGCTTTATATTTGTTTAACTAAATGAAAGTTTGTTAATGTTAATATAAAGATTTACAATTGGGCGTCCCTATAAATTACCATATACACTCGATCGGACACGATGGGCGGGGTATTTATATGTACGAATAATCGTTCATTTAACCGGACACGGGAATGGATTAATAGCCACTAGAATAATTAAAACAGGGGTGAAATTACATTCAAGGGTAATTGGTGTAATTGTTAACAAAGTAGTAAAACCTTGGTTTACACGCAGTCGATAACCTGGTGTATTCATTAAACAAAGTATTAAAACCTTGTTACAATTCGAATCCCCAATTAGTTGGAATATTTATCTTCGGGTATAATAATAATTTGACAAGGACACTTGCAATTTATATTTATGACTGATGGACTGTTATGGACAAAAACCAGACGGACATATTGAATAATCCAGGACAAAGGACAATTAACCCATGGGCATAAAACTAAAATCAACACGTCAAACATCATGATTACGGAAGTTTAAATAAGCATAATTCTTTTATTTCATATTTAATTTCCTTTATTTTATATTTAATTGCACTTCTAATTATCGCACTTTTATTTATTGTTATTTTATTTTATCGCACTTTTAATTATCGTACTTTTTTAATTATCGCAATTTAATTTTATCGCATTTTTATTATTCGCAATTTCATTATCATTATTTACTTTACGCTTTAATTTAAAGTCTTGTATTTATTTTATATTTTACATTAGGTTTTAACTGCGACTAAAGTTTTAAAATCGACAAACCGGTCATTAAACGGTAAAAACCCCCCTTTTATAATAATAATATTACCTATATATATATTTGTATTTTTATAAAAGTTAACTAATATAGCGTTGAGCTTTGTTTAAAGATTTCCCTGTGGAACGAACCGGACTTACTAAAAACTACACTACTGTACGATTAGGTACACTGCCTATAAGTGTTGTAGCAAGGTTTAAGTATATCCATTCTATAAATAAATAAATATCTTGTGTAAAATTGTATCGTATTTAATAGTATTTTCTGCTAAAATTATAAACTATTTTATATACACCTCGTTCGACATCAGACCTAAAGTATTATTTGACGCGTATTAAAAGGAAAAATTTTTATGGGCCGGTTTTAATACGGGTTGGGTCGTTACAGATGCGCAGGTGCCCTGCTAATTGGTGCATGTATTTGACAAGATTCGCAGCGCTTAGTTACGTTTGCCGCGTCTGCGTACATCGACGGCCAATAATATCCTTAGTGCATGATTTTAGACACAATAGACCTGTGCCCTGAATGAAGTGCACATGCACCCTCATGCATCACTTCCTCTGCCTCATTTGGCCCGACGCACTGTAACAATGGTCCTAAATAATTTTTCCTGTATAGGACATTGCCCTCAAGGGCATACATTGGTGCTTTGGTCATGACCTTCTTTGCGTCAGCGGAATCCGCAGGCATTGTGCCATCCTTTAGGAAAGCAATGATAGGTGTCATCCATGTCGAACTTGATTCTTCGACAGGTGCCACTAAAGGCATCATAACAATAGATTTCGTATGTAGTACTTCTATGAGAACTCTTTTGCCCAGATGATTAAAGGCTAACGTAGCCAATTTGCTAAGCGCATCACTTTCTTATTTTGCCCTCGCATAACGTGAGAGACTTGAAAGGCCTCGAACTGATCTGCGAGATTGTGTACTAGCGAAAGATATTGTCGCATGGCTATATCGTGTGCTTCGAAATCGCCATTAATTTGGCTCTATACCAGTTTAGAATCCACATGTACGTGTACAATTTTAATTTCAAGTTTTTTCGCGATCCGCATACCTGCTACCAAAGCCTCATATTCCACTTCATTGTTTGTGACCGCGAAATTAAACCGTAACGCATATGTATGCTCTTCACCGTCTGGGCCAGTTAAAATTATCCCCGCACCTGCACTTTCTGCGCTATAGGCACCATCCGTGTATACTTCCCATGGTGTTAAAATTGGTGCGTGTATTTCATGATGTTCAGCTGACGCGTCAACATCCGCAGGTAACTCTGCTAGGTAATCCGCAAGTATTTGACCTTTAACCGCGCTTCGCGAAGAAAAATTTATTTCGTGCTCTCCAAACTCAACTGCCCATTTAGCCATTCGGCCAGAAATCTCAGGCTTGTACAACACCTGAAAGAAAAAGAACCATGTTAATCAATGCAGTATTCCGGGTCATTGCCGCAATGTTAGGTAGTATTCCGAGTGCGCTTGAAAATATCGACGCAAACGTCGCGCCGTGTGTACCAGCGCATATACAAGCTTCTCAATCGGCGAGTAGTTTATTTCACTTCCTGTCAGCGTCTTGTTTACGAAGTAAACCGGCATTTGTGTCTGAGAAAACCTCAGCGTCAATTGTATACGAAACAAATAATTAGACAAAAAACAAACGAATTACCTTCCCGCGATCCGCGATTAGAACAGAACTGATAGCTTCCTTTGATGCCGCAAGGTATAGCGTTAGTGTTTCACCTGATACTGGTGCTGTTAGTGTTGGTAATTCCACAAGCACCTTCTTCATTTCCTGAAAAGCTGATTCCGCTTCTTGAGTCCACACAAAGTCTTTCTTCTTTAAGCAATTCTTTAAAGTATCGAAGAACGGCAACTGTCGTTCCGCAGTTTTTGACAGAAAACGTGTAATTGCCGCGAGTTTTCCAGTCAAACTCTGTACGTCTTTCTTTGTCTTAGGAGATGGTAGCTTATTGATAGCTTCTATCTTTTTAGGATTCGCTTTGATTCCACGCGATGTTACTACATGTCCCAGAAATTTGCCCTCTTCCTCCCCGAAACTAAACTTGATCGGGTTGAGCTTCATGTTTATCCTACGTAGAGATGCAAAAGTTTCTAGGATGTCTGTGTAACGACCCGGAATTTTTCGATCGTTCTATACTTATGAGATTAATATTTACATAAATTAAACCTTACCAACATGATAAGCAATCCAAACTGTTGAGACTTATATTTTTGAAAAGAGTTTTACACAACGTTTGACCGTCCAATTTGACCGATGATATCACGAACTATATAACACACGATAATTATACGATTATGTATATGTACATATCTATACATATTTAACATGATTTAAGGATGGTTTAACATTTCATTGTGAACTAACAACAATGAGTTATAAGTATACTTTGAGACCACTAACTTAAGTTTTCAAAACGATAATTATATGTAACGTTCTTTGACATATATACTTACAATATATAATGTGTTGTGATTTATGTCACCAATATGATTTAAGTGTAATGGGATTAATTTGTAACCAAAATAATCTTGATAAATATCGAACAAGTTTGGGGAAGTGTGGAGTGCACACTTGTTTGAACTTATCTTGATTATGACGGGGGTTCGGGGGCAGCGCCCCCGATAAGCGGGGTCCAAGGGGCAGAGCCCCTGGCTGGGGTCGAGCTGCCAGGTCAGCTTGGAAATTTTTTTTTGGGCTAACATTGCTTTATTAAAAATGTCTTAAAATTTTATTTTTGGCCCGGTTGGACCCAAAATAAAAGCCCGATTTTGAGCTTCTTTTACCGTATCATACCCATCATCCATACGTATTTACTATTGGTAAATACACATCAAATCAATATCCTTATCAGCTTTAGATCTGCCCTAGATAAGAGGGAATCTTATTTGTAAGCTAGCATACATTATTACTCAAAAATTCAACACAATAATTTGTCCTTGTTCCCTCAACAACCAGACTGTCCTATAAGTATCATCATCACCTTGGTTTTTCATTTCATTCTTACAATCATCTTTCTCTAACCAAAAAAAAACACACTCTTAGGAACTCTAAGTGTTCTTCACAATCTCAGCAAATACTCATGAAGAACTAGCTTCATGAACAACCTATAATCATCATAAGAAAGTTTGATCAAGATTATTTTCTATCTTTTCCAGTAGCTTTATCCAAGTAACTTGAGGTAGTAACCTTATTCATAATCTTATTCGATTCATATTTATATAGCTATCTTATTTTGTGTTATAAAATTTTTAACAACAAGAACATAGTTTGAATGATTTCAAACCTGTTCGCAAACTAAATAGATCCTTCTAATTTGATTTTTAAAACACTTCGAAACATGTAATATATCATATTATGACAAAATCGGATTAATCATATCTTGGCTAATTAACATAATATTTAATATATATTTACTTATGATTTGATTTTATATATTCCAGGACCACCCGTAAACAACACGAGAAGATTAATCATAAGACCTCATGATTGTACGCAACACGTCATCTGACAACACGGTACTTTATGTACGCAACACGTCATTTGACAACATGGTACCATGGGTCGAGATTAATTCTGATCAATACGAATACGATGGGGTCTTTATTTATTTTATTGAGCAACTAATTATGGACCATTAACAACAGACTGCTAACTACGGACTAAGAAAATATTAAAAGTATTATATATATATATATATATATATATATATATATATATATATATATATATATATATATATGTATATATATATGTAACGATTACTTGAAAAGAAAATATGTTGATATATTATATATATGGTTAGGTTCGTGATATCTATCGGAGACCAAGTCGAGTTAAATACCTTCAAGGAAAAGGTGAGTATATAGTCCCACTTTTAAACTCTAAATATTTCGGGATGAGAATACATGCATTTTATGATTTACGTTATGCACACAAGTGATTAAAAATATATATTCTACGTTGAGTTGTACCACTGGCATACTTCCCTGTAACTTGGTAACTATTATTTACATGAGGTATTGTAAACACGAATCCTGTTGATAGATCTATCGGGCCTGACAACCCCAACCGGACTGGACGACCAGTATTCAACGGTTGCACAGTACTTCGTTTCGGTAACTACACTTGGTACGGTGTAGTAAGATTTCATAATAAAGGGAATATGCGACGTTGATTAAATGTTAAGTATGGTTATCAAGTGCTCAACAACTTAGAATATTTTTATTAAAACGTTTATATATGAAATCTTGTGGTCTATATTTATAACGCTGCCGGCATTAAACCTATATCTCACCAACTTTATGTTGACGTTTTAAGCATGTTTATTCTCAGGTGATAACTAAAAGCTTCCGCTGCAACATGTTGAATTTAAGCAAGATCTTGAGTATGCATATTTGTGTCAAAAATAAAACTGCATATCGGAGGATTTGTAATGTAAAATATGTTGGAGGTCGTATTGTTATTATCACATGTAAAGTTTGTAAGTCTAAGATTATCGCTAAACGATAATCATTATTAAGTTGTTTAAACCTTGTATTTGTAATAAAAGCTATGGTTTGTATTGTAAAAACAAATGCAATTTTTGAAAAATGTCGCATATAGAGGTCAATACCTCGCGATGAAATCATATGTTATTGTATTCGTCCTTATGGTTAAGGTCGGGTTATGACAGTCTGCGAGCATCTCATCTTCGGTGTTGCTCTTAATTACCAAGTCGTGTACATATGCTTCAAGATTTCTGCCTATCTGGTGTTTAAACACCATATCGATGACGCACTGATATGTAGCACTGGCATTCTTTAAACCAAACGGCATTTTAGTATAGCAATATATACCTTGAGGTGTATGGAAATCTGTCTTGTCCTCATCTTTCGCGGCCATAAGGATTTGATGATAACCCTTATAAGCGTCCAGGAAACACTTGTATATATAACCCGACAGCGACTCTACCTTCCGGTCAATCTCCGACAAAGGATAGTTATCTTTTGGACATGTTTAGTTTATGTCCTTGAAGTCTACGCACATTCGCCAGCTACCGTCGGCTTTCTTTACTAATACGGGGTTAGCAACCCACATTTGATACCGCACTTCCGGCAAAATATTTGCCTTGACAAGATTATCCACCTCTGCGCATAACCAATCACTACGCTCAAGAGCCATGTGTCGCTTTTTTTATCTAACAGACGTAAGCGATGGATTAACTTTTAACTTATGCTCCGCAATATCTCGCAGAACCCAGTCATGTCTGATTCCTGCCATACGCAAACATCTGCGTTAGCTAACAAAATACCGTGTAACTTAGCTTTAGTTTCCATTGACAAATTCGCACCAATTTTGATTTTCTTATCAGGACATAAGTAGTTAGCTACAACTGCTATGCTTTTAAGTTGTTCTCCCGTACTAGGGATATCCACAGGCATGACCAAACCACATAACTCGATTGGGTGATGCGACGCAAATGGTGCGCTGTAAAAATTGGATTACAAATTTTATGTATTTAGAACAACATGCATACTAAAGATAAGAAAATGGAAATGGTTAGATGTCAACATGCATACTAATAGTAGCACCGTATGACGCAAACGCTTGACAAGTGTTGGGTGACGTTCTGAACTTATACCATGTATGAGCCCAGAGATTTGTTGTTCTGGCTTAAGATCCGGTATGCGCAAGTATTCATTGGTGTACCTCGTAAGAAATTCCCCCAAAGACTCCTTGGGCTTTTGCACGATATCATGACATTCAATATGAGTGCGCTTGCGAGGTCTTTGATTTTGGTACTGCAACAAAAATTTTGTCCGCAAATCCATGAATCCAGATATGCTACCAGCCGGGAGTTTATTAGACCATTCACGTGCAATGCCCTGTAGCGTCATTGGAAAAATCTGACATGCTATCGGGTCTACCCATCCCTGGGTGCGCATTGCTCCTTCAAAACGTTGCAAAAAATCATCTGGATTAGTCAAACCATTTTAGGTACCCAATGTGTGGGGTATCTTTGTCGCTGATGGAAACGGATATGCAGATATATGCGGAGGGAATTTATCAAAAGTGGTTGGTAGCTAAAAGGGTTGCGTAACAGGGTCACCTTTGAGCCCTACGAATAAACGCTTCATCATGTCCTGAACAAAATCAGGCTGTGAAGATAAGTGGACCATGTCAGGCGGGGCGGCCTGCATAAACTGAACCGCAAGGTTTGCCTGCCCTTGAAAATTTTTCCAAGAGGGTTGCCCCTACATCTGCGCATATGACCAAGGCTGCTCTATGGGAAAAGATGGGAGCCCCGACGGCGCAGAGTATACTGGCTGATAAAAGGGAGCAGAAAACTGCGGTACGGGTGGCTGCGAAACATTCGGGTATGCCACCGAAAGACCTATTGTATGCGCAGTGCTCTGTTGCTCTGCAGTTGGAGGTGTCCAGTCCGAGTTAGCATCTGGAATCACACCGTATCCCCAACTATTAAGTAATGCCTGCGCATTCGCAGGAGTTAGAAATTGTCACACTGGCGAGGCGGTTGCCAAGGCTGTAACGGTGCGAACGATGAATTCTGCTGATCACTCTATGATTGCAGAGGGATTGCCACTGTAGTACTATAAATAGGAAACTGTCCGCAGCATACTACATTTGGCCCCACTGTTTCCCCGTTATGACCAACAGAGATAACTCTCGCATCCACTTTAGAGGACCCCCCAAAATCCAACCGCGTAGTTGTAACTGGTGAGTTGGCCTGTGGCGGTGTTATTACGTCCGAGTATACCGGCTTGTACCTTTGAAAAGGTTCACCAGACGTGGGTGGAGGATAAGATATATTGTATGCACCCGTAGTCATAGCTTGCGTATTCTGATCATCAGTCTGAGTTCGTTCCGATGATTCCCCGGAAACCATGTTAACAAAAAATTCGAAAAAATTGTAATTAACGAGCTTTAATAATTCAAAACTTAAAAGAAGAAAAACAATTAAACACGTCTTGAATTAGTTCGACTCTCAACGAGAACACTAATTGATCATGCATATATTTTCAGGAGGGTAAATACGCATGCTCAATATGTTAGAAGAGGTTTAAGGATCTTAGAACTAACCTCTCCGGTCCGGCTACCGTGAATAACCCTGGCCGACATGATGATGTCGGCGGGGTGGCTAAGTGGTTAAGTCCACCTTTGATGACGGTTGTCGATCAGAAGGCCCTAGATAAGGTTGTAGGTAACAGTCGTTGAAGAACTAACCTGTTAACCTTAGAAGATGAGAGATGATGATGATGATTATTATTACGTGTTGTGGGTTACGTAAGATGGATGTTTAAGAAAGACGATTAGGGTTAGTATATATAGGCAAACCCTAATTCTAGAACCATCCTAGATTGTGATAATCCATTCCATAACAAACTCCCCCGAATCTCGGATGTAATTATGGAAAAGATATTCAGACTTGGTTACCAAGTAACCGCCCATCCGGGAGCAATGTACAACGTGCGCTACTGCATACCGCATAGAGTCCATCCGCATACGCTTACTATAGCTTGACCACTTACTAAAAACATGCGGGTACGGGTCGCAGTATCATTAACACAAAAGAAGTATGTACTGATTTTTGTACATCTTTAAATCAAGATTAAGTGTCAATCATAACTTAAAAAATGGTTAGGTAATTAATTAGAGGAGATAGCTACTCTTAATGTGAGTTAATAAATGTTCTTACTATGTCTAGGTATATCTTAGACATTTGATAAACCAACAAACGCTTACACGTTAATCATATCAAACCTTTTTTTCTTTAATGATATGACATTAAGTGATAACTATATTCTTAATGTGTTAACATCATAAATTATCAATGTACACTTAATATTATTTCAACAAGATGCAATATTAATGGTTAAAATTGCCAAATCATAGTAAAAGATTAGACTTCAAAAGATTATTTTGATTAAACCGTTCTACGGTTCATGCTACGTTCAGATAGCAATCATCAGCCGCAGAAGGCTGTTGACAAACTACTTTTTGTATACGTGTAATGTGTCGGTCGTTTGCTAGATTAAATTTAGGTTCATGAACTCAAGTTATTTAATGGCGTATAAGAACCTCATGTCATAATCAAAACAAAGATATTAGCATTTGATTATTAACGTTTGATCAACCACCAACATGGTTAGTTTGTGAGGCGAGTTTGTTAGGTTCGATGTATTGTTTGTTAGGTTAATGTTTGTTCGTTGGTTCAATCAGTTGGTTTCCATGGAGTTAGGATGTTGTTAGAGCTCTGTAGTTGGAATTGTTGTTTATAAACCATCGGATTTATTCATACAGATTTTAAAGTGTGTTGTTGTACTTGGTTGATCTCCAAATATTTTATTTATTTATAAATGTATGTATTTCATTAAAAAATGAAGTATGTGGACTAATCATGTTAGAATTTTAAATTGGTCATTTCTTTCATAAATGTTATGTTAATCCTTTTTAAGTAGGAATAGTTACGTCAATATTCAAACTACTCATTCTTCCCGTTAGTTTTACCTCGCATTCTAATGGTTGTTCCGTTTAAAAAAAAAAACTATTATGTACTCGCAACAATCAAGCGTCGGGTTGTAATTACTTTGTATTTTGTTAGAAGCAGTTAGTTTACTTTTTCATGTATATAAATAAACTACTTATAAATGTCTACTTACCAGTTAATGGAAAATACAATTTTTTCCCCCCCCAAATCTTATTCAGTTCGACTTTTATAGTATCAAAGAGAACATGATTAACGATTTGTAACTCAATTTTGCTCTAAGTTATTCATGTTTTTTTGTGAGAATAGTAATCAACACAAGATATAAGTTCCAATCAATCAAACAATTAAACTTTTATTCAAGAACCAAAATAACAATTCAATATAGAAAGCTGAACACTCGGGATAATACTCATAGATTATTAACACAATGATCTTAACACTCAACAAACAGATTAGGGTTTCATAATTAAGGAGAATAACAGCAAAGATAATTTGGTGAAGATAAAATTGAGCATGAACACTTTACACTTATTATTACTCCCTCCGTCCCATATTAATAGTTCACCTTTCCTTTTTTTCGTCCGTCCCAAATTAATAATCTACTTCCATAAATAGAAAAGAATAATTGGTTAAAGTACATGTATACCCTTGCTTTATTTATGTAAGACAAAAGTATATGTAAAAAATAAGGGGTAAAACTAGAAAGTAGAAAAAAAAATAGACAAAAAGTATATGTGACAGTCACTTTTTCTTAAACTGTGTGTGTTTTTTGTCTGTAGACTATTAAATTGGGACGGAATGAGTACAACCATAAATTCATAATAATGTGACAGTTCTTTTATAAGAATGAAAATGACCACATTAAGAACTTCAACTATCTAGAATGACAAGCAGCACCCTCTGACTTTCATAAATCTTTTATCAACAGCCCTTCAATTTATAGTACGCTTCTAATAGCTCTCCAACATCCTTAATGATAATCATTCAAAGATAAGTAACGATAAACAACGGATAACAATAACTAGCTTGAAACTATTCATATACTCTAACAACTACAAGTTTCGTTATAAATTATCGATTATATTACTCTTTAGGTGGAATTGTTCTTGATTGAATAGAGCTAGTAAAATCATGAAAACAGTTATCTTATACGAAGTAATTTTTACAAGATTTTAAGCTACTCAGTAGTCATATATAATTTTATTTTTTTCCAATATAAGTTATATATCAAAAAAATACTATTGTAGGCTATGTACTTTGAAAAAGTGTGTTAAATTTAAGCCAACTTAAGTTGTTAACCTGATAAATAATGTATTTGTTATACATGCTAACGTTGTTAAATTTTTTTCCTTATACAGTCATGTGCAAAGCATGTGACGACATTTTTATCTCCTTTTTCATCTTCAACTTTTTCCATACAAATGTAAATTAGGGCAAATTTGTGGTGAATTTGATCGAAGTTCTTCATTCACCTTCATCGTGACCGTTTTAGCCTCTGAAACAATTCGGAATGAAATTGAGAAATGTAAAAGTGCATAGTTGTTCACTTTCATCTAGTGAATGTGTCTGCAAATTCTCAGATCCAAACTCAAAAAATCGATTCTGAATTCGTGAGTCAAAGTTTTGGATAAAAAGTCAACCGAATTTTGATTCTTCTAATTCGAGTTCTATGTGATGATTCTGCTTAATCTAATGATTCTTGAGTGTTACTCGAAGGATTGGAAACAAGTTTCATGAAGGAATCCTTATAAAAAAACCCGAAGAATCGAAAAATCACAGTTCACTTGTTGTTAATGCTATACACTAATTGTTCATCATTGACTCCGCTGTTGATTGTTGTTTTTGACACAAATCGTTAACAAAAATCTTCCAATCGCTGCTTCTAGGAGATGTTGCAATCAATTTCAAAACTCAATTCGTTCAAACTACAATTTTGTCGGTCTCGATGAAGATAAAGATCAAGCTTGACGAGAGATGCTACATGATGATGAAAACGACAGAAACAGGAGCCGGAAACGGACAAAAGTAGTATGAATGTGAGATGCTTGCTATTTGATTCGATTTAACGGACCTTTTAACATCCGTTAACTTTAGGGACTGCAAAAGCAAAATGAACAAACCACATGTGTAACGACCCTGGATTTTCCAACGTTTATTTATTAATAATTTTTATTATTAATACTTGTGATTAAACGAATGTATGTTATTACATTTACTTGTTACCATGATTGCCCGTACTTAACTTTAAATGCCCGAAACGTCTTTGTGACACACGAAACTTTCACGAATAATATTTTCACATATTATTTACATTCATGATTAAGGTTTATTAATCATTTTAATTAACTATGGCTACTAGTTAGTTACTTGGGCTTTAATTGGATTAACTTGAAAAATTATTGAACTTGGGCTTTGATTAGTGTAATGGACTCATGAACATGGGCTTATAAGCCCACCCTACATTTTAAATGGACTAACTAGCCCATTCTCACATGTAAGTATTACTTTCAAGTTAAATTAAATTGGTTATGTTAGTTCTTTTACATGAAGAATCTAGTTACCATAATCCCCATGCAAGTTCTCTTATTAACCACCTTTAAAGGACAAATACATACTAGTGACTAGTGAGCAACCCCTTCCCCCCTTCCCTCTTTGCAAACCGACGGCCAAGGGAGGCCTTTAGAGGTGTTTGGTTTCTTTTTTTTGATTAATCCATTCACTTGTTCCATTTTATTTTTCACACACCTAAATTACTTGCAACTTTTCTCTTCTTTTTTCTCTCATCTTTCCTTTACATCTTTGTAAGTAACTTGAGTTTTCTCCTTCCTTTTTCTCTTGTAAAATCGTGAACCAACACCCCCTAATCATCATCATCACTTGTTCTTTGATTATTGTTTTGTTACTTGTTGTTGTTGTTACTTACTTGTAGTTATTACTTACATGTTTTCAAGAATCAAACTCTTTAGTTTGATTCTTCTTTTTATCTTGTACTAGCAAGAACATACAAGAACTAACTTTCTAGTTATGTTCTACATATAATATGTCAAAAGATTTAAGTTCATGTGTTGTGGAATCATACTTGTGAATCATGTTTGTAAACTTAAAAGTTTACTTTCTTAAAGATCAAACTTAGGCTTGAATCTTTAAAGTATGCAACCCATGAACTTATTAACTTGTTTACTTAGTTTATTTCTTCATATTATGCACTTTAATTTCATGTTTGTTGGTTGTTATTGGTCAAATGTTACTAGTTAACTTTGATCTCATTAATCTTGAACTAAAAGTTAACTTTGAAAGTTCAAGAACACATAAGTAAGCTTTCTTTAATTATAACTTGGTACACTTATGTTAGATCTAGACTTTTGGGTCTAGGATCTTCAAGATCTAACTAAGAACTATGTTCTACAACTTAAGATCTTGATTTTATAAGTTTACTTTCAAGTTTGTAACTTATTATTAGTTTTAAAGTTCATGTATGTGTTAGATCTAAGGCCTTGATGTAACTTTGGTTCATCAAACTTCATACAACTCTTAAGTGAGTTGTGCTACATGTCTTAAACTTACACATGTGTCATAATAGTCAAAACTTGGTTAATATTACTTTTATAGTTCATGTATGTGTCGGATCTAAGACTTCGATGTAACTTCGGTTCATCAAAACACTTGCAACACTTAAGTGAGTTGTGCTTCATGTCTTAGACTTACACTTGAGTTATGATGGTTAAACCTTGATGAAAATGATGCAAACACATCAACAACTTGTACACTTGAAGCTATATGCATCAAGGATGAGAACCATGATAAGCATCGAACACCAAGAACCACCGGAACCTACTGACCCTACAGTTTTACTGTTTCTATGTCTGACCCGTACGACCTGGGCTACTGTAACTACGAATTTCAGATTTCTATGTTCGAATAGATAACTTTTCATATAGGACTCGTCTTAATCCGAGTTACGGTTTAGGATTTATGGCCCTCCGATCGTCACTATGTCCATTTAACGTTGTGCTGAAAATTCTGACCTACTCGCACTTAGACCGTCGCCACGGTCAAACGAAGAGGAGTTTGCTTCTGTAATTTTTACCACAACTAAAGTACTCATATACGGATCCATGGCCACTGGTCTCACCTTATTTCAGTAGGTATAGAGGCCGTGATGACTGACCGAACTCAGCCTTTGTTTTAAACTCTTTTCACGAACGAAACTTACTTTACACCTTTTGTTAAATGATGAATGATGATGACCCTTAAGACCTTATTTACATACTTTTAAATTTATTCGGACGATTTACTGACTTAGTACTATTTGACTTAGGTTGAGGACCCGTTTGGACAACCTTCATTACTTGCTTACTTTCCGAGTCATACTTTACCGCTACTTTATCATTGTGAGTTATAGCATTCCCTTTTTACTTTAACTTATTTTGGGAACTGAGAATACATGCAGATTTTATGTTTTACATACTAGGCACGAGTACTTAAACTTATATATGTGTGGGTTATACAACGGCATAAACATTCCCTTTAGCTCGGTAACGTTTAATCATTGGTTTTTGAACCGTGAACTCGAATCTTAGATATGGATCCATAGGGTTTGACATCCCCAATCGGGCTAGTCGCGCTAGCATTTAATGAGTGTTTAATACTTCGTAGACATATGCACTTGCCAAGTGTACTTTCAGGGGGTATAAACGTTAAGTTAGTTACCAAGTGCCCACGGTTAACATATACTTTACCATACTGTTTTGAAACGCTCTTTGTAGCACTGAAATCTCGTGGCCTACCTTACATACTATTATACTTAAACTATAGCTCACCAACCTTTGTGTTGACGTTTTTAAGCATGTTTTTCTCAGGTGCTTAAGGTTATTTGCATCCGCTGTCGTGCTAGTCTTGCCGTAGACACCCGCTGCTCTAGTGTTATCACCGCATGAACTGTTTATCTTGCATTCAAACTTTAATACATTTGAAACTATGTTTTGTAACGACCTAAGGGTCACATACATTTATTCATGCTTGCTATTCGTGGAAGCATACTGTTGGTGTAAAACATTCGACGTTAGTTATGACGTCACCTTTTATCTTGAATGCAAACGTATTTTGAAATAGCATATAGTGTTTGACCTTGTAATGATCCTGTTGTTGATGATTCGTACACGATGGTTTTGTACGGGGCATCACATTTGGTATCAGAGCATTGGTTGTAGGGAATTAGGTTGCATTAGTGAGTCAAGACCGACCCGAGTAGGATTCACTAATAGGACTAATCTACAACTTGCTAGTTTACTTGTTTCCGCTGAACTTACTGCATGCTGCTGCTTACTTTTACTGCTATATGCCGTATGCTATTACATGATTTCACTACTGCATGCTATTATATGCTTTCGATTGCATGATACTTGTCATTATTGCCATGCTACTTATTGTTATACATGATTTAAACTGTTGGCCTAATACGTGCTTGCTTTATGACTTACTGACATGGAAAAATTTATTTTTCCTTATTCAGATGTCGGATACTCCACCTGCTATCATTTTAGGCAGTTCAGACTCGTCAACCACCCCACCTGCTGCTGCTGCCGACACACCGATCCCGCTACCCACGAGTGACCCCGGTGCTTCATCTTCCGAGACTAGCAGCCAGGCGCCTGCCCCAGTGGTTACTTCTAGCGGAGCCCAGGACCCTTCGGAGATTCCAGCTCCATCTGCCCCCGGACCCTCAGGATCACAGCCCCGCTCCGGTGAGATTGTGATTCCCGCGGAGTTCGGGGAAGGTCCGTTCCGTAACCGATATCGCCATTAGTGCCGACGAGGCCCTGATGGACATCTCATTCCGATCGGACCCGCTAGGTACAGACAGATGATGGCCGCTCAGGGACGGCCAGTTCAGCCACCCGTACAGCCACCACATGATTCGGACGACCCGTCATCCACTGATACTTCATCCGACGACACCTCCTCAGATGACTCCAATGATGATGAGGACCCTGCTGATGTACCTATACAGGCACCCTCTACCCTGCCGAAGAAGCGGTACCGTTTTGATGGCACCGTCATTCCAGGGGTGAATGGAGGTCGTGCTTTCACTGACGCATTTGGTCGGCGTCGTAGGGTTACTGCTCGTAAGAGGCTTGTGCCGTTCCCTGCCGACCCACAAGTGTGTAAGGCACCCCGTTACGTACTGACTATTTCTGGAGCCGGAACATCTGCACCCCGTTATGTAATGTCTGCACCACCGGCACCACCTGCACCGCCGGCACCACCTTCCCCACCATCTCCCACTATCGAGGAATTGACAAGGGAGGTGGGGATCCTCCGAGCTCGAGTTGCCGAGCTAGAGGACCAGATGGCCCATGTTATGGACTTCCTACACCCACCTTCACCGTAGGGCTTTTGTATTTAGATTTCATTATGTAATCTAGTTGAAGTTTTATGTTTCACTTATGTATTGTACGGACTTATTCAGATGTATGAAACTTATTATTATTAATGAATGGAACTTTGCGTTATTTAATTCTTGCACGATGTTCTATTTACATTACTGTACGATGATTCTGTGGTATTTGTACCTAGATGCGTTGTTTAATAACATATGATGTTTTGACTCCATGTTGGTTATTATATACTGTATTATTATATATTGAATGCTGGATTTTGACTTGAGTCAAAAATTTTGTTTAGAACATCATGGCCAACGGACGATCAACACCTACCACCGCCCAAATCGAAGAGATGATTGCCGAAAGGGTAGCCGCAGCCATTGCGGAAATGCAACCCCAAGCTCCACCGCCACCGCCACCGCCACCACCACCGGTTATTCAACCCATTTGAAATGGGTGTACTTACAAGGAATTCCAGAGCTGCAAACCTCACAACTTCAGTGGAACAGAGGGATCGGTTGGTCTCACTAGATGGTTCGAGAAGTTAGAATCTGTGTTTCGGGTTAGTAACTATTCAGAGGAGAATAAGACCAAGTTTGCTTCATGCACGCTGTCTGAAGGCGCACTAACGTGGTGGAACACGTTGGCTCAAGCAAAAGGTATTGATGAGGCGTTTGCTACCCCATGGGAGGAATTTAAAGGGGCCCTAATTGAGGAATATTGCCCTAGGACCAAGATCGAGAAGATGGAAATGGAATTTATGCAGTTAAAGGCCGTTGGGAACGACCTTGATGGTTACAACAGGAGATTTTTGGAACTAGCCCTGATGTGTCTGACAATGGTCACCCCAGAATTCAAGTGTATGGAGAGATACTTCTGTCCATCAAGGGAAATGTTACCTCGTCCAAGCCGCCGAATGTTCCCGAAGCGATGCGCATGGCGCATACTTTGATGAATTAAATAACCATCGATGAACCGGAGAAAACTAAGTCTGAAGCGAGTACTAGTGAGAAGCGCAAATGGGATAACCACAAAAACAACAACAACAGGGGAAGATACTATGAACAGAACCCGGCGAAACGACATGAGGGTTTCAGAGGAAACAACAGCGGTGGAAACCCCAATCTGAACACCAACACGAACCCGAACTACAAGGGAACCTTACCACAATGCAAGCGGTGCTACAAGCACCATACTGGATATTGTAATGTTGTTTGTGAGAAGTGTCAACGGACTGGGCATGTTGGAAAAGACTGCAAGGTCACCACTTTGAATGGGAAGCCGAACCCCACAGGGCTAAGGAAGTGCTACGAATGCGGACAGACGGGCCATTTCAGAAATGCGTGTCCAAATAAGCGAAAAGATGGCGGACTACCGCGCGCTGGAGCTTTCAATGTTAATGCAAGGGACGCACGCGAAAACCCCGACTTGGTGACAGGTATATTCAAAATCAACAATCTTTTAGCTTCTGTCTTGTTTGATACTGGTGCGGATAGAAGTTATGTATGTAGACATTTTTGCGATAAGATTAATTGGTCATTAGTCCCGTTAAAAGAGAGTATGCTTGTCGAGGTCGCCAATGGAAAACTTGAGAAAGTTGACCATATTAGTCGAGGAGCTATTATCAACATAGATGGTGCAGATTTCGAAATTGATTTGATACCTATCAAATTGGGAAGTTTTGACGTGATCGTCGGTATGGATTGGTTGAGCAAGATAAGGGCCGATATTATTTTTGGAGATAAAGCTCTTCGTATACCACAGGGAGACTGTGAGCCACTAATCATCTACGGAGAGAGATGTACCTCGAAGTTGAACCTCATTAGTTGCGTGAAAGTGAAAAAGATTATGAAGAAGGGACGTCTTGCTGTCCTAGCGCATGTGAAAACGGTAGAAACCGAGGTGAAGAATGTGAACGACGTTCAAATTGTGAACGAATTTTCCGATGTCTTCCCTGAAGAATTGCCTGGATTACTGCCGCCGAGAGCAGTAGAGTTTCAAATCGATTTAGTGCCAGGAGCTGCACCTGTAGCTCGCGCACCTTACAGACTCGCACCTTCCGAGATGCAAGAATTACAGAGCCTACTACAAGAACTACTTGACCGAGGGTTTATCCAACCAAGTTTCTCGCCTTGGGGCGCACCTGTTCTGTTTGTGAAGAAGAAGGATGGATCCTTCCGTATGTGTATCGACTACCGTGAACTCAACAAATTGACAATCAAGAATCGGTATCCTTTTCCTAGAATTGACGATCTTTTTGATCAACTACAAGGATCGAGTGTCTACTCAAAGATCGATTTGCGATCCGGTTATCACCAGTTGAGGGTGAAGGAAAGTGACGTGATGAAAACTGCATTCAGAACCCATTATGGTCATTATGAGTTTCTCGTGATGCCATTCGAATTGACCAACGCACATGCCGTGTTCATGGACCTCATGAATCGTGTCTGCAAGCCGTACTTGGATAAGTTTGTTATCGTCTTCATAGATGATATCCTCATCTACTCTAAGAGTGAAGAAGAGCATGAGCAACACCTCCGACTAGTACTTGAACTCTTGAGACAAGAGCAACTTTACGCCAAATTCTCCAAGTGTGAATTTTGGTTGAAGGAAGTTCAGTTTCTGGGTCATGTTGTGAGCGACCAGGGTATCAAAGTTGATCCCGCCAAGATTGAAGCCATCAGCAAGTGGGAGACTCCCACTACTCCGACTCACATTCTCCAGTTCCAAGGTCTCGCCGGTTACTACCGAAGGTTCATTGAAGGATTTTTCTCTGACTGCGCGTCCTTTGACCGCACTGACTCACAAGGGTAAGAAGTTCATTTGGGAACCCACACACGAATCAGCATTTCAAACTTTGAAGAAGAAGTTAACCACCGCACCTATCCTATCACTTCCTGAGGGCAGTGACGACTTTGTTGTTTATTACGATGCGTCGAAAAGTGGTTTTGGTTGTGTACTGATGCAAAGATCAAAAGTTATTGCCTATGCCGCCCGCCAATTGAAGATTCACGAGCGAAACTACACTACACACGATCTTGAACTTGGAGCCGTTGTCTTTGCACTCAAATTGTGGAGACACTATTTGTATGGAACTAAGAGTACTATCTTCACCGATCACAAGAGTCTCCAGCACATCTTCTGTGATTACCCGGAAATTTTCGACCAAATTTAAACTTAATCTTTATATGTTTCCGACACGATAAGCAAAGTCTGTAATGTTGAGTCTCGAAAACTTTGGAACAGTTACATGAATGCATTTGACCTTTGACTATTTCCCGACGATTCACGAATAACTATCTGTAAATAGATTCATATATATTTAAGTATGTATATATATATATGTACATGAATATTAATTGTAAATATATAAGTTTAAATATTAAATTTATTTATTTAAAAACATATACTTAATGTATTTAATTATATAATAAAACCTGAATCTATATATATATAAGTATATTAAAAATAAATATTAAATGATTGTAATACTCGTCTGATGTTCCGATTGATATTAAACAAGTTAGATTCAAACATATGTAATTTTAAAATAAAAGGTGACCCGAAAATGAGTTATATAAGTTATAGGCTTATTAAAAGTATATTTAGGATCTAATTATGTAATTTTAACACTTTTTATATTTTAACCAAAAATGAGAGGGACAGTTGATGTAATTTTTATTTGACAAATTAATGCTCGAATTTTATACCATAATGACAAAAATAAATAAATATAGTTAATTTAAAATTTTAAGAATTTTTTCGAAGACTTTTATCCGCCACTGATTAACCACGGGAGTACGATATAGCAGGCAGTGATAAAATTGTAGGTAGAAGAAGACACAAGTGTGGCTTTCAATTTCATAAGTGGACGTTCCTTTCAATTACTTATATATATTATATTATTATTAATATTATTATATGTACATAATATCTACACATACATGCATATATCACCATCTTGTCATTTGCATTTTTATTTTTCTACAACCATAGACAAACCATCAATTCCAACGATTACAAATCAATGACTCATTTCTAGCTACTGTTTTTGTTCTTTACATCTTATCAATATTTTATGTGCTACTACCAACATACATACATGCATATTGAGCATGAACATCAATCCACCAACTACTCTTATGTTTGTTTTCGATATTCAAGAACACCAACCATTTAAATTTCATAAACATATATATATATATATATATATATATATATATATATATATATATATATATATATATATATATATATATATATATATACATCATAAATATATATCATCTTTCATTTTTCTTTTACTTCTAATTAAACCCAACTTAAATATCACCTTTGAACATCTTCTTGAAAACTATCACCAGTCACCATTACATTCGTCAAACCATCAAACCGAACCTCAAACTGCTACTACTGTTATTTGATTATGGTGCTTCATTTGATCAAAACCGTTGAACCACCATCACCCTACAACCTCCGTGAACCACCCACAACCACCACACAATTGTTGGCTTCTATTTCTAATTCATGTTTCATTCAACCACCTTGAAGACCACCCGACAACTATCACCTTCCCCGACTGCTGTAAACAGCCGGTCATCACTCTCACCACCTCGCTATCATAAACCACCACCACCATCGATATTCATCATTCGATCGTTACGGTTACCAATTTCCTGTTTCAAATGCCGTTCATACGATCAAACCCCACAACAACCTACACAATCAAATATCTCTGTTACTGTTTGTATTTTTGTTTTACGAGTAGCTGAAAACAAACGTCACCATTCAAATATCACACTCAAGAACCGCCACCATGATCGAACCATCACTGTTGGACACCATTTCTGTTTCGTTACTGCCGTTGATAAACGGAACCACCAAAATGACCCACCACCGATCACCACTTGATTCTAAGTTCTGTTTACTATTGTTGCTTCTCTGGGTTACTACTCAACGAAAGAGACGATGAATAGTGGAGATGAGGGAATGATGATGGTGATACATGATAGCAAGGTAGAAGATGATATAATTTTTTTTTAGTCGACGATGATGAAGAAAAAAATGGGATATGATGAGGTCGATTATGAAGATGATGATGAAAAAGGGCGGCTGTAAAATCCTTGTCCACGAATTACTCATCCGTATATTAGGTCGAGTGTTAAACTTCTTCAGTTGGGCCAAATGATTTTTTGGACTTGATTTATTTATTAGGTTGGGCTATTAACGAATCATTTAAAATAAAAAGTACTTGGGCCGATTATGAGTAGTTGTCGTTGGGCCATAATTAAATTGGGGACGAGATAGAAAATAAGATAAATAAATATGGGCTACCTATTTATAACAGAAAAGTAAGTAGTGGTGTAATGGTTTAGTGTGTTGCTGATTTTCAAGAGGTCGTGGGTTCGAATCCCTCCTGTGGCAAATATTTTTTTAAAGGCTTACACCTTGGAGGTAGTTATCATACTTTTGTTCTTATTACATCTTTATTAGTATTATTGTTATATTTATTTTTACTATGATCATTATTATAAATTGATATTATTGTTATCATATTAGATGTTAGTAATAACAAAACGATTAATAATATAGCTTATGATATTATCATTATTATCATTATTATTATTATTATTAAAAGTATTAAAAGTTATCATTTGTATTAAAGTTATCATCTTTAATAATATTACCTTTATTATTAAAACTATCATTTGTACTATCATTAAAAGAATCATTAATATTATTATCTTTATTAGTAATATTAAGTATTATAATTATTATCATTTTTACCCTTATTAAATATTATATTAGTATTATTATAATTAATATATTTTAACAAACAAACGATGTATATATATATTTTATACATATAACATATCAAAACTAATATTTTCATATACAAAATGAAGATATGAAACATATATATAATGTAATTAATAAATTTGTATATATATTGTTCGATTACAAAGATGTGTAGTAATAAATAAACGAATAATATAGGTTCGTGAATCCAAGGCCAACCCTACAATTGATCAATGTCATAATATGTATTTTTACTACAAAATACAGTATGGTGAGTTCATTTGCTCCTTTTTACTCATTACATTTTTGGGCTGAGAATACATGCAAATGCTTTATTAACTGTTTTACAATATTTATATGCGTGAGTTCATTTGCTCCCTTTTACTCTTTACATTTTTGGGACTGAGAACACATGCACTGTTTTTATAACTGCTTTATTAAATGCTTTTGAAATATATTTTGAACTGTGAATACATGAAATGCTTTTATAAATGTTTAACGAGATAGACACAAGCAAAACATTCCTCTAATGAATTATTATGCAGACAGAAGTTCTGCGGATTATTATTGAATTATGTGGACATGATAATTGCCACCGTTGAATTATGTGGACATGATAATTGCCACCATTGAATTATGTGGACATGATAATTGCCACCAATTGATATGAATATTATGTATTGAGAGAATGATTTTATACACAGGTTATGTGTATGTTATTTTTGTGCACGAGATATGTGTACGGTTACTAAGATTTATGAAACATGATTTCGTACACGAGAAAGGTACTGTATTTAAAAGATATCGCATGTGCATTATAGGTGGGTATAGGATTCGGGCCCATTTGTACCATGCAGGATTTAAATCTTGTGGTCTATCAAAATGATGAATTTTATTGTTTTATGATAAACTTATGAACTCACCAACCTTTTGGTTGACAATTTTAAGCATGTTTATTCTCAGGTATGAAAGAAACATTCCGCTGTGCATTTGCTCATTTTAAAGACATTACTTGGAGTCGATCATCGCAATGGGACCAGATGTTGGTGACTTCGTCTAGATGGATTAGGACGGGGTATGACATGTGGTATCAGAGCGGTGTTCTTAGTGAACCAGGTCTTGTATTAGTGTGTCTAACTGATAGTTGTTTAGATACATTAGTGAGCCTGGACTTCGACCGTGTCTGCATGTCAAAAGTTTTGCTTATCATTTAGTGTCGAAAAATTATTTGCTTATCATCCTTAAAGCCTAGACACGTCTTACTGCATCTATTGCATAGACAGTGTATAGATAAATTCATATCTTAGCGTATCTGTTATTGTTACCTTTACCTGACAGCTTCCGTAGATTCCTCCGTAACTTATGGGATCTATTTCTTATCGAAAATACTTCATCTGATCGTACGAGATGAATCCCTCAACCAGTTCGAGTCCCTCAAGATTTCGATAGCTATTCCGATAGTTATTCCGACAGCTATTCCGATATGGATTTCCACTCAAGCTCCGAAAGCAGTGTGACCGGAATGGATCAACCAATCAGTCATCATCTATTCTGGATGAATTGGGGATGGGTTCGGAGCCTCCTCAATCATTGGAGACAAGAAGAAGGTGATCCTTTCCATTCGCCACATTGCCCTATTGGCGAAGAACCTGAAGCACTTACCGGTGAACCTGTTCGAAACACCATCTTTTCTCTCATTTTCAGAGTATCTCGCCACGATTATATACTATACCAAATTCTAGATTATATTTATCCGCTAGTTCAAACCGAAAATCACCCCGGTGTAATAGAAGAAGTCAACGAGCTTCGCGCTCGGGTAGTGGCTTTAGAGAATATGGTGCGAAGGTTACAAACACCAGCAGCAGCACCAGCAGCATAACCAGTACCACCACCAACGCCAACAGTACCATTACCATCACCAAAAACAACCGCATCGCAAACCTCAACTTCACAATCTGTCACGCGAACATCAACGTCATACGCACCATGGATACCAAGGAGTACCAACAACAATGAACGATAAAGTATTAATTCATAACTTCATTGAAGAAATATTCTGCGAAGAATATGTGGTTTCTAAAAGTTTTAGAGATTATTTATCTTAGCTCAAACCGAAAATTAAATAAGTTTAATATCATATTGACTCATTAAATACATAATTACATCTGAAGAAAATATATATGTATATATTTTTTCATAAAGATTGTAATTAAAAATTCTTTCGTTCAAACTGTTAATGGTGAAAATATTTTAACGGATAGGTAATACCCGAGGAACATTTAGATTTCACATTAATAAGTTATACTGTACATTCTTCGAATCTGATTCAATAGTCATTTACTATCTTACTTACAACCACTAATATATGTATCCGTTCACCGCAGAATAACCATTTTTATTCAATTTCATATTCGGATTTTGACTTATCAAAATCCAACAAGTGGCATAATGAAGAAAACATATGACAAAATAAAATTTGTTAGAAACAGACTAATTAACTATGAGAAATTGTGTTAAGAATCCACGCTAACTGTTCCTAGCTAATTGTTTCTAGCTAACTGATTACATTTTATTTATCGCAATTTACATTCTCGCAAATTTATTTATTGTCATTTAATTTCTGTATTTATTTTACGCACTTTAAATATCGGGACACGTATACAAGGTTTTGACATATCATATCGACGCATTTATATATATTATTTGGAATAACCATGGACACTCTATATGCATTAATGATCGAGTTCTCTATACAGGGTTGAGGTTAATTCTACAATAATATATATAATTTGAGTTGTGATCGAGTCTGAGACATGTACACGGGTCACGATACGTATTAATTAATTCAAATATTATAAATTAAACTATATATGAATTATTGGACTATCAACTATGGACTATCGACTGTGGACTAATAACATTGGACAATTAAAATGAATTAAAATATTGACTATAACATATGAAACTAAACAATTATTCAAGTTTGCCACTTGATCTCATCTTAAACCTCAATTGTATCTTACTGATTACAATCTGCATTCAAACCTTTCATGATTCTTGAAAATTCCTCAATCAAGAGGATGAATCAACCGCACTTCATCTACGGGGGAAAAGATTGATGCATATAGTTATGCACCTGAAAACACTCGGAACATGAGTAAATGCTTAAAACATATCTGTGCTAGCTCTTTTGGCATTGTTATTACCGAAAATAACTTTGCTATTCATTTTTAAAGTAGCAAATTTTGTCACAGCTCCAGTAAGTCAACATCGACTTTTCGTTCGAAACAACCTTATTATAATCTTGATATATATGTGTGCTCTTTTATTGTTACCAGGGAACCTTTTATATTCTACTATATTACCAGCAGACATACCAGTAATCTCGTTGCTCCTTGGTTTAAATCCCTCCGACAAATCACTATATTTATCTATTGAAGTCTCATCATGTACTCATCCACATCTTGTAACAAGAATTGCCATACCAATTACCGGGAAATAGCAAATCAGTATTTTGAATCTCACAATGTCTCTACATCAACAGTTAAACGTATACATATAGCATTTATCTCTTGAAATTAAGATTTTCCATTCTTAAATTTTGAAAAGCATCCAGCCTACGAATCAATACATTGATCTTTGAAAAAGCTGAATGAAGCAGCAGAAAAGATAGACAACCGTAAACGACATTAACCGTCGGAAGTTTGATGATAAAGAATAGTATGTTGGAAAAGCTCAGAAAAGTTAGAACTGGAAAACGGATTGAGCTAACCACGAAGGAGACCAAGGATAAATACAAGGACCATACCCTATATTCAAAGAATCCAGGTAATTCTGGATCCGTTGAAATCTTTAGAGAATACCTTGCTCCGAAGTCATGTTAAAATCTTGCAGAAAATTTTTCTTCATCAACCTTCGAACTTAGAAATTCCAAAATATCATCATCAATATCTTCGATATTTCTGAGGATATTTTCATAAATATTCTCGTCCGAAATTTTATACCTCTTCGTGCTTCCTGTGTTACATCATAAAAGAAACTATTTTAGTTTCTAAATTTTGAAATCTTCGAGTTTAAAATATGAATGTTATTGAAGTGATGTTGGGAACTGATGCATGAGTTAGTATAATATAATGACACTTGATCAACGTGATTATATTACAGTAAGTCATGCTGAGTTTCTAAATGGAACATGATGATTTACAGATTATAACGTCATCAGGTGTCTTGTTACATAACTCTTTCATTCTGATTAACTTTTGAACATATCATGAAAATATATTCTTGATAGTTCTATTCTCAGTGATTCTGGTAATTTGACAAATCAAATCGTTCTAATACATTCTTTCTTATTTAAAACATGATGTTTATCCGAAATTCCATACTTATGAATTCTGGACCGTTACTCGCTTTACTAGAGTTCGGGAGGATAATAACAAGGCAAAGAGCTCCAAAATATAAGAGAAAATATTAAGCCCAATAACAACACGGAGGTTACAAACCGTGGATATTAATAGGAATAGCAATAAAAAGACACGATATAATTAAGAATAGTATCACCCCAAGGTAATAGTAGAAGTAAACAGGTTCTTCTGGAGGGAGATTGAAAAGAAGGATGACAGAAATTATAATTAGAAAAATATCAAGGATTAGAACGGGATTAAGCATTCTCACAATCTTTTGGATGTATGAACTAAGAAAGAAAGTATAGGAATTGTGAGAATAATAGAACAGAAGAGCATAATTTATAATGGAAATATTAGATAGAGTAATCGAGACAGATCACCGTAATTGATTATAGAAATTTTAATTTCCTTATTCACAAAAAAAAAAAAAATCAAATCTTTTAGATTTCGAAGATTTTCTTTAATCCCTTGAATTTCGAAATTCAAGCAAAACAACGTCAAAAGCTAAGACGCATCTTATTCTCTAAAATTCAAACCAGACTACGTCAAAAGTTAAGACGCACCTTATTTTCTAAATTCAACCATGACTACGTCACCCACAAATCTGCATTTACTCATCTACATCTTTTGTGATAGCTTCATTCGTACGCTTCACATAATCGAATCATGTTATCTATATTGATCAATAATAATAAAACTCTGTTTATCAACTCATATTCGTCATGAAAACATTTTTATTGTTAGCCATGACGACCTTACTCAAATTTCGGGACGAAATTTCTTTAACGGGTAGGTATTGTGACGACCCAAAAATTTCCGACCAAATTTAAACTTAATCTTTATATGTTTCCGACACGATAAGCAAAGTCTGTAATGTTGAGTCTCGAAAACTTTGGAACAGTTACATGAATGCATTTGACCTTTGACTATTTCTCGATGATTCACGAATAACTATCTGTAAATAGATTCATATATATTTAAGTATGTATATATATATATATATATATGTACATGAATATTAATTGTAAATATATAAGTTTAAATATTAAATTTATTTATTTAAAAACATATACTTAATGTATTTAATTATATAATAAAACCTGAATCTATATATATATATATATATAAGTATATTAAAAATAAATATTAAATGATTGTAATACTCGTCTGATGTTCCGATTGATATTAAACAAGTTAAATTCAAACATATGTAATTTTAAAATAAAAGGTGACCCGAAAATGAGTTATATAAGTTATAGGCTTATTAAAAGTATATTTAGGATCTAATTATGTAATTTTAACACTTTTTATATTTTAACCAAAAATGAGAGGGACAGTTGATGTAATTTTTATTTGACAAATTAATGCTCGAATTTTATACCATAATGACAAAAATAAATAAATATAGTTAATTTAAAATTTTGAGAATTTTTCCGAAGACTTTTATCCGCCACTGATTAACCACGGGAGTACGATATAGCAGGCAGTGATAAAATTGTAGGTAGAAGAAGACACAAGTGTGGCTTTCAATTTCATAAGTGGACGTTCCTTTCAATTACTTATATATATTATATTATTATTAATATTATTATATGTACATAATATCTACACATACATGCATATATCACCATCTTGTCATTTGCATTTTTATTTTTCTACAACCATAGACAAACCATCAATTCCAACGATTACAAATCAATGACTCATTTCTGGCTACTGTTTTTGTTCTTTACATCTTATCAATATTTTATGTGCTACTACCAACATACATACATGCATATTGAGCATGAACATCAATCCACCAACTACTCTTATGTCCGTTTTCGATATTCAAGAACACCAACCATTTAAATTTCATAAACATATATATATATATACATCATAAATATATATATCATCTTTCATTTTTCTTTTACTTCTAATTAAACCCAACTCAAATATCACCTTTGAACATCTTCTTGAAAACTATCACCAGTTACCATTACATTCGTCAAACCATCAAACCGAACCTCAAACTGCTACTACTGTTATGTGATTATGGTGCTTCATTTGATCAAAACCGTTGAACCACCATCACCCTACAACCTCCGTGAACCACCCACAACCACCACACAATTGTTGGCTTCTATTTCTAATTCATGTTTCGTTCAACCACCTTGAAGACCACCCGACAACTATCACCATCCCCGACTGCTGTAAACAGCCGGTCATCACTCTCACCACCTCGCTATCATAAACCACCACCACCATTGATATTCATCATTCGATCGTTACGGTTACCAATTTCCTGTTTCAAATTCCGTTCATACGATCAAACCCCACAACAACCTACACAATCAAATATCTCTGTTACTGTTTGTATTTTTGTTTTACGAGTAGCTGAAAACAAATGTCACCATTCAAATATCACACTCAAGAACTGCCACCATGATCGAACCATCACTGTTGGATACCATTTCTATTTCGTTACTGCCGTTGATAAACGGAACCACCAAAATGACCCACCACCGATCACCACTTGATTCTAAGTTCTGTTTACTATTGTTGCTTCTCTGGGTTACTACTCAACGAAAGAGATGATGAATAGTGGAGATGAGGGAATGATGATCGTGATACATGATAGCAAGGTAGAAGATGATATAATTTTTTTTTAGTCGACGATGATGAAGAAAAAAATGGGATATGATGAGGTCAATTATGAAGATGATGATGAAGAAGGGCGGCTGTAAAATCCTTGTCCACGAATTACTCATCCGTATATTAGGTCAAGTGTTAAACTTCTTCAGTTGGGCCAAATGATTTTTTGGACTTGATTTATTTATTAGGTTGGGCTGTTAACGGATCATTTAAAATAAAAAGTACTTGGGCCGATTATGAGTAGTTGTCGTTGGGCCATAATTAAATTGGGGACGAGATAGAAAATAAGATAAATAAATATGGGCTACCTATTTATAACAGAAAAGTAAGTAGTGGTGTAATGGTTTAGTGTGTTGCTGATTTTCGAGAGGTCGTGGGTTCGAATCCCTCCTGTGGCAAATATTTTTTTAAAGGCTTACACCTTGGAGGTAGTTATCATACTTTTGTTCTTATTACATCTTTATTAGTATTATTGTTATATTTATTTTTACTATGATCATTATTATAAATTGATATTATTGTTATCATATTAGATGTTAGTAATAACAAAATGATTAATAATATAGCTTATGATATTATCATTATTATTATTATTAAAAGTATTAAAAGTTATCATTTGTATTAAAGTTATCATCTTTAATAATATTACCTTTTTTATTAAAACTATCATTTGTACTATCATTAAAAGAATCATTAATATTATTATCTTTATTAGTAATATTAAGTATTATAATTATTATCATTTTTACCCTTATTAAATATTATATTAGTATTATTATAATTAATATATTTTCACAAACAAACGATGTTTATATATATTTTATACATATAACATATCAAAACTAATATTTTCATATACAAAATGAAGATATGAAACATATATATAATGTAATTAATAAATTTGTATATATATTGTTCGATTACAAAGATGTGTATTAATAAATAAACGAATAATATATGTTCGTGAATCCAAAGTCAACCCTACAATTGATCAATGTCGTAATATGTATTTTTACTACAAAATACAGTATGGTGAGTTCATTTGCTCCTTTTTACTCATTACATTTTTGGACTGAGAATACATGCAACTGCTTTATTAACTGTTTTACAATATTTATATGTGTGAGTTTATTTGCTCCCTTTTACACTTTACATTTTTGGGACTGAGAACACATGCGTTGTTTTTATAACTGCTTTATTAAATGCTTTTGAAATATATTTTGAATTGTGAATACATGAAATGCTTTTATAAATGTTTAACGAGATAGACACAAGCAAAACATTCCTCGAATGAATTATTATGCAGACAGAAGTTCTGCGGATTATTATTGAATTATGTGGAAATGATAATTGCCACCGTTGAATTATGTGGACATGATAATTGCCACCATTGAATTATGTGGACATGATAATTGCCACCAATTGATATGAATATTATGTATCGAGAGAATGATTTTATACACAGGTTATGTGTATGTTATTTTTGTGCACGAGATATGTGTACGGTTACTAAGATTTATGAAACATGATTTCGTACACGAGAAAGGTACTGTATTTAAAAGATATCGCATGTGCATTACAGGTGGGTATAGGATTCGGGCCCATTTGTACCATGCAGGATTTAAATCTTGTGGTCTATCAAAATGATGAATTTTATTGTTTTATGATAAACTTATGAACTCACCAACCTTTTGGTTGACACTTTTAAGCATGTTTATTCTCAGGTATGAAAGAAACATTCCGCTGTGCATTTGCTCATTTTAAAGACATTACTTGGAGTCGATCATCGCAATGGGACCAGATGTTGGTGACTTCGTCCAGATGGATTAGGACGGGGCATGACATCTTCGATCAGAAGCAACTGAATATGAGACAGCGTCGATGGATCGAGACTCTCAACGACTACGATTGTGAACTCCGTTATCATCCTGGCAAGGCCAATGTTGTAGCTGACGCTTTAAGCCGAAAGGAGAGGACGGCACCTCTTCGTGTTAGGGCTCTGAACATCACCATCCATTCGAACCTCAACAGCCAGATCAGAGTAGCCCAAGATGAGGCTCTCAAGAAGGAGAATATAACTCATGAACATTTGAACATACCATGTCTCTCGATTCGAGGTTAGGGAGTTTGGACTCCGATGTTATGCCGGAAGAATTTGGGTACCTCTTTATGAAGATCTACGGAACCTTATACTTGATGAAGCACACAAATCGAGATATTCGATTCATCCTGGAGCGGGCAAAATGTACCACGACCTTAAAGAACAGTATTGGTGGCCGAATCTTAAGAAGGACATTGCGACTTATGTTGGTAAGTGTTTGACTTGCTCGAAGGTTAAAGCCGAGCATCAGAGACCTTCTGGTTTACTTCAACAACCGAAAATCCCACAATGGAAGTAGGAAAGGATAACGATGGATTTTATCACCAAGCTACCAAAGACGGTGGGCGGATACAATACCATCTGGGTTATTGTTGACCGCCTTACTAAATCTGCACACTTTCTAACGATGAAGGAAACGGATACAGTGGAGAGACTTGCTCAACTATACATCAAGGAGGTTGTATCTCGTCATGGTGTACCTTTATCGATCATCTCAGATCACGATCCCCGTTTTGCTTCCAAATTTTGGCGTTCTTTGCAAGAAGCCATGGGAACCCGTCTCGACATGAGTACTGCATATCACCCACAGACCGAAGGGAAAAGTGAACGAACGATTCAGACATTGGAAGACATGTTGCGTGCATGTGTCATTGATTTTGGAAAGGCCTGGGAAAGGCATTTGCCACTCGCCGAATTTTCTTACAACAACAGTTATCACTCGAGCATTAATTCTACACCTTTTAAAGCGTTGTATGGCCGTAAGTGCCGATCCCCTATTTGTTGGGCTGACGTAGGCAAAAAGCAAATCATCGGACCCGAGGTAGTCCATGAAACAACGGAGTAGATTGCTCAGATTCAAGCTAGACTTAAGACTGCCAGCGATCGTCAAAAGAGTTATGCCGATCTTAAACGTAAAGACTTTGAATTCAACGTTGGTGATCTTAAACGTGTGATTCGCTTTGGAAAATGTGGAAAGTTGAACCCACGATACATTGGTCCTTTTGAAATCTTGGAACGTGTTGGACCCGTTGCTTACCGTTTGGATCTACCAGCACAATTGAGCTCAGTTCATCCTACCTTCCACGTGTCAAACTTGAAGAAGTGTCTTGCTGCACCCGAACTTATCATACCACTTGAGGAACTTACGATTGACGACAAACTCCACTTTGTGGAAGAACCTGTTGAAATTATGGATCATGAGATCAAAACTTTAAAACGCAACAAGATCCCGATCGTTCGAGTACGATGGAATGCCAAACGAGGACCTGAGTTTACTTGGGAGCGAGAGAATCAAATGATGCAGAAGTATCCTCACCTTTTCCCGACTCCTCCATCTACTTCAGCTTAAAATTTCGGGACGAAATTTTCTTTAACAGGTGGGTAATGTAACGACCCTGGATTTTCCAACGTTTATTTATTAATAATTTTTATTATTAATACTTGTGATTAAACGAATGTATGTTATTACATTGTCTTGTTACCATGATTGCCGGTACTTGACTTTAAATGCCCGAAACGTCTTTGTGACACACGAAACTTTCACGAATAATATTTTTACATATTATTTACATTCATGATTAAGGTTTATTAATCATTTTAATTAACTATGGCTACTAGTTAGTTACTTGGGCTTTAATTGGATTAACTTGAGAAATTATTGAACTTGGGCTTTGATTAGTGTAATGGACTCATGAACATGGGCTTATAAGCCCACCCTACATTTTAAATGGACTAACTAGCCCAATCTCACATGTAAGTATTACTTTCAAGTTAAACTAAATTGGTTATGTTAGTTCTTTTACATGAAGAATCTAGTTACCATAATCCCCATGCAAGTTCTCTTATTAACCACCTTTAAAGGACAAATACATACTAGTGACTAGTGATCAATCCCTTCCCCCTTCCCTCTTTGCAAACCGACGGCCAAGGGAGGCCTTTAGAGGTGTTTGGTTTCTTTTTTTTGATTACTCCATTCACTTGTTCCATTTCATTTTTCACACACCTAAATTACTTGCAACTTTTCTCTTCTTTTTTCTCTCATCTTTCCTTTACATCTTTGTAAGTAACTTGAGTTTTCTCCTTCCTTTTTCTCTTGTAAAACCGTAAACCAACACCCCCTAATCATCATCATCACTTGTTCTTTGATTATTGTTTTGTTACTTGTTGTTGTTATTACTTACTTGTAGTTATTACTTACATGTTTTCAAGAATAAAACTCTTTAGTTTGATTCTTCTTTTAATCTTGTACTAGCAAGAACATACAAGAACTAACTTTCTAGTTATGTTCTACATATAATATTTCAAAAGATTTAAGTTCATGTGTTGTGGAATCATACTTGTGAATCATGTTTGTAAACTTAAAAGTTTACTTTCTTAAAGATCAAACTTAGGCTTGAATCTTTAAAGTATGCAACCCATGAACTTATTAACTTGTTTACTTAGTTTATTTCTTCATATTATGCACTTTAATTTCATGTTTGTTGGTTGTTATTGGTCAAATGTTACTAGTTAACTTTGATCTCATTAATCTTGAACTAAAAGTTAACTTTGAAAGTTCAAGAACACATAAGTAAGCTTTCTTTAATTATAACTTGGTACACTTATGTTAGATCTAGACTTTTGGGTCTAGGATCTTCAAGATCTAACTAAGAACTATGTTCTACAACTTAAGATCTTGATTTTATAAGTTTACTTTCAAGTTTGTAACTTATTATTAGTTTTAAAGTTCATGTATGTGTTAGATCTAAGGCCTTGATGTAACTTTGGTTCATCAAACTTCATACAACTCTTAAGTGAGTTGTGCTACATGTCTTAAACTTACACATGTATCATAATAGTCAAAACTTGGTTAATATTACTTTTATAGCTCATGTATGTGTCGGATCTAAGACTTCGATGTAACTTTGGTTCATCAAAACACTTGCAACACTTAAGTGAGTTGTGCTTCATGTCTTAGACTTACACTTGGGTTATGATGGTCAAACCTTGGTGAAAATGATGCAAACACATCAACGAGTTGTACACTTGAAGCTATATGCATCAAGGATGAGAACCATGATAAGCATCGAACACCAAGAACCACCGGAACCTACTGACCCTACTGTTTTACTGTTTCTGTGTCTGACTCGTACGACCTGGGCTACTGTAACTATGATTTTCAGATATCTCTATTCTAATAGATAACTTTTCATATAGGACTCGTCTTAATCCGAGCGGTTTAGGATTTATGGCCCTTCGATCGTCACTATGTCCATTTAACGTTGTGCTGAAAATTCTGACCTACTCGCACTTAGACCGTCGCCAAGGTCAAACGAAGACGAGTTTGATTCTGTAATTTTTACCACAACTAAAAGACTCATATACGGAGCCATGGCCACTGGTCTCACCTTATTTCATTAGGTATAGGGGCCGTGGTGACTGACCGAACTCAGCCTTTGTTTTAAACTCTTTTCACGAACGAAACTTACTTTACACCTTTTGTTAAATGATGAATGATGATGACCCTTAAGACCTTATTTACATACTTTTAAATCTATTCGGACGATTTACTGACTTAGTACTATTTGACTTAGGTTGAGGACCCTTTTGGACAACCTTCATTACTTGCTTACTTTCCGAGTCATACTTTACCGCTACTTTATCATTGTGAGTTATAGCATTCCCTTTTTACTTTAACTTATTTTGGGAACTGAGAATACATGCGGATTTTATGTTTTACATTCTAGGCACGAGTACTTAAACTTATATATGTGTGGGTTATACAACGGCATAAACATTCCCTTTAGCTCGGTAACGTTTAATCATTGGTTTTGGAACCGTGAACGCGAATCTTAGATATGGATCCATAGGGTTTGACATCCCCACTCGGGCTATTCGCGCTAGCATTTAACGAGTGTTTAATACTTCGTAGACATACGCACTTGCCAAGTGTACTTTCAGGGGGTATAAACGTTAAGTTAGTTACCAAGTGCCCACGGTTAACATATACTTTACCATACTGTTTTGAAACGCTCTTTGTAGCACTGAAATCTCGTGGCCTACCTTACATACTGTTATACTTAAACTATAGCTCACCAACCTTTGTGTTGACGTTTTTAAGCATGTTTTTCTCAGGTGCTTAAGGTTATTTGCTTTCGCTGTCGTGTTAGTCTTGCCGTAGACACCCGCTGCTCTAGTGTTATCACCGCATGAACTGTTTATCTTGCATTCAAACTTTAATACATTTGAAACTATGTTTTGTAACGACCTAAGGGTCACATACATTTATTCATGCTTGCTATTCGTGAAAGCATACTGTTGGTGTAAAACATTCGACGTTAGTTATGACGTCACCTTTTATCTTGAATGCAAACGTATTTTGAAATAGCATATAGTGCTTGACCTTGTAATGATCCTGTTGTTGATGATTCGTACACGATAGTTTTGTACGGGGCATCACAACATGGACTGACGTGTAATGTTTTCAGTTTAAAAAAAAAAATGACAGATAGTCAATTTAACCGGTCTAACAGGTAACCAGTCACGTGTTGTTTACATTAGCATACGTTGTCAAAGTACATAACTTACAGTAGTATTTATCTGAGTATATAACCTACATTGAACTACAATGATAATTGTAAACTTAAATTGGCTGGTTACTTATTTGATTTTAATTTATGCTATTCAACGAAGAAATAATTAATTGTTAAATTAATGTTGTTTGTATCATACTCCGTATAATTATGTACGACTTGATAGCATTTACATATTGAAATTATTATAATATTAATGTGTTGATTATTCGGTTTCAATCTAAACTGAATTTGATCCGGTTTCAATAAGAAATGAATAAAATGAACCTATCTTAAGATTTACTTTTCAAATCTCTAATAATCCTAATTTGTCGTTGCCTTTTACTTGTTGGAAGGATGCCATTGTTTGCGTTTGCACAAAAAACAAAAGATTTGATGGAATTTTAGTATTTACGTCGATGCATGGCATTGGATTTTGCAATTGCTTTACTGTCGTAAAAAGCAGTGAAATTTAAAGCAAACTAAATGATAAGATCATGATTTAATTTTTATAACGAACGATGCATGGGTTTTCTTCCCCACGCAAATTAAAGATACGACGATGTCTCTGGTATTTGTGCCATGCAACCCATCAACTTTATTTACTTTTACTTTTTATACCTTTAAAGATTTTGAAGTTTTAATTGACCTTTGTTTTTGCTTTATTACACCACACATTACCTTAAAGCTATTTTACTACAACCTGAGTCAATAAATGCATTTTTTATTTAAAGAAACATATAATTGTAATCTGAGAGTGTCAAATATTTTGAAGTTATATTATAGTGAATGTAAAATTTGAGTATTAAACTTGAGTTAAAATATTTTGAATGATGTGTTAAAATATGATTAGTATTTAGGTAAAAAAAAATATGCGATGCAAATGAGGTGTCAACATTTGATTGAATGTTAAAATTTGACATTGTCCGTTACAAGTGTAACTGACGCCCCGAGAATGCCAAATTTAACAACCTATGACAGGCGTTATGGGAACTTAATTTTGCTAACTCACGTGCACATTGAAATGTAACGCCGCATAAGATGTGGTCTTATTGCTTTGTCATTGGATGATAGATCTAATGTGTATAAAGGCAGCTTTCTTTTGACTATTATAAAACCAAATTCGATATAGTGCAACGTAATACGTCTCTTGTTGTTCCTGACCCGACAGTGACACTTGATGATATGTATTGAGCTTCTCTTGTTTGTGACATTTTTGAAGCAGAAATTAAAGAAGCTATTTGGAGTTGTGGAAGTCCTAAGGCTCCCAGTCCAGATGGATTAACGTTCGGATTTATAAAAACTATTGGGACATTATTAAACAGGATTTATGCTCTTTAATTTTGGAAGCTTTTAAGGACCGCAAGTTTCCCAGAGGTGCCTTGTCGGTTTTTATAACATTAATTCTGAAGGTAACAAAACCTATGTTAGTAAGGATTTCAGGCTAATCTCTCTTATTAGTGTCCAGAATAAAAGTATTACTAAAATTTTGGTGAATCGCTTGGCTAAAGTGATTGATAAAATCATTAGTGAAAAACAGTCCTCTATTATTACGAGTCCTCTTTTATTACGGGTCGTCAGATTATGGATGGTCCTTTGAATTTAAGCAAAACAATGGAGTTGTTTAATAATAAGAAGAGCCAGTTGTTGATATTCAAAATTGCTTTTGAAAAGGTTAATGATTCGGTGTGTTGGGACGATGATGTCGTGCGAGGTGTACGAAATAGTATTAATTTAAATACGAAATACGACGAAATATTACACAAGTTTTAATTATTTATTTACAAATGGGATATACCTAAACCTTGCTACAACACTATAAGCAGTGTACCTAATCGTAGAGTAGTATAGTTTTTAGTAAGTCCGGTTCGTTCCACAGGGAGCGGGCTTATTGCACACTATATTTTTAAACAACTATATTTGTACAAAATATATATAATTATATATAATAATATATAAAAGGGGGTTTACCGTTTAATGACCGGTTTGTCGATTTACATTTTAAACGAAGCGTATAGTAAATGACGATATTTAAATAACAATATAAAATAAATAACAATAATTAAAATGACAATAAATAAAAGTACGAGGAAAAATGAAATAAAATATATTATGCTTATTTAAACTTCCGTAATCATGATGTTTGACGTGTTGATTTTAGTTTTATGCCCATGGATTAATTGTCCTTTGTCCTGGATTATTTAATATGTCCGTCTGGTTTTTGTCCATAACAGTCCATTGGTCATAAATTTAAAGTGCGAGTGTCCTCGTCAATTTATTCTTATACCCGAAGTCAAATATTCCAACTAATTGGGGACTTAAACTGTAACAAGGTTTTAATACTTTGTTTAATAATTACACCAGGATATCGACTGCGTGTAACCCAAGGTTTTAAAACTTTGTTATCAATTATGCCAAGTGTCCTTGTACATAATTTCACCCCTGTTTTAATAATTCCATAGACTATTAATCCATTCCCGTGTCCGGTTAAATGAACGATTATTCGTACATATAAATACTCCGCCCATCGTGTCCGATCGAGTGTATATGGTTATTTATAGGTACATCCAATTGTAAATCTTTATATTAAAATTAACAAACTATCATTTAGTTAAACAAATATAAAGCCCATTAATAGCCCATAGTCTAATTTCCACAAGTGTCGTTCTTTTGTCCAAACCCCAATTATGGTACAAAGCCCAATTACCCAATTTTAATATTTTTAGCCCAACATCATGATTACTTCGTCTTAAATAAGCATAATAATAACTTAAGTACGAGACATTAATTTAAAAAGGAGAACATAGCTTACATTGATTATTTATCGCGTAGTGTTACACGGACAGAGCTCCGACTTTAAAACCCGTAAAATAACCTTTACATAACCCGAACAAATCTAATATAACACTAATCTATATTATATATATATATATATATATATATATATATATATATATATATATATATATATATATATATATATATATATATATATATATATATATATATATATATATATATATATATATATAATATATTTATTTATATTATACTAGGGAGTATTATTATTATTATGTTATTTTTACTCGCAGAATTCGTGACCTTTTATAGGAGTTTTGATTTCTGACAGCTCTGCGAGTCGTGAAGTTTTTAGCCTTCAAACTCCGCGAGTCGTGGAGTTTGAAAATCCAGCTCAGGATCATTTGTCTCATAGCTTGTCGACATAATTTTTAAATATATATAATATATAAATAATTTATATAATTATTTAAATATTATATTATATTCTTGTGCATAGTTGACTTGTAATTTTTGGTCCGTTGCGTCGGGCGTTGATAGTTGACTCATGTCCCGGTTTCGGATTTTCGAACGTCCTTGCGTACAATTTAATATCTTGTACTTTGCGTTTTGTAACTTGTACTCTTGTCATTTTTAGACGTTTTTCATCAATAAATTGAACCTTTTGAATTGTATCTTGAACATTTGAGCTTTTTGAACGTTTGTGTCTTCAAATCTTCGTTTTCGCCTTTTGTCTTCGCACTTATTTATTTAAACAATTACAATGAAAATATAATACAATTACGTATGAAAACCTATTATTTAGGAGAGATATTGCTATGAAATATATGTTCCTTTTTAGCCTTATCAAACATCCCCACACTTGAGCGTTGCTTGTCCTCAAGCAATACAGAACTTGAAATAAAAACATACATGAATCACTTTTTTATTCATCACACTTTGTACATCAGTGATTTTGATATGGTGGTATAAACAATGATAGTAACGATAGAACCATGGTTAAAGGTGGGTGTGTCATCCACAGTTGCCTCGGGTTTAGGTCAACGACACTTGCAATCAAATAGCCGATTTACTTTCGGTTTCCAAAGCAAAGTGCACATTTGAAAGGCGGTTTACAGTCCCACATGACTATGAAAATTTAGATCCGTTAGGAAATTGGATCTTTATGAAAATATTTGATCTTTTGAAAATTCAATCTAGCTTTTACCCTAGACAAGTTTTCCGGAATAACCCTTCACCGGTGTTGCAAAATATTTTTGTGGGTTTTGTGGGTTTCAGATTTGAAAATTTTAGCTCAACACTTGTGGTTTTGTGTTACCCACTTGCTAACCTTGTATTAGGAAAGCAACAAGTCCAGTTCACTTGCTCCGTATATTACCTTTCGGTAAACTACCGTCCGGTTGTAAAGGAAAGCGTTGAACAAGCAACTGTTAAGGCAATGTCCCCTGACATGCTTTTAATTATGGTCTATAACGTGTGGGATGCAATTACTATCCTTGGTAGGAGCAATAGTAAAGCTCACCCTTATAATTTTTCGGTCTGGCACAAGGTCCTGTCTTCGACCATGCTATGCAACCACCGTTCTTACGGTTGACACCCGATTTGGTTCAGGTGACCTAATGAATTCCAAGTGAATTCCTAGGATTTTACGTTCAATGGTAATGAACGCACTGAAAATAGGTTTTCAGAAAACAAATCGGTTTTAATTTTGATCAAAATATTTTCTCGTTCAAGCTCGAGTTTAGATATCATTGAATTCCATGAGTTTGAATTTCTCAATCTTTAAAGTCAATCTCAAGGATTGAGTAATATCAGACTTAAAAGCTGATTTTTAATCTTTAAGGAGATTATCCTTTCTGGAGATCTGATTCATTAGTCTTATCAAGCTAATTTGCACGGCGCCCTCCCCATTTTACGAGACAGACCCTCTCATGGTTAGGATAAGTCTGACCACTTGGCGACCCTGTTTGATGCTGAGGTCCGTGGATTTCCTGCTGATTTTAGTGATGACTTTTCTAGATTTTTCATCAACCTACAACTGGTCTGGAAGACAACTTCTTGACCTAAATCAAGAAGCGCGTGTCTTTTTCGGAAGACTTTACTTCCTTTTAATGATGGAATTGATTCATCGTGTAGATCCATCTTTTCTTTTCTTTCATCGGGTAAAATAGTTAATTTAGTCCAAAACAAAAGCACCTGCAATAAACTTTACAGAAACATGTGATAGATAGTTTTTAATTGAATAACTTGGCACATTCTCCCCACACTTAGTTTCTTTCTTTGCCTTTTTATTCTCCTTTATTCCATTTTAAATGAATTCAATCGTTTTAGGGTGTTTCTCAATTTATGTCCTTTCCGAGGTAACGATAATTTCGGTATTAACACCTAGTTTTCACCGTTCATAAATATATATAAACATGATTTTAAATTCATTTAGTTGAAAATTTTTCAAATTTTCATAAAATTTGGCAAATAAACCAAGTATAAACCCGAGAGAATTTATAACCCTTCCCCACACTTGAGATCATGCAATGCCCTCATTTGCATGAAATCAGACTCTAATTATAAATTCATGAGGGTGATTAGTGTAGAAAAGTGATTGAAAATACCCAGTTTGTAATTACAAAGCTTGTCGAATGATAGATGGCACGCCTCATCGTTCATTCCTTCTTGTTTTATCACACATGCTTTTTTTCTTTCAAAAACGGCTGCTTTTCTGAACTGTTTACTAATATTTGAAAAAGCGTCTTTTACCCTTACTTATTATGCATGTTTATTTAACGAGTTATGCACTAACCCGAACCCCGAATTTAACGTTAAGTGGGGTTAAACTTCCCCACACTTAGCTGACGACATGTGAAGTCGGTAGAATAAGTTCCACGAATTAAAATAGTGAGCCAGTTATTTACATCTCGGGTGGTATAAAATATATTAATGGGTTTAAAGTTTAGACCCACCCGATCGTCACTACTTAATTCTTTTTTAAGTGTAGCTTTTAGTAAATGGATATGTCTCTTTTCTGGTTCTTGGTCAAATGGATCGATATACACCGACATACATATTATAGGGTGGACAATTTCTAACGTTTCCTTCCTTTTATTCTCAAGATCAAAGTTTTCACCTCTATTACCCAATTGGGTGAAATCCGAGGTGTCATTATCTATTACAGCTCGTATTTCATCTTCGGTAGATGACTCGTCTATTGAGAATATTGGGTTGGAAGGTTGTGGAATGGTGAATTTCGGGATTGGAGTAGATTCTTCTTCATTAACGGTACTTATCAGTCCCTCCATTTTGGTCTCGGGGGTAAAATTTTCAACGTTATCGTTTTCCCAAGAGTACAAATTTGTCTTCCTTACTTCTTCTTCATCCATAGATGGATCGATGATTTCGTCGGTAGAGGCTAATGTGTCGATATGTTGTGAAATTGGTAAGACTGAATAAAAAGTATCATCGGGATAGTTGGTAATTTCGGAGCTCTCGAATTCATCAAAATTCGATGATATGAGATTTTTTTGCACAATACTCCTCAGATCAACAGGTGTGTAGTCTGATAGAGTTTCAGCTTGCCAGTTTACAAACTCTCTCATTTGTTCATTTTGAGCATTGAGTTCTTCGAGTTTGATTTTCATATTGTCTAATAAATTTCCAGACACGTAATTTTCCTCGTCTACTGGTTGTTGAGTTTGGATATATTCTTGGGAATAATCCCAATTTGAATTGTATTCTTCATAATCATTCCATTCAGGTTCCGTGGGTGCGTAATTTTCCATAGGAACGTAATAATAACATTCCCATGTTGAGTGATAATCTCCACAGATTTCACAACCAGTTATTGTTTCGTCATTCGTGATCCAAGATTGACCGAACGAATTGTCAACAACACTCGTTTGAGAGTATTGATTTAATTGATTTTGGATATCAAAAAGGGTTTCCATAGCCTTGTTTTCAAAATTTTCCATTTTATTGCGATGGCCAAATTTTAGCTACAATGTGGTGCATTTACTAATTATCCTATTAGTTATAAAAATAGAAAAACTTATATAAGTTGTCCAATTAATAGACTTTTCTGCTTTTGCCCACGTTTCGAATAGCCAAAAGATGCAGCAGGGAGCCAGAACCCTTTAAATCGGAAGCTCACAACTCAGCCACTAACAAATCCAACTATTACTACGAAGCAGAAAATTGTCAACGTCCATTAATTTAACCACTTAAATAATTTTTCTTTCCGTTTGAGATATTAGATAAGAAATAGAGAAAATTTCTAAGTCCTAAAAACTAAAGCGTCGAGAAATAAGAAAGAAAAAGAATGTGTGTCGAAAAACGTCAAAAAATAAAAATAAGAAAATAGCGCGTCGTAACTTAAAAGTCTAAAAATTATATCTAAAAAGTTGCGCCTAAAGGTCTAAAGGTAAATGCAATTTTATTCAGAAAACGGCAATTACTTAAAGGCACTAAAATCTATTTAAAACTAAAGCGAAAAACGGCGTCGCAAAATTCCAAAGCGCCTAAATCTTAATCTAAAGAAAAAGCACTTAAGGGATTTTACGGCAAAGCCTAAAAATCTAATAATAAAAATAAGCTACGGCAAAATACTAGAACTTAAAACTACCTACGAACAATAAAGATACAAATATTACACTAAAAAAATACAAAATATAAAAATAAACTTAAAGTTGTAAAAAGTACAATTTTTATAAAAATATTATTTTTATATTTTTATTTTATAAAAGTATTAATTTTTATATATAATAAAACTAATTAAAAGTAATTATTACAAATTTAATTAAAACTAAAAATTAAATATTAAATTAATTAAACCTAATTAGGGTTTTAAAATAATAATAATTAATAATATTCCGTAATAAATGCGAAGTAGGGTTCCTGGGTGTGCCTGTCAGGGTGGCTCCGCGAGTCGTGGAGTTTTAAGCCTGCAAACTCCGCGAGTCGTGGAGTTTGAAAAACGTGTTTTTTTTTTTTTACATTTTATATTGTTTTTCTAAAATGATATATAAATATATTTATACAAAAATAAATTAAAAATATAGCGTTTCGCCGATTCCCCGGCAGCGGCGCCAAAAACTTGATGTCGTGCGAGGTGTACGAAATAGTATTAATTTAAATACGAAATACGACGAAATATTACACAAGTTTTAATTATTTATTTACATATGGGATATACCTAAACCTTGCTACAACACTATAGGCAGTGTACCTAATCGTAGAGTAGTATAGTTTTTAGTAAGTCCGGTTCGTTCCACAGGGAGCGGGCTTATTGCACATTATATTTTTAAACAACTATATTTGTACAAAATATATATAATTATATATAATAATATATAAAAGGGGGTTTACCGTTTAATGACCGGTTTGTCAATTTATATTTTAAACGAAGCGTATAGTAAATGACGATATTTAAATAACAATATAAAATAAATAACAATAATTAAAATGACAATAAATAAAAGTACGAGAAAAAATGAAATAAAATATATTATGCTTATTTAAACTTCCGTAATCATGATGTTTGACGTGTTGATTTTAGTTTTATGCCCATGGGTTAATTGTCCTTTGTCCTGGATTATTTAATATGTCCGTCTGGTTTTTGTCCATAACAGTCCATTGGTCATAAATTTAAAGTGCGAGTGTCCTCGTCAATTTATTCTTATACCCGAAGTCAAATATTCCAACTAATTGGGGACTTAAACTGTAACAAGGTTTTAATACTTTGTTTAATAATTACACCAGGATATCGACTGCGTGTAACCCAAGGTTTTAAAACTTTGTTATCAATTATGCCAAGTGTCCTTGTACATAATTTCACCCCTGTTTTAATAATTCCATAGACTATTAATCCATTCCCGTGTCCGGTTAAATGAACGATTATTCGTACATATAAATACCCCGCCCATCGTGTCCGATCGAGTGTATATGGTTATTTATAGGTACATCCAATTGTAAATCTTTATATTAAAATTAACAAACTACCATTTAGTTAAACAAATATAAAGCCCATTAATAGCCCATAGTCTAATTTCCACAAGTGTCGTTCTTTTGTCCAAACCCCAATTATGGTACAAAGCCCAATTACCCAATTTTAATATTTTTAGCCCAACATCATGATTACTTCTTCTTAAATAAGCATAATAATAACTTAAGTACGAGACATTAATTTAAAAAGGAGAACATAGCTTATATTGATTATTTATCGCGTAGTGTTACACGGACAGAGCTCTTACTTTAAAACCCGTAAAATAACCTTTACATAACCCGAACAAATCTAATATAACACTAATCTATATTATATTATATATATATATATATATATATATATATATATATATATATATATATATATATATATATATATATATATATATATATATATATTTATATTATACTAGGGAGTATTATTATTATTATGTTATTTTTACTCGCAGAATTCGTGACCTTTTATAGGAGTTTTGATTTCTGACAGCTCCGCGAGTCGTGGAGTTTTTAGCCTTCAAACTCCGCGAGTCGTGGAGTTTGAAAATATAGCTCAGAATCATTTGTCTCATAGCTTGTCGACATAATTTTTAAATATATATAATATATAAATAATTTATATAATTATTTAAATATTATATTATATTCTTGTGCATAGTTGACTTGTAATTTTTGGTCCGTTGCGTCGGGCGTTGATAGTTGACTCATGTCCCGGTTTCGGATTTTCGAACGTCTTTGCGTACAATTTAATATCTTGTACTTTGCATTTTGTAACTTGTACTCTTGTCATTTTTAGACGTTTTTCATCAATAAATTGAACCTTTTGAATTGTATCTTGAACATTTGAGCTTTTTGGACGTTTGTGTCTTCAAATCTTCGTTTTCGCCTTTTGTCTTCGCACTTATTTATTTAAACAATTACAATGAAAATATAATACAATTACATATGAAAACCTATTATTTAGGAGGGATATTGCTATGAAATATATGTTCCTTTTTGCCTTATCAGACGATCGTTATGACATGATGTTAAAGATGGGGTTCGGTCAAATATGGTGTGATTGGATTTCAACGTGTCTTATAACGGGGCGTATATCTGTGTTAGTTAATGGAAGGCCGACCAGTGAGTTCGCTTTGAAAAAAGGTTTGCGTCAAAACGATCCGCTGAGTCCGTTCTTGTTTTTGATAGTCATTAAAGGTTTACATTTGTTGTGTCTGAACGACATAACCAAAGTCTTACTAATATATTGCAGGTTCTTGATTCCTTCCATTCACAATCAGACCTCAAATAATTTAATGTAAACAAATCACAATTTTTCGGTTTGGGATTTAGTGATACGGTAGTTGATAGTTTGGTGTTAGATGCATGCTGCGTAAAAGGGTCTTTCATATTCCAATATCTCGATTTACCCATGGGTTCAAACATCAACATTGTTGGGAATTGGGCACCGATTATTAATCGTTTCAAAAGAACTCTCCGATTGGAAAGCGTATATGATTTCTATTGGTGGGTGCCTCACTCTTTTAAAGTCGGTTTTGGGAAGCTTAGGTATTTATTACCTCTAATGATGAATTAGATTCCATTCGTGATGGGTTCTTATGGGGATCGACGGGAGATTCGAAGACAATGAATTGAGTGAATTGATATATCGCCTTAGCATCATACGAGGTACGATGAAAGGTGGATTTGGGATCGGTAGCCTTCGTGCTTTTAAATAAAAAAGTATATTTGGAGGATTAATTGCAACTCAACCGACTTCTAAATAGACAAAGATCATAAAATTTATTCATGGTGTACATACAGGGGTCACGGTTCTAAAGCCTAATCAAAAAGGAACTTGGGCTAATATCTTAAAATCTTGTAATAATGCACAAGTGAAAAATCTTATTCCCCATAACACTTTGTACAAGAAACTTTACAATGGCAACACATCTCAGTTTTGGCTTGATGAGTGGTGTGGAGTTGGTGTTTTAGCTAACAAGTTTCCACGTTTATTTCATCTTGATGTCCACCCTGATTGCAAAGTGGCAGAGAGATGGACAAATGGTTTGTGGAGTTGGTGCTGGTGTCGTTCTAACATTGGCAGCCGAAATTCAAAAATCTTGGAGGAGATGTCGAGGATAAATGATTCGATTATCTTATTTAATTGAGATGATTTTTGGTAATGGAAGTTGGCAGGTGATGAATCCTTTCCGGTTGCTGATTCTCGTGCAGTCATTGATGATCACTTACTTCCGATGACAACTCACATTACCAGATGGTTCCATTACATTCATCGTAACGTAATTTAAATATTTTTCTTTGGAGACTTTCTATCGATAGGCTTCCAACAAGGTTAAAGTTGTTACAAAAGGGGTTGGAGATTGAATAAATTGGATGTGTTTCTTATCAACATGGTATAGAGCCTACTGATCATGTTTTCTTTTAATGTCCTGATGTGTTCTAGAGGGTGTGTATGAAATGGCTACCAGTTTTATATTTATTTACTACAGGAAATCACCTAAATTAAACTAAAACACAAAAGGCAAGTATACCTATCGTGTAATAATATAGCTAAGGTAAAGTCCGGGAGGTCGATCCGTGGACACTATTATTGGGTGTCTTACTATGTCAAATTAGTTAATTAAGTAGTTAAACTAGATTTAGTAATATATAGTAATTATAGGTAACTTTGGGGGGATTTACCGTTTAATGATCGGTTTGTCGATTTTGAGACTTATATCACAGTTAAAACCTAATGCAAAATATTAAATATAAATATAACTTATTTTAAAGAGTAAAGTAAATGACAACAAATAAAAGTGAAATAATTAAAAATATAAATAAAGCGTAAAAATAAAAGTGCAATAATTTAAAGTACGATAAATAAAATGACGATAAATGAAAGTACGATGAGATATAAAATAAAGGAATTATGCTTATTTAAACTTCCGTAATCATGATGTTTGACGTTTTGATTTTAATTTATTACCATAGGTTAATTGTCCTTTGTCCTAGATTATTCGATACGTTTATCTGGTTTTTGTCCATAACAGTCCATCGGCCATAATTAAAATGACAATAATTAAAAGTACGAGGAAAAATGAAATAAAATATATTATGCTTATTTAAACTTCCGTAATCATGATGTTTGACGTGTTGATTTTAGTTTTATGCCCATGGGTTAATTGTCCTTTGTCCTGGATTATTTAATATGTCCGTCTGGTTTTTGTCCATAACAGTCCATTGGTCATAAATTTAAAGTGCGAGTGTCCTCGTCAATTTATTCTTATACCCGAAGTCAAATATTCCAACTAATTGGGGACTTAAACTGTAACAAGGTTTTAATACTTTGTTTAATAATTACACCAGGATATCGACTGCGTGTAACCCAAGGTTTTAAAACTTTGTTATCAATTATGTCAAGTGTCCTTGTACATAATTTCACCCCTGTTTTAATAATTCCATAGACTATTAATCCATTCCCGTGTCCGGTTAAATGAACGATTATTCGTACATATAAATACCCCGCCCATCGTGTCCGATCGAGTGTATATGGTTATTTATAGGTACATCCAATTGTAAATCTTTATATTAAAATTAACAAACTATCATTTAGTTAAACAAATATAAAGCCCATTAATAGCCCATAGTCTAATTTCCACAAGTGTCGTTCTTTTGTCCAAACCCCAATTATGGTACAAAGCCCAATTATACCTATCGTGTAATAATATAGCTAAGGTAAAGTCCGGGAGGTCGATCCGTGGACACTATTATTGGGTGTCTTACTATGTCAAATTAGTTAATTAAGTAGTTAAACTAGATTTAGTAATATATAGTAATTATAGGTAACTTTGGGGGGATTTACCGTTTAATGATCGGTTTGTCGATTTTGAGACTTATATCACAGTTAAAACCTAATGCAAAATATTAAATATAAATATAACTTATTTTAAAGAGTAAAGTAAATGACAACAAATAAAAGTGCAATAATTAAAAATATAAATAAAGCGTAAAAATAAAAGTGCGATAATTTAAAGTACGATAAATAAAATGACGATAAATGAAAGTACGATGAGATATAAAATAAAGGAATTATGCTTATTTAAACTTCCGTAATCATGATGTTTGACGTTTTGATTTTAATTTATTACCATAGGTTAATTGTCCTTTGTCCTAGATTATTCGATACGTTTATCTGGTTTTTGTCCATAACAGTCCATCAGCCATAATTATAAAATGCGAGTATCCTCGTCAAATTACCCTTATACCCGAAGTCAAATATTCCAACTAATTGAGGACTTAAACTGTAACAAGGTTTTAATACTTTGTTAACAATTACACCAATTTTCATTGTATGTAATCCACCCCTGTTTTAATGAGTCCATTGACTATTAATCCATCCCCGTGTCCGGTCAAATGAACAATTATTAGTACTTATAAATATCCCGCCCATTGTATTCGATCGAGTGTATGTGGTTATTTATAGATACGTCAAATTGTAAATCTTTATATTAAATTAACGAACTATCATTCAGTTAAACAAATATAAAGTCCATTAATAGTCCATAGTCCAATTTCTACAAGTGTCGGTCTTTTGTCCAAACCCCAATTATGGTACAAAGCCCAATTACCCAACCTTAATATTTAGCCCAACATCACGATTACTTCGGCTTAAATAAGCATAATAATAACTTAGTTATGAGACACTAATTTAAAAAGGAAGAACATAACTTACAATGATTATTTATAGCGTAGCGTTACACTGACAGAGTTTCGATTTAAAACCCGTAAAACATTCTTACAATAACCCAATTATTATTAAACTTAAATTAAAATTATAATTATAAAATATAAATATATATATATCGTATATGATATGAGAAAGGAAAAGAAAAAGGTGTAGTTTCTTCATTACTCCGTGCCTTACTTTTATAGGCAAATGATTGATACTGTTGTAGGTGGAATGTTAGCTGGCTACCATTCAAAGTTGAATCAATAATATCTCATTGCGAATTATTGATTTGAAATTTTCAGTTATGACCCTTTAACTATGCTCAATTAACAACTTTATATTATTTATTATTATTCTTATTATGAATTATTTAAATATTATATTATATTCTTGTGCATAGTTGACTTGTGCTTTCAGATCCGTTGCGTCGAGCGTTGAAAGTTGGTTCATGTCTCGGTTCCGGATTTTCGAACGCCTTTTCGTATAATTTAATATCTTGTACTTTGCATTTTGTGGCCGTACTTTTGTAATTTTGAGACGTTTCTCATCAATAAATTGAACCACTTGAATTGTACTTTGTACTTTTTAGCTTTTTGGTCATTTGCGTCTTCAAATCGTCGAATCTATCTTTTGTCTTCACCTTTTATTATTTAAACGAATATCACTTGTAAATAGAACAATTGCAACTAAAAGCTTGTCTTTCTTGAGGGATAATGCTATGAAATATATGTTAGTTTTTAGCATTATCAAATATTCCCACACTTGAGCGTTGCTTGTCCTCAAGCAATATAGAACTTGAATATAACTTTACGAGAATCACTTCTTTATTCTTCACACTTTGTACATCAGTGATTTCAATACGGCGGTATGAACAATGATAGTAACGATGTGGTTTACAGTCCCACATGACTATGAAAATTTAGATCCTTGAAGGAAATCGGATCTTTATAAAAACATTTGATCTTTTGAAAATTCATTCTAGCTTTTACCCTAGATAAGTTTTCCGGAATAACCCTTCACCGGTGTTTGCAAAATATTTTTGTGGGTTTTGTGGGTTTCAGTTTTGAAGATTTTAGCTCAAAAACTTGTGGTTTTGTGTCACCCACTTCCTAATCCTTGTATTATGAAAGCACACGTCCAGTATACTTGCTCCGTATATTACCTTTCGGTAAACTACCGTCCGGTTGTAAAGGAAAGCGTTGAACAAGCAATTGTTAAGGCAATGTCCCGTGACATGCTGATGTTCATGGTCTAAAACGTGTCGGATGCAATTACTATTCTTTGTAGGAGCAATAGTAAAGATCACCCTATAGTTTTTCAGTCTGGCACAAGGTCCTGTCTTCGACCATGCTATGCAACCACCTTTCTTACGGTTGACACCCGATTTGGTTCAGGTGACCTAATGAATTCCAAGTGAATTTCTAGGATTTTACGTTCAATGGTAATGAACGCATTAAAAATGGGTTTTCAGAAAACAAATCGGTTTTAATTTGATCAAAATATTTTCTCGTTCAAGCTCGAGTTTAGTTATCATCGAATTCCATGAGTTTGTAATTTTCAATCTTTAAGGTCAATCTCAAAGATTGAGTAATATCAGGCTTAAATGTTGATTTTTAATCTTTAAGGAGATTATCCTTTCTGGGAGTCTGATTCATTAGTCTTATCAAGCTAATTTGCATGGCGCCCTCCCCATTTTACGAGACAGATCCTCTCATGGTTAGGATAAGTCTGACCACTTGGCGACACTGTTTGATGCTGAGGTCCGTGGATTTTTTGCTAATTTTAGAGATGACTTTTCTAGATTTTTCGTCAACCTACAGCTGATCTGGACGACAACTTCCTGACCTAAATCAAGAAGCGCGTGTCTTTTTCAGAAGACTTTACTTCCTTTTAATGATGGAATTGATTCATTGTATAGATCCATCTTTTCTTTCAAAGGTATTACAATAAATCGGGTAAAACTGATTAGTTTAGTCCAAAGCAAAAGTACCTGCAATAATCTGTACCAAATATGTGATATGTGTTTTAAAGAAATTGGTAAATTCTTCCCACACTTAGCTTTTATTTATTCTTTTCTTTGCCTTTTTATTCTCTTCTATTCCATTTTAAATGAATTCTAATGTTTTTGGGTTGTTTCTCCATTTATGTTCTCTCTGAGGTAACAATAATTTCGGCATTAACACCTAGTTTTATCGTTCATAAATATGTATAAACATGATTTTGAATTCATTTTATTGAAAATTTTTCAAAATAAACTAAGTGTAAACCGGAGAGAATTTATAACCCTTCCCCACACTTGAGATCATGCAATGCCCTCATTTGCATGAAATCAGACTATAATTATAAATTCATGAGGGTGATTAGTGTAGAAAAGTGATTAAAAATACCGAGTTTGCAAACATATTATTTTATATCACATTTGATATTTTGCGTCTTGTCGTCAAAATTAGTAGCTTTTGCTGAACTTAATGTCAGTCTTTGAAAGTGGGCTGTTTTACCCTGTTTTGTACATAAGTATATATATATATATATATATATATATATATATATATATATATATATATATATATATATATATATATATATATATATATATATATATATATATATATATATATATATATATATATATATATATTATAAAAACCTTTATTTATTAAAACAATTTTAATGAATAATTTTTTTTTTTAAATTTTGTTTCCTTTTACTTTAGGTAGTTTCGGTATGTTTACCTAGTCCGTCCCTCGACAAAATTTAAAATTTGTCGTTTTTAAAGCGATTGTTTTAAAAGTAAAGATTTTTGGTTTTTTAATTTTTTTTGGTATACTTTAGATCAATAATATTAAAAATAATGATAGCAAAATTTGTCGCCCCGCCCTCGGGTAAAGCAATTTCGGTTCCATGACCTAGTCTTCAACTTACGATGAATTTTAGAAATCATTTTTTTAAACTTAATGAAATAAAGTAATTTTTTTGTTTTTAAATTAACACAAAACTTAAATTGAAAAATGCATATTAATTTCATACAAAACCTACAAAACAAAAATTCAGAATGGGGTGAGAAAACCAGTTCTTTAGTGTCTGCTAGTGGAAAAGACCAATCGAACTCTATTCTCGGAACTACACGAGAACAGAACAACTAACCCTAGACAGCATTATTTCTAAGAACATTTGAATCTCCCCACACTTAGGTAGCTGTGGTGTCGAAATTGTGGTTAACTTCATTATCAATTTCTCTTGGACCATAATCAACTTGCATATCTGTGACTTTCGCTTTAAGCCATTGGTCGGATTCTTGTGTAATATTCACAAATTCAACTAGTTTCGCCTTTTCTTTAGGCGATAGATTGGATACTAACCGGTTACATAACTTAAAGTTCCCCTTGGTTCTAGCATCGCGAATCCGTTTAATAAGTTTCTTCATTGAACTATTAATAACGGAGTCATTTAATTTCATATCAATAACGGGGTTCTTTGTTATCAAGTCATCATTAGGTGTTACTTCATTTTCCCCACACTTAGATGTTTTATTATTGTTAAGCACTACCGTTGGAGTTGGTAAAACAACATGGTTCTTACCAATCGTTTTTGTTGGTTCAGCGGTTTTGGTTGGTGGAGATTTAGACTTTCGATTTACAAAGGTGATCGATTTTTCATCATTACTAAGTGTCATTCTACCCTCTCTTACATCAAATAACACCCCGGTGGACGCTAAGAATGGTCGACCTAAAATTAGAGGAATGTTTGGGTCCACTTCTATGTCAATGACAATGAATTCGACTAGAAAGGTTAAATTACCCACTTGAATGGGTAGGTTGTCAGCAATTCTAACTGGGTGCCTAATGGTTTGATCAAAGAGTCGGACACTCATCTCTGTTGGACTTAACTCACCTACTCCTAATCTCTTATATAATGAAAGAGGCATAACACTCACACTCGCACCTAAATCTGCTAGTGCATCATACATTATACAATCACTAAGTAGACAAGGAACAATAAATTCACCCGGATCACCCACCCTGGGTGGAGGTTTTGGTGAAACTGTCTTCACCGGGTTTATCATTACGGTTTTTGTTTCTTGTACTTTCTTATTCTTCTTCTTCTTTCCAGAGGTATCACAAACTTTATTACCTATCACTTGCTCATACTCAACTCATTTTCTTAGAAACGGGATGGGTGGTTTGTATGGTGCCACCACTAGCTTTACAAACTCGGGTGGTGGTGGTGTTGTAACTTCTTCATTGTTACTCACATCTAAAACCTTCTCATCTTCTGATGATGGTTTTTCAGAATTTGTTGACACCATATTAACATTCTCATTTCGAGGATTTACTTCAGTATTACTCGGTAGCTTTCCTTGTTCCCTCTCACTCATCATGCTAGCAAGAGTACCTACGTGTTTTTCTAGATTCAAAATGGAAGCTTGTTGAGTTCTTAATGACTGATCAAACCTCTCATTTGTTTGGGTTTGAGATGTAATAAATTGTGTTTGAGATTCCATTGGCTTTGCCATCATTTCTTCCAGATTTGGCTTTTTCTCTTCGGTTTGTTGTGGTGGTTTATACAAGCAAGGTTTTTGTTGATTGAAAGTGTTGTTTTGAGTTGGTTGGTTATTCGGACCTTGTTGGTTGTACGAGTTATTGTTTGGTCCATTTGGATTGTAAAGAATGTTTTGATTTCGATTGAAATTTGGCTTTGGAAATTGATAATTATTTTGATAATTATTTCCCGGCCTTTGGTTCATGTAGGAAACATTCTCTCGTAGTTCCATCGTTTGTACAATGTGACAATCTTTCGTTAAGTGTTGTCTACCACATTGCTCACAACTGATTCGTATTGCATGAATATCTTTAGTCATCTTTTCCATTCGTCTCTCGAAAGCATCTATTTTTGCGAAAACGGAATCAAAGTCATGGCTAGAATCGGCTCTAGCCGCTTTAGATGAACGAAAGATATCTTTTTTCTGGTGCCACTCATGTGAGTGGGATGCTGTGTTATCAATAAATTTGTAAGCTTTAGTTGCGGTTTTCTTCATAATGGAACCACCAGCTGTTATGTCGATGTCTTTTCGTGTAGCAACGTCGACACCTTGGTAGAATATTTGTACTATTTGATAAGTGTCTAAACCGTGCTGAGGACATCCTCTTAACAACTTTCCAAATCTTGTCCACGCCTCATATAGAGTTTCATTTGACTTTTGCGTGAACGTAACTATTTCTCCTTGAAGTCTTACGGCTTTAGATGCCGGAAAGAATTGTTTAAGAAATTTTTCAACTAAGACATCCCATGTATCAATCGTCCCTTCAGGTAACAATTCTAACCAATCTTTGGCTTCTCCTTTTAAAGTCCAGGGAAACAACATGAGATAGATCTGTTCATCCTCAACTTCTCTGATTTTGAATAGAGTACAGATCCTATTAAAGGTTCGAAGATGTTCATTTGGATCTTCTTTTGGCGTACCACTATATTTGCATTGAATAGTGTCACACCCCCAGTTAGGGCCTGGGCGAAATGTGACTTAATATCAAAATATACCAACATATTATAATAGCGAGAACAATACTAAATGAGAAAGTTAAACTTTATGGAGTACGCAGCGGAAAATGAAATGTCGTTACAAAGGAGTAAAGTAAATGTTTAAATGCAATAGTAATAAATGCGATAATCTCTTGATCCTATGTCCAAGTAGCATCACATAAGCAGTAGATAAGTAAGCTTGAATCAAACAGCACCTGAGACAAAACATGTTAAAGTGTCAACCAAAAGGTTGAGTGAAGTTCATAGGTTTAACAAAAGTTTGACCGTTGTTTTAGACCACAAGATTTAGTTTGTAAAGTTGATATCCCGCAGGATCAAAAAGTTATGCCAAAGCGTGATATTTAGACTAAACGTTCAAGTTTGCCCCATGACAAGTTGTGTCTGTCCTTGTCGGTTTAATTTCATTATCAAGTAATACAAAGACTTAGTCAAATGTATCGGGGAAGTTACTCCCGATAGGCCTACCCCCAATAATTAGGCATGCAGCAGCAATTAAAAATATCATTGTAGGGACTTAGTCGGACATAGCCGGGTATAGCATAGTTTAATAGTTTGGTACTTGTGTCTAAATTGTAAAAAGTAAAAACAGCATGTGTCTTACCCCAAGTAAAGTAAGTAAGTTTGATAGCAATAAAGAGGGGCTATGAATTCACCTTAAATAGCAGTTGAAGTATTCCACGCAAGAAGGAAAGTAAAGCAAGTAAGTGATCTGGATATCAACCTAGAGGTATAACGTTTGATTAGTTAATGTCTAACTAACATAAAGTATGTTTATTAATATAGCAACTATATTGACAGTGACGGTTTTTGAGAAAAGTTCCTATTTCTCAAAAGTTTCTATTTTTAGAAACTTACTATTTATGGAAATCTTCCACTTATAGTAAGCTTCTAGTTTAAGAATGTTCGGGTTATAATTCTTAACAAAGATGTTGTACAATCTCGCCCAAACTTCGTTGCTAACATGCAAGTTACTCGAATGATCTATTGTTACCGAGTGGCCCAGGATCTCTTGACCAGAATCTAAGTCTTGGCATTCGAGATCCACAAGCGTCCCATAATGGTAACAAGGATCACCCTAGGCCACAAGTAGCGGTGATGTTTGTAGTCTTTGTACGCTATCTTTAATTATAACCTTCACGTTAGGTGCGTATATACATATATATTCATTAATTCGATTTTAATTATAATTCCTATATATTAATTCATAAAAATACTTTTATAATTTTTAGTAACATATATTACTAATTATAACATGTTATTTATTTTATTTTTAATTGCATATAATTTATAACATTATTTACATGTTTTGGTAAAAAAAATAATAAATTGAAGTAAAAAGTAAAAAGTAAAAAGTAAAAAGTAAGAAAAGAATACTTACTAGTAGTAATTCTTCAAAGAGAGAATGAGAGAAATTTTGGTGTGAGTTTGAATGAGAAATGAGGGGTATTTATACTTGAAAAATTAGGTAAAAAGAATAAAATAATTAAAAGAAAAAGAAATATTTTAATTTTTAATGGGATTTTAAAATTCAAAAGTATTAAATGTTAGGTCATGGGATAATGCACAAAATAAAATAATAAAAGTAGTTTTTCCATTATAATTTTTAATTAAAAAGTATTTTATTTATTTATTTTTTTTTTTTAAATTCATGTATTTTAAGGATTTTTTTTATATAAATAAACAAATTCATTTAGTGCTTTTCCAAGAATATTTGTCAATATTTTTTTTATTTAATTAATAAATACAAATTTAGCATAAAAATAATAAATAATTCGGTATTTTGTATTTTTAATAATAATTATGATTTTAATTATTAAACTATAGTTTTAGTAAGTTTGTAAATATTATTACATTTATATATAATTGGATTTATTATATAGTTAAATATATAATACATTAACTAAATAATAAAAGGGATACAAAGTTTATATACTTAGTTAAATTATGTCAAATTATATAAATTAATAATATATTATTTATTTAAGCGTACAATGTTGACTAAAAATTACTATTCGGTCAATATTTAATTGTATATAACAACCCTTAATACATATAGTCAGGCAGATAACCCTAGGGTTAATTCAGTAAATTTAGAAGTTGAAAAGTGTGGGTTGTTACAGTACCTCCCCGTTAATAAAAACTTCGTCCCGAAGTTTTAGGTAGACTTCTCGGATGCATCAGCGGTTGAGAAAAGATGGGGATATTTCTGTTTCATTTGGTCTTCACGTTCCCACGTATACTCGGGGCTACGTCGTGAATTCCAACGGATCTTAACAATAGGTATGGTGCTTTGTTATAAGAGTTTAGCAGATCGGTCCATGACTTCTACGGGTTCCTCTATGAAGTGCATTTTATCATCAATGCGAATGTCATCCAAAGGAATAATGAGAGTGTCATCAGCAATACACCGTTTAAGATTTGAGACATGAAACACATCATGTACTTGACTGAGTTCGGTTGGTAGTTCTAATCGATATGCCACGGGACCAATTCTTTCAGTGATTGTGAAAGGTCCAACATCTCGTGGACTGAGTTTACTTCGTTTACCGAAACGGACAACACCTTTTCAAGGGGATACTTTCAACATGACTTTATCTCCAACTTGGTATTCGATGTCCTTTCATTTCTTATCGGCATAACTCTTCTGTCGGCTAGGAGCAGTTTCTAAATGTTGCTTGATTTGAACGATCTTTTCGGTAGTTTCGTGAATAATTTCAGGACCAGTTAAATGTCTGTCCTCAAGTTCATCCCAACACAGAGGGGATCTACACTTCTGTCCATATAGATCTTTAAAAGGTGCAGCATTAATGCTAGAGTGATAACTGTTGTTATAAGAAAATTCAACCAAAGGCAGATGTCTATCCCAGCCTTTGCCGAAGTCGATAACACAAGCGCGAAGCATATCTTCCAATGTTTGAATGGTTCACTCACCTTGACCATCGGTTTGTGGATGATAAGCAGTACTCATGTTGAGTTGAGTTCCAAGAGCAGTTTGTAAGGATTTCCAGAATCTGGAAGTGAATCTACTGTCGCGATCAGATATGATTGATATAGGAACACCATGACGAGAGACAATTTCTTTGATATACAGCTGTGACAATCTATCCATCTTGTCGGTCTCCTTGATCGGTAAGAAATGAGCAGATTTAGTAAGACGATCTACTATGACCCATATAGTATCATTTCCACTAGAAGTCTTGGGCAATTTAGTAATAAAGTCCATAGCAATAAATTCCCACTTCCACTGCGGAATATCGGGTTGTGTCAACAGACCAGAAGGCTTTTGATGTTCAGCCTTAACTTTCAAACAAGTGAGACACTTACTAACATAAGTAGCAATGTCGGTTTTCATGTTAGGCCACTAGTAGAATTCCTTCACATCGTGGTACATCTTACTGGAACCCGGATGAATAGAATACCTAGTCTTATGCGCTTCATCCAAGACTAGTTCACGGAGATTACCGAAGCGAGGAACCCAAATTCTGTTGCCAAAGTACCGTGTACCATTAGCTTTCACTTGGAGTTGGTTCTCGAAACCGATAGGTCCTTCACCTTCGATAAGTGTTGGTTTAATAGCTTCCAGTTGAGCTTCTCAAATTCGTGATATAAGATTTGATTTGATTTTCAGGTTTAAGGCACGAACACGTTTAACGTCGTCTTTTCGACTAAGGGTATGGACAACTACATTTGCCTTGCCAGGATGATATTCCATCTTACAGTCATAATCGTTCAATAACTCGATCCATCGACTTTGCCTCATATTCAGCTGTTTTTGATCAAAGATGTGTCGAAGACTTTTATGGTCAGTGTACACCGTAAACTGGGTACCATATAGATAATGTCTCTATATCTTTAATGCAAATACCACGGCGCCTAACTCAAGGTCGTGTGTGGTATAGTTCTCCTCGTGTTTCTTCAATTGTCTAGATGCATAGGCAATAACCTTTTCACGTTGCATTAAAACACAACCAAAGCCTTGCTTTGAGGCATCGCAGTAAACAACAAAATCGTCAGTACCTTCAGGTAAAGATAGAATCGGGGCTGTGGTCAATTTCTCCTTCAGAATCTTGAAAGCAGATTCCTGTTCTTCAGACCACTCAAATTTCTTCCCTTTTTGAGTTAGCTTCGTAAGAGGTTTAGCAAGAAGTGAAAAATCCTTTATAAATCTCTGATAGTAACCGGCAAGTCCCAAAAATTGGCGAATATGCTTCGCAGTCTTTGGTATCTCCCAGTTCTGAATAGCAGTGATTTTAGCAGGATCAACATGTATTCCTCTTCTATCAACAACATGTCCAAGGAATTGTACGGTTTTGAGCCAAAACTCGCACTTAGAGAATTTAGCATAAAGTTGTTCCTTTTGTAAGAGTTCAAGAATCATACGCAAATGTTGCTCATGTTCTTTCTCACTCTTGGAATAGATCAAGATGTCATCAATGAATACAATGACGAATTTATCGAGATAGGGTTTGCAAACACGGTTCATTGAACATAGCAGCAGCATTGGTCAAACCAAAAGGCATGACACAGAATTCATAGTGCCCATAACGAGTGCGAAAAGCAGTCTTAGGAATATCGGATTCCTTGACTCTAAGTTGGTGATATCCGGACCTCAAATCAATCTTTGAATAAACACTTGACCCTTGAAGTTGGTCGAATAGATCATCAATACGTGGCAACGGATAACGGTTCTTGATAGTAAGCTTGTTAAGTTTGCGGTAATCAATGCACATCCTTAACGTACCATCCTTCTTTTTAATAAATAGAATAGGAGCTCCCCATGGGGACGAGCTTGGACGAATGAAACCTTTATCCAATAGTTCTTGGAGCTGGTTGGATAATTCCTTCATCTCGGAGGGTGCTAAACGATACGACGCTTTAGCAATAGGAGCAGCACCAGGAGTTAAATCAATTTGAAATTCAACTTGTCGAGGAGGTGGAAGACCAGGAAGATCTTCGGGAAACACATCGGGAAAGTCTTTAACCACTGGTACATCTTCAATACGCTTCTCTTTCGATTCAATAATCTTAATGTGAGCTAGAATAGCTGGATAACCTTTCTTAAGGTATTTGCGAGTTTTAATACAGGAGATGATGTTGAGATTGGAACCACTCTTTTCACCTTGGATGATGAGAGTCTCTCCATTTTCCAATGGAACATTAACAGTTTTATCGTAACACATGATATATATAAAACAGTTTATATTATTAAGGAACGAGGCATTAAATAAGCCTTTTAGTGCACGATTCGGAAATAGAAATAGTTTTAAGGCATAGCCTTTACATAGATAGAAAATGGAAAAATAACTAAAGAATATTAAGATCGAAGTAGTCTTCATATTTCTTCTTCTCATCCTCCACCTTCTTCATAAACTCATCAACTTTCTTGTTCCTCGCCTTTTGCTTCTCATAAAGATACTCGAGGTTATCGTAGAGGTTGGTAACGTGGCTGTTGACTGCGTTGTTATCGTACCCCTTTAGAGTAAGCTGCTTATTGACTCGATTTCTTTCCATATCCAACCAGAAATCAACATTCTCCTTGAGATGAGCAAGTGATTGCTTTCCCCAACGGGTGTTACGTTCTTCCTCATACTTCACCAACTTTATCTCTTTCTTTAACTCCGTGTTTACCTCCGAGAGTTTCTTAATTTTACGATCCTTCTCATCCATATGAACCTCCATTCTCGCCATGTGGCGAAGCAAACCTTCCAAGTTTCTCTCGGTATCTTTTCGCAGGCTCATGATCTCTTACTTAGCAGCATCATCATAAGAAGGATATCGGACTCTTTTCCTTGACGGAGTAGTTTCCTCAGGACGTTTCCCCTTGTCTTCAGTTTTCGGGGTCGGGTAGTGATCGGGAGAATTAGGTAAAGTATCCGGACTATAGTTTGGTGAACGAGGACCACCAAAGCCATAAGGTGGACTTTGGGCTGGTCTTTCAGTGGAAGACCCTTTAGTATCTTCTTCGGTCGGCTTGAAAAGAGTCATTTTGTTCGTTTAATGAAAATTAGACATCCTAACATTAGGAAAGAGACTTTGATTAGCATTTTAAGCCAAAATTATCAAAGCAAGGTTGTTAAGATTATAAGGTAATCCTAAGTGCTTTAAGTCTAAGGCAGGAAAGGTTATAGTTTCCTAGATTGCTAAGGCACCCTAGCTAACACATAAGGCACACACAAAAATGCAATTCTGGTTCTCTATAACAGCCTGATTATGCTCTGATACCAATATGTCACACCCCCAGTTAGGGCCTGGGCGAAATGTGACTTAATATCAAAATATATCAACATATTATAATAACGAGAACAATACTAAATGAGAAAGTTAAACTTTATGGAGTACGCAGCGGAAAATGAAATGTCGTTACAAAGGAGTAAAGTAAATGTTTAAATGCAATAGTAATAAATGCGATAATATCTTGATCCTATGTCCAAGTAGCATCACATAAGCAGTAGATAAGTAAGCTTGAATCAAACAGCACCTGAGACAAAACATGCTAAAGTGTCAACCAAAAGGTTGAGTGAAGTTCATAGGTTTAACAAAAGTTTAACCGTTGTTTTAGACCACAAGATTTAGTTTGTAAAGTTGATCTCCCGCAGGATCAAAAAGTTATGCCAAAGTTTGATATTTAGACTAAACGTTCAAGTTTGCCCCATGACAAGTTGTGTCTGTCCTTGTCGGTTTAATTTCATTATCAAGTAATACAAAGACTTAGTTAAATGTATCGGGGACGTTACTCCCGATAGGCCTACCCCCAATAATTAAGCATGCAGCAGCAATTAAAAATATCACTGTAGGGACTTAGTCGGACATAGCCGGGTATAACATAGTTTAACAGTTTGGTACTTGTGTCTAAATTGTAAAAAGTAAAAACAGCATGTGTCTCACCCCAAGTAAAGTAAGTAAGTTTGCTAGCAATAAAGAGGGGTTATGAATTCACCTTAAATGGCAGTTGAAGTATTCCACGCAAGAAGGAAAGTAAAGCAAGTAAGTGATCTGGATATCAACCTAGAGGTATAACGTTTGATTAGTTAATGTCTAACTGACATAAAGTATGTTTATTAATATAGCAACTATATTGACAGTGACGGTTTTCGAGAAAAGTTCCTATTTCTTAAAAGTTTCTATTTTTGGAAACTTACTATTTATGAAAAGCTTCCACTTATAGTAAGCTTCTAGTTTAAGAATGTTCGGGTTATAATTCTTAACAAAGATGTTGTACAATCTCGCCCAAACTTCATTGCTAACATGCAAGTTACTCGAATGATCTATTGTTACCGAGTGGCCCAGGATCTCTTGACCAGAATCTAAGTCTTGGCATTCGAGATCCACAAGCGTCCCATAATGGTAACAAGGATCACCCTAGGCCACAAGTAGCGGTGATGTTTGTAGTCTTTATACGCTATCTTTAATTATAACCTTCACGTTAGGTGCGTATATACATATATATTCATTAATTCGATTTTAATTATAATTCCTATATATTAATTCATAAAAATACTTTTATAATTTTTAGTAACATATATTACTAATTATAACATGTTATTTATTTTATTTTTAATTGCATATAATTTATAACATTATTTACATGTTTTGGTAAAAAAAAAAAATAATAAACTGAAGTAAAAAGTAAAAAGTAAAAAGTAAAAATTAAGAAAAGAATACTTACTAGTAGTAATTCTTTAAAGAGAGAATGAGAAAAATTTTGGTGTGAGTTTGAATGAGAAATGAGGGGTATTTATACTTGAAAAAATTAGGTAAAAAGAATAAAATAATTAAAAGAAAAAGAAATATTTTAATTTTTAATGGGATTTTAAAATTCAAAAGTATTAAATGTTAGGTCATGGGATAATACACAAAATAAAATAATAAAAGTAGTTTTTCCATTATAATTTTTAATAAAAAAGTATTTTATTTATTTTTTTATTTATTTATTTTTTTAAATTCATTTATTTTAAGGATTTTTTATATAAATAAACAAATTGATTTAGTGCTTTTCCAAGAATATTTGTCAATATTTTTTTTATTTAATTAATAAATACAAATTTTGCATAAAAATAATAAATAATTCGGTATTTTGTATTTTTAATAATAATTATGATTTTAATTATTAAACTATAGTTTTAGTAAGTTTGTAAATATTATTACATTTATATATAATTGGATTTATTATATAGTTAAATATATAATACATTAACTAAATAATAAAAGTGATACAAAGTTTATATACTTAGTTAAATTATGTCAAATTATATAAATTAATAATATATTATTTATTTAAGCGTACATTGTTGACTAAAAATTACTATTCGGTCAATATTTAATTGTATATAACAACCCTTAATACATATAGTCAGGCAGATAACCCTAGGGTTAATTCAGTAAATTTAGAAGTCGAAAAGTGAGGGTTGTTACATTAGTTACCATGTGTAGGATTTGTCCCTTGATTTCATAATCTGGTGCATTGATGTCTGGTTTAATAATGGCGTGACCTTGGCCAGTGTGTGTGGCTCTCATTCGGTCTTCCATACTTAGAGGTTCCGTTACTTCCATAATTGAATTTGTTGAATCCGAATCACTAGAAGATTCTGATTTAACGATTTGTGGTTCAGGAGGAATAATTATTGGTTCAGGATTTTGGAATTGTCCTTGAATATCCTCTGGGTTTTCAATTTTGAAGTCTGGTTCAAAAAATGGATTATCGAAAATTTGAGTTGAAGAACTTGTTCGTCTAGATGATGATTCTAAAGAAAAATCAACGGCGACAATATTGGCTAGATGTCTTGATCGAGTTACAGGTGGTGAACGTATGAAAGGTGGTGAACGTTTTGCTCGGTGCATTCACTGAATATCCTATTAGTTATAAAGATAAAAATTATAATAGTTATCAAATTAATAGATTTTTCTGATTTTGCCCACGTTTCGAATAGCCAATAGATGCAGCAGGTAGCCACGACCATTTAAATCGGAAGCCCACAACTCGCCACTAACAAATCCAGCTATTACTACGAACCAGAAAATTTTGGATGTCTATCAATTTAACCACTTAAAATAATTTTTCGTTTTAAAATTTTAGAGAAGAAATAGAAAATTCTATGTCCTAAAAACTAGAGCGTCGAGAAATAAGAAAGAAAAAGATTGCGTCGAAAAGGGTCAAAAAATAAGAAAATTGTAGCGCGTCGAAAATTAAAAAGGGATTCTAAACGAAAAACGGGAATTACTTAAAAGGATACTAAAATTTTAACACGGCGTCGCAAAATTTTAAGGCATCTAAATCTTAGTCTAAAGAAAAAGCACTTAAGGAATTTTACGGCAAATCCTAAAAATCTAAAAGTATAAAAATAACTATGGCAAAACTAAACTTAATACTAAAAGTTGTGACTAGAGTCTAAAAATCTAAAGGTAATAAAACTTAAAAAAAAATTTAATTTTTTTCTTTTTTTTTACGAAATTAATAATTTTTTTTATTTTTTTAAATTATTATTTTATTTTTATTTTTTTACGTTTTAATTTTTTTTAAAAAATATTTTTTTTAAATATTTTTTTTAAATTTTTTTTATTTTATTTTTATTTTTAAAAAAAGAGATTTTTTTTATTATTATTTTTTTAAAATTTTTTTTTGATTTTTCGATTTTATTTTTTTGATTTTATTTTTTTTTATTTTTTAACTTAAAAAAAAAGTAGAAAAGCAAAAACTATTTAATTGTTTTTTTTAATTCATTTACTATTTATTGAATAGTAAATGAAACGAAATTAATTAATTTACTATTCACATGAAAACGACATGATAGAAATTATTAATTATAAGTTACATAATATACCCCAGAAGTATTTAATAAATACGACTTTTTAAAACGATTAATTATTATTATATTATTATATTTTATTTCAATATTATTAAATTATTATATTTATTAAATTATTATATTTAAATTAATATATCTTTAATCAGTCAAAAACTAAAAAAAAAAAAAAACTTAAATACCCCGTGAAGACACAAAAAGTGTCCCCGGCAGCGGCGCCAAAAACTTGATGTGTTCTAGAGGGTGTGTATGAAACGGCTATCAGTTTTATATTTATTTACTACAGGAAATCACCTAAATTAAACTAAAACACAAAAGGCAAGTATACATATCGTGTAATAATATAGCTAAGGTAAAGTTCGGGAGGTCGATCCGTCGACACTATTATTGGGTGTCTTACTATGTCAAATTAGTTAATTAAGTAGTTAAACTAGATTTAGTAATATATAGTAATTATAGGTAACTTTGGGGGGATTTACCATTTAATGACCGGTTTGTCGATTTTGAGACTTATATCACAGTTAAAACCTAATGCAAAATATTAAATATAAATATAACTTATTTTAAAGAGTAAAGTAAATGACAACAAATAAAAGTGCAATAATTAAAAATATAAATAAAGCGTAAAAATAAAAGTGCGATAATTTAAATTACGATAAATAAAATAATGATAAATGAAAGTACGATGAGATATAAAATAAAGGAATATGCTTATTTAAACTTCCGTAATCATGATGTTTGACGTTTTGATTTTAATTTATTACCATAGGTTAATTGTCCTTTGTCCTAGATTATTCGATACGTTTATCTGGTTTTTGTCCATAACAGTCCATCGGCCATAATTATAAAGTGCGAGTATCCTCGTCAAATTATCCTTATACCCGAAGTCAAATATTCCAACTAATTGAGGACTTAAACTGTAACAAGGTTTTAATACTTTGTTAACAATTACACCAATTTTCATTGTATGTAATCCACCCCTGTTTTAATGAGTCCATTGACTATTAATCCATCCCCGTGTCCGGTCAAATGAACAATTATTAGTACTTATAAATATCCCGCCCATCGTATCCGATCGAGTGTATGTGGTTATTTATAGATACGTCAAATTGTAAATCTTTATATTAAATTAACGAACTATCATTCACTTAAACAAATATAAAGCCCATTAATAGTCCATAGTCCAATTTCTACAAGTGTCGGTCTTTTGTCCAAACCCCAATTATGGTACAAAGCCCAATTACCCAATCTTAATATTTAGCCCAACATCACGATTACTTCGGCTTAAATAAGCATAATAATAACTTAGTTACGAGACATTAATTTAAAAAGGAAGAACACAACTTACAATGATTATTTATAGCGTAGCGTTACACGGACAGAGTTTCGATTTAAAACCCGTAAAACATTCTTACAATAACTCAATTATTATTAAACTTAAATTAAAATTATAATTATAAAATATAAATATATATATATCGTATATGATATGAGAAAAGAAAAGAAAAATGTGTAGTTTCTTCATTACTCCGTGCCTTGCTTTTATAGGCAAATGATTGATACTGTTGTAGGTGGAATGTTAGCTGACTACCATTCAAAGTTGAATCAATAATATCTCGTTGCGAATTATTGATTTGAAATTTTCACTTATGACCCTTTAACTATGCTCAATTAACAACTTTTTATTATTTATTATTATTCTTATTATGAATTATTTAAATATTATATTATATTCTTGTGCATAGTTGACTTGTACTTTCAGCTCCGTTGCGTCGAGCGTTGAAAGTTGGTTCATGTCTCGGTTCCGGATTTTTGAACGCCTTTTCGTATAATTTAATATCTTGTACTTTGCGTTTTGCGGCTTGCACTTTTGTAATTTTGAGACGTTTCTCATCAATAAATTGAACCACTTGAATTGTACTTTGTACTTTTTAGCTTTTTGGTCATTTGCGTCTTCAAATCGTCGAATCTGTCTTTTGTCTTCACCTTTTATTATTTAAACGAATGTCACTTGTAAATAGAACAATTGCAACTAAAAGCTTGTCTTTCTTGAGGGATAATGCTATGAAATATATGTTCGTTTTTAGCATTATCATGTCCAATGGCTCTTGCTTTGTGGAGAAGACTCTATATTGTGCTAGATTTGGATAGACGGATCCCTGTTTTTGTTTCGTGGCGAGAGCTGACTTCGTGGGTGAAAAATGTGCACAGATCTTTGAAAATTTAAAAGAAAATAATGGTTATTTTTGCGACCTCTCTTTAGACGTTATTGAAATTGCGGAATAGTATTATTTTTGTGCTATCACCTATTTGAAAAAGTGGTTTTTTATTTTATTCGTGACATATCTTTTAGTTGACATTGTAATAGAGGTCGTAAATGTATTAGCTAGAACGATTGGCTTCTAAAGCCAGTGTAATGTTTCTCTAGCGTCTTGCTAGAGTTGTTTAATAAAAATTTTGTAGTTCGGAGAAAAAATGAATTTATTTCCGAATTCAAACTCGGTCAGATTTTTGAAAGTTTAATCGTACTTGAGTTGAACTCGGGACATCTATTATATTTACTCTATTTCTTATAATAATACTAGTATTGAACAACTTATTTTTCTTGAATCCACATTGGAACCTATTCAATATGATCCAATCACTTAAAAGTTAGAACCGAATCCACTCGATATTCAAGTAATTCTAGTTGAGTTTGGAAAATACCCACAAACAGAAATAGTTTGCATGTCTTTATTTTGATTTTTAGGAATTATAATTGTTTATATATATTAGTATTATCGTGCTTAGTTGGTAGGTATTGTAAGTTTTAGATCTGATATGTGTTATAGTCGTGGTCGCGATTTTTTGTCTGTGATAGATAGATGTGGTGTCAGATTATCGTTGGAAGGGATTTCGGGAAGGTGTGGTGTTCCGTTACTTCGTGAGTCCTTCAACAGTTGGCCTTTCTTCGCTTGAAATGATGCAACCGAAGTTGTATTGGTTGTTGTTTCATGGTTTCCGTCTCGTGTTATGGTTGTAGATCCGTGGCCTTTGTGTATGACTGAAGGTATGTGTGAAGAATACTTCAGTCAATGAGAAACATTCGAGATTTTAGCACCACATCTATTTAAGGTTCGTGGTGAAAGATCCTATCTTGTTTTTTTTCTTGATTTTCCATCTTGACATATTGCATAAATTACCACTCGATTTGACAAGTGTGGTTAGATTGTTTGATTTTTGGTGGGTTTCGTTATTGGTGTTCGTGTGCTCCGATTCCATGCTCGAAATCGGGTGATTTCCCTTATGTGATTTATGTGTTGTGTTTTGATTTGGCTAGCGAGGAATTTCCTTGATGGTTTGATCTTTCATATGTTGTCAGTGTATTGTTAGGAATCGAGTTTTTAGGATCTAGATTTTTTGTCATTTGGGTTGATGTCTGTATTGGATTTGTGCGTCGTGGTCGTGATTTAATCGTTGTACTCTCCAGCATCTTGCTAGTGTTTATTGATAATATAACTTTTATTGTGTTTCAAAAAATATATATATTATTAGTTATTGTATAGTTTTTTATTGTTAAATAATTTTATTTTTTAACTACTTTTATTAAATATTTCAAGATAAAAAAAAGTTAAAAATGTATACTCGGACTAGTTACCACTCTTCATCTTTTTTAACTAGATCAATAACTTTAACGGACTAAATCAGTCACTTGAGACTAAGTTACCATCATCGGTGCTCTAATATAATAAGTTAGGCTAATATAATTTGTTTTTCTTCTGTTGTTTATATTCCAATGTGACGGCTTCAATTAGTGGTTTCCATTTTGCGTTTTATTGTAATAGAGGTTTAGAGTTAGATATTGAACAATGCTAAGATTGCATAAATAAATTTTTTTATCAATGACGGCATAAATTGATTGACAATTAAGGTGTGTGTATGGTATGGGTATGGAACGAGGGAATGAAAATGCCAATGATTCAAAATGTTTGTTGTAAAAGAATGGGATTAAAATTTGAGAAATTGATGAAAATGCTCTCGTTCTAAAAAATGTTTGACAATACACCTTTAAAAAATCGCAATTGCATAAATGTCTCACGTCCACACATCACACACCACGCATAACGCGTGCAGGTCCATGCATGATACGTATTCCTAGTTGCTCGCTAGGAAGTCTTTATTAATAAAATTTTTGCCTTTCTAAAAAAAAAATGATACGTATTCTCAAGATAATCATCGAGACAGTCAATTTTTATCGCAACACGCACGAAACATGAGAAATGTGCATGGTGCGTGGGGTGAGTTGCACTCCAAATTTCAATGGTCGTATCTTTTGATCCATAGCTACGAGTCAAAAGATACGTACATTCAAAGCGCAGTTCTGGTGCAGCTCCCACCAAGCACCACGTGCGGTGAGTGGTGCTTGGTGTGTGTGGCACCAGAAATTAGGATGTCTCGGTGATTATCCTGTAAACACGCATCACGCACGACCATGCACGCATCATGCGTGGTGCGTAGTCATGGTGCGTGAAAATGGAGCATTTTTGCAATTACGTTTTTTTAGAGTATATTATTAAACACTTTTCGCAATGAAGGCAATATCACCAATTTCCCTTAAAATTTATGTTTCAAACACAAATGGAGGCGGGTTTGAAATCTCAATTCTCATTCGTATGTTTAGTGTCGGAAAAAATTAGTTTTCAAGTGTATTTTTCTAAAACTTTGGACCTAAATATGTACGTGTATTTAATGTATATATGAATGATATTTTATATCGTTGCGTAGCTCTTGACAAAGGCTTCGTAACGGTATATCATGTGTCCAAAGTTATGTTGTGGTGAATGAGATATCATGCTTCAAAATGAGGTATCTGATGCTGGAATCACGAGGACAAAACGAGTCAGTTTTGCACCCGACCCGTTGAGCTGATTTGACCTATAAACCATTAGTTAAATGGGTTTGGTTGACTCTTCAAGTCTGATTTTGATCGGGATTTTCCCACAATTGTTTCCCATTTGCGAGTCTTAACAAATGTTTAACTAAATCATGATAATTGAATTATCATTAAATGTTTGGTGTATAAATGGAACACCTTCATAGCCATTTGTCGACACGGCAAAATAAGGACAGATAATCTAGAAAGAAACACACACGGATTTATACGATTTTCAGGCAAGCTTCATCTCCGTACACAGCTTTGGCCGTTGTACTCTGGAAAACAGACGACGTGTAGACGACGAATCCGTTTTAAAGGAATTATGTTAAACACGAGACTCAACTCATCATGTATTGATTATTATCCTTTTGTTTATGCTCAGGGATGAATATGTTATTTCATATTTATTTGTATGATGATTCGTTTAGTTGTTAATCTAAATTTGTTTTGGGTACTATTTGAATAAACATTTAGTAGTATCAAATCTATACCCATACTGATAGTGATTCTGAGTTCAAATCAAACGCATCCTTAAAGTAATTCAACATGGTTAATGAAATAGTAAATGTCTCTCTCATTTGTTTCCATAGAAAAGTTAATATGGACCATTAAAGTACTCTAATAATTCCCAAATTTAGGGCAATAAACATGTTTTTTTGTCTAAAGTAAAGTGGCAAACACTTGCATATAACTTCATTAAGATCAACATTAATGATGACATGATTAGTTTTAATAACCAGTTAATGTAGTGATCCAAGGTGACACGCCTTAGTGTTGTGTTAAATTATGGACCTACAAAACATTTTGTTTCACACTTTGTAGATTTGATTATAAAATTCTTTTGGGATCATGATGCGTATTTAAAGTGTATCTTAATGAGGTCGCAATCCAATTAAAGAAGAATGTATGTTTAAACATAAACCAAAGCAAGATGTTAATGGCTTATACAGTATAAAGTTAAAACGTAAATTTGTAAGTCTTCAACCATTACAAACAATAACAATACTCGGCTTCATGTATATGAGATATTAAGGGATAAGAATAGGGATGACACTTGATCGGAAATGGATCGGATGATATGGATCGAATGATGTTATATCTACATTCATATTCATTTAATTTTTGTGCATCCATATCTGATTAGTTTTATTTCATCCATCCATATTCACATATCCAATGGATTTAGCGAATGGATTTAGCACGCTAATGGATATCCATTAGATATTCAAGAATATATTGATTTAACGACGTATTTGGCAAATAATCCTAATATTTTTTATTTATTACACATGTTTTTATTGTAATTTGTCGCCGAGTGTGATTTCAATTGAGCAAAATGCGTTAAAATGTAAGTAAATATATGTTTAAACCAGTCTAAATGTGTAACATTTAATATTATTAGTAACAATTTATAATTGTAACTTTTATAACCTTTGTTTTTGTTAATAGGGTTAAGGCTACTCAAGGGTCATATACTTTTTTTTTTGTCCCGATGTAGGCCATATACCCAAAAAAAATACCAATGTAGGTCACATACTTTCAAAAAGTGTATCGATGTAAACAAAAGGTAACCTGTTACCAGCTAAACAGATCACCTTTTGTTTACATCGATACACTTTTTGAAAGTATGTGACCTACATTAGTATTTTTTTGGGTATATAGATTACATTAGAGCAAAAAAAAAGTATACTTTTTTTAAAGCTCAATCTACGAAATCGATCAAGGATGATTCTCTTAACAAACTGACTTCAGATTAGTGAATCATAACATCAAATGAAGTTTCGCACATCATCAGAACTAATAATCATCAACAAATTCATAGAGTTTGATCTAAAGTTCATCATTCATCGAAAACCGTGCCTGATTTGAGAATCGGATCAATCTGAGAGGTTATAGCGAAATGTAAAAATACAGATGTGATCCAATCTCTTCTTGAAACTATCTGTAAATTTACAACTCTTAAATCAAAGAAATGAATCCGAATTTCGGAGTCAAAGTTTTGGAAAAAAAAAAGTCAAACGAACAACCTTATTTATCAGGTCAACAAGTTAAGTTGGTTTATATTAACAAATTTTTTAAAAGTTTATGGCCAACAATAGTATTATTTTTTTTTGTATATGGCCTACATCGGGACAAAAAAAAAGTATATGACCCTTGAGTAACCTTAACCCTTGTTAATAACTTTAAAATCTATAGGTTATATGTGTATGTATATCGATATGTAAATGTATATATATTTTAGTACGAATCTATGTATGTATATATGTATTTCGAGTAATAATGAATATATCTATGGATGATAGATTTTCATCCATATTCGATTCATAAAATATTTAAATCATCTATATCCATATCCATTAGGATCATTCATATCCATTATAATGAATCGAATGATACCCATGAATAAAATATCCATTGTCATCTCTAAATAAGATACATAAAATTATTCTTCTTTTCGAGAGTAAAATGAGTCATTTCGCAACCATAATGCATAGAAAATTAATCATATACTAAGGCAAAAGAAATTGCATACAAGAAAATCTCCAGCCCCGGCCACTGTCAACCATTATAAAATTTTCTCTAGTGTCCATATGATTATTTGTGCACTTATTATGTAACTTTATTTTGAAACATACTAGTAAAGTTATTGATCATATTGTATTTACATAGATATTTGTGTTGGGTACAATATAGTCATTGCTGACAATAAAGAATTATGCAATATGCTAAGGACAGCATCTTATGTTATACTCATGATGATACTCATCAATATGATGAAACAAACAGAAGCTTTCCATCATTGCATTAAACTTGATATATTTGTGTAAGAAACACAACAAATGACACCAAAACTCAATATGCAAGTAGCCTAAAACCTGTAGCCCGATACTTCGCCCGAAATGGCACATTTCATTGGGGCCAAGCTGTGTGATACGAAGGCTCGGTTGATACTAGTCATGAATATAATCGAACACCTCGAAGTCATCATATATGAGTTTTTCGTCTGAATAATGAAGCATGAAATAACAAATTCCGCAAAAATAGCAAGGGTTCTCTGGAGCCCATTTGTCATGCATGGTCACTTTTGTTGCACGAAATATCTTACAGCACGAGCACTTTTGAAAACGCAATTTTGATTGGAACAAAATCAAGGGATAAGAAGATCGATTTTGTACATCTTCCTGATGAATTAATCTCATGTCCCGAATCACCATTATATGCTTGCAATCTCCCTATATCACCAACAAGATATCAAGTTAGCTAGACGAATTTGTATTCGTAGATTCGCTTATCATGGATTCAGGGAAGTGTATAAATGGGTAGGATGGACATGTGGGTAACGGATCAAGATATCTAACCTCGAAAGGCTCGAATATCTGTGTACGAACATAATTTACAAAAATACAGAGTGCATTTACATGTGGCATACTCATGTGAAAATTTTATTCCCTCATTAAATTTTCTCAAACTTTCAAAAGGTCAACATATCTAACCTCGAAAGGCTCGAATATTTGTGTACGAACATAATTTACAAAAATAAAGAGTGCATTTACATGTGGCATACTCGTGTGAAAATTTTATTCCCCCATTTCACAAACTTTCAAAAGGTCAACGTAATTTAATCAATATCAATTTTGTACATAAAAGGGGTAACATATGCTTGTGCCAAAATGACCTTTTATAGATGTTTTTGAAAGTTTCTTACTCATAGCATGTTACATTTGTTATGTAATTCCCCTTGAACAAACTATATTTTAAAAAAAAAATTATAAATAAACTGTAGGCTTCAACTTGTTTAAGGCGATCCTTTTAGCTACTCTTTATAATATTTACCCATATGCCCATTTAGACATAACACAAAAACCCACATACACCATTGATAAGCAAACGGGTCAAAGCTTCTACTTTTAAAGATGGGTCAATTCAAGAAAAGAAGATATAAAAGTAAATTTTTTACCTGATGACAATAAAGATACCCTGCACCAAGACGAAAATTTAAGTCACAAAAACGTGTTGCCTGCATTGGGCGAGATTTAAGTTGAGGCAATTTTGGCCCAATTCCACATCCTATATATTCTTTTTGCTTCTGCTGCAGTTCACCAGATATAATGCATTCCCATTTTTCAAGTGCAGTATCTTTCGATTCTCTTAGCCAATCAAGTATCGGTTTACTGTATTCTGTTGCACGCGCATCTCTTAAATCATTGTAAAATATATCCTGCATAAACAAAAATTTTAATACATGAACTAAAGGGCAAAAAATAAACAGAAGTATGTGAACAACACAAAGATAGATTCGGCTAACATATTACTTCTATAAGGATATATCCAGATGGGTCATCTTTTTTGGCTAACTTCATGATTTGATCCGTCAGACAATATACTTTATCTCTGAGTTCGGTTAATAATTGCTGTCCAAGGACCAAGATTTCTTGAGTCTACAAAAAAGGTCCGCAAATTAGAATGTCTGTGATTATAAAAATAAATAATTTTAGAATCATACAAGGTGAAAAACCTTAATCAATGTTCCACGTCGGTTATGATAAACTTCTACGCAAAGAAGGGTTTCACTATCATGCAGTGGTATGTGTTCACGAGTATTTGATGATTTCACCTGCTAATAGAATAATACATTTGTTAACAATTCACCCAAAAAAAAAAAAATACGTGATAAAGAAATGTTGAAAAACATGTAAACCTGGGTCAAACAGTTTGTATGATTGAACGATGACATGCGTTCTTTCTTTTCTGATGCACTCACGCATGAAATGGGCCCACAAGTACCGCTGGGTGAAATTAACATAGTAACCAAAAATTTCAAATCAGCTAACAAAAAACAACACAAGCATACACGTTATTTAATATAAAGCCTGAGACACATACCTGAAAGAATGCAATCGTGCTGCTAATTTATCGTCTTCTTGTTTTTGTTTTATTTTAGCAAGTTTCTCTACTTCTGCCATATAATCTTCCTGAAAATGAAAATGCAGGAGATAACGATTAATAGAGATTATGCAAATCGAAGTAATACACATAAATACAACACATATCTACAACATCGAAAGTTTTTAGCCCAACCAACATTCTAGAGATAAAACTAAACAAAATGTACTAGTCACAGAAACAGTAGAAAGAGGGCTCTAAATTTATTAACCCTAAGTAATAAATTCACTACTCGAAGTATAAATAGCTATGAAATCTTTCCAAAAGTTGTGATCCGTTATTAACTTAATGTACACAGGTTAACACAAAGTAACAACAGATTATATATGTTTTATGTGATGAGAAAGTAATGAGAAAGTAATTACCTCAAGAAGTAGAAAAGAAATATCAAGAAAAATGTCTACAATGGCTACACAATCTAGTTGTAGTAGTAGCATAAATGGACATTTTAACTATCGAGATGAGAAATCATTAATTATTCAAAACTGTTAACTCTATTACATACAAACTAGAAAGCTTTGTTCATTCTAAACAAATGCCAAATTATTAAGAACAATGTCTACAATGGCTATACCATTTAACACTCTAGTCTGCCGACGTGTCAGTTGAAGACTAACCCGTAACGTTTTTCCCACAAACGCATAAAATGTTGGGTCAAAGTCAGTAAAATTCGTGCAAAGTCAGGTCTGAATCGGTCAAAGTCAAAGTTGGTCAAAATTTTAATATTTTTTAAAATTATATTTTGTGCCCTACATATATATCTAAATTATTTATTTCTAAAGGTCAACGTTATCACACCCCTCTCATTCCCATCTCGTGACCTTTACAACTTTTGCTATTTAGTAGTAGTAACATGAATGAACATTTGATTATAACAAAGCCTATGACCTCACACGATTATTACACACAAAAAAAAAAGTAAGGAAATTAGACGAATGAAGTAAGGTGCCTTACTTCATGTTCAATATCTTTATTTGTCACTCGTTTGTTCTTCTTAGATACCCTTCTGTTCATCTTCCCAGTATCAGTGGTTCTTTTGGATCTACTTGAAGAATCCGCTATAGGTACATAATCCTCATCATTGATATTGCTTTCATTCGTATTCCTAAAAAAAAGATCTAATAAGATTATGCAGTTAAAACGAATAAACAGAATAAAACCGGTTGGTTAGGAACTCACAGTCAGATTTCAAATTCATATTACAAAATTTGTAAGGTGGGTTACCTAGTATCTACGCATTCAATAAAAACAAGAGTCAGAGAGACTTATTTATTTACCATAAAAAATATTTCTGCCAGAAGTATTAATATATTTATTTGCCATAAAAATATTCAGAGACAGTTTTCAAATTGAACACTTGGTCACTTCGAACATGGATCTATGAAAAACTACACAAGAAAATTACTTACGTATATGAGTATGTTTCTGATGATGAAGAAGGATCTCTAGTCAAATTACCACCCTGCAACATATTCATGAGGTTATGAGAGTCTAGTTATAGCAGAACTAAAAAAAAAAACTTAGGTTCACACCTGAAGTGCTGCTCGGAACAACTCCTCCACACTGAGGATTTTAAGTTCGTCAACCCTGTAAAAGTAGCATCGCAGTAACTGTAAATTACACTTTAAATGAACAATACAAGGAAACGATAGGCGAATAACATGAAAACTGGAAGAAATATGATCATACAGATTGCACAAGATGAGTCTATAATCATACAGATTGGTCAAGCAATGAGGTATCATCCCAAAATAGCCACTAAACCTCAAATTAAATTTCATCTAGCCCCTTATCTATAAGATAATTGCAAACCACATTCTTAACTTTAGGCTAAATTTGCTAGAAGAAAATGGTTAAATTTCAGCTGATAGTAAAAGACCCTCTAACCAGCCCAATATACCAAATCTAAATTATATTGAATTGCTTAGGTAATAGTTACAGCTGATATATAAATAAACATACTTGTATATGTGTTCTTGTTATTTTCCTTTGAAATGATAAAGACTACTACTACTACCTTGTGGAATAAGGGCAGTTCATATGTAAGCAAAGCATACACCTTACTAACAAGTTCATAAACGATGGTAACTTTATGGCCGTTCGCCTGTTTGACCGTTATCGATATTAGTAGGTGCATCTATGACTTGTAAGTTATAGCACAACATATGTATTTTGACTTGACAATCTCAAAATATTTTGGATGAGTTTGAAAGGCTCAAACATAAGTAAGCAAGCCTAAACTCTCACACATTCAACTACCCTCCACTTTATCATATATCTAAGCCTTCATATTTAAAAAACGGATCTACGATAAGCAGATGCTAATTATGTAAATCTTACAACCAACTAAATACACGATACTTACGAAATGTCATCGCCAGGTTGTTCAGTAAAGTCCGTACACAGCTCCTTTTTAAGATCCTGCATTAAACCAAAAATCCAGGTCGATCAAAAACCAAATAATATCGAAAATTTCTATTAAGCCACAACAATGTATTTCTATTTCTATTAGAACTTCATTTGGCTGTAACAAAGACAACTGAATTTACAACATCGACTTACTTTACAGAAATCATTGAAATAGATAATTCTAGTTGATGTAAGGATTTCATGTTCAACAATTGCACATAAATCAATTACAATTACAATTAATTAACAAACGATTGAGAAGAATTAAGCTCTGTATGATGATTATTATTATACTAATTTGCAATCGGTATACTAGTACAGTATAAATATACCTTGAGTTCATCTTGAAGAGATGACTGAAATTCAGAAACACTTGTGAGTGGACCAACCATGTCTGAGACGTATATCGGACCACCACGAGGAACCGAAACGTAAACATCTTCTAATGGAGATGTAGAATTTTTCATTGATTTAAATAAAATAAAGAAATAAATGAATGAATAATTCGCAGGTGATGAAAAGTTTTAAAGAAGACGATGAACACAAATAGGAATGGTTCTAACCGAGAGATGAGTCGGCACTGGCACAGAGCTAACAAGGTAGGGTTTGAGGTTTTTACAGATCATACGCGCCTCACGTGACTTGGAAATCGGGTCGGGTTGAATCGAAAACAGAGCTGTAAGAAAGGTTTAACAGCGGTAAGTGTAAATAGTGAACCAAATCGATTAGGAATTTAGGGCTACAAATAGTTATTCCAATCTAGGGTTCATACGATACGTGATTGTCCATTAACTGAAGAAACCGTAATAGATTTTTGGAAGAAGAAGAGAAAGGATATCTGGAATATAAACAGGCTGGAAGAAAGCTGTGTACAGAGTTAGGGCATTGTTTTGGAAGGGTTTTGATTTTTGGAAAAAAAAGGCGTGATATATTTAGTTGGGGGAAAGGATAAAATGGTCGATATATATATTTTGTACGGATTAGCTCGTGGAGAATTAGGTGCTTTTGTTTGATTTTTAATAGAATGGTTAAGTCAACATTCAGCGTGTTTGTTTCTGACCTCTGAATGACATATAGTGCTGAATGATTCAGAATTTAATGCTAAACCATTTAGAGTTGAAATAATCTCTTAATCATAGCCTAATTTTTCTATAATATTCTTTTCAAATCATATCCAGAACGTTAAACCAACATATATATTATATTATTTTATTCATGTAACACATTAATAAAACAATTTTACTTAATTCATATCGTTCATATAAAACAATTATCAAACAACTTATTTTCATTCAGAACAAACTTTATTCAGAGGCTATGAATCATTCAACGCTAAATTATTCAATTTTATCAAACGCACTCTTAATCTCATAGCTTTTTAAAAAAAGGTGATTGATATTTCCACACACATCTTCTATAGTTCCATCACGTTGTTTATTTTATTTGTTTAATAAAAAGAATGTGACCACCACCTTTCAACATCTAAGAGTCGCTTCAGTCGTTGAACCGCCGTTGGAACCGTCGTTCAACGGCGTCGATATTACCAATCCGCCGTTGAACCCGCCTTCCAATCTCGTACTCAGTTTAGTCGTTGTGGAGCATATAGGAGAACGTATGTTTTAATCATTTAATGGCTATAAAGTCAAATGTAACGGCTACATTTGAATTTGGTTTTTCTTCATCAACTCTCAGTTTCCGTGTTTGGTCCAGGCGACGATCTCGTTGTTAGAGATCTGGTTCAGATTTAGGGGTAGAAACGGTTTTTTGCGGATTAGACTCTTCTTCAGACGGTTGAGGCGTCGCTGTTTGCTAGGTTCTTTGTGTGTTGTAGTGGCCTTCGGCGTTCTTCCGATCGTCAATGTTGGTTTGTGTTCTTATTTAAATTGTCTTGTGTAGTATAACCGGTATTTTAGATTCCTATTGTACAAGTGTTCATCCATATCCATATAGGATTATTATAATGCATCATATACACTTTTTAATGCATGTTGTACAATACTTTATATTAAAATTTTTTAACGCCTAAAATTAATATATTAAAACAACACTTTCTGTTTATTAATAAGTGTTATTTTTATAAAAGTAATTTTTTTTTTTTTTTTTTTTTTTGTGTTAGTTAATTAATTAAAATAAATATAAAAATAATCCATTAATGAAGTGACAGTTAAAAAGGAAAAGATTAGTTATAGAATTTTGTGGATTAATTAAATGAGGGAGCGGCCTTATTAAGCAAACTACAACTTCAAAGTCCAACTACCTACCTCATCACTCAAATTCAGACAGCTTACATCAATGGCGGCGAATATCTGCATCACATTCATCAGCATACTATTCATTTTATCATGTGCTACTGCTGCCGACGAGAGTAAGCTCACAATCTCTCTTTTACAATTTCATTTTTATCTCCATTCCGTTACAATTTCTCTATATATAAGCCCTAATTCTGTTGTATTAAACAACTTGCACCTGATCTGGTTTATTATCATCTATAGCTTTCATATCTATTCGCTTCACATTCGTGATCTGATATAATTTTGTTAATTAATTGAGATCACATTGTTTGTGCGCTCGATTTGTGCAAAAGTTAGTTAACTTGTTTACTGGATCAGTTATTTTGTGGATCTGGTTGTTTTGTAAGTTTATACATTGAAGCAAACTTCCAACCGACTCAAAAATCATAGCAAAACGTAATTGAAATACCTGTAGATGATATATTGCAAAACTTTGTAGTCTTTCAAATCCATTCAGATTTCATCCAATGATATATGCTTCTGTTGTCAACTAATTTGGCAGTTTCAAGTTGCTGTAATGTAAGATATAGTATAATTTAGCTCTGTTACTTCTGCTTAATGTCTTGAAATAGGCATTTTAACCTACTCCTTTGTTATATGCTCATCGTGTACGTGAATAACATGTGTTATTTTTAGTATAGTTATCAATATCCCACCGTTTTGATGGTGATTAAGTTGAGTGACGTTTTAAGGGCGAACAGAATCGCTTAACAATGTGTATACGTTTTTCTTTACATTCTTACTTTGTTGATATATGTGATGTGATTGTGTGTAGAAATATATGCTCATTGATGTATATGATGATACTGTTGTTTGACTGACAGATGAGTCCCATACAATGTTCTCATGATAAGCCTAATTTGGTTTAGATGACTAAACTGATCTTCTATTAAGTATACACAATCATAGATCATTGATAAAATAGATAATAAAAGTTTAAGTTTTCATTCCTAGTTCACTCATGATTCTAAACGAAAATACTGATTCTTGATTCAATTACTGACTACAGTACAATTTATAGAATTATATGCTCCTTCTGCAACATGCTTACACTCTTTGTATATGCACCATGTGAGAATTTTAATTTTCTGACAAGTATACTTTTCTAAATATCAACAGAAAATGTTACAAGCAACCCAGCAGACGAACTTGTAGCCATTGTAAACAGTAACCGAACAGCAAACAAAGCGTCATCTCTTAGTAACAATCCTGGTTTGGCCTGCATAGCGCTGCAATACATCAAAGCCTACCAAGGCAAATGTGACGATGTTGGTGGGCCCAATGCCAAAAAACCTGCTGATGCAGAATTTAGCGACACTTTTGCACCTAACTGTGGGGTTGAATTAGCCACACTCTCCCCTATCACAGGCCGTGTACTTGGGTGCCAGTCTGATTATGTTACTCCTGATAAAGCCTTCACAGAAATATTAACCATGAAGAATAGAAGCTTAAGCGTAATATACAATTCTACCTATACTGAAATTGGGGCAGCTGTGAGCGGTACCGATGGTGGTGGCCCGTATTTCTGGTGTCTTCTTTTTAGTAATGGGAAATCGAATAGTACTTTTGTGTTGGAGGGTGGAGAGGCTAAGATAACTAGACCGGGCTGCTTTAGTGGGGCCCATGATGATTGTAGTGGTGCTGATGGTTGGTCACAAAATGTTAGCATTTTGATGATCTTTGCTGGAGTTTTTGCTTCAATCTGTTATATGTTTGCAGTTTGAGTAATCGAGTAAGATCATGATTGGATTATATGCGCAAAATTAGGTAGCTTTTTGAATTTGTGAGATTTTTTGTATAATTTCATTGTATTTGAATCTTTGATTCGATACATATTCATACGTACCACATATTTTACCTGGTAAATTTGATCTGTTTTGATAAACTGGTTAATATCATTTTATATGGTTTTGTATCTTATTGTATGATTACAGATTCATTTTGTATTGTTACTTAAGTATTCATTTAAACTTTAATAGCATAATCTGATTTATATCAGAATCAAACCTAATTTCAGTTCAATTTTCGAAGATAACTATCACAGATAGATTCAGGTTCGGGTATGGAAACCCACAACTGCAACTTTTGGGTTGAAACCTGGTTCGTTATTGGATCGTGTGAGTATGTTTGAGCCTAATGAAGTTCTGCTACACCACAATGGCTTGTAACTTTACTTATTTTGATACTTCTTTTTATATACAAATTAGCAGATGCAATAAAAAAACAAAAAAAAGCATGTGCTCCATATTGATTTAGTTTATAGTTTATATATACAGTACAGATTTTCATTATCATAACTCTTATAATACATATATTTCCTACTAGGACAACTGCTAGCAGCGTTGCAGACCTCGGAATTATTCGGCGAGTACTCGGTCAAGCTCGGAATTACTCGGAAAATTAGTCAAAATTCGGTCAATATCAGTCAAAGCCAACATTATTATCGCTACGTACAGTGGCGACTTTAAGTGAAGACCCGCGGGGTCCCGTGACACCACTAGTTTTTTGAAATTTATCACAAATCTTTTATTTTTTACGTATAGGACACCACTAAATATAATAATGGGACCCCATAAATTTTTAGAGATTATAGTTTAATAGTTTGGACTACTAAAGTGTCTGAAATTAACCCACTTATTATATGATTTTTATAGTATGAGTCATTAAATATATTAGATATAAAAATATACAAACCCTTGTCCAATTCCAATTTTAATTCTTTCTGACTTCCATCTACATCACAATTTTTTACGGTTCTATCTTCAATTCTTCATCCTAGGGATGTCAATGGATCGGGTGAAGGCGTGAAGCCATATCCATATCCATTTAGTTTTTGTTCATCCATATCTATATTCATATCCATTTAATTTTTTTTTTTTTTTAAAAGCATATCCATTTAAATTTAGTTCATCAATCTATATCCATATCCACTGCATTAAGCGGGTTAATTGATATCCATTGGATATTTAAGAAATCTTACATTATTTTGAAAGATATAATCAAAATAAAAGCGTAATATAACATGACATAATTTACAATACCTCCGCCTGAATGTGTAATGTTTGTCTAAGAATGAACAAAATTTGTTAAATTTACTATCAAACATATATTATGACAAATTACGTGTAATTTTTATGTTCAGATATACATGCTTTATTGCGAATACTCATGGTGAATGCATTATATGGTTGCAAGCAAGATGGTGAATGCATTAAATAGTTATTTGTAATGCATTATATGGTTGCAAGCAATACTCATAACTACCTAACTTATTCTTTTTTAAAAGTAAGGTGAAACTGCAATTTTACAGCTAATGTTAATGTTATGTGATTCATATTGATAATAGGTTATAAAATTGCAATTTAAAATTGCTACTGTATAGGTCATTGGCTAAAATAATATTTTAAAATTGCTACTATATAGAGCATTGCTACCTGTAAAATTGCTACTTTAAAATTGCTACTGCATATGAACAACCTTATATTTTGCGCGTATTATTCAATTTTATGTTTGTGTTTTAGGCGCGACCCGACCCGACACGACTTGACCCGACTTGACCCTACACATTCAATATTTTGTGGAAGAAAGTTATCAAATAAATTTTTGAGACCCCATTGAATTTTGATCCTAGAATCGCCACTGGCTACGTAACAGTTCTAGTTATACAAGATTTAGCATCAACATCAGGGGTGGATTTACTCTAGGCCCAGTGGTTGCACGGGACACCACTGAAATAACCGATGTAGTGGAATTTTTTTTGGATTTTTAACTAGCGACATCAGTGTATCGTGTGCATTTTTGTGGGTGACACCATTGAAATTGAAATAAGATATCAAGTTGAATTTTTTTTGAGATTTTAACTGGTAACACCAGTGACTACAAATCCTATATCCGGCACTCATGAACATAGTCATGTACCTTTTCAAAGCCTAAAAAGCTCTACACCTTTAAACAAAGGTAAGAAGTAGTAAAAGGGCAATGATTCCACCTGAAGAACCTCCAACTCTATATATCCAATACGGATCAAACCTTGTAAGGCTTTGATCCGAATAACAAGAAAAAGCTGCAACGATTATTAGAACGAACGAAGCAATAACCAAATAAGTCGAAATGCTAAGAAAATGTTGCTCTTCAAGCTTGAATCCTTCAAAATTTTGTGGCTTTTTATCAACAAAAAGTGGTGAGATGACACCAATGATTCCTAAGCTTATAGCTAGCAATTTCTCACTTGATGAGTGCTTTCTTCCATGTCTCCTGCTTGTGCCTTCATGATCCATTTTGGGTTTATCAGAAGTTTTTTGTTTTGGTTAGGATGGATGCATAAACTAGTAAACAACCTCTTATTTCTTATTCTAATTTATGTATGGGAACTTGATTCCATATGTAACAGAGTGCATCATAACAATAACTTTTTGAGACATAGATGATTAGATTACTATTCCATGGTGAAATATGTCAAAAAAGTCGTCCACTTTATCGATCTCTTAGACCACTCCCAACCATGACGTACTTCCTCCCCAGGACACACCGCCACATCAGCGCCACATCAGCTTTCTCTCTCAATTTATTTTTCACTTCCTCTCCATCACACACCACTACCAACCATGACATCCTCCCTCCCCATCACATGGCCCCACATTTTTTTTATTAATATTTATTACTACTACTATTATTATTATTATTATTATTATTATTATTAATACAAATTTTTTAAACAGCACTTTTATTGATAAACAAAGATACGATTACATTTTTTTTTTTAAATTACACAATTAAGCATATAAATACGAACACATAATATTAAGACTATCAATATCTTTTGTCAATCGTATCATCGCTAACCCATCCTTCCTCATCGCTACTCTCTCTTAGTGGACGATAATCGTAATCAATGAAAAGAAGATGCACTTTGATGGGTTCATTTGCCGTAATTGCTTTATTTTTAACGGCATCCCAATCTTCATCCGTATCAAGAAACTTGTATCTTTTGTCATCGTCATTGTAATACAAGAAGTCCGAGTGTTTGAACTCCACATTTTCTTTGACAAACTTCAACAACTTCGAAAAATCCATTTCACTAACGTCAACGTTTTCGAACATTCTTCTTTCGCCACTTTGAGTACACGATTTCCAATCATCCGTATACTCACAGTTGAAGTAAACGTAAATAGGGACGAGAGTGGGTGCCATTTTGAGTGATTGTTTGAAGATTTATTGATTTGTGAGTAATTTTATATATTGAGATGGAGTGTATTGGTGTTGAATGGTGTTGAGATGGAGTGTATTTATATAGGAGGAGAAGGAAGAAAAAAAAAAAGAACCGTTGCAGTGCAACGGTTAGAAAATGGGTCACCAACGGCTCAATTTGCGTACTCAAATTGTTATCCACATGAAGGAAACCAGCACGGATGAAGGAAAGACAACCGAGGGCGGACGAGGGCGGATCGATTGCCAACGGCGCCCTCGAGGGCGGCCGAGGAAGGGAGTCGAGGACGGAGTTTTTTTAAACCGTTGGGAGTGGTCTTATAAAAAAAGGTTGAATCTTGTTTCTTAATTTCTAAAGACATGAGTGGATTTGACTACCATTTAGATAACTTAAAGGTCATTGGTCTAGCGTCTGCTTCAATCAAGACTAGTTAAAGACCCGCGATTTTGCGGGGTTTTCGAAGGGTGAAATCATTTATTAATATCATATTATATTGTATTTGTTATTTTGTTTTGAATTTGATTATCCAAACAATCTACAATAGAAGATGATCAATATGAAGTTCATGTTTCCATAAGAATACTATTTGTAATATATTTATATTGGTAATTTTTTTTTTATATACAGAAGAATAAAATTATACAAACATAAGATCATACATTTTAGTTGTTTAGTTGCAACTCGTATTTAATGATAAGATCTGTAGTATATCAAAATTACCATCATTCATCGATTGACATATCATAAAGTTCAATTGCATGCAAAAGTATTCAGTGCTAAGCTACCATAAGTTATATCTTTAAGTGTTTAATAATTACATGGCCAAACATCAAAATAGAAAGAAACTAAATCCATATTCATTAAAACTTCTGCACAAACTAACGGAAAACCTGCAGAATTAAAAGGCTTTGATACCGAAACAAACTGTTACACCAGGTGAATTCCATCTAGGACCATGATGAACATGCGTTCGTCACGCGGGAACGCAATCAAACACTTGTCATCCGGAACATACCCATTTACAATTAAGAACTACCCTTTAGAAGCATACTTTTTCTTTGATCTTTTTTCTTACTTCATACCCCATATATGAGTTTTGTTGTTCAGATCGGGCCACTCATAGTCACAATTACTTTGTAGTTCTAAAATCTAAACTCTAAACCCTAACCTGTAAACAATAAACCCTAAACACTAAATCATTAACCCTATACACTAAACTCTAAACCCTAAATCCTATATCTAAACCCTAAACTCTAAAACCTAAACCAACCCCGAACCCTAAACCACCGACGGTATACCCTACACACTAAACCCTAAACTCTAAACCCTAAACTCTATACCCTAAACCCTAAACCCTAAACCTTAAATTCTAAAATCTAAACTCTAAACCCTAAACTATAAACCCTAAACCATATACCCTAAACCCTATACATTAAACCATAAACCCCAAACCTAAACCCCAAATCCTATACACTAAACTCTAAACCATAAACCCTATATCTATACTCTAAACCATAAATTGTAAAAACAAAACCCTAAACACGAAACCTATATCCTAAACCTTAAATCATAAATTCTAAATTCTAAACCTTAAACCTTAAAGTCTAAACCATAAACCCTAAACACTATACTCTAAACCCTATACACTAAACTCTAAACCCTAACCCTAAACACTAAACCCTAAATCCTAAACGCTAATAAATAAACCCTAAACCCTAAAACCTAATATAACCCAAACCCTAAATCATAAATTCTAAATTCTAAACCCTAAATCCTAACCTGTAATCCATAAACCCTAAACACTAAATCATAAACATTATACACTAAACTCTAAACCCTAAACCCTATATCTAAACTCTAAACTCTAAAACTTAAACCAACCGTAAACCCTAAACCACCAACGCTATACCCTACACACTAAACCCTAAACCCTAAACCCTAAACCCTAAACTCTAAACCCTAAACCCTAAACCCTATACCATAAACCCTAAAACCATAAACCTTAAATTTTAAAATCTAAACCCTAAACTATAAACCTTAAACCCTAAACACTAAACCATATACCCTAAATCCTATACACTAAACCATAAAACCTAAACTTAAACCTTAAATCCTATACACTAAACCATATATCTATACTCTAAACAACCATCCGGGCATAGCCTGGGTGGCCAGGGTGCCCCGCAAACGTCCAGTTGACCAAGTCAAATGGCTGTTCATCTCAAATAAGGCGAAGGTTCGATTCTTGAATCGGCCACCATTTGTGCTTGGAGCTGGAACAGGGGTTGGTTCCGACCACATTTGCCTGGGACTGCACACGACCCGGTAGGCAGTTGGCATCCAAAGAGTGCACGGGGTTAAAGGTTCCCCGCCGATCTAACCTTTTTCATCTCAAATATCTATACTCTAAACAATAAATTGTAAAAACAAAACCCGAAACCCTATATCATAAACCTTGAATCATAAATTCTAAAATTTAAAGCTTAAAGTGTAAACTATAAACCCTAAACACTAAACCCTATACACTAAACTCTAAACCCTAAACCCAACATCTAAACCATAAAAACCCTAAACCCTAAATCAACCCTAAACCCCAAACCCTCAACCCTACCCTAAACCATGGTCCAGACCTCCTAGAGGTCGAACCTCAAATGATTTAGTAGAGATCACTCAACTAATTGAACCTTTTTTCTTGTCTGACAGTGACGATGCTTGGAAATGGACGATGGACTCATTAGGAACCTTTACCTCAAGTTGCCTATCTGCTTTGATTGATGAGAAAAAGCTCAGATGTTGCCAGCAGTTTGAAAATCATCAGAAATAGAGCACTTCCACGAAAAATTTACATCTTCGTTGGAGAGGGATCATGCATATAATCCCAATTATCTCAGAACTCGACAAAAGAGACATCGATTTAAACTCAGTTCTTTGCCCACTATGCAATTCAACGGTGGAAACAGTCGATCACATATTAATCACATGCTCAATATCGACATTCATTTGGGATCAACTTCTTAAGTGGTGGAACTGTCAAAATCATCACATTACAAATATCGAAGAAGCTTTCGTGGATATCCAAAACATAGCAAGCACATCGATGGACAAGACAATATGGCAAGCAATTAAATGGGTATGCAGTTATATAACTTGTTCAAAATAAAATACGGACTTAAAATCGAAAGTAATAGTAATCAATGATCCGTATCTGCTAATATGTTCGTCGTATATAGTTGCAGACGATGATAATTTAACTTTTTATGTTCTTTTCAATTCTTCGATGTAGTTTCCCACAAATTAGTCAGCGTCCTAAATCTTTTGATGTGGTCATGATTTGTGAAGAATGTCATTGCTTGTGGTCATATTTTGAGTATCTTTTTGATCTCCGACAAAGCCTTTTGACGTAATTGGTCAGCCTGTAAAAATCATAACATTATATTTTCGTTATAAATGTGTATAATATTAAAACATATTCAAAGTTTAAAATGTATTGATTAGTTTATCTCATCCATAAAGTTGTGCATAATAGTTAGGTTCTCAACTGAACTTGACATACAATTTTCATTATTTAACATGGGAGATTCATCACCTTTATTCACAAAAATTTTCTCAGTTAAAGCATCTCCTATAATGGCTTCTAACTTATTAAGATGTGTAGTTAGTGCAATCTCTTGTTCTAAGATACCAGCTTTCAAAGATTCCATTCTTTGAATTTGATTGTCAATCTTCTCGACGTGGTTACTGATTAACTATGATAAGATAATGAATGATAATATTAGTTTAACTACAAGTTTTAATGTGATAAAATACTTAAAGTAAAACGATTATATAATAAATATTAAGATTAAACTAACTAATATGTTATACTTAAATATAAGTATACTTGCCTTCAGTAAATCGGTTGGATGGAATCCTCCAACCAATATTGTACATCGTTTAGCAGGTGACATTCATGTTCCATAAACAATACTGAAGACATCAACTTTCAAGCAAGTTTTTATAATTTGAACAGCTTATAGAAATGAGTAGATATATTATCGATAATGGGTATAATATCTGCATCAATAAAGTCTCCAATCAACTCTCTACAGAGGCTTAATATTAGTTGCTGATGATCTAAGAAATCTTAAAGATCTGAAGCCATTAGTTAGGGTTTCTTAAGACACGCGAATTTAAGGAGTTTTTGTAAGTGACAAATTAAATATCGAATTGTTCTAGTAATATGAATTTATATATAGTATTTGTTAGTTTGTTTTTAGCTAGTATTTATCTAAAGTGTATTCAAATACTTACAAACCAACTCGAATTATATAAGTCCAATAATGAATGACAGTTTAAGAGCATACCAAATAACTTGGTATACGCTAACGAACTAAAGTAGAAGTTCTACAACTTAGTTCTAAGAACTAAGTTGTAGAAGTGATAATACAATAAACATAAAGTACAACAAAATTAAGAAATACCACATTTCTTATCAGTACAAATCCAATAACCATATCTATTCTCATCAAGTTAGCAAAGTGATATGTATGAAACCGTGAATCAGGTGTCAGATGGTAAACAAGATCCAATAAAAAAGTAAGTCATAATCTCAATTAGGAGTATGTTTGTAGTAGTTAAATTAACATTTTGTAATCAAACTACAGAAAGTGAAATATTAATCGTTATCTAAACTATGATTATAACATGTCATCAACTCGGTTGATAGTAGCAAATTTCGTAAGTCTCCTACAACTATGCGTATTATGTATTTACATGAACATTAACAGTTGCAAAACAAAATCAATTAACCCTAATGTACTATGATTTGTGATAAGCAAAAACAACTTTCAATCACTACAGTAGATTTTTATGCTATAAAGTGTTATGGAAAAATATAGCCTGAACCGAGCCAACTTCCTTCAACATGCAAATAAAAGACGCATTTCGACCCTGACCCACCCATTTTGTCACTTATAGGCTACATAAATAATCTACCTTCCTGGAATTGGTAAGTACCCTCTTCCCGCAGGCAAGTTTCCATCTCAAGTTCTAAAATGGACTTGACAGCTTCCCAAGCTGAAGCTGTCAAGATGGAAAAGTTATGACTTTAATGATCTAACTAATGATGATATTGTAGTATGATCAAGTAAATATGAAATTTTTATGCGGGCTAAAACTGGTCAGTATAGCTTGACCTATCAACATTATTTTTTATTTGAACTTCATAATAAGTAAAACAACTTTGACTTAAGTAAATTTTGAGGCTATAAGCGTTCGAAAACACCTTGATAAAATTCCATACCATCCATAGACGCAATTGGAAACCCAACTCAACTCAAGTAAATGGGTTGAACGTGGTGAAACTTTTGTCTACAACAACTATTATCGTATGTAATTGTTAACCCTAGAAATGAATTAGTCTAATAAATAAGCATGTAAGTTTATTACCCGTTGTTCCAACACATTTTCTTGAAAGTCGATTACAACAAATTTATAGCTTCTTGAAACCATTCCATTGTTGAGTCCTCTGCATGAAGATTTATATCAACATCAACTTTTGCAAAAAAAAAAAAAAAAAAAAAAAAAACTTTTTGAACTAAAATCAACATTGTACTTGTATGCATTGGAACTAAAATCAACATTACCTCAAAACTTTGAGCCCAGGTCAAGTTAAATTTTATTCTCTTTCAAGGAATGCCAGTCCAGGGTCCGTGAATCAGTAAGAAATTGCATCAAATTTTTAATAATCCGCCATATTTGTGTCATTTTTTTTCCATTTATCATGAATTGATCAAGCAGGTAACCATGAGCACCATGTATCTAAATACCAATGTTACATTTTCCAACAAAAATGTAACATTAATAAATAATGACACTCTGTACAATGGTTATTTAGTTTAAAGTCAGTTAATATTAATAATTTGGCCAAATATCTTGTAGCGACCCGACCAAATCATGTTTGACGGCGCCGTCTACGTAGGCCCCATTACATGGTCATAAGTCTTTAAGACAAAGTTTGACCGAAAATATGTCGCATTCATTTCATAAGTGTGAGTGTTTCAAAGTTTACAAAAGTAGTTTCCATATCTAGTACATAACGATGTTTAAAGTACAAATGAAACACGTGCGACACAGTTTAAAGTAGTCAAAAGACGCTCCACGATATGCAAGTATACTCGACATCCAAAGCAAGTATCAAAAAGAATGTGCGGAAGCATGTATCACCTAAAGTTCAAGGACCTGAGAAAAACATAGAAATCTGTCAACGAAAACGCTGGTGAAATCATAGGTTTAAGTAAGTAAGTGAGTAAAAGTAAGTCGAACCACAAGATTTACATCAATGATAAATAGTAATACATTCTAAAAGTTAATATTCACGAGCACCCAATTATCAAGGCTTAACATTCCGTCCGTTGAACCCCATTAATAGTGCTAGAACAACACTGTTTCTCGAAAATATATTTCATCCGTAGACGGTAGCGAACCGTCCGAGATGAGGGTTTGTCAAACCCATATGGCCATACAACATAAGTTCACGCCTACACTTACACCCTGCAAGTATAACTAATGATAATCGAATTGAGGATTTCGTTCTAAACTCGTATGTAGAATGTTTGTTTTCCTGTACTTGTGTTCACTTAGTTAAGAAGAAACGTTTATGTTTTCTCATCCCAAATATAAGTTCAAAAGAGTAAAAGTGGGACTATGATCTCACCTTGAGCGCAAGAGTAAATAAGTACTTCGACAAGTAACGTGTGCAAAGAATAATGCTAGTCTTGACCTAAACAAATAGGTTGTATCAATAACGATAGTCACGATTGGTCAAAGATGTTCAATTAGTCCTATGGCTCGTTACGACTCGATTATGTAGCATGTGAATCAATTTGTCAAGTTTCATGCAAGATACAAGTATAGAAACAAGTTAGGAATGTTGCATAATCATTTGGTTAAGTTTGACAAAAAGTCAAACTTTGGTCGGTCAAAGTCAACGAAAAAGTCAACACGTTCGGGTCGGGTCCCGAACTATTTTTCTGAGGTTTTTAATCATATATGAGCATGTTAGAACAAGTTACATGTGAATCGGAGGTGCATAGCATAGCAAACATTATTCGAAAATTGACAAAGTTGGACAGACCACTTTGGCGCGCCGCGCGGGTATATGGCGCGCCGCGCCATTACCTGTGCAGAGAAATCTGGCAGTTTATAAGTTTTATGCACGAACCTAACTTCAAACAATCACCATTTATGACCCGCAAACAACCAAAACATGTATCTTATATCATCGGAAAGGTATTTTGACAAGGAAAACAACTAAACACATTTCAACAATCACATTTACTTTTACAACAACCAAAATCACATTCAAAACTCCTCATTAAATGCATTCAAGTTCATAAATGAAATTTGATGATTCGGCAACCAATTTACATGAATGATATGCCGTTTCGAAGGTGATCAAGCATACAATACAACCTAACACTTACAAATAACATTTCATGTCATTCAAAGCATTAAATGTTCACATTAAATTCTATCAAACCCTAACCAACAACATCAAAATCACTAATCATGTTTATGAAGTTTTCTAAAACAACCTACACATCAAATTGAAGCTAGTGATACTAGGAACACATTTAATACATGCATTTATAACATTTAACAACATTCAAACAACCAAATCACCAAATCAAACACACCAAAGTTCATATTCAAACTAGTTACTTCAAATAACGAAATCGAACATATAAATCGTATATTCATGTTAGACTTGAGCCATAGACACTAATTAACAACTTTATAACTTAAAAACATCAAGAACACAAAATCTAGTGATTTTAGAAAGTTACCCAAATGTAATGAAATCGGTATGGAATCGAAGAGGAAGTTGCAAGGATTCCAAATATGTAATTTGTTTTGATTGATGCTTGCTCGATTTGATTTAGATGATGATTCTTCAAATTGGAGAATTGAAAGAAAATATGGAAGTAGAAGAAGAAAAGGGAAATGAAAAAGAAAAGATGGGGTGGGAGGTTGACTAGTCAAAGGCTAGTCACCTCTTTGATCACTTGGCAAAACTAGTCCCTCAAGTTTGGTTTCGGGTGCGTAAAATTTCCTAAACAAGGTAATTTAAAACGCGTATTAACGGGAGATGTTATAAACATATAACGGAGTTTAAAATAGTATAACGGAAAAAGGCGGGATGTTACATATCTATCTAAACATAAATTAGAGTAGCTGAAGTCAATAATTAGTAAAATGCCATTTGAATTAAAGAAGTAACATTATTAACTATCATAATAAATATCATCAATTCACAAGTAACTAACCTTCTTTGACAATAATAATTGCAGCTGGACGATAGTCTTCCACCACCTCTGGAATTTCATATATTGCCGATGGGCGGGGATAAGAATATGGGGTGTAGGTTGCATATGGCATTATGACTTTCCAATTGTTTAATATGGTTGCTTGTAGTAACAATAATGTTCACTTTTATCCCCTTTGACATGTTCGACCCATATGATATCTCTTTTATTTGACCCGTTAAACTAAATGGTCTAAATGCAGATTATACGTTAAATCTATATAGCCACCATTTATCCTTGTTTCGACTCAATGTTGATTATATTAAAACGCAGCAAACTGATTTACAAATGCAACTAAAACCAAATCAATTAACTTCATTTTCTTGCTCGAGTTTTCTATCCCAAGCTGAGGTATCCTGTTAGGTATCAGAAAATGTTGGGCATCACATTTCTGGAACATGGAATACCATAAAAATGGTTAGTTTCGCATAAGGTGTGTCTAACATTATTATAACATATAAAATCCATTCTTTCGTATGTTTATGAGCATTAAAGTAAAATGAAATTATTTTTGTAATCCTGAATAGAACAACTTTTCGTGTCACTTGACGTTTAAAAGTGAACGACTATTTGACCATTTAATGCCTATATAATTATTTGTAGGTAAGTTAATTGGTGGAAACTACTTTTTTAAAGCTATTTTAAAGCTAATGTGTGCTTCACTTTAGTTTCCAAACCATTTGGTCAAATTCCCATTTTGAAACTGGTGCTGGACAATTAGTTGTCAAACCAAAAGTATTAATTCGATACCCAAACCACAACTAATCACACTAAGAACTTATTTGTACATTGTAAAAATCCATATAATACACTTTCAAAACCAACCCATTTGACATTGATCCCAAACTGCAGATGGGTTAGGATGGCAATTTTAACCCATTTGACAACACACTGGTGGGATGACAATTCTAACCCATTTTGCTGTGATAATTTAGTAATTACCTAATTTTTTGATTACATTTATAATAATACCCTAATATACAACTATAGTCACACAAAAAAAATATGAAAACTATGAATCAGATTGATTATGCATAATCATACCAATATTATGGATAATGATTTGATGATTAAACGCTGAGAATAAACCGAATGTGATGTTACCCTGATTGTTTCTCTTCGAGATGCCATCCTTCTTCATCCCAATTTTAGAGCAAACGATTAATTTTCTGTGCGTTCTTGATTATCTACTACAAATTTAGGACAAACATCAGAAACTAACAAAATTATACACATACTACAAATCACTGATTATATACATTTCAAACATAATTTAGTTTTTTTGAGATCCGTAATTAGATTTTTCTGGGCAATCTTTCACACGGTGGCCACTTTGTTTGCATATAAAGCAGTCTTTTCCCTGCAAAACAAATATAGAAAATAGAACAATTATGTAGGTTTAGCTTGCGTTCCTTCTTTTGGTGGACCACTCTCTAGTGCACCACTATCTCCTTTAATCTCCACATTTTCTTCAACCTGATACAACAACAAAGTTATAAATTTGAATAGAAAAACTTGTTTCATAAGTCCCAAAAATAACAATAAAACGTTTTTCATAAGTCCCAAAAATAACAATAGCACAACCTCGCGGGTTTCTATTTTAACAGTTCATCTTCATCTATGCATTCTTTGATGTTTTAATGAAGAAAGAACTACGCTTACCTACTTATTTTAGAGTGAAATAATTTGTTATCAATAATGACCAGTTTCGGATTGCTCATGTGATACATATTATTACCAGTAACTTAAACAACTGTTGTTTTCAACCAACTGTTTTAATTCATAGTTCTGTTAAGTTGCAGCATAATTACTATTACTAATCAACATCTTCTTCCTAGACTGAATAATTCTGAACATCAAACTCATAACTTTAAAAAATTAATTAAGAAAACTAAACAGACACCAATTACTATTCTTAAATTCACTACCTTACCTAAAAGGAAACACAAATAACCATAAAACAACTCCCAAATATATCAAAACAAACAAACAATATCCGACATTAAATCAATACACTACAAGTTTGACTTACCTAAAAGCTATAAGCAAACATGATAAATCCAATTAAACTCAAATAATTCATATTGCAAAATCATAATTCAACAGTTACATAATGCCCATAATATAGATGCATATAATCTATATATCGAATCAAACGTAAACACATATAGAATATCTGCACCTTTTCGCAATTTCTAAGTCATTGTTAGTTATATGAAAATAAGATGACCAAACAAAAAGAAACAAACCTTGTAACATAGAGATTATCTGCATATATACAAATTGTAGCCGAGATGATGATGACGATGATGATGATGATGATGATGAAGGATCGGTGTTGGGTCGTTCATTACCACAAGCTCTTAACATTGATTTTTGTACAATTATTAAATTTAAATCTGCATATGCTTCATCATCGCTGTTGCTCAAAATAATCGGTTATTTATTTCAATAATCAAAATAGAAACTTCTCTGAAGATTGGATCGATGAAAAAGATGAATTCATCTGGGTTTAATCTGTAGTCTCTCTGAAGAGGGATCCGAATGGAAACTTGAGGTCGATGAATTCATCTGGCTTTAATCTGTAGTCTCTCTGAAGATGGATCCGAATAGAAACTTGAGGTCCGGGTATTTTATTTTTAAGGGTTTTAGGTCCGCGTATTTATTTTAAAGGGTATTAAGGGTATAATTTTTGTTAAGAATGATTTATTAGCTAATATTTTAAGGGGATGATTAAGGACCGTTGGATCAAGGGGTATTATGATGTAATTTTCTAATCTAACGGTAATAAAGAGGGTTTTGAAAATAATTATTAGCTAATCGAGACCCTTTTTAATGTATATAGTGATAGTGATAGTGATGTTGTGGCAAGTCTAGGGGTGAACATTTGTATACTAAAAATGCTAGTATCTTTTTGTGTTTGTTCTTCTTGATTCGAGTGGTACAATGATCATACACGTCTTTAATTTTGTTGCACAACTTGCAGCTCATTTCGCAGAATCATGAGCCGTATGAATATCGCGTGCTTTCATCTTTAATGGTTACCCCTTTCGATCCTAAAATTCTATAGAAAAAATGAATTGCCCATTAGCAAATTAGACTTTAATTTAACTAACGTCAGCTTATCGATCAGCCGTGAAGAGATTTGACATTTGAACAAAAACCTTTGAGCATTTTCCAATTAATAGGAGTTTGATTTATGAGTTCAAATGGTTACCCTTTCATAATAATTTTTTGTCAGAATACGAGCTTTTGTATACTTGTAGTCTTTAGTGGGCTCAACACGTGTTGTTTTTGTTCTCAATAAAAGAATTATGAAAAAGTGCGATACTTGTAATGACAGAACTTTATACGGTCTTTTAAATTTATAGTGAATTTGGAAAAATAGATAGTGAATTTATATCTATTTAAGTTACGAATGTTTGAGCTTTTCAATCAACTAAATTGTAGTACATACGAACTATGACTAAAATGGTGAAGTCTGACATCATTTGCATTATTATCAACTATATACTTTGAGGATCAATCTAACTAACAATATATTTTTGGTGCCATGAAAAAAGTCGAAAACGGTCATGTAGTAATCTAATTAAGTCACATATATCTGAATAAAAAAAAAAAAAAAAAAAAATACTCTCCTCATAATAGCTTGACAAAAAGTCTTGACACGAAAGAAGTCCCTCAATCGAACATTTTCACTAGAAAGAAGATAGATAAGAGTCAAGGAATTTTGAAAGCGCCGCATCTACCTTAGCAGTTTTGTCAATAGAGACGAAGGATATGGAATATTTATTAACTGTTTATGCTCAACACGTAGTGGCCTGACTCCTTTAAGAGAGATCAGGAATTTGACTCCCGTTGGCTACATATTAACCCACAATTTCACCCCTGCCATGAAGTACCACTCATTCCCACATCGCGTTGGGGGGTAAAGGGGAGGGGTTTTTACCGTCCAGGCGTCCATGCCCCGTATGAGATCGGTGCGTGTTTCCTTCTGAGCACGCAGTTGGGGCGGGTATAGCAACTGCAGGAGGTGATCGCGTGGGTGGTTAAGTTCTCAATCCCCAACTAACTAACTGCTATCCAAAAAAAATATTTGTTCAAATTCCTCTATTGATACGTGGTGTATGTTGGTGAACAGTTGTTGATTAGATTATGGTTAAACGGTGATAGTTTTTCAACTCGGTAATTATTTTTCTCGGAATATTCTCTCTTGAGATCTAATAACACGGAGTAAATAAATAAGGACCATGAAATAATCGTGCGAATTATTGTTATATTTATATTATATTTATTTATATTTATATTTATAGTATTTTTTTCTTGGAATTATAAAATATTGTGGATAAAAGATCTCGACTCCACCTAACTCGCTGGTTCAATGATTCAATCTATATGCACATGTTGATGTTATATCGGGGTATTATACTTTATTTATTTTACTTCCATTTTCATTGGTCAAATTTGTAACGTCCCGACCAAAACCGTTATTGACGGCGCCGTTAACTTAGGTCCCGTTGCGTGGTCGTAGTCCCTATATGAGACTCGTTTGACCAAAATTATGTCGCATTCATTTGAAAGGTACAAGACTTGCAAGTTTAGTTTACAAAACCGTTCGACAACAAGTCTAAGTTTACAAAAGTCATAAAGTATAAATGAAATAACTTGCGACATAATTAGTTTAAAAACACAGTTGCTATAAATAGCGTAAGTATGTAAACAATATGTTTGAATCCAAAGGTGCTATCACTAGCGTATGTATGTATGTATGCTTGACCCCAAGCAAGAAATCAGAGTGTATGCATGCATGCTTGACTCCAAGCAAAATGAGTGTACGCGGAATCATGTATCAAATAGCCAAGTATGAACCTGAGAAACATATAGAAAACTGTCAACGAAAAACGTTGGTGAAATCATAGGTGTTTTAGTAAACGTTGTATTTGAACCACAAGATTTTGTATTTCCATAACGTTGATTATCTAAATCGTTTGCATTCCAAAAGTATTGTTCGCGAGCACCCAATTATCAAGACTTAACGTTTCCTTCCATAGAACCCCATCACAATAGTGTTAGAACATACACTGTTTCTCGAAAATATATTTCATCCGTAGACGGTAGCGAACCGTCCGTAATGAGGGTTTGTCAAACCCGTATGGCCACACAATATAAGTTCTCGCTTACACCCTGCAAGTGTAACTAATGATAATCGAATTGAGGATTTTTGTTCTAACTCGCTGTGGAATGTTTGTTTCCTTGTACTTGTGTTCAAAGTAATAAAGTATGTAGTATAAAACTGTATATGTTTCTCATCCCATAATTTAAAAGTATAAAAGTTGTTGAAAGATGGGACTATGATCTCACCTCGAGTGCACGAGTATAAATGTACTTCACAAAGTAAACGTGTGCATGAATGTTGCTTAGCCTTGACCTAAACAAGTAAGTTGTATCAATTAACCGGTTACGACACAAGGTCGGGTGAAATGTGTTCAATTAGTCCTATGGCTCATTACGACTCGATTAGTATAGCATGTGAATCACGTTGTCAAGTTTCATGCAAGAATCACGTATAAAAGCATGTTAGAACGATTGCATAAGAGTTTGGTTAAGTTTGACTAAAAGTCAAACTTTGGTCGGTCAAAGTCAACGAAAAAGTCAACACGTTCGGGTTCGGTCCCGAACTATTTTTCTGAGGTTTTTATTCATGTATAAGCATGTTAGAACAAGTCTCATGTGAATCGGGGGTGCGTAGCATAGCAAACATTATTCGAAAATTGACAAAATTGGACAGCCCACTATGGCGCGCTGCGCGGGTGTATGGCGCGCCGCGCCATTACCTGTGCAGAGAATTCTGGCAGTTTTCACACTCAAGCACGAATCCAACTTCAAATACCCATAAATCCTAAACCGTAAACATCCAAAACAAGTATCTTATATCGTTGGAAAGGTATTTTGACAAGGAATACAACTAACCACTTTTCATCAAGCATAAACATCATTTACAATAACCGAAAACTCATTAAGTGATCAATAAAAGTCCATTTTCAAAGTTTCAAGTTCATCAATCGCATTTTAAGTTTCGGGAATCCAATTCACACATATGATATGCCGTTTTGAAGGTAATGAAGCATACATTACTACTAAACACTAACAATTAACATTTCATGGCATTCAAGCATCAAAAGTTCATGTCAAGAACTATCAAACCCTAGTCAAACATCACAAAATCCTTAATCGGGTTTTTGAAGTTTTCTTAATCAACCTACGCATCAAAACGAAGCTAGTGATACTAGTAACACAATTAAAACATGAACTTTAACAATCAAACAACATTTAATCTTCCAAAATGCAAGATTAAGCAAACCCATTTCAAATGTTCAAACTAGTTGCTCAAAACAACAAATCGAGCAAGTAAATCATATATTCATGCTAGACACGAGCCATAGACACTAACTAACACCATTTCAAATCAAAAACACGAATTTAGAGAAATCTAGAGTTTTAGAATTGTTACCCAAACGAGATGAAGTTGGTATCAAATTGTAGAGGATGAAGAGAGGATTCCAAATACGTAATTTGTTTTGTTGCTAGCTCCCTAAACCGAATTTAGATGATGATTTTGTGTTTGAGGTTTTGAGAGAATAAAAATGGAAGTAATGAAATGGGGAGGTTGAAATGAATGGAGGAGGGTGAAGGTTGACTAGTTGACCTAGTCATCTCTTTGCCCTCTTGGCAAGTTTAGTCCCTCAAGTTTCAAAGCGGGTGCGGGAATTAACCAAACGAATATTTTGAAAACGCTCGAGTAAATGAGTGATGTTATAATTAAATAACGGAAATATTATGAACGTTAGTCAACGGAAACTACGAATTTAAATAACGAAAGGTATTATTTAAAAAAAAAAAGACGGTGTTAAAATAAATTTAACGGAAAAACGCGGGATGTTACATTATCCACACCTCAAAAGAAATTTCGTCCCGAAATTTAGTTGGAAGTAGTAGTTGTTGAATTTTCCTCGAGATCTTGCGTTGTAAATTCTACGGATAAGTGAAGGTACGTCCTTGGGCATTTCAACGAACTTCGACGGTCGGGATTTTTACGTTGGATTGAAGTTTGGTTTCACGATTCATAATTTCAACCGGTCCTCCTAGGAAGTGAAGTTTATCGTTGATAGTAAGTTCATCGAAGAGGATAACAAGTTCTTGTTTCGCGAGACACGCCCTTAAGTTTGATACGCATAATGTAGGATGAACGGAATTTGTTTGAGTCGGAAGTTTGAAGCAGTAAGTAACGGGCACAACACGCCCCAAGATTTTAAAAGGATCAAAATATCGCGAATTTAGCCTTCTATGTTTCCCGAAACGGATTGCACCTTCTCAAGGTGCGACTTTTAACGTTACGCGGTTGCCCACTTGGAATTCGAGAGGTTCACGTCTAACATCGGCATAGTTCTTTTGGCGACTACGATCCGCCTTGAGCCTTTCTTGGAATTGAAAAATTTTCGGGTTGTTTCATGAATGATTTCGGGTCCGGTGGTTCGCTTGTCACCTACTTCGGTTCAACAATTTAAGAAAACGACAATTACGGCTATACGGGTCCTCGAAAAGTGTGACGTTAATACTCGAATGAAAATTATTGTAGTAAGAGAATTCGGCTAAAGGCAACTACTTTTCTCAAGTAAATTGAAGTTGATAACGCAAATTCGTTTTATGGTTTCCAAGGTTTGAATCGTATGTTTGCTCGGTCCGTCGGGTTGTGGTTGATGTGTTGTACTCATGTTTAAACGTGGTCCCGAGGCTTTTTGTAAGGCACCCCGAAATCTAAAAGTGAAACGAGGATCTCGATCCGAAACGAGGTACATCTCTTTAAGGTATATTCGAAAGAGTTAGTTAGGACGTGAAAACGTTTGTTGGAACAAGTTTCTGTTTCTCAAGAATTTCGCGCCGCGGAAGATTTATCGATTTCCGAAAATGTTCGATAGGACTATTCACCCTCGAGGCGAATACTAGTATAGTGTGAAGAGTCTCTCTCTCCATTGAGAATTTAGATAAAATATTTCCTTAAACGGAAGTACGAGTGTAAGGCGAGAGAAGTTTTCGCCTCGATGTGAGCATACCAAGCATTTTGTAGTTCGTCTATAAAAACTATAAGAAAACGAGATAGTACACACGTGTAACATATGTTTGAAGTCGAAAGAATTTGTCATTCATTCGGAAGCATCAATATGGTTCGACAATAATCGAAGATGTGTCCCGGGCATGGTTGTTATTAGTATTCTCGGAGTTTTCGGATGTTCAAACAAGAAAAATAAAGTCATGTACATGGCACATGGTGGTGATTAGGTTGATCGAGTCCAATCACCATCACGTGTCACTAGAACTTTGGTGTGAATTACCGTAATATAACCACGTTGATCGAGTGTCGTTATATTACGCTAACTCATACCTCCATTCCCACATCACTCTATAGATTCGAGTTCGTGTAACCGTGAAGATCTAAAATGAACAAAATGTAACGACGTCTCAAACGTGACTCGTATTAAATCGAAAGAATTTCTGCAACTCTAAGGAAGCGTTCCCCGATGGAAGTGTATAAATGATTGTACACGTCAATGCGGTTCGAGTCAGACAATAATGTATTTAGGTATGAAAAGAGTAACGAGTCATGATAACGAGTAGTACGCAACCGTAGTGATAAATAGTGATGACGATACTCATCTAGAGTGGTGGTGGTAACTTTACAACACTTGTGGATAGTAAGCTGAGACGGGGTGGATAACAACCAAGGAGTCAGAATTCCCGAACTAGAGTGACTAACGAAGTCGTGGTCATCCGTACGCTTATAAACCTTGAATTCACGTGTGTTACCAAAAAGTGGCGGAATACGAGTTCGTATGATGAAGGTTGGGTACCATTAAAAAGTTTGCCTAAGAATGATTCAAGTATAATGCACAAGTAGTCAAGTAAGTGCTATCTATAGCAAATGTATGTCAGAATGCAATGGCTAACTATCCGGTTGTAGTCTAGATTCACTAATGCGTCCCAACGACTCTGTCAGACACACTAATGCACATCCTAGTTCCCTACAACCAACGCTCTGATACCACTTGTAACGTCCCGACCAAAACCGTTATTGACGGCGCCGTTAACTTAGGTCCCGTTGCGTGGTCGTAGTCCCTATATGAGACTCGTTTGACCAAAATTATGTCGCATTCATTTGAAAGGTACAAGACTTGCAAGTTTAGTTTACAAAACCGTTCGACAACAAGTCTAAGTTTACAAAAGTCATAAAGTATAAATGAAATAACTTGCGACATAATTAGTTTAAAAACACAGTTGCTATAAATAGCGTAAGTATGTAAACAATATGTTTGAATCCAAAGGTGCTATCACTGGCGTATGTATGTATGTATGCTTGACCCCAAGCAAGAAATCAGAGTGTATGCATGCATGCTTGACTCCAAGCAAAATGAGTGTACGCGGAAGCATGTATCAAATAGCCAAGTATGAACCTGAGAAACATATAGAAAACTGTCAACGAAAAACGTTGGTGAAATCATAGGTGTTTTAGTAAACGTTGTATTTGAACCACAAGATTTTGTATTTCCATAACGTTGATTATCTAAATCGTTTGCATTCCAAAAGTATTGTTCGCGAGCACCCAATTATCAAGACTTAACGTTTCCTTCCATAGAACCCCATCACAATAGTGTTAGAACATACACTGTTTCTCGAAAATATATTTCATCCGTAGACGGTAGCGAACCGTCCGTAATGAGGGTTTGTCAAACCCGTATGGCCACACAATATAAGTTCTCGCTTACACCCTGCAAGTGTAACTAATGATAATCGAATTGAGGATTTTTGTTCTAACTCGCTGTGGAATGTTTGTTTCCTTGTACTTGTGTTCAAAGTAATAAAGTATGTAGTATAAAACTGTATATGTTTCTCATCCCATAATTTAAAAGTATAAAAGTTGTTGAAAGATGGGACTATGATCTCACCTCGAGTGCACGAGTATAAATGTACTTCACAAAGTAAACGTGTGCATGAATGTTGCTTAGCCTTGACCTAAACAAGTAAGTTGTATTAATTAACCGGTTACGACACAAGGTCGGGTGAAATGTGTTCAATTAGTCCTATGGCTCATTACGACTCGATTAGTATAGCATGTGAATCACGTTGTCAAGTTTCATGCAAGAATCACGTATAAAAGCATGTTAGAACGATTGCATAAGAGTTTGGTTAAGTTTGACTAAAAGTCAAACTTTGGTCGGTCAAAGTCAACGAAAAAGTCAACACGTTCGGGTTCGGTCCCGAACTATTTTTCTGAGGTTTTTATTCATGTATAAGCATGTTAGAACAAGTCTCATGTGAATCGGGGGTGCGTAGCATAGCAAACATTATTCGAAAATTGACAAAATTGGACAGCCCACTATGGCGCGCCGCGCGGGTGTATGGCGCGCCGCGCCATTACCTGTGCAGAGAATTCTGGCAGTTTTCACACTCAAGCACGAATCCAACTTCAAATACCCATAAATCCTAAACCGTAAACATCCAAAACAAGTATCTTATATCGTTGGAAAGGTATTTTGACAAGGAATACAACTAACCACTTTTCATCAAGCATAAACATCATTTACAATAACCGAAAACTCATTAAGTGATCAATAAAAGTCCATTTTCAAAGTTTCAAGTTCATCAATCGCATTTTAAGTTTCGGGAATCCAATTCACACATATGATATGCCGTTTTGAAGGTAATGAAGCATACATTACTACTAAATACTAACAATTAACATTTCATGGCATTCAAGCATCAAAAGTTCATGTCAAGAACTATCAAACCCTAGTCAAACATCACAAAATCCTTAATCTGGTTTTTGAAGTTTTCTTAATCAACCTACGCATCAAAACGAAGCTAGTGATACTAGTAACACAATTAAAACATGAACTTTAACAATCAAACAACATTTAATCTTCCAAAATGCAAGATTAAGCAAACCCATTTCAAATGTTCAAACTAGTTGCTCAAAACAACAAATCGAGCAAGTAAATCATATATTCATGCTAGACACGAGCCATAGACACTAACTAACACCATTTCAAATCAAAAACACGAATTTAGAGAAATCTAGAGTTTTAGAATTGTTACCCAAACGAGATGAAGTTGGTATCAAATTGTAGAGGATGAAGAGAGGATTTCAAATACGTAATTTGTTTTGTTGCTAGCTCCCTAAACCGAATTTAGATGATGATTTTGTGTTTGAGGTTTTGAGAGAATAAAAATGGAAGTAATGAAATGGGGAGGTTGAAATGAATGGAGGAGGGTGAAGGTTGACTAGTTGACCTAGTCATCTCTTTGCCCTCTTGGCAAGTTTAGTCCCTCAAGTTTCAAAGCGGGTGCGGGAATTAACCAAACGAATATTTTGAAAACGCTCGAGTAAATGAGTGATGTTATAATTAAATAACGGAAATATTATGAACGTTAGTCAACGGAAACTACGAATTTAAATAACGAAAGGTATTATTTTTAAAAAAAAAAGACGGTGTTAAAATAAATTTAACGGAAAAACGCGGGATGTTACAAAATTAGTCAATATAGGTGAATTGCATTTCACACTCAAATACGGGAAAACCTCTTACTAAAACTAAATTTATATATTTTTATTTATAAATATATAGACATATTTTAAGTTTTTAAATGATTTTTTTCCTTTAAAAAACTACTGTCTCATGTTTATCCAACACCCAATAATAATAACTACTTGTTAGTTGTGGAGCTCTCGCTCCGTGTCGGGGGTTCCGTTTTAAATGCGAGTTAAAAAAAAAAATCTTAATCTATTTTGTAAAAAAAGATTTTTTCCGACATCTAACATTGAAGGATTGTTTCTTTTGTGAAAGTTGTTTCTTTTAGCGTTTTTTTTTTCAAAGTTAGTTGATCTATTTTGTAAAAAAGAATATTTTTCGACATCTTTTGTTAGCATCGAAGGGTTGTTCCTTTTATGAAAGTTGTCTCTTTTATCGTTGAGGAAAAAAAAAGGTAGTTGATTTTTTTTGTAAAATTTTTTTTTTCGACATCTTTTGGTAACATTGGAGGATTTGTTCTTTTACGAAAATTGTTTCTTTTATCGTTGGAGGGGAAAAAAGGTGAAAGGGGAAAAATACTCCTAATTAATATTGATGAATAGTGATAGACAGTTTTGTCTTTTAGATAGTATATAAATATAAATAAATATAAATATAAATATAAATATAAATATAAATATAAATAAATAAATATAAATAATAAATATAAATATAAATATAAATATAAATATAAATATAAATATAAAGAAAAAATTACGCCGTTGGTACCTGTGGTTTGCTCACTTTTTCATAAAAACACCTAAACTTTAAATTTTGCGTCGTTGGTACCAGTGGTTTCATTAAATTACCTAGTTAGTGCCCCAACTAACGGCCGTTTATTTTTAAAGGTTAACCCCTCACATGTGCCACGCATGTGAGGGTAATTTCGTCTTTTTATAAATTTGCAAATTTAACTAAACGATGGATAATTATAACTGAACGATGGATAAAATTAAAGGAACAGAGATAATATACATCTCAAATATGTTAGAAGAATTAACATCACAATTGTAGTTGATAAATATATCTACCATGATATGTGAATCAACACAAAGCTATTCAACAAACTTCAGTACAATCATTTTCTGTTGGAAATTAGGTTGAGCAACATTCTCTAGAACTCTGAAAACAATCATAGGAAAAAAGACTCCAATCTCTGCCTTCAATCCAGCTCTATATCTTGACACGAGGCTTATAAAAACGAGCAATAAAGCTGAAAAATGATCATAAGGGTTGACGCACTGTTTTTCAACAACGACAAGCATAAATACTGTCTAATAGCACCCAAAAATCTGTTCCAAATAGAAAAGAGAAATAAGAATAACACAAAAATAAAAAGATTAGTATCAAGCCACATAAAGATCAATTACAGTAAACAGAATCATAGGTAATAGAAGTGCATCTACTTATCTACTTATTACCATGATCGTTTGAACTTCCAGCCCTAAGACTTAAGATATAGTGGTCAAACTTTGCAACTACTCAATACCTAAGATGATAGACACAATAACCAACTTATTTGAGTTCCCTGCCATCATGGGTTTGAAGGATTCAAACTAGAACTTGTAGAAAAAAGAAAAAATAAATGCCCTGCCATCATCGTTATGAAGGACTAAATATTGGGCGCTCACTTTAGAATGACGGGTTTAAGATTAAACTTCACAATTATATACACAAAAAACAAGAAGTAACCTATAACCCAAGTGCATAAACTGATCATTTGAATCATAAACTTATTGAGTAGAGCACTAATCAACAAAAATTAGGACTAATGTAAATCCTAATAGATAAACTTTTTCCGATACAAAAGTTTCTTGTTATAATAATGTAGTGTCAATTTCAAATTAAAATGATGTAATTGGACACTTAGATGGTTGCCCTAAAAACACGTGGAAGTAAATTCATCTTGCCAACCAAATAAATTGAAATTGAAGTGGAGAGAATAGAAGAATCATTGCAGGTTTTTTTTAAATGAAGAAAATTAAATAAAAGGACAAAATTACCCTCACATGCGTGGCACATGTGAGGGGTTAACCTTTAAAAATAAACGACCGTTAGCTGGGGTACTAACTAGGTAATTTAATGAAATCATAGGTACCAACGATGCAAAATTTAAAGTTTAGGTGCTGTGATGAAAAAGTGAACAAACCACAGGTACTAACGGCGTAATTTTTTCTAAATATAAATATAAATATATCCAATTTGATTAAAAAATATAGACCGCTAGTTAATGATCCTGGTTCCAATCAATTGCCCACGTGATTTCACTTGTCAAATTGTCAATTGTCACAGCAAATCTTTCATATTAGCCCTCCCCAAGACAGTTTTTAAAGTTGTGACACCTATTTATTTATAATTTATAATTTATAATTATTACTACTTCCGTCTCATTTCAATAGGTCATTATTCTATTTTGGGCTGTCCCATTCTGATAGTCCACTTCTATAAATAGAAAGAAAAGAAGATATTTTATTGGTGGATCTGGAGAGAAGATATTTCATTGGTGGAGAAATGAAGTTAGTGGGATTTTCTAAAACTGCGTGTTTTTTGTCTGTGGACTATTGTAATGAGACGGAGGGAGTATATTATAATTATTATATTATAAGTTATAAGTAAACACCATAAGAAAACAACCATAAGATCAAAAAAAGGGGGCTAACATAATTGGTGATTTGAGGATCAAAAACTTTCCTATTAAACCTACTGAATTTTCTAGTTATAATCTGTATATTTTTATTTTTATTAAACTTTCTGATATTCAATAACTCTTATAACTAATACAATACTCCTTAGGAGAGAATTCTATAGCATGTCTATTTTACATCAAAATTATTGAAAATCATTATTTTTTATGAGAATGACACTTTCAATACAGCACACTATTTTTTATATTTCGATTCATATCCATTTTGTAGTCTTTATTAAATCTAATAACATCATTTTAATTTCTCTTAGATAACTAAATATTATAAGATGATAAATCACTTAAAGAAATCACATATCACATATGTAGTTAAAAATAAAAATCTTATTGGTACATATGCGGCCTTGTTTTTCAAAAAATAAATAAAAGAAAACAATTAAATCATGGGTAAATCAAAATTGGTACGTATCCAGAATATTAATCCTTTCATAAAACAAATCAACACTCACAATTTTATTAACATCAGAGTTATACTAAAGTTATAAAAATTGATTTAAAATTTATAATTATAAATTATAAATATAAATAAAAAACAAGACTTTTGGGGCAGATATCGAATAAACAAGAGTATTGTGATCAAAATGTGAACTCTTATCATTGTCATTTCCCATATACGAGCAACTGTTTTTTATGAATCAAAATTTTCTCTTACACATACTCAGAAACACACACAAATGACAACGGATCTCCTCCGTATTTCTCTACCACTGCAATCGAATTCCACCACAGTCAACCACCGTCTCTTGACCTGCAATGTTGATTACAAACGACGTCGTAATTACCTTTACCGCCCACCACCACGTATTACCATCACCGACAGACATCTACCTAACCGCCACGTCATCGCCAAATCAATCAGCCTCACATCTCCATCACAAACGTCCACGCGCCGTGAAGATCCTCCGTCCGTACTCCTCGATGTAACTGGAATGATGTGCGGCGCGTGCGTTTCACGCGTTAAGTCGATTTTGTCATCTGACGCGCGAGTCGAGTCAGTTGTGGTCAATATGTTGACCGAGACGGCGGCGATCAAGTTGACCGGTGATACGGCAGTGAGCGGTGTGAATGCGGCGGAGGAATTTGCTCGGAAGTTGACGGAGTGTGGATTTCCGTCGAAGAAGAGAGCGTCAGGGTTAGGGATTGAAGAGAAGGTACGGAAATGGAAGGAGACTGTGGCGCGAAAAGAAGCTTTGATGATTGAGAGTAGAAATCGAGTTGTTTTTGCGTGGACTTTAGTTGCGTTGTGTTGTGGATCACATGCTTCTCATATTATGCATTCTGTTGGTATCCATATTGGTCATGGTAAATCTAATCTCATATTTATATTTATAGTAAATTCTATTTTCTTAGTGTTCGATTGTGCATAATTGATAGCAGTTACCTATATCGTTCTGAGTCTAGTTGCTAATTTATTTGGTCTATTCAGCAAATATATTGAGCACTTAAGCTATTAAGTATCCAATCAGCTTATTGTTACCAGCTAATGACTTGTTGAAATTCGTAAGTATAAGTAAATAAGCTCACAGGCCATAAAAAACAAGCATGTCCAATTTTGATAAACCTGATTAGCTCAGAAAATAAGCTAAACCACACGCTCGGTCTATAAGTCCCTTCGTATTTTAACTATGGTTGAATGTTGATTTAGACCTTAATAATGAGATTAGATAATGTAATGCTAGTGGCTTGATTTTTTTTTTTTTAACGGCGAATTTGCATCAGTGGATCATTTATTTCAACGACCCTCATCATTTAATTTAATGCTAGTGGCTTGTTATTAATATAAAGTTTATTATCAAGAGATTGCCAAGTTGGATAGTGTCATAACCCGTCCTTAACCATAAGAACGCGTTAGATAACGTATGATTTCATTGCGAGGTATTGACCTCTATATGAGACATTTTTGAAAGAAAACTGCATATATTATACATTACAAACCATAACCATTATTTTTGTTACAAGCTTAAGACAATAAAAAGAAGATTAACGTTTAGCGATAATCTTCGACTTACAAACTTTACAAATGATGACAACAACACGGTTTCTAGCATATTTTACAATACAACATCTCGGATATGCAGTTTTATTTTTGACACAAACATGCGTACGCAAGATCCTGGTTAGATCCAACATGATGCAGCGGAAGCTTTAGAAATCACCTGAGAATAGACATGTTTTAAAAGGTCAACATAAAGTTGGTGAGATATAGGTTTAATGCCGGCAGCAATATATATATAGACCACAAGATTTCGTATATAAACAGTTTAATAAAAGTATTCTAAGTGGTTGAGCACTTGGTAACCATACTTAACATTTTCACGTCGCATATTCCCTTTAATATGAAATCTTACTACACCGTACCAAGTGTAGTCACAAAACGAAGTACTGTGCAACCGTTGAATACTGGTCGTCCAGTCCGGTTGGGGTTGTCAGGCCCGATAGATCTATCAACAGGATTCGCGTTTACAATACTGCTGTAAATATTAGTTACCAAGCTACAGGGAAGTATGCCAGTGGTACAACTCAACGTAGAATATATTTTTCAGTTGCTTGTGTCCATAATGTAAAACATAAAATACATGTATTCTCATTCCGAAATATTTAGAGTTTAAAAGTGGGACTATATACTCACTCTTGTCTTGATGATATATATATTTTGACTCGGTCTTCCGGTTGATATCACGAACCTATCCATATATAATATATCAATATGTTTTCATTTTTAAACAAACGTTATAAATATATACTTGTTATACTTTTAATACTTTGAATAATTCCTTAGTCCGTAGTTAGCAGTCCGATGTTAGTAATTCAATTTTAATGGTTCATTTTTAGGTGTTTAATAAACCCCCAATGAAATAAATAAAAACCCCCATCGTATATGTATTGGTCGAGATTAATCTTGACCCATGGTACCGGTGTTGTCAAATGACGTGTTGCGTACATAAAGTACCGGTGTTGTCAAATGACGTGTTGCGTACAATCATGGGATCTTATGATTAATCTTCTCGTATTGTTTACGGGTGATCCTGAACCATATAAAATTGAATTATAAGTACATATATATAAAATATCATGTTATCTTAGAAATATGTGATTTATATCATTTTTTCCAATTGATCCCGTAGTTGAAATGATCTAGGATAACCAATTTTGTTTCGGTCATAGTTTCTTCGTTACAAATCCGTTTTCGTTGATTCAAATTGCCATCTTCTTGGATCGAGTTCTTCTTTAAGACTATGAACTGTAAATACCTTGGTTTGTATTCAAAATCATACGGCATAAGTGAAACATTAGTGAAACATATGAAGTTAAACATTTTTGTTACAACAAAATCATTTAATGACCATTTTTCTAAAAATACTTATACTTTGAAAAACCAAGTTTTACCTTGTTAAATTAGCATATACATAAGTTATATTACAGGTCTTGAAGTATTTTAAAAGTTAAGTTAGAAGGATCTATTTAGTTTGCAAACAAGTTTGAAAACATTCAAACTATGTTCTTGTTGTTAAACTTTTGTACCACAAAATAAGATAGCTATATATATATGAATCGAATAAGGTTATGAACATGGATTCTACCTCAAGTTCCTTGGATGAAGTTGCTGTAAGAGAGAAGTAAGAAGCTAGAATCACAAGGGTGATAGAAGTGGATGAAAGATTGGAAGTAAGTTGGTGTTCTTGGAGGGTTTTCTTGAAGTGTTTTTGTATGGTTTTCTTATGGTGTTTTAGTATGGTTTTTGAAGCTAGATCTTCAAGGTTTCTTGCTGGATGTTTATGGAGTTTAGAGAGTAAGAAAGAGTGTGTGTTTTTGATAAGAAAATGGTAGTAAAAATGGATCAAAATGAGCATGTATATATACACCAAAAAAAACGTGTAACATGGTGTATATGGACAAAATTTCAAGTGATAATTTTATGTATCTAGTCCTAATTGCTTCCAAGTTCAATTACCTAGCCCTCATGGCATGAATAATGGCTGGTTAGGTGGTGATTTTGATGTGTATTTACTATTAGTAAATACGTATAGGAGCTTGGTATGATACGAGTACAAATACTCTAGGTATACGTATAGAAATTTTGTGAAAAATGGAATGAGGATTCAAATATAGCTATCTTTTGTGAATACACTTATATGGTTTTATGTATTTAAGTCTTTAAAAGTGATTAAATACATTACTTATACAATATATGTATAAACATTATATGTCTTAAGTATTTATGTCAAATAACGTTACGTATAGTTATCGTTTTGAAAACTTAAGTTAGTAGTTTCAAAATACACATATAACTTGTTGTTATTAATACAAAATGAGATATTAAAACATTTATTAATCATGTTAAATATGTATATATACATTTATATACACAAACGTATAATTATCATATATTGTATAGTTCGTGATATCATCGGTCAAACTAGACGGTCAAACGTTGTGTAAAACTCTTTTCGGAAATATAAGTCTCGACAATTTGGATTGCTTATCATGTTGGTAAGGTTTAATTTATGTAAATATTAATCTCATAAGTATAGAACGATCGGAAAAGTCCGGGTCATTACAGTACCTACCCGTTAAATAAATTTCGTCCCGAAATTTTAAAATTGTACCTATTTTGCGTCATCGAGAAACAAGTGTGGATACTTTTGTTTCATCTGGTCCTCTCGTTCCCAAGTAAACTCGGGACCTCTTCTAGCACTCCAACGAACCTTGACGATCGGTATGTTGCTCTGCTTGAGCTGTTTAACTTCACGGTCCATGATTTCGATTGGTTCTTCGACGAATTGTAGTTTCTCGTCGACATGGATTTCTTCAAGAGGAATGGTGAGGTCTTCCTTTGCAAGACACTTCTTAAGGTTCGAGACGTGAAAGGTATTGTGTACTCCGACGAGTTGTTGCGGTAACTCGAGTCGATAAGCTACCGGTCCAATGCGTTCGATAATCTTGAACGGGCCTACGTACCTTGGGTTCAGTTTACCCCTTTTTCCGAAACGTATTACACTTTTCCATGGTGACACCTTTAACATAACCATGTCCCCGACCTGAAACTCTAATGGTTTCCTTCGGACATCGGCGTAGCTCTTTTGGCGACTACGGGCTGTTTTCAATCTCTCCTTGATTTGTACTATCTTCTCGGTCGTTTCGTGTATGATCTCGGGACCAGTTAAATGTCGATCTCCTACTTCATTCCAACAGATAGGAGATCTACACTTCCTTCCGTACAATGCTTCGAATGGCGCAGCTCCAATGCTCGCATGATAACTATTATTATACGAGAATTCTGCTAACGGTAGATATTTATCCCATCCGTTTCCAAAATCGATCACACATGCCCTGAGCATGTCTTCGAGAGTCTGAATCGTTCTTTCACTCTGTCCATCGGTTTGTGGATGATATGCGGTACTCATATCCAACCGAGTTCCTAGTGCCTCCTGTAGTGATTGCCAAAATTTTGAAGTAAATCTACTATCACGATCGGATATAATGGAAATAGGTATTCCATGCCTTGAAACAACTTCCTTTATATACAATCGTAATAGTTTCTCCATTCTATCCGTTTCCTTGATAGGCAAGAAATGTGCAGACTTGGTGAGACGATCAACAATCACCCAAATGGTGTCGTATCCCCAGACAGTCTTTGGTAACTTCGTGATGAAATCCATAGTAATACCATCCCATTTCCATTCTGGGATTTCTGGTTGTTGAAGTAACCCTGACGGCTTTTGGTGTTCTGCTTTGACTTTGGAACAAGTCAAACATTCCCCAACATATGTTGCAACGTCAGTCTTTAAGTTAGGCCACCAATAACGTGTCTTAAGATCTTGATACATCTTTCCAACTCCAGGATGTATCGAGTATCTTGTCTTATGTGCCTCGTTCAATATCAACTTCCTTAATCCACCCAACTTCGGTACCCAAATACGATTTGCAAAATATCGAATTCCATCTTCCCGTACAACAAGTTGCTTCTCATATTTCTTCATTATTTCGTTCTTTATGTTTTCTTTATTGAGTGCTTCTTGTTGAACTTCTTTGATTTGTGAGTTGAGGTTCATGCGAATTTTTATGTTCATTGCTCGAACTCGAATCGGTTCTCGTTCCTTTCTGCTTAAAGCATCGGCCACCACGTTCGCCTTTCCGGGATGATAACGAATCTCACAATCATAGTCGTTTATTAACTCGACCCACCTACGTTGCCTCATGTTCAGCTGTTTCTGATCAAAAATATGTTGAAGACTTTTATGATCAGTAAACACAGTGAATTTAACCCCATACAAGTAGTGTCTCCACATCTTCAATGCAAACACTACTGCTCCCAGTTCTAGATCATGCGTCGTATAATTCCGCTCGTGAATCTTCAATTGTCGGGATGCAAATGCAATAACTTTCTTCCGTTGCATAAGAACACAACCAAAACCTTGTCGCGAAGCGTCACAATATATTTCGAAATCATCGTTCCCTTCTGGTAACGATAATATAGGCGCCGTAGTTAACTTCTTCTTCAATATTTGAAATGCATTCTCCTGCTCCGAGGTCCATTCGTATTTCTTCCCTTTTTGCGTTAACATTGTCAACGGCTTAGCTATTCGGGAAAAATCTTGAATAAACCTTCTATAATAACCGGCTAAACCCAAAAATTGGCGTATCTGTGTTGGTGTCTTAGGAGTCTCCCATTTTTCAATGGCTTCAGTTTTTGCTGGATCAACCTGAATTCCTTCGCTATTAATAACGTGACCAAGAAATTGCACTTCTTTCAACCAAAAAGCACACTTAGAAAATTTAGCATATAATTGTTCTTTTCTTAACAACTCCAATATCAACCTTAAATGCTCTTCATGCTCTTGCTCACTCTTGGAATAGATAAGAATATCATCAATGAAAACGATAACAAACTTATCTAAATACGGACTACAAACTCGATTCATGAGGTCCATGAATACAGCTGGCGCATTCGTCAATCCAAACGGCATAACCAAAAATTCGTAATGACCATAACGTGTCCGAAAAGCAGTTTTCGGAATGTCCTCTTCTTTGACGCGTAGTTGATGATAGCCCGATCTTAAGTCGATTTTCGAATACACACATGATCCTTGCAATTGATCAAATAAGTCATCAATTCTCGGTAGTGGATACCGATTCTTGATAGTTAACTTATTTAATTCACGATAATCTATACACATCCTGAAAGATCCATCTTTCTTCTTAACAAACAAAATTGGAGCTCCCCACGGTGAAGTACTCGGTCGTATGAATCCACGGTCCAGTAATTCTTTTAACTGACTTTGAAGTTCTTTTAACTCGGACGGTGCAAGTCTATATGGAGCACGAGCCACTGGTGCAGCTCCTGGTACTAAATCTATTTGAAATTCTACCGATCTAAATGGAGGTAATCCCGGCAATTCTTCCGGAAAAACTTCAGGAAAATCTCTTGCCACAGGCACGTCGTTGATGCACTTTTCTTTCTTTTCGACTTTATTAACATGTGCTAAAATAGCGTAACATCCCTTTTCTAAACACTTCTTGGCTTTCAAACAGCTAATGAGTTTTAGCTTTGAATTACCCTTCTCTCCATAAATCATCACCGGTATTTTATCCTTACCAGGAATACGAATTGCCTTCTTAGCACAAACAACTTCCGCTCCTATTTTGGACATCCAGTCCATGCCGACTATTACATCAAAACCTCCTAATTCTACGGGTATTAAGTCGATTTTAAACGTTTCTCCGGCTAGATTTATTTCACAACCACGACAAATTTTATCGGCTTTAATTAGTTTACCATTAGCTAACTCAATCAAGTACTTAGCATCTAGAGGTAATGATGAACAATTCAATTTAGTGTAAAAATTTCTACACACATAACTTCTATCGGCGCCAGTATCAAATAAAATAGATGCTGATAAGTTATTAATGGTAAACGTACCCGTAACAAGCTCCGGGTCTTCTCGTGCCTCTCTAGCATTAATAACAAACGCTCTTCCACGTGCAGGTCCGCCATTCTGATTCGGACACTGGCTCTTATAATGACCTTGTTTTCCACACCCAAAACAAGTAATGTTAGCCAAAGCAGTTCTATTTGCGTTGGTGGCAGGAGTCTTGTTACCATTTGCATTTGTAACGAGAGCCTTACAATCTTCAGCAAGATGACCCTGTCGATTACATTTGTTGCATACCACACTACAGTAACCAAAGTGATGTTTGTGACATCGGTTGCATAAAGGACTTTGTCCTTTGTAACCAAAACCTGAACCACTACCCGCACCTTTCGGGGTTTCTTGTTTCTTAAAAGTTTGTTGTTGATTACCTCGATCATAGCTTCCATTCCACTTTCTCTTGTTACCTGATACCTTCACATCAGTATTGAATGCTTTCTTATCCAAAATGACCTGATCCATTAGCTCGTTTGTCATGGTTATAGCTTCATGAATTGTCTTAGGTTTCGATGCTGTAACGTTTGCCTTGACCTTTTTGGGCAAACCACCTTTGTACATTTCAATCTTCCGTGCTTCGGTTGGAACCAATTCAGGACATAGTAAAACCAATTCCATGAATCGCTGATTGTAGTTGGTGATTTCAGTACCAACCACCTTCAAACTTCGTAACTCATCTTCTAACTTAATAACCTCATTCCTTGGACAATACTCGGTGATTATCATTGCTTTGAATTCTTCCCATGGAGTATCATAAGCTACATCTCCTCCTACCGCCTTCACATAATTCTTCCACCATGTGAGTGCACTATCTTGTAAAGTGCACGATGCAAACTTGGTCATGTCTTTTTCATCACAACCACTGATTTTAAACACCGTCTCCATCTTTTCTATCCATCGGGTTAAACCGATCGGTCCTTCCGTTCCACTGAATGATGAGGGCTTGCAAGCTTGAAACGTCTTGTAGGAGCATCCTACACGAGGATTTGGGTTAACTGCAGCAGCTCTTGCAGCCTCAACCCATAACATTCTGTCGTTCACTCGCTGGTTGATGAGTTCCTCGAGTTCTTGTTCCGTCATTCGATTCAATCGCGCCATTTCCTAATGAAAGAAAATAATTATTCACATGGAATATTATAGATGTAGTGTGTATTTATAGTACATTTATAGCTTGTTAATAATATGAACCAGGTATTATTATAAAAGCCTTTTCTTCTTATTAGCGTTTTATAATTATATCTAGGGTAGTACCTACCCGTTAATGTTCATACTTAATAGCTTAGTACAGAACCAATTACTACAATCTAAATAATACTTAACCATGGAAAATTATTGCATTTCATACTTCGCTATTTTACATATGCTTACATCAAACTTTAAACAAACCACACTAATAATATTATACAAAACATTATGTGATTCCATGGTTTAATACGGTAGCGCATCATTTGGTCCATTTCCCAAAACATTTATGTCCAGGGAATCCCCCAACGCGAATCCTAGCTGTCTCCCTACGTTTTGGCTGAGGTGTCGAAGAACTAGATGCGGGGATAGCACTAATAGGAATAGCGGGGATAGGGGTGGTAGTGTTGAGTGGAATTGGTGCCACATCATTCTCATTAAACTCGGGATTTGAATTTTCTAATTCATTAGCCTTTCGTTTCTTTCCTAGTTCGAACTCGTCTTTTGTAATTTCCTGTATTTCTTCCTCGGGTTCACTTTCCTCCTCGGGTTCACTTTCCTCCTCGGGTTCACTTTCCTCCTCGGGTTCACTTTCCTCCTCGGGTTCACTTTTCGGGTTCTCTATAGTCGGTTCATCCGGAATTTGTGAGTCTTCCCCAAAGATATCACTTTCGTCATCGGATATGTTAATGACTGAAACACAATCTGAAGGTTCTGATTCGGAGTCGCTGAATGTGATAATAAGTTTCGAGCCCGACATCTATCACACAACAACTAACCCATTAGTACTTACATAATATTTACACATAAATTTTAACCAACAGTGATAAGCAATGGTTTTTTTTTTTTAAAATCAGACCCGGTCAAAGTCCAGACTTTACTAATGTATCCTAACGACTTATCAGTTAGACACACTAATGCAAACCTGGTTCGCTAAGACCACCGCTCTGATACCACATGTCATAACCCGTCCTTAACCATAAGAACGCGTTAGATAACGTATGATTTCATTGCGAGGTATTGACCTCTATATGAGACATTTTTGAAAGAAAACTGCATATATTATACATTACAAACCATAACCATTATTTTTGTTACAAGCTTAAGACAATAAAAAAGAAGATTAACGTTTAGCGATAATCTTCGACTTACAAACTTTACAAATGATGACAACAACACGGTTTCTAGCATATTTTACAATACAACATCTCGGATATGCAGTTTTATTTTTGACACAAACATGCGTACGCAAGATCCTGGTTAGATCCAACATGATGCAGCGGAAGCTTTAGAAATCACCTGAGAATAGACATGTTTTAAAAGGTCAACATAAAGTTGGTGAGATATAGGTTTAATGCCGGCAGCAATATATATATAGACCACAAGATTTCGTATATAAACAGTTTAATAAAAGTATTCTAAGTGGTTGAGCACTTGGTAACCATACTTAACATTTTCACGTCGCATATTCCCTTTAATATGAAATCTTACTACACCGTACCAAGTGTAGTCACAAAACGAAGTACTGTGCAACCGTTGAATACTGGTCGTCCAGTCCGGTTGGGGTTGTCAGGCCCGATAGATCTATCAACAGGATTCGCGTTTACAATACTGCTGTAAATATTAGTTACCAAGCTACAGGGAAGTATGCCAGTGGTACAACTCAACGTAGAATATATTTTTCAGTTGCTTGTGTCCATAATGTAAAACATAAAATACATGTATTCTCATCCCGAAATATTTAGAGTTTAAAAGTGGGACTATATACTCACTCTTGTCTTGATGATATATATATTTTGACTCGGTCTTCCGGTTGATATCACGAACCTATCCATATATAATATATCAATATGTTTTCATTTTTAAACAAACGTTATAAATATATACTTGTTATACTTTTAATACTTTGAATAATTCCTTAGTCCGTAGTTAGCAGTCCGATGTTAGTAATTCAATTTTAATGGTTCATTTTTAGGTGTTTAATAAACCCCCAATGAAATAAATAAAAACCCCCATCGTATATGTATTGGTCGAGATTAATCTTGACCCATGGTACCGGTGTTGTCAAATGACGTGTTGCGTACATAAAGTACCGGTGTTGTCAAATGACGTGTTGCGTACAATCATGGGATCTTATGATTAATCTTCTCGTATTGTTTACGGGTGATCCTGAACCATATAAAATTGAATTATAAGTACATATATATAAAATATCATGTTATCTTAGAAATATGTGATTTATATCATTTTTTCCAATTGATCCCGTAGTTGAAATGATCTAGGATAACCAATTTTGTTTCGGTCATAGTTTCTTCGTTACAAATCCGTTTTCGTTGATTCAAATTGCCATCTTCTTGGATCGAGTTCTTCTTTAAGACTATGAACTGTAAATACCTTGGTTTGTATTCAAAATCATACGGCATAAGTGAAACATTAGTGAAACATATGAAGTTAAACATTTTTGTTACAACAAAATCATTTAATGACCATTTTTCTAAAAATACTTATACTTTGAAAAACCAAGTTTTACCTTGTTAAATTAGCATATACATAAGTTATATTACAGGTCTTGAAGTATTTTAAAAGTTAAGTTAGAAGGATCTATTTAGTTTGCAAACAAGTTTGAAAACATTCAAACTATGTTCTTGTTGTTAAACTTTTGTACCACAAAATAAGATAGCTATATATATATGAATCGAATAAGGTTATGAACATGGATTCTACCTCAAGTTCCTTGGATGAAGTTGCTGTAAGAGAGAAGTAAGAAGCTAGAATCACAAGGGTGATAGAAGTGGATGAAAGATTGGAAGTAAGTTGGTGTTCTTGGAGGGTTTTCTTGAAGTGTTTTTGTATGGTTTTCTTATGGTGTTTTAGTATGGTTTTTGAAGCTAGATCTTCAAGGTTTCTTGCTGGATGTTTATGGAGTTTAGAGAGTAAGAAAGAGTGTGTGTTTTTGATAAGAAAATGGTAGTAAAAATGGATCAAAATGAGCATGTATATATACACCAAAAAAAACGTGTAACATGGTGTATATGGACAAAATTTCAAGTGATAATTTTATGTATCTAGTCCTAATTGCTTCCAAGTTCAATTACCTAGCCCTCATGGCATGAATAATGGCTGGTTAGGTGGTGATTTTGATGTGTATTTACTATTAGTAAATACGTATAGGAGCTTGGTATGATACGAGTACAAATACTCTAGGTATACGTATAGAAATTTTGTGAAAAATGGAATGAGGATTCAAATATAGCTATCTTTTGTGAATACACTTATATGGTTTTATGTATTTAAGTCTTTAAAAGTGATTAAATACATTACTTATACAATATATGTATAAACATTATATGTCTTAAGTATTTATGTCAAATAACGTTACGTATAGTTATCGTTTTGAAAACTTAAGTTAGTAGTTTCAAAATACACATATAACTTGTTGTTATTAATACAAAATGAGATATTAAAACATTTATTAATCATGTTAAATATGTATATATACATTTATATACACAAACGTATAATTATCATATATTGTATAGTTCGTGATATCATCGGTCAAACTAGACGGTCAAACGTTGTGTAAAACTCTTTTCGGAAATATAAGTCTCGACAATTTGGATTGCTTATCATGTTGGTAAGGTTTAATTTATGTAAATATTAATCTCATAAGTATAGAACGATCGGAAAAGTCCGGGTCATTACAGATAGGGTATTGTTGCGAAGCGTTAGAGCAGAAACTGTTTCGAAAATCAGATTAGATAATGTAAAATGCTTCTTGTATGTTAGTTTGCTTTTGTATCTACTTGAAATGTTGTAATTTGTGGTTGCTTACAGGTGCATTGATGGAGTTACTTCACAATTCCTATTTTAAAGGCAGTTTAGCTGTTGGTGCTCTGTTGGGACCTGGAAGAGGTTGGTAACATGCTAACATGAGTTATGAGCTTGAACTTTTTTGTGTACACTTTTTAACCCGACATATTTATCAATCTCTCATAGTGAAAGGCAGTAAATGGCGTTGAATGAGTTAATTTATGCTTCTTTCTGAAATAATATGATTCCTTATGAACATCTGACGATTATAAAAGTTAAAAATAGTACATTATTAGAAAACTGGTCTTATCCTTATGTAGTAGAAGGTAACTCATTTAGCTAATCATACATAAATGTAACCCTTCTCAGAGTTGCTTTCTGACGGTCTGAAGGCATTCTTCAAGGGATCTCCAAATATGAACTCTCTTGTTGGATTTGGATCCATTGCTGCATTTATGATAAGTGCGGTGAGCTTCTCTTTTGCATATCATTTTGGTTATTTTACATCTTTTTACATGTTTCATTATATAATGTATTCTCCTTTTCGTAGGTCTCACTTCTTAACCCTGAGCTTGGATGGGATGCAACATTCTTTGATGAGCCGGTTTGTATACTGTCACTTATTCTCAAGATGACCAATTCGTCTTCATCCTATCACATATTAAATTAAATGATCATTATTTTTTTACTTTACCCAACAATATTTTTTCATGGAGTGTTTTTGTTTAGTATGCAGGTCATGCTTCTTGGTTTTGTTCTCCTGGGACGTTCTCTTGAAGAAAGGGCAAGACTTAGGGCATCTAGCGACATGAATGAATTATTAGTACGTTTATCTTCTCAAATAACCTTGTCCTAGCACTTTCAGATTATGACAATATACCTCCAATGTTGATGATTGGTGTAGGCCTATACCTATGTAAGTGTAAATATATTAAAAATTTCGAAGTCGATAACAAATATGTTATGTGTTCTGCAGTCACTAATATCCACTCAGTCACGACTAGTGATTTCTCCTTCCGAAAGTGACGTATCAACTGGTAGCATTTTAAGCTCTGATTCAATCTGTGTTGAAGTCCCCACTGATGATATTCGAATTGGAGATTTAGTATTGGTTTTGCCTGGCGAAACTATTCCCGTAGATGTAAGTGCTATGAACCCTGAACATTTTTGTTCATATTTATGTAACATAGGAGTACTATGTTTTTATATCTTTCTTTAAAGTCACTGTCTTTTGTATATATACTTGCATTATACGTGATTAGTTAAACTTGAATGTAGGGAAAAATTCTTGCAGGAAGAAGCGTTGTCGATGAGTCCATGCTCACTGGCGAATCCCTCCCTGTTTTCAAAGAAGAAGGTCTATTAGTCTCGGCTGGAACAATAAATTGGGTATCATGTTCACAGTATCACATCTTATTTTATTAAAGTAGAAGTTTTTATTATGTTTAAGGATAAAATATCTTCTATGGACCCCTGTTTGACCAAGACCAGGTTTGATAATACATTTTTCAGGATGGTCCATTGAAAATTGAAGCTTCTTCCACCGGCTCCAACTCAACAATAACAAAGATTGTTAAAATGGTCAGTATTTGTTTCAATATTGGTTTAGGAATATTAGAGTGTCTATAAATAGGTCAAAAGTACAAAGTTATTGTAGTGTTTAAGGTGCTGTTTATGTACCTTGTTTAGGTAGAGGATGCTCAAGGTCGTGAAGCACCTATCCAAAGGCTCGCAGATTCGATTGCTGGGCCATTTGTGTATACCGTTATGACTTTATCTGCAGCAACATTCGCCTTCTGGTATGATATAAGAATTTAAAATTTACCATAATGATGCAACTTTATGTTATTGATACATATATCTATATCTAACAGTATTAAAAAACTAATTTGATAACATTTATCTCTTTAATTACATTTGTTGTTATGACTTCTCTAGTATTTAGTTTGAACGCCCTTTCAAAATACAGACACACGATATATGTGTATATCCTGTTATTGTCCAAAGCACAACAACAACAACAACAACAACAATACCCAATTCCGCATATGCGAGGTATGGGGGAGGTGAGATGTAAACAATCCTTCCTCTATCCTAGAATAGAGGAGAAGTCGTTTCTCTATCCACGAGTCGAGAAAAATTCTCTACCCACATGAAGAGAAAGTCATCCCTCTCCCTACCCCAGAGTAGAGAGATTGCTTCCGTGCGGACCTCCGGCCTCTATATAAAAAAAAAAATTAATAATAATAATAATAATAATAATAATAAAATAAAAATAAAAAAAGTAAAAAAATAGAAATAAATAAGGATAAATAAATAAATAAAAAGTAAAAGTAGAAAAGATACGCCATGAAAATGGTATTGTCCAAAGCAGTACTTGAATTATCTTGTTATTTTTGGTAGGTACTATTTCGGGGTACATGTTTTTCCAGATGTGCTTCTTAATGACATTTCTGGCCCTGATGGAAATCCTTTACTTTTAAGCTTAAAGCTTTCGACAGATGTTTTGGTGAGTCTTAGGGAACTAAATGTTTATGGATTTAAAATCCTTTCTCCCGACTTGATACTGCTCCTGCAATAGCTTCCTATTTATACTTTTCATGCTGATGTGATATTTTTTTCCTAGAAAGGGTATTTGTAAATACTTCCTTTTTCAAATTTCAAACGAAATAACAGGGACTTGCATGCTATTTTTGCATCCTACTTCGCTTATCAATACATATTATCAGGTTGTCTCTTGCCCATGTGCGTTGGGCCTTGCAACACCAACCGCAATTCTTGTTGGAACCTCTCTAGGTACACAATCTCTAATATTTAGGTGTCGTGTAGGTATGGAAAACTTTCATTTTTTCAAATTACTTATTTTTTGTCTCAATAATTATGCTCTGCACACCCTGCACACTCAATAGTTAATGAGGGAGTGAAAGTTAAAATACTAATTTAAACTTAAGTTTAAGGGTGTCCATATATAAATAATGGTTTGGTTCATTAATACATCTATTCAGGGTGTGTTTGTTTACCTCTTAATTAAATGGTTTAGCATTCAATTAAATGGTTTAGCGCTGAATGCTGAACCATTTAGCATTCAACGCGTTTGCTTCTGACATCTATTTGAATGATATGTGATGCTGAACAGTTCAACATTCAGTACTGAACCATTCAGAGCTGAAACACTCTCTTAACCATTAACCTTCTAAATTTTATGTTATATCCTCCTCAAAATCATATCCATAACACTTAACAAACAAGTATATTGAATTTTTAATGATTTAACACGTTAATAAGGTAATTTTTACCCAATTCACATTGTTCATTCAAAATGACTATCAAACAGATTATTTTCATTCAGAACCAAGTTTATTCAAAGACTTTGAATCGTTCAGATTATGAACCATTCAGCGCTAAATCATTCAGTTTTATCAAACGCAGCCTTAGCGTCTCTTATAATTTTATTTCATCTAACTATTTACTATAAATCCGGAGCAGGAGCTAAGCAAGGACTACTTATCAGAGGAGGTGATGTGTTAGAACGCTTGGCTAACATAGACACTATTACCCTTGACAAGGTATTTAATACAGGTGGCAGTTTAACCCATTTTGTTATTGAAAGGTTGATGCCATTTATGTTTTAAATCTAACATAACTAGTAAGATAAATATACATAGATTATTATTATTGAATTAGTTGACCTTCAAAATCATTCTATTGGAAAACATATATTTAATTAATTGAACTTTAAAGTCATATCTAACACAACAACATTAATTTAAAGAAACTCAGAAAAGTTTGGACTAAAGGTGTCCGGCTCAACCCAACCCAAATCGACCCATTTTGCTGACGTGTCATCTCATCTGTAATTACCAGACCGGGACTCTAACCGAAGGCAAACCTGCGGTCTCCGGTGTTGCATCTTTTAGTCACGAAGAGACTGAAATTATCCAACTGGCTGCTGCAGTAGAAAAAACCGCATCGCATCCGATTGCAAAGGCAATCATAGCTAAAGCAGAATCAATGGACTTAGAAATTCCTGTTACAAATAGGCAATTAGCGGAACCAGGTTTTGGGACTTTGGCTGAAGTAGATGGGCATTTGGTGGCCGTTGGATCTATGAAATGGGTTCATGAACGTTTTCAACAAAGAAAGAACATTTCCGATGTATTGAATTTGGAGAAAGATGTGATGCAAAAATCATCTGAAGGTCGTTCATCATCTGATTATTCACAGACAGTTGTGTTTGTTGGTCGTGAAGGTGAGGGCATCATTGGTGCTATTGGAATTTCTGATAATTTACGTCAAGATGCTGAGTCTACCGTCAAAAGGTACCTTCCATGAATCTTTTATTTATTTATTTATTTATTAGTTTTTTAAGAAAACAAGATTGTAGAACTCTTCTTTTTTGGGTAAAGGGTAAATTACTTGATGAATTTTATTAATGAGGTTGTAGAACTCAATGCTGGGTTGAGATTTTTTATTTTTTTTTCTAGAGGTGGCAATCCAGACCCATTAACTTATGAAGGGGTTGGTTTGTGTTTTGTTTTATCTGTAACAGACAAATGGGTCGAAAACTAGGTATTTGACATATACTGTTACCTAAAAAACTGTTTTTTACTAAAACTTAAGGTTATTTTTCATCATCTGGAATGTGTTTTTGGCCGGTGTTTCTATAAATGCAACAAGGGAATCGTGTATGTGTGGCCTTACCATAAATTCGTGTAATCATTGTTACTACATTAATTTATTAAGTAAAAATATAAAAATTAGTGTTTGTGATTCAGTTTAACCCATACTTGTAACTTACTTGTTTCTTGCTGCATGATGAGATCGTCTGTTTGACTTATTTTTGCTGCTTTGTTCGATTCTTACCTCTTAAAACAGGCTACATCAGAAGGGGATTGAAACAATCTTGTTATCGGGAGACAGGGAAGAGGCAGTGGCAAGTGTAGCAAAATCAGTGGGCATAGGAAATCATCTTATTAATGCATCCTTGACCCCACAACAAAAATCTGGTGCTATCTCATCTCTTCAAACTGCAGGCCACTGTGTTGCAATGGTAAGTTTCTTTCTTCATAAGTTATAATTAAGATATGATCATTATTATTGTTATTTTATAAGTGATATAAGTGATGATGTTACTTAATAATATCCTAAAGGTGGGAGATGGAATCAATGACGCACCCTCTTTGGCTCTAGCTGATGTCGGGATTGCTTTGCAAGTTGAAGGACAAGAAAATGCTGCCTCTAATGCAGCTTCCATTATACTCCTCGGGAACAAGCTTTCACAGGTGAGCATTTTACATATATAAATAATATATATTTTTTATAATATAACTAACACGAACTATATATAAGGATATACAATTTTCAAACAAAAAGTGTTTTTTTTGTCAACCCAACTCGTCAACGAATTGTTTTGTTTCAACTCACCTCACCCTTTTTAGAACATTTTGTCATACTGTTATCTGACTGGCACTACTGACTTGTAATGTGATATAGGTGGTAGATGCACTTGATCTTGCGAAAGCAACAATGTCAAAAGTTCATCAGAATTTGTCTTGGGCAGTGGCATACAACGTTGTTGCAATCCCCATTGCAGCTGGCATACTTCTTCCCCATTTCGATTTTGCAATGACACCTTCACTTTCTGGTGATTCACATATTCCTTTTTTTTTTTTTCTTTCTGTATTATATGACGTTCGTAACACCTATTTCTCCGTATAAATCTGTTAATATAATTATTAACATTTGTTTTGGTAGGCGGGCTGATGGCGTTTAGCTCAATATTTGTTGTCAGCAACTCGCTACTTCTACAACTTCACGGGTCTGGCCAAAAATTAAAAAAGAAGTCAGCTAACATAAATGAAAAGCTGATTAAACTTGCATCGCAATAGCATAAAGGATTACCACTACACTTGGAAGATGTTCATCTATCTGCAGATAAGTCAACGATGCAGGCTTTTCGAGGTGTGTTGTAGTTCCTATTGAGCTCGATGCGTTATAACTACTACGTACGATTTAATGCAGTTCTTATTGAGCTCCGATTCATTATAATTATAATTATAAACTACTGTATGTAACTAGAGGTAATTTATGTTGTACATTTGCCATGATGCAACCACATATAGAGCCTTGTAGTGGTGGCGATGAATGTTAAAATATAATTAATTATATTATATTTATAATTAAATAAAAATATACAAAGCCTTGTGGTTTGAGTGTGTTATTATGCTATTTGGATGAACTTGAGAAGATTGTGGTTTTTGTGAACTATGCATGTTGATTTAGCACCCTGTTTGATCAAAGTAATTCTAGTTTTAGTTTTAGGGTGTGTTTGGGCGAAAGTAGATGGAGCTTATAGCTGGAGCTGGAGCTTATTTTTGAAGCTGGTAGCTGAAGCTTATTATTTTTTATAAATGTTTGGTAAACTAGCTGGAGCTTATTTTTCAGTTCATAAGCTTTACTTTTTTTTCATAAGCTACTACAAGTAAAGAGCTTATGATTTTCATAAGCTCTACTTTTTTTGACTACCAAACGAAGCTTTTGACTTGGAGCTTATTAAAATCATAAGCTCAAGCTTCCATAAGCTCCAATAAGCTACACGCCAAACACACCCTTAAGAAAATATAAAAACAATTAATTAAATATAAATTGGCAAAATGACGGAAAAGGGGAATGAATGCGAATGCAAGCACAAACAAAAATTATTATACTAGTGTTACTGGTCTTGCAACCCCAAAGCCATAGGCATGACATGAGCAGGTTTAGTAAATCTATTTTGAAGCGTGCAAAATAATTTATACTAATTTCAATTTTACTCGATTAGAAATGAACAAAACAAACATTTTCCTTGTTTATGGTCTTAATAAATGATCACAAATTTCCCCTTTTTGGTATTACTACAGTTTCCACTTCTCTTAAGTTAGTTATAAATTCTATCTGCTTCATAACCCCGTTTGGCTATGCATCATCTTCCCATGTTCCAACTTAACAGTTTTTAATCTCGGTAGATTTTACTCCAAATCGAGAATTGCATTGATGCAAGTTAACCATCGAAAATGATCTCATGGAAGAAAGATTCTGCGTTTTTAGTAATTGCTTGCTGAGTTGCGGTTGTGAGGTTTGTCTGTTTGAATTTGGACCCTCATTTTCCGAAGCAACGCGCAATGTAGTGGTTGTCGGTTTCTTTGTTATACGTCCTGTGTTGATATTCGATAGGTTGAAACCACGGTTCTTGTTCTTAGTTGATAGTAAAGTCGATGCCAGAAGATTTCTTCGCTTTCTTGTGTACGCGTTTTCTGGTTTCGCAATGTCTTTAATTGATGGTGTTGATGAAGGCCATACATCAGCTAAACAAGTAAATGATTTCGATTTCCCACTGTAAAATGTAGAAATTCCTCTCCTGTGAAATGAAAGTTTTTAAACATATTTCCAAGATATCTAAAATTCCACAGGAAAATGAAAACTCCTCTATATTTATGAACTCTATTTCATATTTTTTATATATATTCTCTCTCTTATAAAGCTGTAATCTTTAAACATTTTAAAGCATATATTAATGAGTTAGAAATAAAGAACTAAAAAGACACAAAAACTAGAAAAGAATACTCATTTGATAATTCATACAGAGTATGTTATTAGACTAGTCCACATGTTTATGTTTATATTGATTAATGTAAACTGTGTACAAGTTATTTGGAAGGAAGAATATTATTATTTGGATATACGTGATCTAATCTGGTTATTCTTTGATCATTCTTGACCCTTTCACTTCAAGAAAGGGTGCTAGTAAGGTTTGAATCTAAAACTTTTTAGAGCATATCAGTATGTTAACCACTAAAGCATTTTGTGATGATACACCAAATGATGGCTTTGTGATCATACATTAATATCTACATCCAATGTCATTCCCTTGAAAGTAACTCTAGTCGGTGACAAATTTTAGAGTTGTGATCCAAATTGGACCAGCAAATTGTTAGGTAGACTACATGTGAAGCCATGATCCATACAATGTATTATATAAACCTACCCAAACAAGAAAAGATGCATTTGTACACATATATATAAAATAAACCACACAACATGCCCAATCAATGCTATGCTAAACTTTCTTTTGGGTCTAAATACTTACCCCACTCGTTATCTTTTTCATTATATATCTTATCCTTTATCCTTTACTTTATCAAACATTATTATATTATTTTTTTATAATAATAATAAACAAAAAGTAGGATAACATAAATTCCACAAGGTCCCCTTATGGGAATATACCATTATCATATACCCCATATATAATTTTGTCCTTTAATAAGATAAATAAAAAGAGTTGATTTGTCAAGTAATATATGTTATCACAAAATTTTAGGCCTCCTTTATGGAATATGCCACTATCATAAACTGTAGTACATAGTTTTGAATTTGAATATTTAAGTATACTCCGTATAATAATATAATGCTTATATATTAAATTAAAAATGTGTCATCATAATTATTTTTGCAATGTTATACGTATATAAATAAAAATGCATGTTTATAATTTTGACATGTCTAGTAATTGTAGGTTTATGAAAAGTTATTTTTGATTATAGTATGTTGTTATCTTGTACTAGTGTCTTAGATAAAACTAGTGTTCGAACCCTCGCTTCGCGCCGGGGTTCGGTTTTCAATGTATTATATTGCGTTTAGTTTGTAAAATTATTCTGTGGCTAACGATGATATCGTTGAAACGCAACTCGAGTCGAACTAAAAGGTATAATCCGTGAAAGATTTAAATGTTATTTTAAATTAACAATATATGTACATCTCCGCGTTTCACTATGGAATTGTCGACTTTTAAAAATTTAACGCAAAATCGACGTGTATGAAAAGTACCTCAAATATTTAGTGTTTTCTAAAAAGTGTTTGATTTGCGTATAGTTGGTGACAGTGTGCTCCTAAAATTGTTTCGAGTTTAACGATGGTGCCAGAAAAATTTAACTCGGTTCGTGCGAGAAGATATGGCCCGTTGAATATTTGGGTGTAGTTTTTTTAAATTTTTTTATGAAAATGAGTATTTGACACTTTACCCCCTGTTTGGGGAGTCGATTTTAATATTTGAACAAACTATGGGGGCTTTTTTTTTAAAAAAAAGTTGGAAAATGGGGGAAAAAAGTGAAAGAACGAAAGCACCCCTGCCCTGGTGACTATTAATCGCTTTTGTCTATTAGGTAGTATATAGAGTATGTAATCGATTTATAATGAATGAGAAGTTTAATGGTTAAAGTGTAAAATGTTAAAAGTTTGTGATAAGTTTGTAAAAAACCATAAAGGTAACTACTATATTTTTTTTGGGGGCTAAAATGTAAGTAAATAAAAGAGTGGGGTGGTTTGTGAAACTTGTGAGATTACTATTCACTTGTTCTATGCCTTTTAGATATAAGGTATAATATAATTATTTTTAGTACGGAGTATTAAACTATTATAAATCCAACTTTATATATATGAAAAAAATATAATTATATAGAACTCCACATAAACCTAGCCACCTACATAAAAAAACAAGGTAGCACACATGGTTGGAATATAGTTCAAATATTCGGTGCCAAAATGTTGACTTCTAATTAATTACAAAATTAACAAGTGCGTTTGATCATGTCAAAGTGTTTAAGTAATGTCAAAATCGAAATTTACATCATAATGTAAATGAATAAACAAATACGGAGTCAAGTTTTGTTTATTCAGTCTATATGTAAGAAAGACAATATTTTCATTCATATGTATGTATGCAGAGCATTGTATCTTATTAGGATCCAACTAAAAGTGACTGAATTTTGTAAATGAATTTAATTGAAGATTAAATTAGATAGAATACTACCTACATTCTGGAAGATAATATACCCAAATCATTCACCAGACTATTTTCCTAATTTTCATCCTCAGACAATGAAATTATGTAATTAAATTGTTGCAAATCAAATCAAAGACCTAATGTATTGGCGGTATCGATGTCACCCTTACAACCAAGATTGAGGGTTCGAGTTCTGCCTAGAACATTTTGTGGTATATATGTTACTGTTAGTTCTTTAAAAAATAAAATGGTTGCTAAAAAAGTAAAAATTGACATGGATCAAATAATAATATAAAGAGAAAACATACAAACCTTACTGGAAGTGCTTCTTCAAGAGCTTGAATCGCATCATCAATACTTCCATTACTAATTTTATTATTCATCATGAATTTATTGTGATCATTTTTGTAACAACTTTGAGCATCTGCTTCATATTCTTCATTACTATTTTCTTCGTCGCTATTGTCACCTATAGACGAAGAAGTAGTAGATGAATTACATTCTTCGTTTATGATCTTCATGAATGATGTTGTTCTCACGTTTTCGTGATTCGATATTTTTGATGATTTGTGAGGAAATTGCAATATCTGATAATGATCACCAACCGCATTTGAATCCATTTCTTGTAAATTAAGTTTCATGGATGAAGTTCTATTAATTGGTGTTGGATTTTATAGAAATTGTAATGGATGGGTACAACTGTGGGCGCCCAAGGATAGATATGGCAATCAGTGTGTGTTATGAATGTATCTTTATTGATACAGATAAGCTGTGTGAGTGCTTTTCTTTATCTCCCATCTTGTATATATATTTTATTATTTTTTATTTTTTTACGAAAAAACAAAAACTTTACACCTAAATCTTTTTTCTCGGAAGAAGAAAAACAAGATACAAATAGAAAAACGCGGACGTGTTAGTGTTCATGCATATTTTTTCCAAGGGAAAACCTACACACGAGCATCAATGCGAAAGGGTTTTTTTAGGCGTCAACGTCGTTGATCTCCGGTCCGGTTACCGTGAATAACCCGTACCCGTGATGATGATCTCGGGAGGGTGGCCAACGAATTGCCCGCCGGTCGATAGTCGGACCCTATCGACGGCAAAGGGAGAAAAAACCCTACAAGACCCGTAGGTAAAAACCCTAGTGTTGCGATCGTGAAGACGATCGTGGAGAAGATCCGGCGATGGAAGCCGTATGCGTTGCGGACTTGCGGTGGCGGCGTTGCGGTGTGGTCGAATGACCGTATGAGGTGTGTTTTGTGTAGGGAGAGAACCCTATATTTATAGGGGAAAGACTAGGGTTAAGGGATAATTAGGGTTTATAGCTTATGGGCCAAGCGTAAATGTAACCCTAATGGACCGTACCCGATCAAGTCCCCCCAGTTCGGTATGATATCTTTTGTTAAGTATCGTATCGAATTCTCCATTGCAATACAGTAAAAACAAAACAAGTGTGCGCAATAGCTATGCGGTAGATACGCGGACAGCCTGCGGAAAACCAATTCCACATGAGGCTGCGCAAATTGCGCGGTTAGCTGTGCGGAAAACCAATTTCGTTTGAAGCTGCGCGTTTGCTGCACGAAGGCTATGCGGAAAACCAATTCCGCATATGTGTGCGTGAAAGATTGATGATAGTTGCGCCTACTGTTTTCTTAAAACCGCATACAAATAAACAATTCAACAAGATAAAAAACAAACCTTTTCAAACCCGAACGATAGATGGTAGAAACACGAGTCATAATGCATCGTGCCCCACGGTGGGCGCCAAATGTTCATGCATATTTTTTCCAAGGGAAAACCTACACACGAGCATCAATGCGAAAGGGTTTTTTTAGGCGTCAACGTCGTTGATCTCCGGTCTGGTTACCGTGAATAACCCGTACCCGTGATGATGATCTCGGGAGGGTGGCCAACGAATTGCCCGCCGGTCGATAGTCGGACCCTATCGACGGCAAAGGGAGAAAAAACCCTACAAGACCCGTAGGTAAAAACCCTAGTGTTGCGATCGTGAAGACGATCGTGGAGAAGATCCGGCGATGGAAGCCGTATGCGTTGCGGACTTGCGGTGGCGGCGTTGCGGTGTGGTCGAATGACCGTATGAGGTGTGTTTTGTGTAGGGAGAGAACCCTATATTTATAGGGGAAAGACTAGGGTTAAGGGATAATTAGGGTTTATAGCTTATGGGCCAAGCGTAAATGTAACCCTAATGGACCGTACCCGATCAGTTAGAAAGCAGCAAATTAATCCTAATGACATAACCTGAACTAACACTAACTAAACCCGAGTCTTGTCACGACATAAAACTAAAGACATGGAAATGAATGAAAATAAATAAACAACCCGACGAAAATGATATCTTATAATTAACAAAACCAAACCCCACTAACCGACAACGTCATCCTCAAATCTATTTTGGGAGACGACAAAGGGACCTTATCATCGATATTGTTAATGTCGACATTATTACATGCACTAGCCTTGAACGAAAAAGTCAAACCGTTACCGGTACCGTCACTGGTGGTAGATCCCAACGAAAGGGGATTCAGATAGCTCTTTTTAAACTCATCAAAGAAACCCCCCTTTTCCTAACAAACATCACGAACCCGAACTCCCGTAAGACCACTTACAAGACCCGACCTCTTGAGCATCTTATATATATGTAGTTCTTATCCACAATTATTTATTACGGAGTATTTATTTATATTTATTTATTGCTAGAAAAAACCGGTTGTAATTTGATAATCCCGAATAAATCTTTAAATCGTCTAAACACTTTCGCCGTACAATATTTCGACCTTATACATTGTCTTATGGGTGAACGAAATCTTTAAATGGAATAAGACATAGGAAACAACTCTGATATAAGGCAATTGATATTGGATTCAAGAATAAAGAGTTATGTGTGTAACAACCCAACCCGTTTTTCCCAAACTGAATATGCGAAAATAATTTTTTTTTTTTAAAAAACAGTAGAGTGCGCGGCGCGCACAAGCCCCAACAGCTTCTGTCCGGAATTGCAATTTTTCAAATAAAGATCTCCCACTTCCCGACTTATTTAGACGAAACGCTTTTCACCACAAGTTCATATATGTAAAACTAACACGAATCAATCATAAAACAAGTTTTACAAAACGGGGCCCACATCGGTCGTTTTACGAGTTTCGTACAAATCATGAGTTTCGACCACATTAGTTTAATTTCCAAACGACACTATGAGCATGGTGTTTGGGGGTTAAACTACCCAAATCTCGGTCAAACTCCAAAAGCTATCACATTCCAAAAGCGTCCCCTAAACAACAAGCGGGATCTCTAATCCAATCGAATGCCCTTACCCTTGTCAACGCCGGAGCCTATAAAAAGATAAACAATGAGAGGGTAAGCACGGCTTAGTGAATGCAATAATTATACATATACATATATAATATACCTACTTGCATACACTTACAAACACCGTACTAATCGTTAGCAATCACAATTAGCATACAAACTCCAAGTATAAGCTAATAACCTCCAAATACCGCAACTAGCATAATCAATAGCATATTCACCAAAATAATATATTATGCTATACAACAACTCATACACAAGCTATATGGTTAACCATACAAACGTCATGGTGCTACCGGCTCCGTGGTTCACACCATACATAATGCTATGACGCTACTGGCTCCGTGGTTCACGTCACTACGCATTCGAGTCATACTCTTTTATAGTGCTACCGGCTCCGTGGTTCACACTTCGGTGCTACCGGCTCCGTGGTTCACACCTAATTTTTATAGTGCTACCGGCTCCGTGGTTCACACTTTGATGCTACCGGCTCCGTGGTTCACATCACAACACATGCACCATGATGCTACCGGCTCCGTGGTTCACATCATAGTACACTCGCACACACTATGGCACTTCCGGCTCCGTGGGTCATACCATAGCATACAAATAAATACATCATATACATACATGTATAATTACTCCACTCACCTTAACAATTTGGTGACGATTTTATAACTCCGCAAGCTTCAAAGCAAAGTACCTAATATAATAAGTACTCCATTAACACACAAACTAGTTGGACTAAATGCCAACAATTTACAAATGTGCATTCAATGACTTAATTGCATTAAATGCCCCATTTACCAAAACTGTCATTTAAGGTCAAGACCCATCATAAATTACTAAAAGCTAGTGATTAAGGTCCAACAACACCGATTTACACAAACTTAGGACATTTCACACTCCTCTTGCCCAACTAGGTCAACAATTACCCATTTAATCACTTTAATGTCAACACACCCATTTCGGGTCTTCCACAAACCCACCTAACACCCATTTACTTTAATAACTAGGTGTGCTAGTAAGTAACTAACCAATTATGACTCATAAACACCAATTAACACTTTGAAAACCCTATGCTAGTTATTATTGAGTCCTCATGACTCGATCTTACCCAAGAACACCCAAAATCACTAAATATGGGTTTTATGTTTATCACTAACCCAAACCCTAACCCTTACACCAATTAAAATAAGGAAATCAAAGTTAGGACATACCACCACAATCAAAATGTAGCTAAGGGCTAGATGAACAACTTTAATACTTGAGCTTTAACCTGGATCAAGCTTCTTCCTCCTAGATTCAAGCTTTCTCTCTCTTAAAGGGTTTCTCACTCTAGAAATTGAATTGGAGAGATGATGGTGTTGGTGGTTGTGTTGAATGTGTTTCAACCACCACAAAACTGGCCAATAATGAACTAAACCCGGCCTCAAGTGAAAGGAGAATATTGCCCTCCATTTAACCTTTTATTAAAAAGTAGAAAACTGGCCCAGGAGCAGTGCGCGGCGCGCACGAGTGTTCTGAACAGATTCTGCCCCAGTTTAAATACACACTGCACCCCACACTATATGTACCCTGTTTACACTGCTGTATAATAATTAATCGGGTCTTACAACTCTCCCCCACTTGAATCGGAGCGCGTCCTCGTTATCCAAGCCGCATGACAAGAGGGAAGATAAACTAACATAAACTCTTCGAGCTCCCAAGTAAACTCGGAACCTTTACTTCGACGCCATTGAACTTTAAAAGTTCTCACCTCTTTATTTCTCAATCTTTTAACCTTCTCATCGAGTATAGCAATCGGCTCCTAAATATACTCTAACTTATTGTTTAGCTCAATCTCGTCTAATGGCACCCATGATGAATCATCCGCAAGACACTTACGGAGATGGGAAACATGGAATGTATTATGGATCCCCGCAAGCTCTTCGGGTAATTCCAAACGATACGCGACTTCACCAACACGAGCTAAAACCTTAAATGGGCCAATAAACCAAGGAGCTAACTTTCCCCGTTTTCGAAACCGAATAACACCTTTCCATGGCGAAACTTTAAGCATCACCATGTCACCCTCTTGGAACTCAATTTGTCGTCTTTGCTTATCGGCATAAGATTTTTGTCTATCTTGGGCCTTTTTCAAATGAGTCCGAATCATTTCAATCTTGCTATTCGTCTCTAAAACCAAATCGGTACTCCCGATTTCTCTTTGACCAACTTCACCCCAACAAATCGGAGTTCGGCATCTACGCCCATAGAGCATCTCGTAAGGTGGCATCCCGATACTAGTATGATAACTATTATTGTACGAGAATTCCACCAAAGGTAAGTGCTCATCCCAACTACCACCGAAATCAATAATACACGCCCGTAACATATCCTCTAAAGTTTGATTCGTACGTTCGGTTTGACCTTCCATTTGAGGATGATACGCCGTGCTCAATTTCAATTGCGTACCCATATCTTCATGAAATTTTTCCCAAAACCGAGATGTAAAACGGGTATCTCGATCCGAAATAATAGATATAGGAACTCCATGTCTCGCTATCACCTCCTTGATAAACAACTTAGCCAAAGTCTCCGATGATATCGCTTCCCGAATGGGAAGAAACAAAGCACTCTTCATCAATCGATCAACTATTACCCAAATTGAGTCAAATTGGGTTCTCGCCGTCTTTGGTAACTTTGTGATGAAATCCATGGTAATGTGCTCCCATTTCCATTTCGGGATTTCTAACGGTTGTAACTTACCATACGACTTTTAGTGCTCGGCCTTAACTTGCAAACACGTGACGCATTGTTCAACATACTTTACGACATCACGTTTCATACCCGGCAACCAATAATCCTTTTTCAAATCAAGATACATTTTCGTCGCGCCCGGATGAATGGAATACTTTGACTTATGTGCTTCATCAATTAGCACCCGTCGATGATCACCCATTTTAGGCACCCGCACTCTTCCTTGAAAAGATAACAAACCATGCGGACCTAAGGTAATAAACTCCATTTGTCCCACGATTCGTTCCTCATGCTTATTGTTAACAAAAGCTTCGATTTGAGTCTCGCCAAGCTTTACAAGAAAATCGTTAGTAATAATCATGCGTAACGATCCTACTCGTGTCGCCGGATGTTGACTCTTTCAACTTAACGCATCCGCGACCACATTCGCTTTACCCGGATGATAAAGTATTTCACAATTACAGTCTTTTACCACATCCATCCATCTACGTTGACGATAATTCAAATCTCTTTGATCAAAAAGATGTTTCAAACTCTTATGATCCGAATAAATCGTACACTTGACACTATACAAGTAATGGCGCCAAAATTTTAACGCATGCATAACCGCCGCCAACTCAAGATCGTGAATCGGATATCTCGTTTCGTGTTCCTTTAATTGTTGAGAGGCATAAGCGATGACTTTACCCCTTTGCATTAGAACACACCTGAACCCATTTAAAGACGCGTCACAATAAACCGTCATGTCTTCTACCCTTTTCGGCAACACTAACACCGGAGCTTGACATAACTTTTCTTTTAACAATTAAAAAGCAATTTCTTGCTCGTTCTCTCAATTAAATCTTGCGTTCTTTCTCGTCAATTTCATCAATGGAGAAGCGATCTTAGAAAAGTCTTGGATAAACCGATGATAATAACCGGCCAATCCGAGAAAACTTCGGATTTCCGTAGGCGTAGCCGGTCGTCCCCAACTCTTCACCGTCTCTATCTTTCCCGGATCTACTTGAATACCATATTTGTTCACAATGTAGCCAAGGAATTGAACTTCCCTTAGTCAAAAGTCACATTTGGAGAATTTAGCATACAACTTCTCCTTCCGTAACATCTTTAACACACACCGCAAATAATGTTCATGTTCCTTCATACTCTTTGAATAGACAAGTATGTCGTCAATGAACACAATTACTGACTTGTCCAACATAGGTTGGCACACTCGGTTCATAAGATCCATGAATGCCGCCAGTGCATTCGTAAGACCAAAAGGCATAACTACGAATTCAAAATGCCCATAACGCGTTCGAAAAGCCGTTTTCTCGATATCTTCCTCACGGACCCGCATTTGGTGATAGCCGGACCGTAGGTCGATTTTAGAGAAATACGTTGCACCTTGGAGTTGGTCAAACAAATCGTCAATCCGAGGTAATGGATAACGATTCTTTATAGTCACTTTGTTCAACTCCCGATAATCGATGCACATCCGCATACTACCATCCTTCTTCTTTACGAATAAAACCGGAGCGCCCCTTGGCGAAGCACTCGGTCGAATGAAACCCTTCTCAAGCAACTCTTGGGTTTGATTTAACAACTCTTGCATTTCCGTCGGCGCTAAACGATAAGGAGTTTTAGCAATGGGAGTAGCTCCAGGGACCAACTCAATGCGAAATTCAACTTGTCTTTCCGCCGGAACACCCGGTAACTCGTCCGAAAAAACATCTTCGAATTCACTAACCACCGGAATTTTACGAATGGGTGGTGGCATATCACGAGTATCCACAACATGGGTAAGAAAAGCCATGCCACCACTAACAAGGAAACGACGTGCCCGTGCAAAAGTGCATATCGGCACAAGTCTTCTTCGCTTATCGCCATGAATAATTAACTCTCCCCCACTTGGGGTCTTCGCACGAATAGATTTTTCATGGCATGCAATATCGGCTCTATAACGATCGAGCCAATCCATACCAATGACAATATCAAAATCACCCAAAGTCATCGGGATGAGATCAATTTTAAAGTTTTTGGCACCAAACACATCATCACAATTTTTACACACGTCAACCACTAGCACCGTCTTGCCATCCGCTATTTCAACTTCTACCGGACGACTTAACTTAGCTAACGATTTATTAAGTTTAGGCACAAACTTTGGTGACACAAACGACAAGTTAGCACCACTATCAAAAAGTATCCTTGCCGGATTAGAGTTAACCATGAAAGTACCTGAGACAACTTCGTTAGATCGTTTGGCTTCGTCATTGGTCATCAAATAATTGCGACCCCTAGCCGTACCCGCCGCCTTCTCCAACTTCTTAACATGTTCACCCCGCAAATCGGGGCATTCCGGCCTTCGGTGCCCTTCTTTACCACAATTGTAACAAGTGAGCTTTAGTGTTGATGATGCATTTGTACAATCACGAGCCATGTGTCCTTGTCGTCCACAATTATAACATTTGGGTCCAAAGCCCCCGGAAGCACCCTTCTTCACACTACCAACACTCTCACTAGCACCCTTACCCTTTTTGTTAGATTGACTAGCAGCTTCAAACTTCCTTTTACCGAAAGTGAATCCACTCTTTCTCAACACTAGCGCCTCAAAACCTTTGGCCATATTAAACAACTCATCGAAGCTTTTCACCACGTTCACACTAATCTTCTCTTGATAACTATCATTCAAGATCCGATAGAAATCTTCTTTCAGCATTTTATCATTCCCGACATACTCTGGGCAAAATTGGGTCTTGGACAAAAACACGAATTTGAGAGTGTTCAAATCCATCGACCCTTGCCTCAAGGAACGCAACTCGTCCTTAAGCCTAGTAAGATCGGCCGAATTTCGGTATTCGTCGTAAAACTCCTTCTTGAATTCATCCCAAGTGAATTCCATGCATTGTTCTTCGCCATAAAGTTGGATCTTCACGTCCCACCACAATTTAGCATCGCCCCTCAACATACTACACCCGTACCTTGTCTTCTTATCGAGAGGACATTCACAAGTACGGAAAGCCCCCTCCATATCGGAGATCCATCGGGCACTCTTAAGAGGGTCTCTTTCACCTTCAAAGGTGGAAGGTTGAGAATCCTTGAAATTCTTATAGAAAAAGTCCCGTCTTCCCACATTATCTTCGTGTAGAACAAGCTTAACTTGTTCCCTAACGACATTAACTAGTTGCTCGTCGATCGTGTCTAGAAACATCTTCTTAACATCTTCGAGAAACTCCGCTTTTTGACGTTTAAAGATGGCCTCAAATTTGGCCGTGAACTCAACGTCCTCACTCGTACTTCCATCATTGGTGTCGTGTCCATTTCTCATCTTCATTCTATAAAACGGAATAGATTAAACAACGAAACGAAAGGACATAACACATATGTATATATATATATCTATATACCACACTACCCCATCTCGCTCAACAATCATCGTACATTGCTTGTTTGACACGATTTGAACCCATAACAATGATAGCTAATCATTGTTACGCGAGCACGTCGCATTAACTTGCTAGTACAACGTCCATCTCGCTTGATAATTGCAAAAACACAACACAAAACAATTAGTGCATAGTTAGTTCACCTAAACCTAGGCACTAGCAACTCCCGGTCCGACCCGTCTCCTACAAGTCCTGCGTTAAACGCATACACATTAAAGTCTAAGTCTAGGCACCTATCTCATGTCGCCTAAATCCCTTAGACCATGCTCTGATACCACTTGTAACAACCCAACCCATTTTCCCCAAACTGAATATGCGAAAATAATTTTTTTTTAAACAGTAGAGTGCGCGGCGCGCACACCTTAAGGTGCGCAGCACGTGTAGTGACCCGAACTTTTCCATGTTTATATATATTAATTGAGATTGATATTTACATGATTAAATGTTTCCAACATGTTAAGCAATCAAACTTGTTAAGACTTGATTAATTGAAATATGTTTCATATAGACAATTGACCACCCAAGTTGACCGGTGATTCACGAACGTTAAAACTTGTAAAAACTATATGATGACATATATATGGATATATATATAGTTAACATGATACTATGATAAGTAAACATATCATTAAGTATATTAACAATGAACTACATATGTAAAAACAAGACTACTAACTTAATGATTTTTAAACGAGACATATATGTAACGATTATCGTTGTAAAGATATTTAATGTATATATATCATATTAAGAGATATTCATACATGATAATATCATGATAATATAATAATTTAAAATCTCATTTGATATTATAAACATTGGGTTAACAACATTTAACAAGATCATTAACCTAAAGGTTTCAAAACAACACTTACATGTAACGACTAACGATGACTTAACGACTCAGTTAAAATGTATATACATGTAGTGTTTTAATATGTATTTATACACTTTTGAAAGACTTCAATACACTTATCAAAATACTTCTACTTAACAAAAATGCTTACAATTACATCCTCGTTCAGTTTCATCAACAATTCTACTCGTATGCACCCGTATTCGTACTCGTACAATACACAGCTTTTAGATGTATGTACTATTGGTATATACACTCCAATGATCAGCTTTTAGCAGCCCATGTGAGTCACCTAACATATGTGGGAACCATCATTTGGCAACTAGCATGAAATATCTCATAAAATTACAAAAATATGAGTAATCATTCATGACTTATTTACATGAAAACAAAATTACATATCCTTTATATTTAATCCATACACCAACGACCAAAAACACCTACAAACACTTTCATTCTTCAATTTTCTTCATCTAATTGATCTCTCTCAAGTTCTATCTTCAAGTTCTAAGTGTTCTTCATAAATTCTACAAGTTCTAGTTACATAAAATCAAGAATACTTTCAAGTTTGCTAGCTCACTTCCAATCTTGTAAGGTGATCATCCAACCTCAAGAAATCTTTGTTTCTTACAGTAAGTTATTATTCTAATACAAGGTAATAATCATATTCAAACTTTGGTTCAATTTCTATAACTATAACAATCTTATTTCAAGTGATGATCTTACTTGAACTTGTTTTCGTGTCATGATTCTGCTTCAAGAACTTCGAACCATCCAAGGATCCGTTGAAGCTAGATCCATTTTTCTATTTTCCAGTAGGTTTATCCAAGGAACTTAAGGTAGTAATGATGTTCGTAACATCATTCGATTCATACATATAAAGCTATCTTATTCGAAGGTTTAAACTTGTAATCACTAGAACATAGTTTAGTTAATTCTAAACTTGTTCGCAAACAAAAGTTAATCCTTCTAACTTGACTTTTAAAATCAACTAAACACATGTTCTATATCTATATGATATGCTAACTTAATGATTTAAAACCTGGAAACACGAAAAACACCGTAAAACCGGATTTACGCCGTAGTAGTAACACCGCGAGCTGTTTTGGGTTAGTTAATTAAAAACTATGATAAACTTTGATTTAAAAGTTGTTATTCTGAGAAAATGATTTTTATTATGAACATGAAACTATATCCAAAAATTATGGTTAAACTCAAAGTGGAAGTATGTTTTCTAAAATGGTCATCTAGACGTCGTTCTTTCGACTGAAATGACTACCTTTACAAAAATGACTTGTAACTTATTTTTCCGACTATAAACCTATACTTTTTCTGTTTAGATTCATAAAATAGAGTTCAATATGAAACCATAGCAATTTGATTCACTCAAAACGGATTTAAAATGAAGAAGTTATGAGTAAAACAAGATTGGATAATTTTTCTCATTTTAGCTACGTGAAAATTGGTAACAAATCTATTCCAACCATAACTTAATCAACTTGTATTGTATATTATGTAATCTTGAGATACCATAGACACGTATACAATGTTTCGACCTATCATGTCGACACATCTATATATATTTCGGAACAACCATAGACACTCTATATGTGAATGTTGGAGTTAGCTATACAGGGTTGAGGTTGATTCCAAAATATATATAGTTTGAGTTGTGATCAATACTGAGATACGTATACACTGGGTCGTGGATTGATTCAAGATAATATTTATCAATTTATTTCTATACATTTAACTGTGGACAACTAGTTGTAGGTTACTAACGAGGACAACTGACTTAATAAACTTAAAACATCAAAATATATTAAAAGTGTTGTAAATATATTTTGAACATACTTTGATATATATGTATATATTGTTATAGGTTCGTGAATCAACCAGTGGCCAAGTCTTACTTTTCGACGAAGTAAAAATCTGTGAAAGTGAGTTATAGTCCCACTTTTAAAATCTAATATTTTTGGGATGAGAATACATGCAGGTTTTATAAATGATTTACAAAATAGACACAAGTACGTGAAACTACATTCTATGGTTGAATTATCGAAATCGAATATGCCCCTTTTTATTAAGTCTGGTAATCTAAGAATTAGGGAACAGACACCCTAATTGACGCGAATCCTAAAGATAGATCTATTGGGCCTAACAAACCCCATCCAAAGTACCGGATGCTTTAGTACTTCGAAATTTATATCATATCCGAAGGGTGTCCCGGAATGATGGGGATATTCTTATATATGCATCTTGTTAATGTCGGTTACCAGGTGTTCACCATATGAATGATTTTTATCTCTATGTATGGGACGTGTATTGAAATATGAAATCTTGTGGTCTATTATTATGATTTGATATATATAGGTTAAACCTATAACTCACCAACATTTTTGTTGATGTTTTAAGCATGTTTATTCTCAGGTGATTATTAAGAGCTACCGATGTCGCATACTTAAATAAGGACGAGATTTGGAGTCCATGCTTGTATGATATTGTGAAAAAACTGCATTCAAGAAACTTATTTTGTTGTAACATATTTGTATTGTAAACCATTATGTAATGGTCGTGTATAAACAGGATATTTTAGATTATCATTATTTGATAATCTACGTAAAGCTTTTTAAACCTTTATTGATGAAATAAAGGTTATGGTTTGTTTTAAAATGAATGCAGTCTTTGAAAAACGTCTCATATAGAGGTCAAAACCTCGCAACGAAATCAATTAATATGGAACGTTTTTAATCAATAAGAACGGGACATTTCAGTTGGTATCAGAGCGTTGGTCTTAGAGAACTAGAATTTTGCATTAGTGTGTCTTATCAAGTTTGTTAGGATGCATTAGTGAGTCTGGACTTCGACCGTGTTTACTTGAAAAATGATTGCTTAACAAATTTTGTTGGAAACTATATATTTTTAACATGTGAATATTATGTGATATATTAATCTCTTAACGCGTTTGATATTATATGATAGATGTCTACCTCTAGAACAAGTCCCATTGACTCACCTAATAATAATGAAGAGCCAAATATAAATTGGAATGATTCGTGGACTGATTCACAAGTTCCCAAAGAAGAACCGGAAGAAGAGTCGGAACCGGAAGAAGAATCGGAACCGAAAGAAGAATCGGAACCAGATGAAGAAATAGAACCAGTGGGGGAAATAATAAAATGGTTAAGTAAAAGAAAATCCTCAACCAACCGACCAAGGTTAATTATGGTCAATGGTGTTTCCGCTAAGGAAGCAAAATATTGGGAGGATTACCAATTCTCCGATGAATCGGATTCCGACGAGAATTCCGATGATGTTATAGAAATTACCCCAACTGAATTTAAAAAGGCAAAAGAAAATAATAAGGGAAAGGGCATAAAAATAGAGAAATCTAATTCCAACCCCGATGAACTTTATATGTATCGTCAACCCCCGAAGTCCTTAAGTTGTAACAATGACCCGGGAACCTCTAAACCACCAGGTTTTTCTAAACCAATGTGGATAACGACGGCTCGTATTAGGGGAACATCATATATCCCTAGAAACTTGGCAAAACGAACCAAAACCGAAGAAGAAGAAACAAGCGAGTCAGAATAAGATAGTTGTATTCGTGTGGTGTAATATATGTAATATAGTGTGCTTATGCTTTATGATATATGTAAAAATTGCTTGTATTAATAAGTATTTTTTTTATGAATCTAACTCTTGTCTATTTTACAGTATAAAAACACAAAATGGATAGACAACCCAATATTTTAAGAGACCTACCCGGAGACATGATTGATGAAATCTTGTCTAGAGTCGGTCAGAATTCTGCGGCACAACTATTTAAGGCGAGATCAGTTTGTAAGACATTCGAAGAAAGTTCCAAGAATGCCTTGGTTTATAAAAGGCTTTCGTTCTAAAGATGGGGGATATCACATTGGGAAATCCATAAGTTACGATGTGCTTACTTTGACGCATATATTGCGGGGAACCCAAATGCTATTTTACGCAATGGGTTAAGAAATTATTTTGACTCAATATATCCGAATATTGGACTTCGTGATTTAGAAAAAGCGGCTAACATGCAACATAAAGAAGCATGTTATGCTTACGGATTAGTAATGTTCGCTTCTCAGCAAAGTGAGAACAAGAACATCGGGCTACAACTATTAAACAAAACGTTCCCACAAGTGACAGAGTCGGTAATTGGGGTAAGAAATGAGGTTTTTAGATTGTTACGGGACTGTTGGACATTACGTAACCCTCGTCCCTTTGACGACGTTACAACACGCTGTCTTATCAACGGCCATAACGGTTATGTTCCACAAGACCAAGGATGGGAAGTAATCCTAGTAAAACCAGAATGCATGACTTGTTTCTGGACGTATGAATTACGTGTCTTTATTGCCTTTGCTGAACGACTTGTGTACTAGCTAGAATTATCTTCACAACCATCTTGTATCAAATTTATTGTGTGCTATATTTCATGCTATATGTAAAATAAGCGGTATTGCAAGTTTGTAAAATATTGTGTAAAAGTTTGAACGCGAAATATTATTATAATCAGTTTTTCATATAGAATTGTAGTAGTTGAATTGTATATTAGCTACTAAGTATGAACTTAACGGGTAGGTACTACCCGAATTTAAACTTATAAAACGCTAATATGAAGAAAAAGCTTTTATAAATGAGTTCATATTATGCTACGAAATACTATTAACTACTCTTAATATTCTGTATGATTAACTTGTTCCATTTGACTATTTTGAAGGAAATGGCACCGACTACTCGACACACCGTGAATATGAATGAAGAGGAATTCCGTACTTTTCTAGCTTCAAACATAGCCGCAGTACAGGCTGCGCTACATACCAACAATAACCTTGGATCTAGCAGTACAGGAAATCGTGTAGGATGCACCTACAAAGAATTCACTGCCTGCGAACCTTTGGAATTTGATGGAACCGAAGGACCGATCGGATTGAAACGGTGGACCGAGAAGGTCGAATCGGTGTTTGCCATAAGTAAGTGTACTGAAGAGGACAAAGTGAAGTACGCTACGCATACCTTCACAGGTTCTGCGTTAACATGGTGGAATACCTATCTAGAGCAAGTGGGACAAGACGATGCGTACGCACTACCGTGGTCAGCATTCAAGCACTTGATGAACGAGAAGTACCGTCCCAGAACCGAGGTCAATAAGCTCAAGACAGAACTTAGAGGGTTACGAACCCAAGGATTTGATATTACCACGTACGAAAGACGATTCACAGAATTGTGCCTATTGTGTCCTGGAGCATTCGAAGATGAGGAAGAGAAGATCGACGCGTTTGTGAAAGGATTACCAGAAAGAATCCAAGAAGATATAAGTTCACACGAGCCCGCCTCCATACAACAGGCATGTAGAATGGCTCACAAACTAGTGAACCAGATTGAAGAAAGAATTAAAGAACAGACTGCTGAAGAGACCAATGTGAAGCAAGTCAAAAGAAAGTGGGAGGAAAACGGTGATAAGAATCACCAATACAACAACAACAGTAATTACAACAATAATCGCAACAATTATCCCAGCAATCGCAACATCAATCGCAACTACAACAAATGGCCCAACAACAACAACAACAACAGTAGCAGCAACTACAACAATCATCCCAACAACAATAATAACCGCAACAACAATAACAATCAGAAGCAGCTATGCCAAAGGTGTGAAAAGTATCACTCGGGGTTCTGCACTAAATTTTGCAACAAGTGTAAAAGAAATGGTCATATCGTGGTGAAGTGTGAGGTCCACGGACCAGGGGTTAATAGAACGAAAGGAACAAATGGTGTCGGAACGAGTAATGGCGGAGCAAGTAGTGTCGGAGCAAGTTATGCCAATGTAGTTTGTTATAAATGTGGAAAACCGGGCCACATCATTAGAAATTACCCGAACCAGGAGAACACGAATGGACAAGGCCGCGGAAGAGTTTTCAATATTAATGCGGCAGAGGCACAGGAAGACCCGGAGCTTGTTACGGGTACGTTTCTTATTGACAATAAATCTGCATATGTTTTATTTGATTCGGGTGCGGATAGAAGCTATATGAGTAGAGATTTTTGTGCTAAATTAAGTTGTCCATTGACGCCTTTGGATAGTAAATTTTTACTCGAATTAGCAAATGGTAAATTAATTTCAGCAGATAATATATGTCGGAATCGAGAAATTAAACTGGTTAGCGAAACATTTAAGATTGATTTGATACCAGTAGAGTTAGGGAGTTTTGATGTGATAATCGGTATGGACTGGTTGAAAGAAGTGAAAGCAGAGATCGTTTGTTACAAAAATGCAATTCGCATTATACGAGAAAAAGGAAAACCCTTAATGGTGTACGGAGAAAAGGGCAACACGAAGCTACATCTTATTAGTAATTTGAAGGCACAAAAACTAATAAGAAAAGGTTGCTATGCTGTTCTAGCACACGTCGAGAAAGTACAAACTGAAGAAAAGAGCATCAATGATGTTCCCATTGCAAAAGAATTTCCCGATGTATTTCCGAAGGAATTACCGGGATTACCCCCACATCGATCCGTTGAATTTCAAATAGATCTTGTACCAGGAGCTGCACCAATAGCTCGTGCTCCTTACAGACTCACACCCAGCGAGATGGAAGAACTGCAAAGCCAATTACAAGAACTTTTAGAGCGTGGTTTCATTCGACCAAGCACATCACCGTGGGGAGCTCCTGTTTTGTTTGTCAAGAAGAAAGATGGTACATTCAGGTTGTGTATCGACTACCGAGAGTTGAACAAACTTACCATCTAGAACCGCTACCCACTACCGAGAATCGACGACTTATTTGATCAACTACAAGGCTCGTCTGTTTATTCAAAGATTGACTTACGTTCCGGGTATCATCAAATGCGGGTGAAAGAAGATGATATTCCAAAGACTGCTTTCAGAACACGTTACGGTCATTACGAGTTTATGGTCATGCCGTTTGGTTTAACTAATGCACCAGCTGTGTTCATGGACCTTATGAACCGAGTGTGTGGACCATACCTTGACAAGTTTGTCATTGTTTTCATTGATGACATACTTATTTACTCAAAGAATGACCAAGAACACGGTGAACATTTGAGAAAGGTGTTAGAAGTATTGAGGAAGGAAGAATTGTACGCTAAGTTTTCAAAGTGTGCATTTTGGTTGGAAGAAGTTCAATTCCTCGGTCACATAGTGAACAAAGAAGGTATTAAGGTGGATCCGGCAAAGATAGAAACTGTTGAAAAGTGGGAAACCCCGAAAACTCCGAAACACATACGCCAATTTTTAGGACTAGCTGGTTACTACAGAAGGTTCATCCAAGACTTTTCCAGAATAGCAAAACCCTTGACTGCATTAACGCATAAAAGGAAGAAATTTGAATGGAATGATGAACAAGAGAAAGCGTTTCAGTTATTGAAGAAAAAGCTAACTACGGCACCTATATTGTCATTGCCTGAAGGGAATGATGATTTTGTGATTTATTGTGACGCATCAAAGCAAGGTCTCGGTTGTGTATTAATGCAACGAACGAAGGTGATTGCTTATGCGTCTAGACAATTGAAGATTCACGAACAAAATTATACGACGCATGATTTGGAATTAGGCGCGGTTGTTTTTGCATTAAAGACTTGGAGGCACTACTTATATGGGGTCAAAAGTATTATATATACCGACCACAAAAGTCTTCAACACATATTTAATCAGAAACAACTGAATATGAGGCAGCGTAGGTGGATTGAATTATTGAATGATTACGACTTTGAGATTCGTTACCACCCGGGGAAGGCAAATGTGGTAGCCGATGCCTTGAGCAGGAAGGACAGAGAACCCATTCGAGTAAAATCTATGAATATAATGATTCATAATAACCTTACTACTCAAATAAAGGAGGCGCAACAAGGAGTTTTAAAAGAGGGAAATTTAAAGGATGAAATACCCAAAGGATCGGAGAAGCATCTTAATATTCAGGAAGACGGAACCCGGTATAGGGCTGAAAGGATTTGGGTACCAAAATTTGGAGATATGAGAGAAATGGTACTTAGAGAAGCTCATAAAACCAGATACTCAATACATCCTGGAACGGGGAAGATGTACAAGGATCTCAAGAAACATTTTTGGTGGCCGGGTATGAAAGCCGATGTTGCCAAATACGTAGGAGAATGTTTGACGTGTTCTAAGGTCAAAGCTGAGCATCAGAAACCATCAGGTCTACTTCAACAACCCGAAATCCCGGAATGGAAATGGGAAAACATTACCATGGATTTCATCACTAAATTGCCAAGGACTGCAAGTGGTTTTGATACTATTTGGGTAATAGTTGATCGTCCCACCAAATCAGCACACTTCCTGCCACTAAGAGAAGACGACAAGATGGAGAAGTTAGCACGACTGTATTTGAAGGAAGTCGTCTCCAGACATGGAATACCAATCTCTATTATCTCTGATAGGGATGGCAGATTTATTTCAAGATTCTGGCAGACATTACAGCAAGCATTAGGAACTTGTCTAGACATGAGTACTGCCTATCATCCACAAACTGATGGGCAGAGCGAAAGGACGATACAAACGCTTGAAGACATGCTACGAGCATGTGTTATTGATTTCAGAAACAGTTGGAATCGACATCTACCGTTAGCAGAATTTTCCTACAACAACAGCTACCATTCAAGCATTGAGATGGCGCCGTTTGAAGCACTTTATGGTAGAAAGTGCAGGTCTCCGATTTGTTGGAGTGAAGTGGGGGATAGACAGATTACGGGTTCGGAGATTATACAAGAAACTACCGAGAAGATCATCCAAATTCAACAACGGTTGAAAACCACCCAAAGTTGACAAAAGAGCTACGCTGACATTAAAAGAAAAGATATAGAATTTGAAATTGGAGAGATGGTCATGCTTAAAGTTGCACCTTGGAAAGGCGTTGTTCGATTTGGTAAACGAGGGAAATTAAATCCAAGGTATATTGGACCATTCAAGATTATTGATCGTGTCGGACCAGTAGCTTACCGACTTGAGTTACCTCAACAACTCGCGGCTGTACATAACACTTTCCACGTCTCGAATTTGAAGAAATGTTTTGCTAAAGAAGATCTCACTATTCCGTTAGATGAAATCCAAATCAACGAAAAACTTCAATTCATCGAAGAACCCGTCGAAATAATGGATCGTGAGGTTAAAAGACTTAAGCAAAACAAGATACCAATTGTTAAGGTTCGATGGAATGCTCGTAGAGGACCCGAGTTCACCTGGGAGCATGAAGATTAGATGAAGAAGAAATACCCGCATCTATTTCCAGAAGATTCGTCAACACCTTCAACAGCTTAAAATTTCGGGACGAAATTTATTTAACGGGTAGGTACTGTAGTGACCCGAACTTTTCCATGTTTATATATATTAATTGAGATTGATATTTACATGATTAAATGTTTCCAACATGTTAAGCAATCAAACTTGTTAAGACTTGATTAATTGAAATATGTTTCATATAGACAATTGACCACCCAAGTTAACCGGTGATTCACGAACGTTAAAACTTGTAAAAACTATATGATGACATATATATGGATATATATATAGTTAACATGATACTATGATAAGTAAACATATCATTAAGTATATTAACAATGAACTACATATGTAAAAACAAGACTACTAACTTAATAATTTTTAAACGAGACATATATGTAACGATTATCGTTGTAAAGATATTTAATGTATATATATCATATTAAGAGATATTCATACATGATAATATCATGATAATATAATAATTTAAAATCTCATTTGATATTATAAACATTGGGTTAGCAACATTTAACAAGATCATTAACCTAAAGGTTTCAAAACAACACTTACATGTAACGACTAACGATGACTTAACGACTCAGTTAAAATGTATATACATGTAGTGTTTTAATATGTATTTATACACTTTTGAAAGACTTCAATACACTTATCAAAATACTTCTACTTAACAAAAATTCTTACAATTACATCCTCGTTCAGTTTCATCAACAATTCTACTCGCATGCATCCGTATTCGTACTCGTACAATACACAGCTTTTAGATGTATGTACTATTGGTATATACACTCCAATGATTAGCTCTTAGCAGCCCATGTGAGTCACCTAACACATGTGGGAACCATCATTTGGCAACTAGCATGAAATATCTCATAAAATTACAAAAATATGAGTAATCATTCATGACTTATTTACATGAAAACAAAATTACATATCCTTTATATCTAATCCATACACCAACGACCAAAAACACCTACAAACACTTTCATTCTTCAATTTTCTTCATCTAATTGATCTCTCTCAAGTTCTATCTTCAAGTTCTAAGTGTTCTTCATAAATTCTACAAGTTCTAGTTACATAAAATCAAGAATACTTTCAAGTTTGCTAGCTCACTTCCAATCTTGTAAGGTGATCATACAACCTCAAGAAATCTTTGTTTCTTACAATAGGTTATCATTCTAATACAAGGTAATAATCATATTCAAACTTTGGTTCAATTTCTATAACTATAACAATCTTATTTCAAGTGATGATCTTACTTGAACTTGTTTTCGTGTCATGATTCTGCTTCAAGAACTTCGAACCATCCAAGGATCCGTTGAAGCTAGATCCATTTTTCTATTTTCCAGTAGGTTTATCCAAGGAACTTAAGGTAGTAATGATGTTCGTAACATCATTCGATTCATACATATAAAGCTATCTTATTCGAAGGTTTAAACTTGTAATCACTAGAACATAGTTTAGTTAATTCTAAACTTGTTCGCAAACAAAAGTTAATCCTTCTAACTTGACTTTTAAAATCAACTAAACACATGTTCTATATCTATATGATATGCTAACTTAATGATTTAAAACCTGGAAACACGAAAAACACCGTAAAACCGGATTTACGCCGTAGTAGTAACACCGCGGGCTGTTTTGGGTTAGTTAATTAAAAACTATGATAAACTTTGATTTAAAAGTTGTTATTCTGAGAAAATGATTTTTATTATGAACATGAAACTATATCCAAAAATTATGGTTAAACTCAAAGTGGAAGTATGTTTTCTAAAATGGTCATCTAGACGTCGTTCTTTCGACTGAAATGACTATCTTTACAAAAACGACTTGTAACTTATTTTTCCGACTATAAACCTATACTTTTGCTGTTTAGATACATAAAATAGAGTTCAATATGAAACCATAGCAATTTGATTCACTCAAAACGGATTTAAAATGAAGAAGTTATGAGTAAAACAAGATTGGATAATTTTTCTCATTTTAGCTACGTGAAAATTGGTAACAAATCTATTCCAACCATAACTTAATCAACTTGTATTGTATATTATGTAATCTTGAGATACCATAGACACGTATACAATGTTTCGACCTATCATGTCGACACATCTATATATATTTCGGAACAACCATAGACACTCTATATGTGAATGTTGGAGTTAGCTATACAGGGTTGAGGTTGATTCCAAAATATATATAGTTTGAGTTGTGATCAATACTGAGATACGTATACACTGGGTCGTGGATTGATCCAAGATAATATTTATCAATTTATTTCTGTACATTTAACTGTGGACAACTAGTTGTAGGTTACTAACGAGGACAGCTGACTTAATAAACTTAAAACATCAAAATATATTAAAAGTGTTGTAAATATATTTTGAACATACTTTGATATATATGTATATATTGTTATAGGTTCGTGAATCAACCAGTGGCCAAGTCTTACTTCCCGACGAAGTAAAAATCTGTGAAAGTGAGTTATAGTCCCACTTTTAAAATCTAATATTTTTGGGATGAGAATACATGCAGGTTTTATAAATGATTTACAAAATAGACACAAGTACGTGAAACTACATTCTATGGTTGAATTATCGAAATCGAATATGCCCCTTTTTATTAAGTCTGGTAATCTAAGAATTACGGAACAGACACCCTAATTGACGCGAATCCTAAAGATAGATCTATTGGGCCTAACAAACCCCATCCAAAGTACCGGATGCTTTAGTACTTCGAAATTTATATCATATCCGAAGGGTGTCCCGGAATGATGGGGATATTCTTATATATGCATCTTGTTAATGTCGGTTACCAGGTGTTCACCATATGAATGATTTTTATCTCTATGTATGGGACGTGTATTGAAATATGAAATCTTGTGGTCTATTATTATGATTTGATATATATAGGTTAAACCTATAACTCACCAACATTTTTGTTGACGTTTTAAGCATGTTTATTCTCAGGTGATTATTAAGAGCTACCGCTGTCGCATACTTAAATAAGGACGAGATTTGGAGTCCATGCTTGTATGATATTGTGTAAAAACTGCATTCAAGAAACTTATTTTGTTGTAACATATTTGTATTGTAAACCATTATGTAATGGTCGTGTGTAAACAGGATATTTTAGATTATCATTATTTGATAATCTACGTAAAGCTTTTTAAACCTTTATTGATGAAATAAAGGTTATGGTTTATTTTAAAATGAATGCAGTCTTTGAAAAACGTCTCATATAGAGGTCAAAACCTCGCAACGAAATCAATTAATATGGAACGTTTTTAATCAATAAGAACGGGACATTTCAGCACGCACTAAGGTGCGCGGCGCGCACAAGCCCCAACAGCTTCTGTCCGGAATAGCAATTTTTCAAATATAGATCTCCCACTTCCCGATGTATTTAGACGAAACGCTTTTCACCACAAGTTCATATATGTAAAACTAACACGAATCAATCATAAAACAAGTTTTACAAAACGGGGCCCACATCGGCCGTTTTACGAGTTTCGTACAAATCATGAGTTTCGACCACATTAGTTTAATTTCCAAACGACACTATGAGCATGGTGTTTGGGGGTTAAACTACCCAAATCTCGGTCAAACTCCAAAAGCTATCACATCCCAAAATCGTCCCCTAAACAACAAGCGAGATCTCTAATCCAATCGAATGCCATTACCCTTGTCAACGCCGGAGCCTATAAAAGATAAACAACGAGAGGGTAAGCAAGGCTTAGTGAATGCAATAATTATACATATACATATATAATATACCTACTTGCATACACTTACACACACCGTACTAATCGCTAGCAATCACAATTAGCATACAAACTCCAAGAATAAGCTAATAACCTTCAAATACCGCAACTAGCATAATCAATAGCATATTCACCAAAATAATATATTATGCTATACAACAACTCATACACAAGCTATATGGTTAACCATACACACGTCATGGTGCTACCGGCTCCGTGGTTCACACCATACGTAATGCTATGACGCTACCGGCTCCGTGGTTCACGTCACTACGCATTCGAATCATACTCTTTTATAGTGCTACCGGCTCCGTGGTTCACACTTCGGTGCTACCGCCTTCGTGGTTCACACTTTGATGCTACCGGCTCCGTGGTTCACATCACAACACATGAACCATGATGCTACAGTCTTCGTGGTTCACATCATAGTACACTCGCACACACTATGGCACTCTCGGCTCTGTGGGTCATACCATAGCATACAAATAAATACATCATATACATACATGTATAATTACTCCACTCACCTTAACAATTTGGTGACGATTTTATAACTCCGCAAGCTTTAAAGCAAAGTACCTAATATAATAAGTACTCCATTAACACACAAACTAGTTGGACAAAATGCCAACAATTTTCACATATGCATTCAATGACTTAATTACATTATATGCCCCATTTACCAAAACCGTCATTTAAGGTTAAGACCCATCATAAATCACTAAAAGCTAGTGATTTAGGTCCAACAACACCGATTTACACAAACTTAGGACATTTCACACTCCTCTTGCCCAACTAGGTCAACAATTACCCATTTAATCACTTTAATGTCAACACACCCATTTCGGATTTTCCACAAACCCACCTAACACTCATTTACTTTAATAACTAGGTGTGCTAGTAATTAACTAACCAATTATGACTCAACACCAATTAACATTTTGAAAACCCTAGGCTAGTTATTATTGAGTCCTTGATAATGCTAAAAACGAACATATATTTCATAGCATTATTCCTCAAGAAAGACAAGCTTTTAGTTGCGATTGTTCTATTTACAAGTGATATTCGTTTAAATAATAAAAGGTGAAGACAAAAGACAGATTCGACGAATTGAAGACGCAAACAACCAAAAAGCTCAAAAGTACAAAAGACAATCAAAAAGGTTCCAATTATTGATAAGAAACGTATCGAAATCACAAGAGTACAAGATTCAAAACGCAAAGTACAAGATATTAAATTGTACGCGAGGACGTTCGAAAATCCGGAACCGGGACCAGAGTCAACTCTTAACGCTCGACGCAACGGACTAAAAATTACAAGTTAACTATGTATATAAATATAATATAATATATAATTAATTATATTAATTATATATATATTATATATATATAATAAAAACCGTCGGCAGCAAGAAACTCCAAGGGTGTGAGCTGTAAATACCTCTCCGCGACTCGCGGAGTTTTAAGGGCATTTTGCCGCGAGTCGCGGAGCCCCAAAAATCAAGTCTGGCTATAAAGCCAACCGAATTCTGATCAAATATGATCATCTTTTTTCTTCCTCTTCATACGTAAATATATTTATATTTATAATTTATATTTTAATTTTAATTATAATTCTAATAATAAGGGTATGTTACCGAATGTTGTAAGGGTGTAAGTCGAAATTCTGTCCGTGTAACGCTACGCTATTTTTAATCATTGTAAGTTATGTTCAACCTTTTTATATTAATGTCTCGTAGCTAAGTTATTATTATGCTTATTTAAAACGAAGTAATCATGATGTTGGGCTAATTACTAAAATTGGGTAATTGGGCTTTGTACCATAATTGGGGTTTGGACAAAAGAACGACACTTGTGGAAACTAGACTATGGGCTATTAATGGGCTTTATATTTGTTTAACTAAATGAAAGTTTGTTAATGTTAATATAAAGATTTACAATTGAGCGTCCCTATAAATTACCATATACACTCGATCGGACACGATGGGCGGGGTATTTATATGTACGAATAATCGTTCATTTAACCGGACACGGGAATGAATTAATAGCCACTAGAATAATTAAAACAGGGGTGAAATTACATTCAAGGGTAATTGGTGTAATTGTTAACAAAGTAGTAAAACCTTGGTTTACACGCAGTCGATAACCTGGTGTATTCATTAAACAAAGTATTAAAACCTTGTTACAATTCGAATCCCCAATTAGTTGGAATATTTATCTTCGGGTATAATAATAATTTGACAAGGACACTTGCAATTTATATTTATGACTGATGGACTGTTATGGACAAAAACCAGACGGACATATTGAATAATCCAGGACAAAGGACAATTAACCCATGGGCATAAAACTAAAATCAACACGTCAAACATCATGATTACGGAAGTTTAAATAAGCATAATTCTTTTATTTCATATTTAATTTCCTTTATTTTATATTTAATTGCACTTCTAATTATCACACTTTTATTTATTGTTATTTTATCGCACTTTTAATTATCGTACTTTTTAATTATCGCAATTTTATTTTATCGCATTTTTATTATTCGCAATTTCATTATTTACTTTACGCTTTAATTTAAGTCTTGTATTTATTTTATATTTTACATTAGGTTTTAACTGCGACTAAAGTTTTAAAATCGACAAACCGGTCATTAAACGGTAAAAACCCCCCTTTATAATAATAATATTACTTATATATATATATTTGTATTTTTATAAAAGTAAACTAATATAGCGTTGAGCTTTGTTTAAAGATTTCCCTGTGGAACGAACCGGACTTACTAAAAACTACACTACTGTACGATTAGGTACACTGCCTATAAGTGTTGTAGCAAGGTTTAAGTATATCCATTCTATAAATAAATAAATATCTTGTGTAAAATTGTATCGTATTTAATAGTTTTTCTAGTAAAATAATAACTATTTTATATACACCTCGTTCGACATCAAGTATTTTTGGCGCCGCTGCCGGGGAACTATCTTAAAAACCGGAAGCGCAACGCTAATATAAAAAAAAAAAAATATAAAAAGAAAAACAAAAATATATGTATTTTTAAGATTTTGTAAATATTTAAGTTTTATAAGTTTCTTTATTTCTATTTTAGTTTATAAAAATATAAGTTTTATTTTAAAAATCGTTTATTTAAATTAAAAACAGAAAACATAAAATAAAAAAAAAATAAAAATAAAGAAAAACGCGTAAAAAGTAAAACCTGTCAACTGAATTCTGGATCCCCGCGACTCGCGGGGTTTTCCTCTTTAATTGCCGCGACTCGCGGAGGGTCTCTGACAGGCGACAAGGAAGCCCTAAACCTGCATTAATTACGGGTTTTAATTTATTATTATTATTATTTAACCTTAATTATTATTATTATTATTATTATTATTATTAGTTTTAGTTTTAATTTTACTTTTTATTTAATTTGTTGTATTTAGTTTTAATTAGTTTTTATTAAAATTGTAAAATTAGTAGTTTTATTAAAAAAAAAAAAATAAATAATATAAAAATAATATTTTTATAAAAAAAAATTGTACTTTTTACAACTTTTTATATATTTTGTTATTTTGTACCTTTTTAATCGTTGTAGCGTAATATTTGTATTTTTTAGCTCATATTTAATTTTAAACTTAGTTTTAGCTATAGTTATTTTTACTCCTAGATTTTTAGGCTTTGCCGTAGAATTCCTTAAGTGCTTTTTCTTTAGACTAAGATTTAGGTGCTTTAGAATTTTGCGACGCCTTTTTAAGTTTTAGTTTCTTTTTAAGTTATTTCCATTTGGGATTTAGTTTTTCCTGTAAGCTTTAATATTTTTAGACACCTTTTACTATGTATCAATTATCATTCCAATTAGTAATATCAATTTGCGATTATAATTTTAAGTTAGTTGTAGTAATAAGGTTAAATTAGTTAAGTATTTTTAAGTTTTTATAAGTTTCTTTTATTTTTCCGTCACCTTTTATTTTTCAACCATTTTTCTTTTTCGACATTTTTCGACGCACAATCTTCTTCTCTCTTATTTCTCGCCATTCTAGTTTTTAGGACATAGATTTTTATTCTACTTCTTATCTAAATTTCTTAAAATTACGAAAATTTATTTTAAGTGGTTAAATTGATAGACATCAAAATTTTCTGGTTCGTAGTAATAGTTGGATTTGTACGTGGACCGGGTTATTGGAGCCAAACAGTCCTCAATTATATTGAGACCAAACGAATCCTGCCCCTCTGCTGTATCTTTTGGCTATTCGAAACGTGGGCAAAATCAGAAAAGTCTATTGATTGGATAACTTATTATAATTTTTCTTTCCTTTTAAAAACTAATAGGATATTCTGTGAATGCACCGAGCAAGACGTTCATCACCTTTTGTACGTTCACCACCTGTAACTCGATCAAGACATCGTTTAACAAATATAACCGCCGTTGATTTTTCTTTAGAATCGTCATCCAGTCGACCAAGTACTTCAGTTCAAATTTCCGATAATCCATTTTTTGAACCCAACCTCACAATTGAGAATCCAGAGAATATTCAGGAACGGTTCGTAGATCCTGAACCATTAAACTTTCCTCCGGAACCACCAATCATTCAAACAGAGATTGTTGAGGAACGAACCATTAAATCAGAATCATCTAGTGATACCGATTCAACAAATTCAATTATGGAGAATCTGGAACCTTTAAGTATGGAAGACCGAATGAGAGCTAAACGCACTGGCCAAGGTCACGCAATTACTCATCCAGACATTAATGCGCCAGATTATGAAATCAAAGGACAAATTCTACACATGGTGACTAATCAATGCCAGTTTAGTGGTGCGCCGAAGGAAGATCCAAATGAACATCTACGTACCTTTAATAGGATCTGCACACTATTTAAAATCCGAGAAGTGGAGGATGAACAGATATATCTCATGTTATTTCCCTGGAATTTGAAGGGAGAAGCCAAAGATTGGTTGGAATCGTTACCTGAAGGGGCGATTGATACATGGGATGTTTTAATTGACAAATTTCTTAAACAATTCTTTCCTGCATCTAAAGCCGTAAGACTTCAAGCAGAAATTGTTACGTTCACACAAAAGCCAAATGAAACTCTATATGAGGCGTGGACAAGATATGGAAAGTTGTTAAGAGGATGTCCGCAACATGGTTTAGACACCTGTCAAATAGTACAAATATTCTACCAAGGATGCGACATCACTACAAGGAAAGATATAGATATAGCAGCTGGTGGTTCGATTATGAAGAAAACCGAAACTGATGCTTACAAAATTATTAATAACACTGCTTCCCACTCACATGAGTGGCACCAAGAAAAAGATATCATTAGATCATCTAAAGCAGCTAGAGCCGATTCTAGCCATGACTTAGATTCCATTTCAGCAAAGATAGATGCTTTCGAGAGACGAATGGAAAAGATGACTAAAGATATTCACTCAATACGAATTAGTTGTGAGCAGTGTGGAGGACCACATTTGACAAAGGATTGTCTCAGTATTGAATTAACAATGGAACAAAGAGAGAATATTTCATACATAAACCAAAGGCCTGGAAATAATTATCAGAATAATTATCAACCGCCAAGACCTATTTACAATCAAAATCAGAACTATAACCGAAATATTCCATACAACAACCAACAAGGTCCTAGCAATCATCAAGTATCCAATAATACTTACAATCAGCAAAGACCGAATTTTCAAAACAAACCACCACAACAAACCGATGATAAAAAGCCAAATTTAGAAGATATGATGATGAAGCTAGTTGAAACTCAAACGCAGTTTTTCACATCTCAAAAACAAACCAATGAACAAAATGCTCAAGCATTTAGAAATCAACAAGCTTCTATTCAAAATTTGGAACAAGAAGTAAGTAACCTAGCAAGGTTAATAGGTGAAAGAAAACCGGGAAGTCTACCAAGCGATACAAACGCTAACCCCCGGAATGAAACAGCTAAAGCCATTACCACAAGAAGTGGTACAACACTTAAACCACCTGAAATACCTGTAACTTCTGATGAAACTATTCCTACTCCACAAGAACCACAACCTGATCAAGATAAGGAAAAAGAACCGGTAGTTGAAAAGGTTAATGAAGATAACACAGTTAAGGATAAACCTTATGTTAAACCATACCAACCACCCCTTCCTTACCCGAGTAAAATGAAGAAGGAAAAACTTGAAGCCGAGCAATCCAAATTCTTGGATATGTTTAAACAGATAAATGTAAATCTTCCTTTCATTGATGTGATTTCAGGAATGCCAAGATATGCTAAATTCTTGAAAGATCTAATCACGAATAGAAAGAAAATGGAAGAACTCTCGGCTGTTACTATGAATGCCAATTGTTCAGCAGTGCTGTTGAATAAGATACCAGAAAAACTATCTGATCCAGGAAGTTTCACAATTCCATGTTTTCTGGGTAGTCTTAGTTCAATAGAAGCATTGGCAGACTTAGGTGCTAGTATAAATCTAATGCCGTATTCACTATACGCTAAACTAGACCTTGGAGAATTAAAACCAACAAGAATAAGCATACAACTAGCCGATAGATCAATAAAATATCCTAGAGGGATAATGGAGAACATGCTAGTTAAAGTTGGTACTTTAGTATTTCCAGTAGATTTTGTTGTTTTGGACATGGAAGAAGATTCTCAAGTTCCTCTCATATTAGGAAGACCATTCTTAAACACGGCTAAAGCAATGATAGACGTGTTCGGTAAGAAACTGACCCTAAGTATAGAGGATGAGAGTGTTACCTTTTCAGTTGATAGAGCAATGCAACAACCACAATCTGCAGATGATACATGTTATTATATTCAAACTATAGATGCACATGCAGAATTATTAGAAGAATTTCCAGAATTACAAGGAACAGGAGAATGTTCTTTAGGAGAAGGTAATGAACCAATTGATGAAGCTGAAATGTTAGCTACACTTATAGCTAATGGATATGAACCAACAACAGAAGAAATTCAAATGCTAAAAGAAGAAGACAGATATCGATATAAATCATCGATAGAAGAACCTCCGAAATTAGAGTTAAAGCCACTTCCAAACCATTTGGAATACGCTTATTTACATGGTGAATCTGAATTACCTGTAATAATATCGTCTTCTCTTACTGAAAATGAGAAATCACAACTCATTTCTGTGTTGAAAGCTCATAAACCAGCCATTGCATGGAAGATTCATGATATTAAAGGAATAAGTCCTTCGTATTGCACACATAAAATCCTTATGGAAGAAGGTCATAAAACGTATGTGCAACGCCAACGAAGACTAAATCCTAATATGCAAGATGTAGTTAAAAAAGAGATTATTAAGCTGCTAGATGCAGGTTTGATATATCCAATTTCTGATAGTCCATGGGTAAGCCCAGTTCAATGCGTGCCTAAGAAGGGTGGTATGACTGTCATTACAAATGAGAAAAATGAGCTTATTCCTACTAGGACTGTAACAGGATGGCGTGTATGTATTGATTATAGAAAATTAAATGACGCCACCAGAAAAGATCACTTTCCCTTACCTTTCATAGATCAAATGTTGGAAAGATTAGCCGGAAATAGTTACTATTGTTTTCTAGATGGATTTTCCGGATATTTTCAAATTCTAATAGCACCCGAAGATCAAGAGAAAACCACATTCACGTGCCCTTATGGTACTTTTGCTTACAAACGCATGCCATTTGGACTTTGTAACGCCCCTGCAACCTTTCAAAGGTGTATGATGGCGATTTTTCACGACATGATAGAAGAATGCATGGAAGTATTCATGGATGACTTTTCAGTCTTCGGTGATACATTTAAATCATGTCTAGTTAATCTGGAACGAATGCTAATTAGATGCGAAAAATCAAATCTAGTACTTAATTGGGAGAAATGCCATTTCATGGTTAAAGAAGGCATCGTTCTTGGACATAAAATTTCAAAAGAAGGAATCGAAGTGGATAGAGCTAAAGTAGATGTAATTACTAAACTTCCACATCCCACCAATGTTAGAGGAGTTAGGAGTTTTCTAGGGCATGCCGGTTTTTACCGACGTTTCATAAAAGATTTTTCTAAAATTGCCACTCCTATGAATAAACTCCTAGAAAAGGATGCGCCATTCATCTTTTCAGATGAATGTATCAAATCTTTTAATATTCTTAAAGAAAAACTCACTAATGCACCAATCATGATAACACCAAATTGGAATCTACCATTTGAACTAATGTGCGATGCAAGTGATTTTGCAATGGGAGCCGTTTTAGGACAAAGGATTGAAAAACGATTTCAACCTATATATTATGCTAGTAAGACATTACAAGGAGCACAAACGAACTATACAACTACTGAAAAAGAACTCCTTGCTATTGTCTTTGCTTTTGACAAATTTCGATCATATCTCGTTCTAGCAAAAACGGTGGTCTATACCGACCATTCTGCTCTTAGATACCTATTTTCAAAACAAGATGCTAAACCAAGATTAATCCGTTGGATCTTACTCTTACAAGAGTTTGATATTGAAATCCGAGATAAAAAAGGAGCAGAAAATCTCGCCGCTGATCATCTTTCTCGTCTTGAAAATCCCGAATTAGAAGTTCTGAATGAATCGGCCATACAAGACAACTTTCCTGATGAATATCTATTGAAGATAGATTATAAAGAAATCCCATGGTTTGCAGACTATGCAAACTACTTAGTTTGTGGATTCCTTGAAAAAGGATTATCATACCAAAGACGAAAGAAATTCTTCAGTGATATAAAACACTATTTCTGGGAAGATCCACATCTGTTTAAAAGTTGTCCCGATGGAATAATACGCCGATGTGTATTTGGAGATGAAGCTAGTAAAATTTTAAACCATTGTCACACAGGACCAACAGGAGGGCATTATGGGCCTCAACTAACAGCAAGAAAAGTTTATGAAGCTGGATTCTATTGGCCTACAATTTACAAAGACGCACACCTTCTTTGCAAATCCTGTGATGCATGTCAAAGGACCGGAAGAATAAGTCAACGTGATGAAATGCCACAAAATGTCATCCAAGTATGTGAAGTATTTGACATTTGGGGTATTGACTTTATGGGTCCATTTCCAAAATCTCATAATAATCTATATATACTCGTAGCCATTGATTATGTATCTAAATGGGCGGAAGCACAAGCTCTCCCAACTAACGATGCACGAGTTGTAGTCAACTTTTTAAAACATCTTTTTGCAAGGTTTGGAACACCGAAAGCTTTAATAAGTGATCGGGGTACTCATTTCTGTAATAATCAACTTGAGAAAGTTCTTAAAAGATATGGAGTAACTCATAAAATCTCCACCGCATATCATCCACAAACAAGTGGACAAGTTGAAAATACCAACCGAGCTTTAAAACGTATTCTAGAGAAAACCGTAGGATCAAATCCGAAGGAATGGTCCATTAAATTGGAGGATGCACTCTGGGCTTTTAGAACAGCCTACAAAACTCCAATTGGAACCACACCTTTTAGACTTGTTTATGGAAAAGCATGTCATCTTCCAGTAGAAATTGAACACAAAGCATTTTGGGCTTTGAAAACATGTAATCTTGATTTACATGAAGCCGGACGTCTACGATTAAGTCAACTAAACGAATTAGAAGAATTAAGACATGAAGCATACGAAAATTCGTTAATCTATAAAGAAAGAACGAAGAAATGGCATGATAAAAGAATCAGAAGTTCAAAAGAATTCAAAGAAGGAGACAGAGTTCTTCTTTTCAATTCACGATTCAAGCTATTTCCTGGAAAATTGAAATCAAGATGGTCTGGACCATTCATAGTCAAAAGAGTTTTCCCATACGGAACGATAGAATTGATAAATTCAAATGGGATTGAATTTAAAGTTAATGGTCACAGAGTTAAACATTACATACATGGTCCGATGGAAGTCGACAACGAAGTTAATCACAATTTCGACACCACAGCTAACTAAGTGTGGGGAGAATCAAGTCTTTAAAGGATAATATGTATTTCTGTTAGAGTTAGATTGTCTGTTTTCGTGTAGTTCTCGAAAATGGAACACGTATGGTCTTTCCCTAGCAGACCCTAAAGAACTAGTCTTCTCCCCCCATTCTGAATTTTTATTTTTTTTTAGGTTTTTACGAAATGAAGACTGCCTGTGAACTAAACCATGGTCTAATGCTACACGCTTTGATCACTAAACGTAATAATGACATACTCCCGAGTGAATTAGTATCAGTAATGAACGAAATAGAGGACGGAGGTGAAACTATAAGTTCAAACCTTTATCACGGTGCAAGGGTATTATTGATGAGACGTGGTCGGGTATATCGATACGAGGGACCTCAGCGACAGGTAGAGAGAGGTTCGGATGACGAGATGGAGGAGGCGAACAACATTATAGGAGTTGTTCGGGAGACTGCTCTTGATTTAGGCGTTCGTATGGAGGATGAATACATGACGAACTATGATAGGCATATGCAGTACGAGGCATGGCAACGTCGGAATGACTACGAGCATTCCCGGCAACGAGAGCATGGCCGATGGGATTATCATCAGCGCCAAATTATAAGCCAGTTGCAGCCTGGCGAGATGTATTATCCGACCCGACCCGCATACTATCCCGCACATCAGCCAGAAATGAGACCACCCTATGATTCATATGATTATGACGCAGCATACCAGTTCACCTATAATCAGCCATGGAACCCGGACGCGAACATGAATTGGGATCCCTATCCTAATTATCCTCCTAACCCACCTCCTGATCAGTAGAGATAAGTTGGTAATTTTTATTTTTATTTTAAACACTTAACATTTTATTACGTTTATGTAATGTTTGATATTCTTATTATTATTGTGTACTAATATTTTTCTTATAGTTTGAAAGTGGGATGCCAAAGTTCCATTTCAAATTGCATGTATGATTATATTTGTATTGTATGTATTCTATTTTATGCACAAAACAGGGTAAAACAACGCATTTTCAAAGACTGGCATTAAGTTCAGCAAAAGCAACTAATTTTGACGACAAGATGCAAAATATATGTGAAATAACAACAAGACGGGATGAACAAATGATGTGCACCATTTATCATTCAGCAAACAAACGCCAATATATTTGGAAACTTTGGTAAAAATTTAATCATTTTCACACAAATCACCCTCAATAATATAATTTGTTACTGATTTCTTGCAAATGAGGGCATTGCAAGATCTTAAGTGTGGGAAGGGATTAAATTCTTTCGGATTTTAAAATTTTTATATTAAACACTTGGTTACCATTAAAAATACTAGTAAAGCAGTAGTTGTATTAGAATCTAGTGCTCTCTGATAAAAAAGAACAGCCCTAGTCTTATATACTAACTACCCAATTCTAGTAAAATTTTTCAAAATTTTCAATTAAATGAATTCAAATCATGTTTATACATATTTATGAACGATAAAACTAGGTTTTAACACCGAAATTATTGTTACCTCGGAAAGGACATAAATTGAGAAACAAACTAAAATGTTAAAATTCATTTAAAATGGAATAGAGGACGATAAAAAGGAAAATAAAAGCCAAGTGTGGGAAAATTTACCAAGTTATTTTAAACATATGTCACATATATCTGTAACAAATAACTGAAAATACTTTTGCTTTGGACTAAACTAAACTGTTTTACCCGATGAAAGAAAAGAAGAGATGGATCTACACGATGAATCAATTCCATCATTAAAAGGAAGTAAAGTCTTCCGAAAAAGAAACGCGCTTCTTGATTTAGGTCATGAAGTTGTCGTCCAGACCAGCTGTAGGTTGACGAAAAATCTAGAAAAGTCATCACTAAAATCAGCAGGAAATCCACGGACCTCAGCATAAAACAGGGTCGCCAAGTGGTCAGATTTATCCTAACCATGAGAAGGATTTATCTCGTACAATGGGGAGGCACCATGCAAATTAGCTGGATAAGACTAATGAATCAGATCCCCAGAAAGGATAATCTCCTTAAAGATTAAAAATCAGCTTTTAAGACTGATATTACTCAATCCTAGAGATTGACCTTAAAGATTGAGAATTACAAACTCATGGAATTCGATGATATCTAAACTCGAGCTTAAACGAGAAAATATTTTGATCAAAATTATAAACCGATTTGTTTTCTGAAAACCCTATTTTCAATGCGTTCATTACCATTGAACGTAAAATCCTAGGAATTCACCTGGAATTCATTAGGTCACCTGAACCAAATCGGGTGTCAACCGTAAGAACGGTGGTTGCATAGCATGGTCAAAGACAGGACCTTGTGCCAGACCGAAAAATTATAAGGGTGAGCTTTACTATTGCTCCTACCAAGGATAGTAATTGCGTCCGACACGTTATAGACCATAATCAAAAGCATGTCACGGGACATTGCCTTAACAGTTGCTTGTTCAACGCTTTCCTTTACAACCGGACGGTAGTTTGCCGAAAGGTAATATACGGAACAAGTAAACTGGACGTGTTGCTTTCCAAATACAAGGTTAGCAAGTGGGTGACACAAAACCGCAAGTTTTGAGCTAAAATTTTCAAATCTGAAACCCACCAAACCCACAAATATTTTGCAAACACCGGTAAAGGGTTATTCCGGAAAACTTATCTAGGGTAAAAACTAGATTTAATTTTCAAAAGATCAAATGTTTTCATAAAGATCCAATTTCCTTAATGGATCTAAATTTTTATAGTCATGTGGGACTGTAAACCATATCGTTACTACCATTGTTTATACCGCCATATAGAAATCACTGATGTACAAAGTGTGAAGAATAAAGAAGTGATTCTAGTATTTCAAGACAATATTGCTTGAGGACAAGCAACGCTCAAGTGTGGGAATATTTGATAATGCTAAAAACGAACATATATTTCATAGCATTATTCCTCAAGAAAGACAAGCTTTTAGTTGCAATTGTTCTATTTACAAGTGATATTCGTTTAAATAATAAAAGGTGAAGACAAAAGACAGATTCGACGAATTGAAGACGCAAACAACCAAAAAGCTCAAAAGTACAAAAGACAATCAAAAAGGTTCCAATTATTGATAAGAAACGTATCGAAATCACAAGAGTACAAGATTCAAAACGCAAAGTACAAGATATTAAATTGTACGCGAGGACGTTCGAAAATCCGGAACCGGGACCAGAGTCAACTCTTAACGCTCGACGCAACGGACTAAAAATTACAAGTTAACTATGTATATAAATATAATATAATATATAATTAATTATATTAATTATATATATATTATATATATATAATAAAAACCGTCGGCAGCAAGAAACTCCAAGGGTGTGAGCTGTAAATACCTCTCCGCGACTCGCGGAGTTTTAAGGGCATTTTGCCGCGAGTCGCGGAGCCTCAAAAATCAAGTCTGGCTATAAAGCCAACCGAATTCTGATCAAATATGATCATCTTTTTTCTTCCTCTTCATACGTAAATATATTTATATTTATAATTTATATTTTAATTTTAATTATAATTCTAATAATAAGGGTATGTTACCGAATGTTGTAAGGGTGTAAGTCGAAATTCTGTCCGTGTAACGCTACGCTATTTTTAATCATTGTAAGTTATGTTCAACCTTTTTATATTAATGTCTCGTAGCTAAGTTATTATTATGCTTATTTAAAACGAAGTAATCATGATGTTGGGCTAATTACTAAAATTGGGTAATTGGGCTTTGTACCATAATTGGGGTTTGGACAAAAGAACGACACTTGTGGAAACTAGACTATGGGCTATTAATGGGCTTTATATTTGTTTAACTAAATGAAAGTTTGTTAATGTTAATATAAAGATTTACAATTGAGCGTCCCTATAAATTACCATATACACTAGATCGGACACGATGGGCGGGGTATTTATATGTACGAATAATCGTTCATTTAACCGGACACGGGAATGAATTAATAGCCACTAGAATAATTAAAACAGGGGTGAAATTACATTCAAGGGTAATTGGTGTAATTGTTAACAAAGTAGTAAAACCTTGGTTTACACGCAGTCGATAACCTGGTGTATTCATTAAACAAAGTATTAAAACCTTGTTACAATTCGAATCCCCAATTAGTTGGAATATTTATCTTCGGGTATAATAATAATTTGACAAGGACACTTGCAATTTATATTTATGACTGATGGACTGTTATAGACAAAAACCAGACGGACATATTGAATAATCCAGGACAAAGGACAATTAACCCATGGGCATAAAACTAAAATCAACACGTCAAACATCATGATTACGGAAGTTTAAATAAGCATAATTCTTTTATTTCATATTTAATTTCCTTTATTTTATATTTAATTGCACTTCTAATTATCACACTTTTATTTATTGTTATTTTATCGCACTTTTAATTATCGTACTTTTTAATTATCGCAATTTTATTTTATCGCATTTTTATTATTCGCAATTTCATTATTTACTTTACGCTTTAATTTAAGTCTTGTATTTATTTTATATTTTACATTAGGTTTTAACTGCGACTAAAGTTTTAAAATCGACAAACCGGTCATTAAACGGTAAAAACCCCCCTTTATAATAATAATATTACTTATATATATATATTTGTATTTTTATAAAAGTAAACTAATATAGCGTTGAGCTTTGTTTAAAGATTTCCCTGTGGAACGAACCGGACTTACTAAAAACTACACTACTGTACGATTAGGTACACTGCCTATAAGTGTTGTAGCAAGGTTTAAGTATATCCATTCTATAAATAAATAAATATCTTGTGTAAAATTGTATCGTATTTAATAGTTTTTCTAGTAAAATAATAACTATTTTATATACACCTCGTTCGACATCAGTCCTCATGACTCAATCTTACCCAAGAACACCCAAAATCACCAAATATGGGTTTTATGTTCATCACTAACCCAAACCCTAACCCTTACACCAATTAAAATAAGGAAATCAAAGTTAGGACATACCACCACAATCAAAATGTAGCTAAGGGCTGGATGAACAACTTTAATACTTGAGCTTTAACCCGGATCAAGCTTCTTCCTCCTAGATTCAAGGTTTCTCTCTCTTAAAGGGTTTCTCACTCTAGAAATTGAATTGGAGAGATGATGGTGTTGTGGTTGTGTTGAATGTGTTTCAACCACCACAAAACTGGCCAATAATGACCTAAACCCGTCCTCAAGTGAAAGGACAATATTGCCCTCCATTTAACCTTTTATTAAAAAGTAGAAAACTGGTCCAGGAGCAGTGCGCGGCGCGCTCCACTAAGGGTGCGCGGCGCGCACAAGTGTTCTGAACAGATTCTGCCCCAGTTTAAATACACACTGCACCCCACACTATATGCACCCTGTTTACACTACTGTACAATAATTAATCGGGTCTTACAATGTGTATATGAATTGTTCATTTTTTTCATCATCTAAAAATTGAACAAAAAATCTCTCTCTCTCTGTCTATATATATATATATATATATATATATATATATATATATATATATATATATATATATATATATATATATATATATATATATATATATATATATATATATATATAGAGAGAGAGAGAGAGAGAGAGAATGAAAAGTTACTTTTTGGTGAAAAAGTTTCCATGAATGATCAAACCTTATGACTAAAAGGTAGCCATGAATGATTACAGCATTCTATGAAAGGTGACACATTTTCATGAAGAGTGGTATCATTTCATGAAGAGTTGTGTCTTTTTGGACAAAAGACATCAACTAACAAACATAACCTTTTGATTTATTGACTTTAGTTATCTTTAACAAGTGTGCACTCCACACTCTCCTAACTTGCAATAAAGCTTCAATAAAAATCGACTTGTTTGTAACACCCGTTTTTCAGTTACGCGTTATTTCGAACGTCATTCGAAATACGAGGCATGTAAGCGTATATTTGGATCCTAAATAAATTAGGAATTGATGTTCTAAAACCTTACCATTGGATATTAAATCTCATTACGTTTCCAACGATATTTGATTCGTCAAAAACGGAGTTACGGTTTGAAAGTTATGACCAAAACAAGTTTCAGTTTCAGACGCAGTTCATTGGGACGCCGTCCAAGCTTTTTGGACGCCGTCCAAGAGGCCTGACGGGCCAGCAGCTCTATTTTACTCAAATTAAAAGGGGTACTTTGGTCTTTTCACTTGTGGACGGATTTGGGGCTTTAATATCAGTTTTAGATCCTATTTTGGATCATTTTGACATCCACACATCTCTCTCATCTTATCTTAGAGAGAGAGGGAGATTCTAGAGAGAGATTTGGAGCTTTGATGAAGAAGAAGCTTGAATCAATCAAAGGTTCGAGTGTTGAAGTTGTTCCTTTCGTTCTCGGCTACATTTTGATTCTTATGGTAAATTATAAATCCGAATTTCATTGTTTAAGATTCGTGTTTGAGTTAGGATTTGTGTTAGTTAGAGTTATAAACACGTTTATTGTGAAATTTGGGGGTTTTGGGTAAGATTCATGTAAGTAAGCCTAAATGGGTGATGTAGGGTTTCAATTGATGAAATTGTTAGTTTGGACCTTGCATGTGTCGGTTAAACCTTAGAACACTTGTGTTGACTTGATTTTTGGGTGTAAACCCTAATTTAGGTCAAAATGGGTCAAATGGGTATTTTGGGTCAAGTAAGCTTGATTCGGTGTCGAATTAAGTTTTGAGTCGAGTTTTGGCGAATCAAGTATGTAAATACTTGATTTAGGTGTTAGTTAGTGTCTTGAAAATATAATCACTAGTCGTTAGTGATTTTGGGCGTTTTTGGGACTTATGTCAAAATGGGTTGACTTTGATTGGGTCAAATTGATAATGACACTAATTTGGATTAAAGGGATGTTGTGATGACCCGGAAAATTCTGACCAAATTTAAACTTAATCTTGTATGATTAACGTTTTCGACACGATAAACAAAGTTCATGAAGTTAAATCTCAAAATTCTTGAACTATTCAAATACTCTTCGATTGTTCTCAACGATTCGCGAACGATTATATGAAAATAGATACATATGTATATACTATAACTTGAAAACGTATCAAAGTGTTGCGTATATGATACTGTGCATTAACCTAATTGGTTTGATTATCTGATTGATATATTTAACTATGGAGTTAAAAGATAATGCTAAACGATTGAATTAAAGTATATTTATCAGGTCTTTTAATGATTATGATATTATTACGGGTCTCTATGGTGAGGTCCACGTTGATTTGAGAAATCATTCATTTTAACAGTATCCGGAATAAATGGTAAATTGTTTGTTTAAATAACGTAATTTGGACACATACAATAATAAGGAATATTAACTGTTAGAATTAGATACATGAATAACTTGCGATGTGTATTTTAAAACGTGTTTATCAATATTGAAAATATATATTTAATAATATGATTAAATATAATATTTAACTAGATATAAAATGTTTTGGATTTGAATATACTTGATTAAATAATGAAACTTTGATTTATAAAAGTAAATGACCAAAACACTCAAAAGATTAAGTTACACTTTGAGTGGGTTAATTTTACATTAATTTAAGACTAATTTTTGACAAAGGTACGTGTCACAAAATGTAAAGTACTAGTTTTCTCAGCGTATGAAAATGCGTTCGAAAAACCGAAACCGGAACTTAAGTCGAGTGACGACGTACGACTTATCGGGACAAAAATTACAAGTCAACTATGCACATGAATTTAATATAATATATAATTAATTATATAAATTATATATATATATATATATATATATATATATAATTAAATATTATGTCGACAAACAAGAAAACAAAAGTTTGTGAGCTGGATCAGAGGGCCATGCGATCGCATGGCATATAGGCACAAAACCCATGCGATCGCATGGGGGTCAGAAATCAGAATTCTTCTATAAATAGCCCAGGTTTCTGGCCGAATTTATCCATCTTTTTCTCTATCCTCTCTACTTATATTATTATTATTATTATTATTATTATTATTATTATTATTATTATTATTATTATTATTATTTATATTATTATTATTATTATTATTATTAAAATTAATATTATTATTAATAATCCTATGATTATTATTATTAGTATTATTTATACATAAAATATTACGACGGAGTGATGACCAAATGATTTCAAAACGAGTTTTCGAGCAAGCTAGAGCTAAGGAAATAATGGGTTATTGCCAAGGAGGTTATGGGAAATGTTCGGGGGTATATTTGTGAATCAAACCTAGTGTTTATCATCTCTGTTGCGTCTACGTACTTTTCTACAATATTGAATCTCAATATTGATACGTAAGCACTCATATTTTATCTTTTATAAATTAATAGTGTATACATACTAGTGCTCGAGTGTATATATTTATACATGCTTGTATACTAAATTTCGTCGTTAAACTATTTATAATCAATCACAAATTAAATACATATATTACTGATAAAAGGTATATGATATACATGTTTTTGGGAAGCTAACGAAAAATCGATAACTTTTCATTTAGATATCGAATAGTTTCGATGAACGGATTAAAAGATATGATCAACTGAATTATGATTGACGTTAATTGGAATTGCTTTTGAATCTGCAATTAAGATTTAAACAACTTGTTTATAAGATTGATAAATTGAATTTTTGAATATTACCAACCGAGTAAATGAATCCTTATATAAGGTAAGTCTCGTTTTGTTAAACTATTGTCAAAATTGACTTTTGAAACGACTTTGGATAACTTTTGTATGTCGATCTCGAGCATTAGGATTGTGATACACTATGACCTGACCTAGCTTGATAGACATTTATTGACCAACATATGTTCTCTAGGTTGAGAACTACGATTATTTGATATTCCGAGTTTCGGTCACAATACGATGAACAACTATATGTGCTGCTAAGGTGAGTTTCATTTGCTCCCTTTTTAAATGCTTTTGCAATATATATTTTTGGGCTGAGAATACATGTGCTACTTTTATAACTGTTTTTATGAAATGAATACAAATACTAAAACTGATTTTTCGTGTGTTTCATTGATCCCTTTTCAAATGCTTTTGCATTATATATTTTTGGGCTGAGAATACATGCAATTTATTTTAAACGCAATGGATACAAGTACATACTAAATTCTACACTGAGTTTGAACCGAAAATCCCTTAGCTTTGGTAACTATTAACTGCCAGTTATAAGAACTGGTGGGCGCGAGTAGTAGTATATGGATCCATAGGGCTTGATATCCCCGTCCGAGCTAGAGCACTAGCCTTTTAACGGACGTATGCTATTTGAGAAGCGTACACGTTGGTTTGCGTGTATTATTAAGATGATTATACAAAGGGTATAAATTATATATACGTTAAGTTTAGTTACCAGGGTGCTCAATTTTGTAGAACATTTTGATAAACGTTTCTGGATGAAACAACGGAAATCTTGTGATCCACTTTTATATACAGATTATGCGCAATACTAAAACTATGAACTCACCAACCTTTGTGTTGACACTTGTTAGCATGTTTATTCTCAGGATCCCTAGAAGCCTTCCGTTGTTTGCTTATATGATAGACAAGCTATATGCATGGAGTCTTACATGGCATATTTTTCAAGAAAACGTTGCATTCACCAAGTCATCACCATGTACCTTATTTTAACTGCATTGTCAACGGAAGTACTATTGTAAACTATTATATACGGTGATTGTCTATATGTAGAAATCATCAGATGTCGAAAACCTTTGATTTAAATATACATTTATGGTGTGCCTTTTCAAAAGAATGCAATGTTTACAAAACGTATCATATAGAGGTCAAATACCTCGCAATGAAATCAATGAATGACGTTTTCATCCATATGGATTTGGTGCGATCGTCACAGTTGGTATCAGAGCGTTGGTCTTAGCGAATCAGGTCTTGCATTAATGTGTCTAACTGATAGATGTTAGGATGCATTCGTAAGTCTGGGCTTTGACTGTGTCTGCATGTCAAAAGTTTTGCTTATCAACTCTTGTCAGAAATTACATGTTTATCAATCTTACGTCTTGACACGTGTTTTTGCATTTATTGCATACACGGTGTATAGACAAATCATATCCTATCATATCTACTACAGTGAATCTTATTTGGCGTTTTTTGAAATTTCCTCCGTAAATTACGGAATCCTTTTACTATATATACGTATGCGAGAAGACGAAGGTATCATCAAGTATTTAACCCTCAATTCATACCAAGAATCATTTCATAACTTTCTGTGAGCACGTAAGATGGCCTCCTCGAATAGACCAAGTCCCTCCAACTCCGAAGACAGCGTGACGGGACCGCACCGACCGATCAACTACCGTGATTTCTTTAGAAAATGGGGATGGGTTCGCGAAATACTTACCCTATGGAGAAATGAAGAAGGTACTCCATACCACGAGCCGAACTTACCGCCTAACGTCGGAGTACTCGATCCGCTTACCGGCAAACCTGTTCGCAACACCGTTTATACTCTTTTTGCGAGAATTTTTCATCTTGAAGCTACCATTAACGGAACTAGAAAAGATAGCCGACCTCTACCTCACACCAATAACCAACCAGGGTTAGTAGAAGAAGTTAAAGAACTTCGAGCTCGAGTGTCAACTTTAGAGAGCACGGTACACAATTTACAAACACCAGCAGTATCACCAACACCAGTAACATCACCATCCTCAGCACCAACAGCACTAGTACCACTGACAACAACACCAACAGTACCATTACCACCACCACCAACATCCACATCACACGCCTCAACATCACGATTTGTACCTCGAACATCAACATCATACGCACCATAGATACCAAGGAGTATCAACAACAGCAAACGATGAAGTATGGATTCATAACTTCATCGGAGAAATATCCTACGGCGATTATATAATCTGTAATCTTAGAGATTATCTATTCTAGCCTTAACCATAAATCAGATAAAGTAGAAACCCTGATCGGAATGGTGTATGATTTATAAGCTAGACTTGTTATATCACAACATCAACAATACCCTTAGCCTCACCAGCAGTCGGTGCTGTCAACATCATTAGAATCATCGGCACCTCTAATATCACAAGCTCTGCCAGTTCAAGAAAAACACCATGGACATCATTACGAATCAATAACGCGTATATTGTATCAATGAGTTATGAAATATTAACTCATTTCCCCTGAAGAATTTATATGTATATCTTGTATATATAAATTTTAAAACCATCATAAATCTTTTCGTACTAAGCTATTATGTATGAATTGAAAAAGGGTAAATAATACTCGATTAAATTCATAATATGCTATGAAGTACATTCTTCGTTAGCAACTTAATCATCGTTAACTACAATCTCTGTTTCAACTCAATGAATTCCATTTCATAATAAACCAAGTGTATTATTCAATAACATGGTTGATTTTACACTTTCATCTTCGATGCACTCGAAACTCTCTAGAAAACATCATTTGCACCTTGCGAAGTTTGCAAGAATTCCACGAAAATCAACATCCTTTACCAAGGAATAGCAATAAGAATAAATAATGAAGTATTAATTTCATTAGCGAAATACTCCGCAAAGATTATGAAGTCTCTAATGTTTTAGAGATTATTCATTTCTAATTCAAGCCAAAAATCAAATGAGCTTAATATGATATTAACTCATTAAATCTGTATTACATCTGAAGAAAATATACATACATATATTTTCATAAAGACGGTAATAAAAATTCTTTTGTACAAAATATTAATTGTGAAATCTTTAACGGGTAGGTAATACTCGGGAAATATATAAGTTCACAATTAATATGTTACACTGTACATTCTTCAATTTTGATTAAAAAATCATTAACTATACTCACTATCTTCACAACGATATACAATCGTTTTCATACAAATTCAATTACATATTCTGATATTGACAGATCAGAATCCAAGTCATAACACTGAACCGGTGACATCATTCTTAGATCTCTACATCTTTCAAAGCTATACTTTGACTTCAAACCTGTGCAAGATCCTTTAGCGTTGTTAATATCGAAAATAATCTTGCAATCCTTTTCAAAGTATCCAGTTTTATCACACTTCCAACCAGTCAACTTCGATTTTTCAGAGTAGCCTTATTATAACCTTGACTTATACGTTCTTGATACTGGGGAACCTTTCATGTTCCACCACATTAGCAGTAAATTTACCAACAACTTCATTTATCCATGATCTTCCGAAAAATCCTTATACTCATTGAAACTCTATCGTGTACTCATTCGCATCTTGTAACAAGAATTGCCATACCAATTACTGGGAATTAGCAACCAGTATTTTGAATCTCGCAACAATTCTATGCCAACAGTTATATATATACATATAATGTCTATCTCCTAGACTCGCATACTTCGAATGTGAAGTTTCTGAAAAACACCCAAACTGCAAAACTAGCTCTCCGAATTTTGGAACAATGCTGATGAAGTAGCAAAAACTGTAAACGGCCTTAACAGTCAAAAGTTTGATGATAAGGAATAGTATGGTGGTAAAGCTGAGAAAAAGAGAAGGTTTGGAACTGGAAAATGGAATGGGCAAAGTATGAAGGAGGCCGTGGATAAATCACAAAGACTGAACCTGCCTTTAAAGAATACAAATGATTCAGTGTCTACTGAAGTCATTAACGAATACCTTACTCCTTACTCTAAAACCCTTACGGATAATATTCATCATCATCATCTTATCTTGAATATTCTAAGATATCATCGTATCTTTCATTATAAATATCCTCAATATTTCTGAGGATAATTTCGTGATTATCTGAAATTATTCATTCCTTCATGCTATCTGTGTTACATCATAAAAGAAACTGTGTTAGTTTCTAAATCCTGAAAAATTCAAGTTTAAAATATGAATGTTTTGAAGTAGTGTTGGGAACTGAAGCATGAATTAGTATAATATAATGATGTCAGGCCAACGTGATTATATTACAGTAAGTCATGTTGAGTTTCTAATGGAATGTGATGATTCACAGAACATACCGTTATCATGTACCATTTACACGACTCTTACATTCTACCCAATTTCCAAACATATTAAGAACATATCTTCTTGATAGTTCTATCTTTTCGGATATTTTGGTAATTTACCAAATCAAGATCGTGCCATTACGAATTCCTTCTCAGAACATTAACTATGTTTATTCAAAACTTCGTACCTATGAATTCTGGACCATTATCCGCTTACCTTAAGGTCGAGAAGAGAAAACAATAACACAGCTTCTAAATATAAAGAGGAGTATAAATCACAGCAAATAGAAGAGATCATTAACCGTAGATGTCAATAATTATGGAAAGACAAATGCAAGGAAGGATTATGAAAACCACTACCCCAAGAGCGAAGTAAAAGTAAATAGATTCCTCCGGTGGGAGTTGGAATAGAAGGATGATTGTGGTGGTAGTCAGAATAATATCAAGAATCAGAACTGGATGAAGCATTTTCACAATCTTGTGAAAGTATGAAGCGAGGAAGAAGATGTAGGAGTGGTGAAAATAATGAAACAGAAGAATTTATAGCAAAAGACCAGACATAGCAATCGAGGCAGATTACGCAAAATCTCCTTAATTCCCAAAGAATCAAATCTTATTAAGATTATGAAGATTTTCTATTCCTTAAATTCCGGAAATCAATCGTTACCACGTCAAGAGATAAGACACATCTCTATTCTCCATTTCACTCGATTACGATAACTTCTCTCATACGCTTCGAGTAATTGGATTGTTTTATCCATATTATTCAAACGATAATAAAACTCTATTTATCGACTCATATTCGTCATGAAAACATTTTTATTATTAGCCATGACGACCTCACTCAAATTTCGGCACGAAATTTCTTTAACGGGTAGGTACTGTGATGACCCGGAAAATTCTGACCAAATTTAAACTTAATCTTGTATGATTAACGTTTTTGACACGATAAACAAAGTTCATGAAGTTAAATCTCAAAATTCTTGAACTATTCAAATACTCTTCAATTGTTCTCAACGATTCGCGAACGATTATATGAAAATAGATACATATGTATATACTATAACTTGAAAACGTATCAAAGTGTTGCGTATATGATACTGTGCATTAACCAAATTGGTTTGATTATCTGATTGATATATTTAACTATGGAGTTAAAAGATAATGCTAAACGATTGAATTAAAGTATATTTATCAGGTCTTTTAATGATTATGATATTATTACGGGTCTCTATGGTGAGGTCCACGTTGATTTGAGAAATCATTCATTTTAACGGTATCCGGAATAAATGGTAAATTGTTTGTTTAAATAACGTAATTTGGACACATAAAATAATAAGGAATATTAACTGTTAGAATTAGATACATGAATAGATTGCGATGTGTATTTTAAAACGTGTTTATCAATATTGAAAAATATATTTAATAATATGATTAAATATAATATTTAACTAGATATAAAACGTTTTGGATTTGAATATACTTGATTAAATAATAAAACTTTGATTTATAAAAGTAAATGACCAAAACACTCAAAAGATTAAGTTACACTTTGAGTGGGTTAATTTTACATTAATTTAAGACTAATTTTTGACAAAGGTACGTGTCACAAAATGTAAAGTACTAGTTTTCTCAGCGTACGAAAATGCGTTCGAAAAACCGGAACCGGGACTTAAGTCGAGTGACGACGTACGACTTATCAGGACAAAAATTACAAGTCAACTATGCACATGAATTTAATATAATATATAATTAATTATATAAATTATATATATATATATATATATATATATATAATTAAATATTATGTCGACAAACAAGAAAACAAAAGTTTGTGAGCTGGATCAGAGGGCCATGCGATCGCATGGCATATAGGCACAAAACCCATGCGATCGCATGGGGGTCAGAAATCAGAATTCTTCTATAAATAGCCCAGGTTTCTGGCCGAATTTATCCATCTTTTTCTCTATCCTCTCTACTTATATTATTATTATTATTATTATTATTATTATTATTATTATTATTATTATTATTATTATTATTATTATTATTATTATTATTATTATTATTATTATTATTATTTATATTATTATTATTATTAAAATTAATATTATTATTAATAATCCTATGATTATTATTATTAGTATTATTTATACATAAAATATTACGACGGAGTGATGACCAAATGATTTCAAAACGAGTTTTCGAGCAAGCTAGAGCTAAGGAAATAATGGGTTATTGCCAAGGAGGTTATTGGGTAATGTTCGGGGGTATATTTGTGAATCAAACCTAGTGTTTATCATCTCTGTTGCGTCTACGTACTTTTCTACAATATTGAATCTCAATATTGATACGTAAGCACTCATATTTTATCTTTTATAAATTAATAGTGTATACATACTAGTGCTCGAGTGTATATATTTATACATGCTTGTATACTAAATTTCGTCGTTAAACTATTTATAATCAATCACAAATTAAATACATATATTACTTGTAAAAGGTATATGATATACATGTTTTTGGGAAGCTAACGAAAAATCGATAACTTTTCATTTAGATATCGAATAGTTTCGATGAACGGATTAAAAGATATGATCAACTGAATTATGATTGACGTTAATTGGAATTGCTTTTGAATCTGCAATTAAGATTTAAACAACATGTTTATAAGATTGATAAATTGAATTTTTGAATATTACCAACCGAGTAAATGAATCCTTATATAAGGTAAGTCTCGTTTTGTTAAACTATTGTCAAAATTGACTTTTGAAATGACTTTGGATAACTTTTGTTTGTCAATCTCGAGCATTAGGATTGTGATACACTATGACCTGACCTAGCTTGATAGACATTTATTGACCAACATATGTTCTTTAGGTTGAGAACTACGATTATTTGATATTCCGAGTTTCGGTCACAATACGATGAACAACTATATGTGCTGCTAAGGTGAGTTTCATTTGCTCCCTTTTTAAATGCTTTTGCAATATATATTTTTGGGCTGAAAATACATGCGCTACTTTTATAACTGTTTTTATGAAATGAATACAAATACTAAAACTGATTTTTCGTGAGTTTCATTGATCCCTTTTCAAATGCTTTTGCATTATATATTTTTGGGCTGAGAATACATGCAATTTATTTTAAACGCAATGGATACAAGTACATACTAAATTCTACACTGAGTTTGAACCAAAAATCCCTTAGCTTTGGTAACTATTAACTGCCAGTTATAAGAACTGGTGGGCGCGAGTAGTAGTATATGGATCCATAGGGCTTGATATCCCCGTCCGAGCTAGAGCAATAGCCTTTTAACGGACGTATGCTATTTGAGAAGCGTACACGTTGGTTTGCGTGTATTATTAAGATGATTATACAAAGGGTATAAATTATATATACGTTAAGTTTAGTTACCAGGGTGCTCAATTTTGTAGAACATTTTGATAAACGTTTCTGGATGAAACAACGGAAATCTTGTGATCCACTTTTATATACAGATTATGCGCAATACTAAAACTATGAACTCACCAACCTTTGTGTTGACACTTGTTAGCATGTTTATTCTCAGGTTCCCTAGAAGCCTTCCGCTGTTTGCTTATATGATAGACAAGCTATATACATGGAGTCTTACATGGCTTATTTTTCAAGAAAACGTTGCATTCACCAAGTCATCACCATGTACCTTATTTTAACTGCATTGTCAAAGGAAGTACTATTGTAAACTATTATATACGGTGATTGTCTATATGTAGAAATCATCAGATGTCGAAAACCTTTGATTTAAATATACATTTATGGTGTGCCTTTTCAAAAGAATGCAATGTTTACAAAACGTATCATATAGAGGTCAAATACCTCGCAATGAAATCAATGAATGACGTTTTCGTCCATATGGATTTGGTGCGATCGTCACAGATGTTAAACGCTTTTGTTAAGTGTTAAATTATGTTTTTGGATGTAATTACTCGCGAGTAGTAATATTGGGTTAAAATGATATTTTAACATAAGTCAAGCGTGGTCAAAAGTAAAATGGGTCAATATTGCACGTGTTGGGGTTTTTGGTGTAATTGGCTATTGAAATGGTCACTACCTAAGTAGTAACCTAGTGTCGGGACCTAGGTTGGTCTAATTGGTGTTAAGTATAATTTGAGTTAAATTGTACTTTGTAGATTGAGTATGAATTACCACCCGAAGTGGTAATTGGTTTATGTCCATTAGGTGATTAAATGGGCGGGTTTTGGTGAGCAAGGTGTGATCCCTCGGCTAAGGGATGTTTGTGTCGGGTTCTCTTTTAGAGAATGGCTATTTATGTGCATATTTTGCCTATGTGTAATATAGGTGATTACTTGCTCAGATTTGAGGACGGAGATCATGTTGTACATGACTTGTGCGGGCATTTCAAGGTGAGTGGAATAATTATAGGCGTAGATATATAATGTATTTAGTTGTGTAGCGTGAGATGTGAAGTGTCGATGTGCTAAGACACAACGTTCACGTGACGAGTGAAGTGTTGATGTGCTAAGACACCACTCAAAGGAATATGACGGGTGAAGTGTCGATGTGTAAAGATGCCACCCGGGGTGAAGTGTCGATGTGTTAAGACACCACCCGAAGTGAAGTATCGATGTGCTAAGATGCCACTCCAAGAAATTAACGGATGAAGTTTCGATGTGTTAAGACGCCATCCGGGATGAAGTATCGATGTGTTAAGATGCCACCCCAAATAAGTTAAAGGGTGAAGTGCCGTTGTGTTAAGGCGCCACTCGAGGTGAAGTATCGACGTGTTAAGATGCCACCTCAAGTAGTATGAAGAGTGAAGTGTCGATGTGTTAAGACACCACTTGGAGTGAAGTATCGACGTGTTAAGATGCCACTCCAATAAATGACGAGTGAAGTGTCGACGTGTTAAGACACCACTCGGGGTGAAGGGTCGACGTGTTAAGACGACACCTGGGGTGAAGTATCGATGTGTTAAGATGCCACCCGTGGGATTAGTGTACGACGTGTTAAGTGCACTAATGGATGTTATGAACTTCGACGGTCTTTTAAATACCGTTCCCTGGTTCGATTAGTTAACCATGGTTATTGTATTGTAGTGTAGTATATTATATTGTTCGGGTTATATATATACTATTGTTGTGCTAGCTTGTAATATTGGAGGTTAATAGCTTTGTACTTGTGATAATAAGCTAATTGTATTGCTAGCATGTATGCGGTATGTGAGTAAGTGTTTGCAAGTAGGTATATTATATATGTATGTGTAAAATTATTGCATTCAGTAAGCGTAAGCTTACCCCTCTCGTTGTTTACCTTTTTACAGGTATCGTGGTTTGAAGCTAGCTAGTTGTTAAACTAGATGCATAGTAGCACTTGGGCTCGATGGGGTAGATTTTGGATATTGAACGTGGATTGGGGATTTGGTAGTCCCCGGGGTTATGTTCTTGGTATCGGGTTGGGTTGTAGAGTCCTAATCCGTCTAAAGAGATAAATAGGTCGAAGTCGCTACATTATTTGTAAAACGGGTCATTGTGGGCCCGGTGTTGTAAAACGTATTTTCATTGTGGAAATCTCTTAGTTTTACTTAATATGATGTGTTGTGAAAGTTGTTTCGTCTAAAAGTGTCGGGAAGCGGGTTTTCCGCTCGTGTGAATTTGAAAAACTGATCAGGAACTTTTAGTTCATTTGGACGCCGTCCCAAGGGCTTGGACACCGTCCAGTCCTTCAGAGCTGGACGCCGTCCAGATGTACTGTCCCAGAAAAAAAATTTAGGCGTGTTTTTGGTAAAACGAAGTTGGGTCATTACAAGTGGTATCAGAGCATAGTCTAAGGGAATTAGGTGACCTTGGAATAGGTGCCTAGTCTTAGACTTATTGACAGTTACATATTATTTGCGGGACTTGTAGAATACGGGTCGGATTGAGATTTGTTAGTGCCTTAGAGTAGGTGACTAACTCGGACTTCTGTTTGTCCAAAGTGTGATTACGTGGGGCCTTATTTCGCGAGTAAATTAGTACCTTAGATAGCTAGTGCCTAATGTAAGTAGGGGAACTTGGACGTTGTTTCAGTGATAGTCACCTAGGTTGTAGGTTGACTTGTGGTTGCGGTGTACTTGTGTACATTTATTATTATATTGTATATAGGTGTATATATATACAGGTATCTTTTGTGCGGTATCCTAGGGATGAATCTATTGGAGAGATTCGTTTGTTTGGCGGTTTTGAGTGATCAAGTTTACCGTAAGGACTTTGGTCATTCAGGTACTAGGAGTTATCGCGTGTTATTTTGTGTGAATGTTGCGTCAGTCCGGGTAAAGTACTTTGCGTGACCATGTGGAAATGGTAAGGTACGTATTTGTAATAATGACCGATCACCATTATTACGAAAGTGTATTTTGACACTAAGCATGACATGACAAGTACCGAACGGAGGAAACGTGGCATGGTTGGGGTAGAACGGGATGAATTAGGAATCTTTTATTGGTTCCTAGGATATAGTAGTCTCGAGTGATGTGCTTGTTACCACATCAGGTTCTTTGTGAGTCGGGAAGTGTACGATGGATTCGGTTAGTTAAGTGAGCGATCTAACTCACGAGTTTGGTGCGTGCTTAGTCACCCTAAGTAGTGGGTGCACTGTTGAGATTGTTATTGGTTTTATTTACCCATCGTAACTAGGATGACCGATTTACGCTTGCGTGTGTGCGACGAGGACTTGAATTCCGTAATGGAATGCGACAAGTCTAATGATTGTAGTTTTGAGTTACACTCGGTAGAGTGTGTGGTTAGAGAATCGTGTTAGGATTCTAGTTGTGAGTCGCCTTGGAATTGGCGAATCGGGGAGTCTTTGGGTCGTTAAACTCATGGGAGTGGGACCCGTATAACGATGATTGTGTTAGTGTGTTGTGGCTTATAAGGTAACATTTCTAATGGAATATCCCTTGTAGTAGTGGTTTTGTCGAGATGTAGAAGGGTGTAAGACTTGGTGTTCCCGAGCATCTCTTCAGTGTTAGATGAAAGGTTTCGTGAGGCTATATCGTTTGGCCTTGTGGAAATTGCGGGTAGCGTGTGATCGGTAGAAACTTTCGATAAGACGATAGATCGTGAGGTTTGTCGGGTAGGTATGACTTCGGGTCATTATTATGGAGAGATGGGTGACATCTGTTATATGGAACCTAAAGATCGAGTTTCTAAAATTCGGTAGGTTGTGGCGGGAGTATGCATGACACTGCGTCAGGTGCCTTCTTTTACCTGCTAGTGTAATGTTCAACTCCGGTGATGGTGTGATCACTTTGTGCTTAGGGTGTCCGGGAGATATCCTTGGAAGCAGTGGAGATTACAATAGTGAGCGACAGGTGATAGTAATTCGATGGTTGCAAAAGTAGAAGTTTAAGAGCATTATGATGAATACTTCTTATGAAGTGACGGATTAGTGAATCTTTTTGCTCTTAAGTGATGGATGGGTAAAGATGACCGGTGAGCCGGTGATGTACTTAATCTTCGGTTAGGCCGAAGATTTCGATAAATTGTTGATATTGCGGTCGACACAATTATCGTGTCGGATTGGTCACTCTTCATCATGAGAGTGAGCCATTGTGGTTAAGGGTTTCGTTGAGTGGAAGGTCGGGTGATCTTGACTGAGATGCACGACTGATTAAGCGGAGTGGCATATGCCTAGGCTTAGAGGCGTATGTGGGACTTTGGTGGAGTTCACTTTGCGAATGATTCAGGCAGTTGACTGTGAATTGTAGTATGAAGGTGTGATGTCATCGCGTGTACGACATTCCAATTAAATGTGGATGTCGGCTCTGAGAGCCTGAAGTGAATATGGAGTAATGTGGAGTATGTGACTGATGTGTGAAATCTAGTATATTATTTATCAATGAAAAATGCCGGTTAAAAGATTACTACACACTAACGGGCAGTGTACCCGATCGTGTAATAGTATAAAATTGGTAATTCCGAAATCGTTCCAAGGACAGTTTAAACGTGAGAATTAAGATTGTAACTAATAAAATAAACTAAGTTAATCTATGAAAATCTAAAGTACGAGATAGTTTGTTTTGTGGCTATCTAACGATTAGCCAAATCAAAGATTGATTAAAAGTAAAAGACGATATTTTTGTGTTTTTAAGTTTATAAAAATAAATGCTGACTCAACGAAAAGTAAAGATATTTGAATTCAATGGATAAAAGAATGTTCGCCTAGATCTCCTATTCGCAGTGTCGGATGATTTGTTATTAAGCACCAGTTCAATTTATTAATACATGCAACTACAGAGTCGGTTTACCCAAAGTTCTCTTTTAGCAAACATGTCAAACTTGGATTTATTGGCTTAGGGTTCCCTTTCACCAAAGACCTCTTTCGTATGTGACTTAGTAATTAACTAATTACAAGATTAAGATTCAATTGGTTACGCGTTCGCTTCACATAATTCACCCCTGTTTTGTTTAATCTTTGTTACCCGGTTTACCCCCTTGGTCCAGTAAGCACCCAATTGGTTAAGACAAATCAATTGAAAACTAGTGTACAAAATTGAAACAGGGTTCCCTTTGTTCAAACAAGATCACTAATCAACCTAGTAATAATCATCAATACACACAAGAATGGTTCTTAATCAAAACTCATAATTATCATGCATTAATCAATAAAACATCAAAGTATCATCCAAACACATATGAATATTCAATCTAGACAAACATTAAAAAGCTTAGCCAATCATGGCTAAAACCAAAATCACAAATAAACAATTAAGAGTATTCATAATGATGATAAGAATTAAACCTAATGAAAATTGTGTTCTTGATTGATGAACGGATCGAGACGCGTTTCCGGAATGATTGATGTGTTAGAATGACCTTGGAAATCCCCAAAAATCACCTTGGTTCGTCAAAAAGCTGCTGGAAATCGTCTGGATGCGAAAGTGATTAATTAGGGTAAATTTTCGGGCTTTAAATAGGAAAAAATCTGAACCCGGCTAGACATGGAGCGGCGCGCCAGACATCGCGCGGCGCGCCATATGCTGTAATTTTGATTTCTGGCCACCTGCAAACTGTCGAACTGATTTTCTAGCCTAATGGAGCGGCGCTCCACCTTTTTGAGCGGTGCTCCAGGCCCTTTTTGCTGAATCTGAGCTGAAAACTCACTAATATTCGTCAAAACTCGAATCGGACCAAACTCTTTCACTCGTTTACATAGAAAATCACCAAAACCATCAAATAACTTCAAATTTAACCTTCTTGGTCTTGGAACTCCAACTTTCGCAATACTTATCAAAATAACACCAAATCGTATCCAAAAGGACCAAATTGTACCCGATATCGCTAAGGAAAACGCGTATGAAATATGTGATATCGAACAACCCCACACTAGAGTTTTGCTTGTCCTCAAGCAATTAAACTCGATAATAATCTTCTACCATATGATAACTTCTTCAAACATGTATGTAGAACCAAATGAACAAGAAACCAAACAAACAACTAGCGTGGGCACGATTTGTAGTAAATAACAACCATACCTCCCACTTGCATTCCCCGAAATTAACTTCCCATACCGCAAACAATATGTAATGGATATAGTAACAAAAAATAAGCTCGAATAACGTACCATACTGATGAAGTAGAGAATCTCGAATCATAAATAAGTCTTCAAAGAAATAGGGAATCAAGTGGGAACCGAGCACCAAAAAGTATAGCAATCGAACATGTGCCAAAAAGAACTCACGGGCTACCCTGCAATTGGTCAAGCCAGTGCCTCCCATAGTACCTAACATCGCGAGATGTCGGTAAGAAAATAATGTGCTTAGGAGGATACACATTACGTCCAGATATCATCGATAATCATGAGGTGATCATCTAATCCGTTAAGTCAACCATAAAGATTGAGGTTCATCAGGCTTAAAAGCTGATATCTTACCTTTTCGGAGGTTATCCACTGGGAATCTGATCAATCACTGAAATTTTGTGTATCATGGTGCGCTTCCCATTTGGCTAGCAAATCTCCCTCATTGAGACAAGCTTTGACTACCAGTTTCCCTGTTTGACGTTGAGGCCTGGTAGATTTCCAGTCGATTTTAGCAATGATTTTTCAAGATTTTTCGTCACCCTACAACTGGTCTGGACTACATCTTCTGAAACAAACCAGCAAGTGTGTCGTTCGGGAGACTTGACTCCCTTTAGGATGGAATAGATACATCCTGTGTGGTTAAATAAGGTGGTTGGGTGCAACATTGTCCTTGTTAGGAGAAACAATGAGGATCGCCCTGTTTAAGTTTTCGATCTAGCGCATGGTCCGGTTTCGACCACACGCTACTATCACCGTTCATACGGTTGACACCCGCCTTGGTGCAGATGACCTATGTATGAATTTTTATGTTCATGTAGGATTTCACATTCAAAATAATGAACATGTTTTGAAAGTTCAAGACTTTCTCCTCTAACAGTACCTCATCGTGAAATGATGGGTAATGAAATGGTACAGCTTAAGAGGTATACGTACCAAGTAAAACGGTCGGAAGACTTTACTTCCTTAATGAGTGGATCTGAGTCACTCGGAAATGCCAATCTATTTCAATTGTCACTCGGTTTAAATCCCAAAAAACTTTGGGTGCCATAGCTTTTGGCTATGGGTTGTGTTGTCTAAGCAAACACAAGCACGTAGCTATTGTTCCTAAAAAGGACAACACTGGTGAAGCTCTAGGCTCCTCTTCCCACAGTATCACACCATTAAATGATGTAATAATAAAATGATATAGTTTCGGAAGTCTGCTATATCAAGTAACCAAAAGTTTGTGATCAGGCACGTGATTCGGTCACAATCACGCTATGCAATCACCGCTCTCTCACGGTTTACACCCGTTTTGGTACAAGTGACCTACTATTGAGTTCCCCGAACTCGTAGGATTTCATGTTCAAAATAATGAACATGTGAAACAATTTTAGCTTCTTTGAAAACACGAATTATACCATAAAATACCAAGCCAATTTTCAGAATAAAGGTTTTGGCCGAATTTTCAATTGTTTTTCTACTTTTTTTTTATTTTTAAACTAACTTTTGTTTTTCTTTTTTTTACCCCTAATTTTTCAATTTTTTTTTACGACCAAAACCCGTGAAATGTCAAGTCTTTTTAAATCAAAACTAATATGATGATGATTCCATTAACAACCAACCCGAGAGATTTTACATCCCCACCCACACTTGAGATCAAGTAATGTCCCCATCACTTGAGATCTAAAATTAGATAAAAATCGAAAGGGTTATGTGAGAAAGAAAATAATAAAAACTTATCGAGCTTAACCACTGATCTCGGAATGCAAGTGACAGATGGCGCTGAACTGACTGCCAGCATAAGAACATCGTTCATTCCCGATCATCACACCAATATCATCAATCATGCAGTTTTGCTGAACTTAATGCCAGACTTGAAAAATCGTTTCACCAACAAACCTAAGAAAATAAAAACATACGAACTACATAAACGGGACAAGGTGGTACCACCCGATGCCGAAACGCCTTGTCCCTCAAATAAGTTTCAGAGTACCTAAACAGAAAATAAAATTATTCAAGAACAGACCAAATGAAAAAGAAATAGTTTCAAACAAATACAACATAACATGCGCAACAATCAATCACTCCTCGGCCAAAAATCTCTAGTAGGGTCCCAATCCACACCATAAGTATCCTGACAAGCTTGGTACGGGTCATATGAAGGGTCCGGTCTCGGAGGAGTAACTGATGTATAATCAGGAATGGTGATCCGCGTCGGAATATACGCCTCCGGGTTCTGACGTATCTGTCACTGAATTTGTCGATGATGAACCTCCCACTGATTGTGGGCCCGAATTCCCCTAACATCATACTCTACCCTATCAACACGCTCTCCCAAATGACCCATCTCTGTTCCAAACTATCCTAGCATTGTGTTAATCGACCCATAATTGTTTTGGTGCCAAGTCATCAAATCCTCGTTATGCCTACGCTGCTCCTCTAACATCCGCTGATTATGCGCAACCTGAGCATCATACGCTGATCAGCTGTCCCTATACTCTATATGAAGACCATCTACACTGTTAACCAATGAATTCCAACTCTCTTCACCAATTGACCACGTACCCTGTACGTTCGTAGCACTCGAGCTGCCTGCCTCATACGTGGATCGACTAACCCCACGTCCACGTCCACGACCTACACTATCACCTGGCTGTTGCTGTTCATCAGACCACAAAACCCAACCTGTTGGACCTCGTCGAATAAACTCAGCTTTTGAGAAAAATAGAATATTAGTGGGCATCGCCTCAACTCCCACTATATCACACCTACTAGTCGGGACCGAAAACGCCCGAGCAAATCTAATAACCAAATGCCCACCTAATAATGGGCATTCCGTGCGTGTATCTGTTCCAATCTCTTGCAACCATACTCCTAACATACACGGGACATCGATTGGCTCCCTCAGTTTAATTTGTTGTAGGATCCAAAGATCCCTTCGCTGAATCTTATTCGCGTTTTTCCTAGCCATGAACATACTAGCAATCATCTTAAAAATTATTCGGTCCTCAGGAAGTCTAAGCGTCGACTGAACACTTCGACTTGAACTAAACGCACCAGCATTCTCATTTGCCACAGTTGGCCAATAATTACTCTCACTGAAAGCTTCCTGCCCAAACACTTTGCAATTTAACAAATGCCACTTCAAATCATTATCAGTCAAATCGGGATATAAATCCAACGCCCGAGCCAACCCAATTTTAGACATGCGACGCTCTAACCCGCCAAGCCTAAATGTTAAGAAATCTGCCTCGGTCGGAGAGGCTCGCGGTCGACAACTAACAGTTGAGAAGAACTCTATAGTTAACTGCTCATAAATATCTTCATTAATTTCAAATAACCTTTCATAAGGTCTCAACTCATTACCCGCATAAACTACCCACAAGTAACCACGCAACTCTCGAACAATATTATTACCCAATGATGAAAGTTGCGACCAATCCAAATAAAAAGTTCGCTCAATCAGAAGAGCGCTATTTGTTGTGAACCTTTCTTCCAAATCCTCATCATTAGAGATGTGGGATAACCATAATTCAGGATTATTTAGTGGTTGCCTTGGTTGTTCCTGGTTACCTCTCGATCTCTACATTCATGAAACAAGTAAAGAAAACAAAACACCAAACTCAAAAGTTAGTGTTAGTCATAATAATAGGCACCAAGTACCCTTTACAACTAAACCATGTTTCATGTCAATCCACTTTTGAAAACAATCTCCAAGTTAACAAATAACACTTGTAAAACAATGCCAAGACCACAATCTATCTCATATCATACGATCATTTAAACCAATTCATCATATCAACGACGCTCACTTAACACCATTACCAAAATATTAACAAACATGACTACTCATAAAACTTTTTAATTTCCACAAATCTAGAAAAGTTCATCATGTTTGCCAATTTTCACCAATTTAAATTACTACTACCAACATACTCATCACAACTCAAAAACACATGTTTAATCCCCACTAGCATGGCATCATACATAACTAAACCAATTTTGCATCAAGTCATTCAAACCAATATGACCCGCCCATATGAACACAACCCCACACTAGCTCAAAAACACATAAACAATTCAAAAACTAGAGCAATTTCAAGCATGTAACTCCTTTATCACCTACAAATTCGGATCCTTAACATACAAACCCTAGTATCAATTGCAACTTCTAAAAACACCAAGTAAATCATGAAATCAAAGCATATAAGCACAATCTAACAAAACCCATTACTAATTAGGATACAAAACCCCAATTAGACAAACCCCGCATTAATTCATCATGTAAATCAAAGATTAAGCATGTAAATACACACAATTAGATGAAATTAGTAAGATAGAAAACAAATTCGGGCCTTTGGGTTAACCATTCTTGCAAGATTTGAAGTTAATAGAACAAGAAATTGAAGTCTTGAGAATTAGGGTTTTTAGATGTAGGTGTTTGGAAGTGTAAAAGAGATAGTAAGAATGAAAAAGAATAAATGGTTTGGTGTAAAAAGGCTGTAACATCCGTTTCCTATTATGTGTGGTAGGGAAAATTTGTTTTTTATTTCATTTAAAAAGCAAATCAGGCTGCCCGACAGCAAACGGCGCAGCGTGCCAGGTTATCGCTCGGCGCGCCAAAACACCGCGCGGTGCTCCATTCAACTGAAAATGCATGTCGAGGCTTTTCAAAGATCTGGCACATCAGGTCTTTTCATGTGGAGCGGCGCGCAAGGATATGGAACGGCGCTCCAAGTGCTGATACCCCGGAAATTCGACTTTTAGAGCCATGTTAACCCAATTTTTCAACCTAAAAACCAACAAACAACCCCAACAAAAATCCGAGCATGATCACATTGCACATATCATCAAACAAGCACAAAAACATACAAACTCTACAACAATGTGAAGTTTATTACCGAGTCATTCACAAGACTCGTTTCCAACTTCAAGTAACCTTAGGATCGGGTTCAACGTGAACCCCATCATCAATCTCCAATGGACCATCGAAATATTTCTTCACACGATGTCCATTTACCTTAAAGGTAGCACCACTAGCATTTTTCAACTCAATCGCACCGTATGGGTACACCTTAACAACCTCAAATGGTCCCGTCCACCGGGACTTAAGTTTTCTCGGTAAAAGCTTCAACCTAGAGTTAAACAAGAGCACTCGATCGCCCTCATTAAACTCTTTCAGACCCTTTAACCTTCTATCATGCCATTGCTTGGTTTTCTCTTTATAAATCAACGAATTCTCATACGCATCAAGGCGTAATTCACCAAGCTCATTCAATTGCCCCGCCCTGAGGCGTCCGGCTTCCTTCAAATCCAAATTGTACTTTTTAAGTGCCCTCATCGCTTTATGCTCAATCTCCAATGGGAGATGGCACGCTTTCCCATAAACCAACCGATAAGGAGTGGTACCAATTGGCGTTTTGTAGGCAGTTCGAAACGCCCACAAAGCTTCATCGAGCTTATTCGCCATTCCTTCGGATTCGACCCCGCAGTTTTCTCAAGAATCCCTTTAAGGGCTCGATTGGTATTCTCAACTTTTCCGCTCGTTTGGGGATGGTATGAACTAGAAACTTTATGGAAAACTCCATATCGCTTCAATACCTTCTCCATTTGGGCGTTACAAAAATGAGTACCCCTATCGCTAATCAAATCTTTAGGAGTGCCAAATCGAGAGAATAAACGCTGAAGGAACGAAATCACAACTCGTGTATCGTTTGTAGCCAAAGATTGCGCTTCGGCCCATTTAGACACGTAGTAAATGGCAACGAGTATGTAACTATAATTCTGAGACTTCGGAAATGGCCCCATAAAGTCAATTCCCCAAACGTCAAATACTTCGCAAACTTGGATGCTTTGTTGAGGCATCTCATCCCGTTTGGTGACTTTACCGGCCCTTTGACAAGAATCGTACGATTTGCAAATCCGGTGGGCATCCTTAAAAATTGTCGGCCAAAAGAAGCCGGCATCATAGACTTTACGCCCCGTGATTTGGGGTCCAAAATGCGCACCGGTAGGCCCACTATGGCACTCGGTCAAAATACGCATACACTCCTCACTGGAAACACACCGGCGGATAACCCCATCGGGACAACAACGAAAAAGATTGGGAGCCTCCCAGAAATAGTACTTAAGGCCACTGAAGAATTTCTTCCTCTTTTGATGTGACCACCCTTTTTCCAAGAATCCCCCAACGAGATAATTAGCAATGTCCACGTACCATGGCTCGTCCACCTTGTCCATCGCCATGAGATATTCAACGAAAAAATCATCATGGATACTCGATTCGTGAAGGACTTTGAGATTTGGATTCTCGAGTCTAGACAAGTGGTCAGCCGCTAGATTTTCAGCACCCTTCTTATCCCGGATCTCGATATCGAATTCTTGCAAAAGCAAGATCCATCTAAGCAGTCGAGGTTTTGCATCTGGTTTCGAAAATAGGTACTTCAGAGCAGAATGGTGTGTAAAAACTATAGTCTTAGACAAGACTAAGTAGGATCGAAACTTATCAAATGAAAAGACCACTGCAAGGAGCTCCTTTTCAGTGGTAGTATAATTCAATTGCGCTCCCTGCAAGGTCTTGCTTGCATAGTAAATGAGTCGGAAATGTTTCTCGACCCTTTGACCCAAAACAGAGCCAACAGCAAAATCAGAAGCATCGCACATAAGCTCGAATGGAAGGGACTAATTCGGAGCAATTATAATGGATGCATTGATCAGTTTCTCCTTAAGAAGATTAAATGACTTTAGGCACTCTTCGGAGAAATTCCAAGGCGTGTCCTTTTCGAGGAGTTTGTTCATCGGGTTAGCAATTTTAGAAAAATCCTTAATAAACCGCCGGTAAAAACCGGCGTGCCCGAGAAAACTCCGAACACCCTTAACATCGGTGGGAGGTGGAAGGTTCTTAATAGCCGTTACCTTCGCTGGATCCACCTTAATACCGTCCTTAGAAATCTTGTGCCCGAGAACTATGCCCCCTTGAACCATGAAATGGCACTTTTCCCAATTGAGCACAAGATTATACTTCTCACACCTTTCCAACAGCCGTTCTAAATTAAGAAGGCATGAATCAAAAGTATTACTGAAGACCGAAAAGTCATCCATGAACACCTCCATGCAATCCTCTATCATATCATGGAATATGGCCATCATGCACCTTTGAAAAGTGGCCGGAGCATTGCAAAGGCCAAAGGGCATGCGTCAGTATGAAAATGTGCCATACGGGCACGTGAAAGTAGTTTTCTCCTGGTCTTCGGGCGAGATAGGAATTTGGAAATAGCCCGAAAAACCATCAAGAAAACAATAAAAGCTGTTTCCCACCAACCTCTCTAGCATTTGATCCATGAAAGGTAACGGGAAGTGGTCTTTGCGTGTGACGTCGTTCAACTTACGATATTCAATACAAATACGCCACCCTGTGACAGTCCTAGTGGAAATTAACTCATTTTTATCGTTGGTGGTAACAGTCATACCACCTTTCTTAGGTACACAGTGTACCGGGAAAATCTAAGGACTGTCAGAGATCGGGTAAATCAGACCTGCGTCGAGGAGCTTAATGATCTCTTTCTTCACGACATATTGCATGTGCGGGTTCAACCTCCTTTGTCGTTGCACCACAGGTTTGGAGTTATCCTCCATTAGGATTTTGTGGGTGCAATAGGAAGGACTAATACCCTTAATGTCATGAATTTTCCATGCAATGGCCGGTTTATGGGCCTGCAGCATGGTTACAAGCTCAGTTTTCTGACCTGTAGTAAGAGAAGAAGAAATAATTACCGGGAGCTTAGATTCCTCCTGCAAATAAGCGTATTCCAAATGATCTGGAAGTGGCTTCAATTCTAACTCGGGAGGTTCTTCAATTGAAGACTTGCTCCGGTAATCCGCATCACGTTCGAGTTCCTTGAACTCCTCCTCAGTCGGCTCATAGCCGTTTTCCATCAAGGTGGTCAAAATATCCACCTCCTCAACCTGCAACTCTTCATCAATTTCAACCAATGAACATTCTCCTGAACCCTGTAACTCTGGGAATTCCTGCAACAACTCAGACTGGACATTCACAGTGTTAAGAAAATAACATGTATCATCAGTGTAGGCAGGGTATTTTAAAGCATGGTCGATTGGGAAAGTTGCATGCAAATCATTTATCCTAAGCGTCAACTGTTGGCCATAGACATCAATGATACACCTAGCAGTATTTAAAAATGGCCGACCCAAAATTAGTGGAATCCTCTCATCCACTTCCATATCCAACACCACGAAATCGGCCGGGAAAACCAACGACCCGGTCTTAACTAGCATATTCCCTATAATTCCACGAGAGAATTTAATGGAGCGGTCAGCTAGCTGAATAGCCATACGCGTGGGTTTCAACTCCCGGGGTCTAACTTCAAGTAAATAGAATAGGGCATTAAATTTATGCTAGCCCCCAAATCTGCCAACGCCCTCATACAATCCAAATTACCCAGTAAGCAAGGGATGGTGAAACTCCCAGGATCCTCAAGCTTCTCGGGAAGCTTGTTTGCAACTACCGCTGAGCATGCGGCATTCAACCTGACTGAAGACACGTTCTCCAGCTTCTTCCTGTTAGTTAGCAAGTCCTTAAGAAACCTTGCATACTTGGGCATACCTGCAATCACATCAATAAAAGATAAATTAATGTTAACTTTTTTAATCAAGTCCATGAACTTGGACTTTTCTGCCTCCAGCTTTTCCAATCTCTGCTTCCTCGGGAATGGGAGCGGTGGTTGATACTGTTTAACTACCGGTTTCGTAGCAACAGTTTCCGGTACCCTCACAACTTTCTCAATCACCTGTTTCGTCTCCTTATCCCCCTCCGGTACACTAACAACAACCGGTTCACTATCCTTAACCAACGGTACTCGCAAATCATACTCATCGGGCTTCCTCGGTGGATCATATGCTAAACCACTTCGGGTGGTGATAGCGTTAACGTGCCCATTCTTCGGGTTATTATCTGTCTTACTCGGTAACTCCCCCGGTTTCCTCTCATTATTCTGATTAGCAAGTTGACTAATTTGTTTCTCTAAATTTTGAATAGCCGCTTATTGATTTCGAAACATTTGATCATTCTTCTCATTGTTCTGAGTAACAGTAGTAACAAGCTGAGTTTAAGACATCACAAGCTTCTCGATCATAGCTTCAAGGTTGGACTTTTTCTCTTCGGCTTGGGGTTTATGAAAATACCCAGGAGCTTGCTGTTGATATCCTCCACTAGAACCTGGCTGGAACCTCGAACCTTGATTACCTTGAGGATTATAGGGATTGTTGAAATTCCTATTAAACTGCGCACGTCCCTGAAACTGATTGTTGTTCTGTTGACTAATATAAGCGATCTCTTCCTTTTGCCCTATCGTTAGCCCCGCATCACAATCTTTTGCCAGATGTAATCCCCCACAATACTCATAACCAACCTTCATACCATGAATATCCTTATTTATCTTCTCCAAATTCCTACCAAAGGAATCCAACTTAGCACTTATAGACCCAAAATCGTCATATGCACCAGTGGTTTCGGTTCTCTTAACTGAAGCTGAACGAGTTGACTCATGATCTTGATGCCATTCGTGAGTGTAAGCAGCCTGCTTTTCAATAATCGCTAATGCCTCTTCTTCTGTCTTATCCATTAAAGTCCCACCTGCTGCTTGATCAATACTCTGACGAGTTAGGATGTCACACCCCTTATAGAAAATCTGGACCTTCTGTAAATCATTCAACCCGTGTTGCGGACACGAGCGTAACAAATTAGAATAACGGTCCCAAGCATCAAATAGTGTCTCGCTGCTCTTCTGTCTGAATTGAGAAATATCTGCTTGAAGTCTAGCAGCTCGAGACACAGGGAAAAACTTTGATAAGAACTTATCTACCAACGTATCCCAAGAAGTAATCGCTCCTTCCGGTTGCTTATCTAACCATCTCTTGGCTTCTCCCTTAAGAGTCCAGGGAAAAAGCCTCGTCTTGATCGAAGTATCGGCAACCTCATGCAGTTTGAACAAGTTGCAAACATCATTGAAAATACCAAGATGCTCTTTAGCATCCTCACTATCCTTGCCATGAAATTGGCAGTCAGAAGAAATCAAACTCAGGATCGGCCCTGTAATTTGAAAAGGCTGAGTGATGTTCGGTTGAGTAATCGAATTGCCTTGGCCCCCTCGTGTGGCCTTCAACTTTTCTGCCATAGTCTGAGGATGATTCGGTTGATCAGCTTGGTCAGCTATATCTTCAGTCTCGAAAATATCTAATGAAATATAAGATTCTTCTTCTTCTCTGATTTCAGGTGGTGTATCGGGCACTACAGTCTCAGAACTACTACCCAAATTAATTATATTAGCACTCGAAGAAAAAGATGAATCCACCGTAGACTGTTGCTCTTGACTTAACGCTCTGAATAACTCTCTTTCGGGTTCTGCAAATGGTTGAAGAATCGGAGAATTAGAAGACCGCGTATGAGGCATGCACTACCTGTTACCTGCAAAATCACAACTAACAACTGATTAAACGCACGGATTCAACTGAGAATAACGAAAAGAAATAATAAACTATAACTAAACTAAACTAAGAACAAGTAGATAACAATCTTAATTTTCGACACAACTGTCCCCGGCAGCGGCGCCAAAAACTTGATGTGTGAAATCTAGTATATTATTTATCAATGGAAAATGCCGGTTAAAAGATTACTACACACTAACGGGCAGTGTACCCGATCGTGTAATAGTATAAAATTGGTAATTCCGAAATCGTTCCAAGGACAGTTTAAACGTGAGAATTAAGATTGTAACTAATAAAATAAACTAAGTTAATCTATGAAAATCGAAAGTACGAGATAGTTTGTTTTGTGGCTATTTAATGATTAGCCACGTCAAACTTGGATTTATTGGCTTAGGGTTCCCTTTCACCAAAGACCTCTTTCGTTTGTGACTTAGTATTTAACTAATTACAAGATTAAGATTCAATTGGTTACGCGTTTGCTCCACACAATTCACCCCTGTTTTGTTTAATCTTTGTTACCCGATTTACCCCCTTGGTCCAGTAAGCACCCAATTGGTTAAGACAAATCAATTGAAAATTGATGTGTCAAAACGTAACCTTTAAAATGAAGACAATATGCTTAATAACTATAACATAATACAGGCAGCTAAAACCCAATCATGCAGTAACTAGCAAGTAAATTGACCAGTTCGATCCACAGGGAGAAGTTTGTTTTTAAGATTTTACCACGATTAATTATTCTAAAAGGGGGTTTTGTGTTTGAAGTTGTATTTTCGTTTAACGAAACAGTAAATAAATATAGTAATTAACAAGAATGAGAATGCGATGTTTACTTCTATGCTTGATAAATGACAGGGATTGTTCTTCTATAATTAAAACCGTTATGTAATAATTACAATAGAGCAGTTTATATCAATTTCACAATTTCTATAAACTTAAGAGCTATGTTTAATCAACAAGATTCTTTCGTGGTTGAATTCACATAAAACCTTGTTTACTAAAATCACTATAAGTAAACTACATGATTGTATATTCTAAATATCGTTCAATTGACATCCTATACTCACATATAGGTGGCTAGATCACTAGGTGTTGAAGTATAAGCCATGGTCTTTGATAAATTCACATAAACCAAGTCATAACTTACATAATTGAACTAGGATACAAGGATGATTACAACTATGGATCTTTTGAAAGAACATAGTGATTTAGATTGATTAACTAACTAGATTAAACCCGGTTAATCTCACGTGAAACCTAAATTACAACAATCACTTGAGGTAATTTCATAACTATGTTGCTTTGGAATTTATTCAATTACTGAATTAAACATATAACAAAATCACTTAAGTTATGCATCTAATCGTCTAGATTACTAGGTGTATTGAAGTATAGATTGTTTTCCTAGTTAACTCACATTAATAGGTTTGCGATCCATATAATTGAAGTAATGAACTAAGCAAGCATAACAATGGTTCTTATGGTTGAACAAGATAATTTAATCAATCAAACATATATATAACCAGCATAACATCAAAGTATAGAACAATCACAAGCCATAAATCTTACATTGAAGCAAACACACAAGGCTTTTAGCCAAACATAATCATAGTAAAACTAATGGAACAGTAAATACAATTCGAATTCATGTTTAAAAGATATAGAACAAAAGTACCAATAGTGATGAATGATCCTAGCTTAATCTTGATGTTGAAAGAGTGGAGATTGACTTGCAGCCTTCCTTGAACCTTGAAAATCATATTAGAACTGAGGGAGAACGTAGTAGTGAAGGTATATGAAGTATGTAACCAAAGGCTCTCTTAAATAGGCTAAAAAGTTAGGTAAAATGGCCAGAAATTGACCAGATGCGCTGCATCTCTTTACGTTCAGTAGATTCCAGCTCGATTCTGCACTCAGGACTGTCGGCAGGGGAGCAGATGCGCCGCATCTGGGATAGATGCACCGCATCTGGCTTGGATGCACCGCATCCATCTCAGATGCACCGCATCTGAGGCTGTTTTGGTCCAGAATTCTTTATGCTCCGCATCTGAAACTGTCGGGAGTTATTTGGTGCAGAGATGCGCCGCATCTAAGAGAGATGTGCCGCATTTGGACCTGTTTCAGTGGTTTCGGGCTGTTTTACGCGTTCAATCTTCGTTTTGACTCTGTTTTCGCTGTTGGTCTTCATTTATTCATTCACAATGGACTTTTACAAATATACACGAATTACAATACATACGTACAACAATTACATACAAATTGAACAACTTTGGATCGAAATAACGGCAATAAACATGTGTAATTTTGGCGTTATCAAAATCCCCACACTTAAACCTTGCTTGTCCTCAAGCAAGACTTACAAGAAATCAAAATTTACAATAGTGAACACACTTATTTAATTGAGAACACAAAAATGGGAATCACACTCACTCGATATAGTACACAAGATACACAAGTTATTTAGTAACACAATAACTCACGCCATATGGAACACACGCTCAGGTCACAATATATACACTTACACTTTTTATTTCACACACGAATCAAACTCACGCGTTTTGAGTATACACAACCCTTAGGAGTACACACGCTTTTATTTATTTCACAATGTAATACACACACTTTTAGTAAATATACGAAATGAAATCACACCAAAGTCGAAAGGTGGGTTTTAAAGTCCACATTTCTTAAAAATTTGGATCCTTAGGGAAATTGGGACCTTTGCGAAAAACCTTTTATATTTTGAAAATTAGACATGTTAGTTTTTTTTTTTTTACACTAACAAGTTTTCCGGTTTTAACCTCAAAGTCCGGTTGAGGGTAACTGAAAACCGAAGCCTCAGTCGGCGCTTAGCAAGCTACTCGCCCCCATGATTGAAGTATCATGGAACTTGAAACCGGATGTCCTAAAAATGGTTTTACACAATATAGTTCATAAAATAGCATAAGTTTTTGGAAGAAACTATATCATGTCCAAATATCATCGGTGAACCATGAGTTTGCACACCTCAATTTGTTATGGCATATGTATGTTGGCCGCAGTCAACATAGATGCGGCTGATCTTTCCGGAGATCATCCATCTGGGGATTAGATTCATTAGTCTTAAAAGCTAATTTGCAATGTGCCCCCCCATTGTACGAGACAGATCCATCTCATGGTTAGGATAAGTCTGATCACCAAAAACCCTGTTTGATGCTGAGGTGAGGTGGATTTCCAGCCGATGATAGAGATGACTTTTCAAGATTTTTCGTCAACCTACAGCTGTTCTGGACTACATCTTCTAACATAAGTTAGCAAGTGTGTCATATTGGAAGACTTGACTTCCTTTACAATCCTTACATAGATGAGCATTGGATTAGATTGTTAGAACAACAAATTACTTGATGATTCTTTTTCATTCAGAATGTGGTATAGCATGATGATTATATCTTTTATATGACTACTAGTTTTATGATTTTTAACAAAATAAACTCAATCATTTGGTTGTTTCTTAATTTGTTTTGTGATAATAATTTCGGTGTATACACCTAGTTTTAAAATCTACAAATTTTAAACAAAATTTGAATTTATGAAGATAAAAGTTTAAAAAATTTTCACCATTTTAAGCCTTTTTAACCAAAATCAAAAACCCGAAAGAATTTATAACTTCCTCCCCACACTTGAGTTCATGTATCGCCCTCGTTACATGAAATCAGAAAAATTTAAATTCAAGAGGGTTAAAGAGTGTAAGGGAGTTTATTACTTTCAAGGTCTAAAACCGAAGTTCACGGGATGATGGCACTGAACTGAATGCCAGCATAAGAACATCATCCGCTTCTTGCAATCACAAAACAATCATCAATCAAGCATGTGCTGAACTTACTGCCAGTCTTTGTAAAAATGCAGCATATAGCACAATTCTCACCTGTATCAATTCAAACAAAGCAAACATATGATTCACACAAATAAATGGGGGTGTACTCCATGTACTAAAACCCCCACTTATAATTATCTAAATTATTCAAGTTACAATCATCCAAAATACTATCAAGTTATTACTCACCAAACATAAAGATAAATTGTTTTTGAAACAAACCAACATCAATCAAACCGTTCACACACTTCACCTAATAATCATGTCAACTTCAGAAGAATCCCCAAAAAGAGTTACTTGGGCCAGCTCCGCCTTCATTTTGGTTTCCCGCGTCGTCGTCCTGAAATATTGAGGGGTTGTACCCCTGATAAGTTGCTTGAGCAGGGACGACAGCGGTGTCTTCAGTAGGCGGGTTAGGAGGAGGAGGATAAGGCGCAGGATATGGATCACCCATTCGAACCCATGGTTCGTATGCAGGCCAAGGAGAGGGGGTATAGTTAGCGGGATCTGCAGCATATGACACAGTCTGTTCATGTATCCAGTTAAGCTGATTTTGCTGCCCCGCTTGAGTGTACCACGTTCGATCATTCCCTACATCAATGTAATGTTACATCTCCCTGTTACCTGTATCATAGTGATCAATTACCTTTTGGGTGTTTCGATCATTATGGAGTCGCAAATCCGAAAACTGTCGCGCCATGTAAGCCTCTCAATCATTTCCCGGACCCGAACTACTTCCAACATTCGGCTGTGGATCTGGCTGCAGTTGTGGTTGTTCTGGTTGCCTGTTCACGGGATCCACATACCTAGTTAGAAGGCCGTTCGACCCCCTCATCAAAATGTTTGCCCTTGTATATCTTACTCTATCAAAGGCAATCATATGTTTCTCCTCTAACCCATTTGTATTGATATGAAAATGTTGGGCAATCCTGGTTACAAAATGGCCGCCCATGATTGGTGTAATATTTTTCCTTTCTTCGAGAAGGAAAGTGAGAATCATTCGGGGAATGTGAACATGGGAGTGATCCATTATCGCGTGAATGTACCAGATATCCAAGTTGGTAACTTTTTCGCTACTGTCTTTTTGACAGTTTATGGTACTTGAAATGAATCTTTGGACGCATCGATGCTCGTAGGTACGTAGCTTGCTACAAGTCTGCTTGCTTGCACTATATGCGCTATTGCTCATATCCACCCATGCTTCTGAATGATTAAAAGAAGAAACATAGTATATACATTGATTAAAGTAATTTTGCATTAATTGATGTGGCAACCCTTCATAGATATCCAACGCCTTTACAAATTGTAGCAGTGTTAATGTTCGGTCTTGTCCTCCAAGACGAAATCTCATAAAGGTACCGGATGTTGGTGACGTGTAATCAACCCTAAGTGAACCAACAAATTCTTTGACTAAAAGTGGGTACACTCTTTCTTGCATTTTGAACAGGTTTTCCCATGCATATATTCGATGGCCTTGATACATTACTCGGAAAAGGTTGCGAAAATTTTGATATTCGCCGGCTTCTTCTAATGGTGTCCAATCGATATATTTCCCCGGATATACGTCTTTGTGTAGAAGTGCCTTCATCCGTTCATGATATTCCGGATGCCTCAAAACTGCATTGATCCATGGATCCGAAGTGGTTAATCCACGGACATTTAACTGCCAGTTGTCAATATCCATTTCTTCCTCTTCAACAACATTTTCTTCTTCACTTGTTTCCTCATCTATAATTGCCGGGGCTTTTTGCTTCTTTGATTTTGGGTTTGATGATGATGCTCTAGTCTACAAAAACACAATAAAACCAAACAAACAAAACAACAAACCAAGTTGATTAGCGTTAAATAAATTCAAAACATCTTTCATATTGCACAAGCCAAAACCATGTAGAACATGTTATATCGTACGCATTACACAAACTCTCATGTCTATTATGGATGTACTTATCTCATTTTCAACAAACATGTACTAGTACGACTCATAATTTTTATCACTTCATAAATTCAATCATATCTAGCATAATTAGTTTCACCAAAACAAGTGTATGAAACCATTAGCATTCATCAATAAGCATGTCAAACAATATGCAATCAATGGTTATCATACATTTAGACACTAAATTCGACTCAGGTCAACAATTTCATCAAAAAGCCTAAGCATACAATCCTTAACTTTCACAAGTAAAACTTTTCAATTCGAACAAACACTAAGTTAAGGCATATATGAGTTTAGCATAATCAATGCATTGCTTTAATTCCACTTAGAACACTTACTAGTCAACAAAAGTCAAAATCTCCATTTTAAGAACCCTAAAATTCAATAATTTGTGCAATCGTGTAATTCAACTAAGGTTCATGCAGATTTGCTAATGTATACTAGTAATTGAACTCTAAAACATCCCAATTTAAACAAGTAATGGTCATTTTTTCAAAATCCCCAAATTCATGAAGAACCCTAATTTCTAAAGTAAATTTTTGAGCAATTAGACATGAAATTCGAGCATGAATAAGGATTAGTGACAACAATACAAGCATATAATGACCAAAACATGAAGATTTAAACATCCCCACACTTAGAACAAGCTAAATCCGAATTTAAGAATGAAGAACACAAGAACCATGAAGAAATGAAGATTAATCTTACCTTTCTCATGTTGATATACGGATTAGATGCTCAAAGATGGGTTTAATCGGTTGATTTAGTGTTTGGAGATGGAATCCTTGAGAGAAAATGAGATGAAAGTAGGAGTTGTAGGTGAAAAAATGAATAAAAATGATAAACTCCCGTATTTGTGCAAAAAAAAAAAAAATGGGCAGTCTCCAACATTCAGATACAGATGCGGCGCATCTGGCTCAGATGCGGCGCATCTGGTGGCCCAAAAGCGGCGCATGACCTAATCTCGGCGCATCTGGCCCTGTTGCACCAGCTTTTGATGTTTTTTCGCGTTTTAAACATTGCGGAAGGTCCCTAAACAACTTGGTTCGTACTAAAATTCAAAAAATCACTCAAAACACTCAAAAACAATCAATCCTAAGAAATGATACGCATGAATGAGACTATGTACACTTTGTAAGGTTTATTAGTGAGTCGTTCACACGACTCCTTCCCAAGCTAATTAGCGTTGGGGGAGAAAGTGATGTCATCTTGAACCGTGGTATTAACTCCATCAAAATAGAGTTTTAATTGATGACCATTCACTTTAAAAGTATTTCCGTTTTCAAACAACTAAACATATCCCGATGGATATGCTTGTTTCACCAAATAAGGTCCCGTCCATCGGGACTTCAACTTTCCGGGAGAAAATTTAAACCGTGAGTTAAAAACCAAAACCTTATCACCGGTTTTAAACTCTTTCACTTCTTTCAATCGGACATCATGCCACCTTTTCATTTTCTCCTTATACGAGCTCGAATTCTCGTACGCCTCTAATCTCAACTCTTCCAAATCATGCATTTGTATGAATCGGTTTTCACCAGCCTTTTCCATGTCTAAATTACAAAGTTTCAATGCCCAGTATGCTCTATGTTCCACTTCAACCGGAAGATGGCACACTTTACCATATACAAGTCTAAATGGTGTGGTACCGATTGGTGTTTTAAAAGCAGTCCTAAAGGCCCACAACGCATCATCTAACTTGCGTTGTCAAATCTTAGGGTTTTTATCAACCGTCTTCTCAAGTATGCATTTTAAGGCACGATTCGTGTTCTCCACTTGACCACTAGTTTGCGGGTGGTACGGAGTAGAGAAACGATGAGTTACGCCGTACTTCTTCAACACTTTTTCAAGAAGGTTGTTGGCAAAATGTGTTCCTCGATCGGATATGAGTGCCTTCGGGATTCCAAAGCGCGAGAAGAGATTTTTCAAGAAGTTCACCACCACCCTAGCATCATTCGTAGGTAAAGCTTTCGCTTCAGCCCACTTAGATACATAGTCAACGGCTACTAGGATGTACTTGCACTTATGGGAACTTGGAAATGGTCCCATGAAATCGATTCCCCAAATATCAAAGATTTCACCAACTTGGATGCCGGTTTGAGGCATCTCATCCTTTTTCGTGATGTTACCCGTTCGTTGGCATGCATTACAAGTCCGAACGAAATTATGGGCATCTTTAAAGATCGTGGGCCAATAAAAGCCCGAGTCAAGGATTTTTCTTGCGGTGTGGTTTGATCCAAAATGACAGCCGGTGGGCCCTTGATGACAATGCTCAAGAATTTATTGAGCCTCTTTTCCGTACACACAACGACGAATCATTTGATCCGCACCAACACGAAATAGGTCGGGATGTTCCCAGAAATAGGACTTCAAATCCGCAAAGAATTTCTTCTTTTGTTGATAAGAAAGTTCGTTTTGAAGAATGCCTGATGCAAGATAGTTTGCAAAATGGGCAAACCATGGGATTTCAGATTCCTTGTCAACCCTCATTAGAGATTCATCAGGAAATGTGTCCTTGATGATTGTATCATCGAGTTTTTCTAATTCGGGGTTTTTAAGTCGGGATAAATGGTCGGCGGCTAGATTCTCGGCTCCTTTCTTATCACGTATTTTAATGTCAAACTCTTGAAGTAAAAGAACCCAACGTATGAGACGATGTTTTGCATCTAGTTTCGAGAATAAGTACCTAAGGGCCAAATGGTCCGTGTAAACAATGGTTTTGGACAACACCAAATATGACCGAAATTTATCAAACGCATAAACAACCGCCAAGAGCTCCTTTTCCGTGGTGGTATAATTAATTTGAGCTCCCGTTAGCGTTTTGCTCACATAATAAATTGGACGAAAATGATTATCGGGTCGTTGTCCCAAGACAGCACCTAAGGCATAGTCGCTCGCGTCACACATTAACTCAAAAGGCATACTCCAATCCGGAGATACGATAATGGGAGCTTGTGTGAGTTTTGACTTTAGAATGGAGAATGCATTCTCGCAATAGGAATCGAAGTCAATTGGAGCATCCTTTTCAAGAAGTTTGGTCATTGGGCGGGCGATTTTAGAAAAATCTTTGATAAATCGTCTGTAGAATCCCGCGTGACCAAGAAAGTTTCTAATGGCCTTGACATTTGTTGGTATAGGTAGCTTAGAGATAACTTCAATTTTAGCTTTATCTACCTCTATTCCCGCACGAGATATCTTGTGACCAAGTACAATACCCTCCTTCACCATGAAGTGGCATTTTTCCCAATTTAGGACCAAGTTTGCTTTCTCACATCGAATAAGCATACGTTCAAGGTTAAAAAGACACGATTCAAAGGAATCTCCAAATACGGAAAAGTCATCCATGAAGACTTCCATACAATCCTCTACCATATCATCAAAAATTGCCATCATGCACCTTTGAAAGGTTCCGGATGCATTGCATAAACCAAATGGCATGCGGCGATAGGCAAAGGTACCGAAAGGACAAGTGAATGTGGTCTTTTCTTGGTCGTTGAGATCAATTGGAATTTGGAAGTAACTGGAGAAACCATCTAGAAAGCAATAGTATTCTTTCCCCGCTAATCGTTCAATCATTTGATCAATAAAAGGCAACGGGAAATGATCCTTTCTAGTGGCATCATTGAGACGTCTGTAATCAATACATACTCTCCAGCCGGTAACCGTTCTAGTTGGAACGAGTTCGTCCTTTTCATTTACAATAACGGTTGTACCCCCCTTTTTGGGCACTACTTGTACTGGACTAACCCAAGGACTATCGGAGATGGGGTAGATTAACCCAGCGTCAAGAAGCTTGACTACCTCCTTTTTAACAACCTCTTTCATGTTGAGATTTAGCCTACGTTGTCTTTGTACTACTGGTTTGAAGTCATTCTCAAGGAGAATTTTATGTGTACAATAAGACGGGTTTATCCCTGGAATGTCGGTCGTTTTCCAGGCTATAGCCTTTTTATGGGTTTTCAAAACAGAGATTAACCTATCCTTCTCGTTACCGGAAAGATGTGAAGCAATAATTACCGGTAATTGAGATGTACCTTCGAGATAAGCATACTCCAAGTGTTTGGGTAGCTCCTTAAGCTCTAGCACGGGTGGTTCTTCCAAGGAATTCTTTATTCGGAATCTATCTTTATTTTCGATATCTTCAAATGATTCCTCTTCCTTGGGAATTTCTTCTTCCATGGTCTCATCATCCGTGACCACTTTCATCAATTCATCAAAAGCTTCATCAATATTGAAATACTCACTTTCACTTACCGGGGCAAACCCCGATGTATCAATTTCAAGTAGCTCCTGCAATTCATCCTCAACACAAAGATTTATAACATCAATTTGAAAATAAGAGTCATCGGTGGAAGTGGGTCTTTTCATGACTTTGTCAATATGACAAATTATTCTCTCGTTTCCCACACCTAGACTTAATTGTTCTTTTTAGACATTAATGATAGCATCTGCGGTGTTAAGGAAAGAACGTCCTAAAATGATAGGAACTTTTGTGTCCTCTTGCATTTCTAGAATAACAAAGTCGATGGGAAAGATAAGTGAGCCAACTTTTACAAGAATATCCTCGGCTATACCTATGGGAGTATCAAATGATTGATTTGCTAATCGAATACCCATCTGGGTTGGTTTCAAGTCTCCTAAGTCAAGTTTCAAATATAACGAATAAGGCATTAGGTTAACACTTGCACCTAGGTTGGCTAGTGCATCGTACACTACCGAATCACCCATCATACATGAGATGATAAAACTACCCGGATCTCCCAATTTGGGAGGTACATTTTTCTTTTTTAAGATGGCCGAACACTCCTCATGGAGGAATGTGGCAGAAACATCGTGGTATTTACCCTTCAAGTGAAATGTCCCGTTCTTATTGATTAAAAACGTTCCATATTAATTGATTTCGTTGCGAGGTTTTGACCTCTATATGAGACGTTTTTCAAAGACTGCATTCATTTTTAAAACAAACCATAACCTTTATTTCATAAATAAAGGTTTAAAAAGCTTTACGTAGATTATCAAATAATGATAATCTAAAATATCCTGTTTACACACGACCATTACATAATGGTTTACAATACAAATATGTTACATCGAAATCAGTTTCTTGAATGCAGTTTTTACACAATATCATACAAACATGGACTCCAAATCTTGTCCTTATTTTAGTATGCAACAGCGGAAGCTCTTAGTATTCACCTGAGAATAAACATGCTTTAAACGTCAACAAAAATGTTGGTGAGTTATAGGTTTAACCTATATATATCAAATCGTAACAATAGACCACAAGATTTCATATTTCAATACACATCCCATACATAGAGATAAAAATCATTCATATGGTGAACACCTGGTAACCGACAATAACAAGATGCATATATAAGAATATCCCCATCATTCCGGGACACCCTTCGGATATGATATAAATTTCGAAGTACTAAAGCATCCGGTACTTTGGATGGGGTTTGTTAGGCCCAATAGATCTATCTTTAGGATTCGCGTCAATTAGGGTGTCTGTTCCCTAATTCTTAGATTACCAGACTTAATAAAAAGGGGCATATTTGATTTTGATAATTCAACCATAGAATGTAGTTTCACGTACTTGTGTCTATTTTGTAAATCATTTATAAAACCTACATGTATTCTCATCCCAAAAATATTAGATTTTAAAAGTGGGACTATAACTCACTTTCACAGATTTTTACTTCGTCGGGAAGTAAGACTTGGCCACTGGTTGATTCACGAACCTATAACAATATATACATATATATCAAAGTATGTTCAAAATATATTTACAACACTTTTAATATATTTTGATGTTTTAAGTTTATTAAGTCAGCTGTCCTCGTTAGTAACCTACAACTAGTTGTCCACAGTTAGATGTACAGAAATAAATCGATAAATATTATCTTGAATCAATCCACGACCCAGTGTATACGTATCTCAGTATTGATTACAACTCAAACTATATATATTTTGGAATCAACATTGTATATATATAGATGTGTCGACATGATAGGTCGAAACATTGTATACGTGTCTATGGTATCTCAAGATTACATAATATATAATACAAGTTGATTAAGTTATGGTTGGAATAGATTTGTTACCAATTTTCACGTAGCTAAAATGAGAAAAATTATCCAATCTTGTTTTACCCATAACTTCTTCATTTTAAATCCGTTTTGAGTGAATCAAATTGCTATGGTTTCATATTGAACTCTATTTTATGAATCTAAACAGAAAAAGTATAGTTTTATAGTCGAAAAAATAAGTTACAAGTCGTTTTTGTAAAGGTAGTCATTTCAGTCGAAAGAACGACGTCTAGATGACCATTTTAGAAAACATACTTCCACTTTGAGTTTAACCATAATTTTTGGATATAGTTTCATGTTCATAATAAAAATCATTTTCTCATAATAACAACTTTTAAATCAAAGTTTATCATAGTTTTTAATTAACTAACCCAAAACAGCCCGTGGTGTTACTACGACGGCGTAAATCCGATTTTACGGTGTTTTTCGTGTTTCCAGGTTTTAAATCATTAAGTTAGCATATCATATAGATATAGAACATGTGTTTAGTTGATTTTAAAAGTCAAGTTAGAAGGATTAACTTTTGTTTGCGAACAAGTTTAGAATTAACTAAACTATGTTCTAGTGATTACAAGTTTAAACCTTCGAATAAGATAGCTTTATATGTATGAATCGAATGATGTTATGAACATCATTACTACCATAATTTCCTTGGATAAACCTACTGGAAAAGAGAAAAATGGATCTAGCTTCAATGAATCCTTGGATGGCTCGAAGTTCTTGAAGCAGAATCATGACACGAAAACAAGTTCAAGTAAGATCATCACTTGAAATAAGATTGTTATAGTTATAGAAATTGAACCAAAGTTTGAATATGATTATTACCTTGTATTAGAATGATAACCTACTGTAAGAAACAAAGATTTCTTGAGGTTGGATGATCACCTTACAAGATTGGAAGTGAGCTAGCAAACTTGAAAGTATTCTTGATTTTATGAAACTAGAACTTTTGGAATTTATGAAGAACACTTAGAACTTGAAGATAGAACTTGAGAGAGATCAATTAGATGAAGAAAATTGAAGAATGAAAGTGTTTGTAGGTGTTTTTGGTCGTTGGTGTATGGATTAGATATAAAGGATATGTAATTTTGTTTTCATGTAAATAAGTCATGAATGATTACTCATATTTTTGTAATTTTATGAGATATTTCATGCTAGTTGCCAAATGATGGTTCCCACATGTGTTAGGTGACTCACATGGACTGCTAAGAGCTGATCATTGGAGTGTATATACCAATAGTACATACATCTAAAAGTTGTGTATTGTACGAGTACGAATACGGGTGCATACGAGTAGAATTGTTGATGAAACTGAACGAGGATGTAATTGTAAACATTTTTGTTAAGTAGAAGTATTTTGATAAGTGTATTGAAGTCTTTCAAAAGTGTATAAATACATATTAAAACACTACATGTATATACATTTTAACTGAGTCGTTAAGTCATCGTTAGTCGTTACATGTAAGTGTTGTTTTGAAACCTTTAGGTTAACGATCTTGTTAAATGTTGTTAACCCAATGTTTATAATATCAAATGAAATTTTAAATTATTATATTATCATGATATTATCATGTATGAATATCTCTTAATATGATATATATACATTAAATGTCTTTACAACGATAATCGTTACATATATGTCTCGTTTAGAAATCATTAAGTTAGTAGTCTTGTTTTTACATATGTAGTTCATTGTTAATATACTTATTGATATGTTTACTTATCATAGTATCATGTTAACTATATATATATATCCATATATATGTCATCATATAGTTTTTACAAGTTTTAACGTTCGTGAATCACCGGTCAACTTGGGTGGTCAATTGTCTATATGAAACATATTTCAATTAATCAAGTCTTAACAAGTTTGATTGCTTAACATGTTGGAAACATTTAATCATGTAAATATCAATCTCAATTAATATATATAAACATGGAAAAGTTCTGGTCACTACAGTACCTACCCGTTAAATAAATTTCGTCCCGAAATTTTAAGCTGTTGAAGGTGTTGACGAATCTTCTAAAAATAGATGCGGGTATTTCTTCTTCATCTGATCTTCACGCTCCCAGGTGAACTCGGGTCCTCTACGAGCATTCCATTGAACCTTAACAATTGGTATCTTGTTTTGCTTAAGTCTTTTAACCTCACGATCCATTATTTCGACGGGTTCTTCGATGAATTGAAGTTTTTCGTTGATTTGGATTTCATCTAACGGAATAGTGAGATCTTCTTTAGCAAAACATTTCTTCAAATTCGAGACGTGGAAAGTGTTATGTACAGCCGCGAGTTGTTGAGGTAACTCAAGTCGGTAAGCTACTGGTCCGACACGATCAATAATCTTGAATGGTCCAATATACCTTGGATTTAATTTCCCTCGTTTACCAAATCGAACAACGCCTTTCCAAGGTGCAACTTTAAGCATGACCATCTCTCCAATTTCAAATTCTATATCTTTTCTTTTAATGTCAGCGTAGCTCTTTTGTCGACTTTGGGCGGTTTTCAACCGTTGTTGAATTTGGATGATCTTCTCGGTAGTTTCTTGTATAATCTCCGGACCCGTAATCTGTCTATCCCCCACTTCACTCCAACAAATAGGAGACCTGCACTTTCTACCATAAAGTGCTTCAAACGGCGCCATCTCAATGCTTGAATGGTAGCTGTTGTTGTAGGAAAATTCTGCTAACGGTAGATGTCGATCCCAACTGTTTCCGAAATCAATAACACATGCTCGTAGCATGTCTTCAAGCGTTTGTATCGTCCTTTCACTCTACCCATCAGTTTGTGGATGATAGGCAGTACTCATGTCTAGACGAGTTCCTAATGCTTGCTGTAATGTCTGCCAGAATCTTGAAATAAATCTGCCATCCCTATCAGAGATAATAGAGATTGGTATTCCATGTCTGGAGATGACTTCCTTCAAATACAGTCGTGCTAACTTCTCCATCTTGTCATCTTCTCTTATTGGCAGGAAGTGTGCTGATTTGGTGAGACGATCAACTATTACCCAAATAGTATCAAAACCACTTGCAGTCCTTGGCAATTTAGTGATGAAATCCATGGTAATGTTTTCCCATTTCCATTCCGGGATTTCGGGTTGTTGAAGTAGGCCTGATGGTTTCTGATGCTCAGCTTTGACCTTAGAACACGTCAAACATTCTCCTACGTATTTAGCAACATCGGCTTTCATACCCGGCCACCAAAAATATTTCCTGAGATCCTTGTACATCTTCCCCGTTCCAGGATGTATTGAGTATCTGGTTTTATGAGCTTCTCTAAGTACCATTTCTCTCATATCTCCACATTTTGGTAACCAAATCCTTTCAGCCCTATACCGGGTTCCGTCTTCCCGAATATTAAGATGCTTCTCCGATCCTTTGGGTATTTCATCCTTTAAATTTCCCTCTTTTAAAACTCCTTGTTGCGCCTCCTTTATTTGAGTCGTAAGGTTATTATGAATCATTATATTCATAGATTTTACTCGAATGGGTTCTCTGTCCTTCCTGCTCAAGGCATCGGCTACCACATTTGCCTTCCCCGAGTGGTAACGAATCTCAAAGTCGTAATCATTCAACAATTCAATCCACCTACGCTGCCTCATATTCAGTTGTTTCTGATTAAATATGTGTTGAAGACTTTTGTGGTCGGTATATATAATACTTTTGACCCCATATAAGTAGTGCCTCCAAGTCTTTAATGCAAAAACAACCGCGCCTAATTCCAAATCATGCGTCGTATAATTTTGTTCGTGAATCTTCAATTGTCTAGACGCATAAGCAATCACCTTCGTTCGTTGCATTAATACACAACCGAGACCTTGCTTTGATGCGTCACAATAAATCACAAAATCATCATTCCCTTCAGGCAATGACAATATAGGTGCCGTAGTTAGCTTTTTCTTCAATAACTGAAACGCTTTCTCTTGTTCATCATTCCATTCAAATTTCTTCCCTTTATGCGTTAATGCAGTCAAGGGTTTTGCTATTCTGGAAAAGTCTTGGATGAACCTTCTGTAGTAACCAGCTAGTCCTAAAAACTGGCGTATGTGTTTCGGAGTTTTCGGGGTTTCCCACTTTTCAACAGTTTCTATCTTTGCCGGATCCACCTTAATACCTTCTTTGTTCACTATGTGACCGAGGAATTGAACTTCTTTCAACCAAAATGCACACTTTGAAAACTTAGCGTACAATTCTTCCTTCCTCAATACTTCTAACACCTTTCTCAAATGTTCACCGTGTTCTTGGTCATTCTTTGAGTAAATAAGTATGTCATCAATGAAAACAATGACAAACTTGTCAAGGTATGGTCCACACACTCGGTTCATAAGGTCCATGAACACAGCTGGTGCATTAGTTAAACCAAACGGCATGACCATAAACTCGTAATGACCGTAACGTGTTCTGAAAGCAGTCTTTGGAATATCATCTTCTTTCACCCGCATTTGATGATACCCGGAACGTAAGTCAATCTTTGAATAAACAGACGAGCCTTGTAGTTGATCAAATAAGTCGTCGATTCTCGGTAGTGGGTAGCGGTTCTTGATGGTAAGTTTGTTCAACTCTCGGTAGTCGATACACAACCTGAATGTACCATCTTTCTTCTTGACAAACAAAACAGGAGCTCCCCACGGTGATGTGCTTGGTCGAATGAAACCACGCTCTAAAAGTTCTTGTAATTGGCCTTGCAGTTCTTTCATCTCGCTGGGTGCGAGTCTGTAAGGAGCACGAGCTATTGGTGCAGCTCCTGGTATAAGATCTATTTGAAATTCAACGGATCGATGTGGGGGTAATCCTGGTAATTCTTTCGGAAATACATCGGGAAATTCTTTTGCAATGGGAACATCATTGATGCTCTTTTCTTCAGTTTGTACTTTTTCGACGTGTGCTAGAACAGCATAGCAACCTTTTCTTATTAGTTTTTGTGCCTTCAAATTACTAATAAGATGTAGCTTCGTGTTGCCCTTTTCTCCGTACACCATTAAGGGTTTTCCTTTTTCTCGTATAATGTGAATTGCATTTTTGTAACAGACGATCTCTGCTTTCACTTCTTTCAACCAGTCCATACCGATTATCACATCAAAACTCCCTAACTCTACTGGTATCAAATCAATCTTAAATGTTTCGCTAATCAGTTTAATTTCTCGATTCCGACATATATTATCTGCTGAAATTAATTTACCATTTGCTAATTTGAGTAAAAATTTACTATCCAAAGGCGTCAATGGACAACTTAATTTAGCACAAAAATCTCTACTCATATAGCTTCTATCCGCACCCGAATCAAATAAAACGTAAGCAGATTTATTGTCAATAAGAAACGTACCCGTAACAAGCTCCGGGTCTTCCTGTGCCTCTGCCGCATTAATATTGAAAACTCTTCCGCGGCCTTGTCCATTCGTGTTCTCCTGGTTCGGGCAATTTCTAATAATGTGGCCCGGTTTTCCACATTTATAACAAACTACATTGGCATAACTTGCTCCGACACTACTTGCTCCGCCATTACTCGTTCCGACACCATTTGTTCCTTTCGTTCTATTAACCCCTGGTCCGTAGACCTCACACTTCGCCGCGCTATGACCATTTCTTTTACACTTATTGCAAAATTTGGTGCAAAACCCCGAGTGATACTTTTCACACCTCTGGCATAGCTGCTTCTGATTGTTGTTGTTGTTGCGGTTATTATTGTTGTTAGGATGATTGTTGTAGTTGCTGTTGTTGTTGTTGTTGTTGTTGTTGGGCCGTTTGTTGTAGTTGCGATTGATGTTGCGATTGTTGGGATAATTGTTGCGATTATTGTTGTAATTGCTGTTGTTGTATTGGTGATTCTTATCACCGTTTTCCTCCCATTTTCTTTTGACTTGCTTCACATTGGCCTCTTCAGCAGTCTGTTCTTTAATTCTTTCTTCAATCTGGTTCACTAGTTTGTGAGCCATTCTACATGCCTGTTGTATGGAGGCGGGCTCGTGTGAACTTATATCTTCTTGGATTCTTTCCGGTAATCCTTTCACAAACGCGTCGATCTTCTCTTCCTCATCTTCGAACGCTCCCGGACACAATAGGCACAATTCTGTGAATCGTCTTTCGTACGTGGTAATATCAAATCCTTGGGTTCGTAACCCTCTAAGTTCTGTCTTGAGCTTATTGACCTCGGTTCTGGGACGGTACTTCTCGTTCATCAAGTGCTTGAATGCTGACCACGGTAGTGCGTACGCATCGTCTTGTCCCACTTGCTCTAGATAGGTATTCCACCATGTTAACGCAGAACCTGTGAAGGTATGCGTAGCGTACTTCACTTTATCCTCTTCAGTACACTTACTTATGGCAAACACCGATTCGACCTTCTCGGTCCACCATTTCAATCCGATCGGTCCTTCGGTTCCATCAAATTCCAAAGGTTTGTAGGCAGTGAATTCTTTGTAGGTGCATCCTACACGATTTCCTGTACTGCTAGATCCAAGGTTATTGTTGGTATGTAGCGCAGCCTGTACTGCGGCTATGTTTGAAGCTAGAAAAGTACGGAATTCCTCTTCATTCATATTCACGGTGTGTCGAGTAGTCGGTGCCATTTCCTTCAAAATAGTCAAATGGAACAAGTTAATCATACAGAATTTTAAGAGTAGTTAATAGTATTTCATAGCATAATATGAACTCATTTATAAAAGCTTTTTCTTCATATTAGCGTTTTATAAGTTTAAATTCGGGTAGTACCTACCCGTTAAGTTCATACTTAGTAGCTAGTATACAATTTAACTACTACAATTCTATATGAAAAACTGATTATAATAATATTTCGCGTTCAAACTTTTACACAATATTTTACAAACTTACAATACCGCTTATTTTACATATAGCATGAAATATAGCACACAATAAATTTGATACAAGATGGTTGTGAAGATAATTCTAGCTAGTACACAAGTCGTTCAGCAAAGGCAATAAAGACACGTAATTCATACGTCCAGAAACAAGTCATGCATTCTGGTTTTACTAGGACTACTTCCCATCCTTGGTCTTGTGGAACATAACCGTTATGGCCGTTGATAAGACAGCGTGTTGTAACGTCGTCAAAGGGACGAGGGTTACGTAATGTCCAACAGTCCCGTAATAATCTAAAAACCTCATTTCTTACCCCAATTACCGACTCCGTCACTTGTGGAAACGTTTTGTTTAATAGTTGTAGCCCGATGTTCTTGTTCTCACTTTGGTGAGAAGCGAACATTACTAATCCGTAAGCATAACATGCTTCTTTATGTTGCATGTTAGCCGCTTTTTCTAAATCACGAAGTCCAATATTCGGATATATTGAGTCAAAATAATTTCTTAACCCGTTGCGTAAAATAGCATTTGGGTTCCCCGTAATATATGCGTCAAAGTAAACACATCGTAACTTATGGGTTTCCCAATGTGATATCCCCCATCTTTCAAACGAAAGTCTCTTATAAACCAAGACATTCTTGGAACGTTCTTCGAATGTCTTACAAACTGATCTCGCCTTAAATAGTTGTGCCGAGGAATTCTGGCCGACTCTAGACAAGATTTCATCAATCATGTCTCCGGGTAGGTCTCTTAAAATATTGGGTTGTCTATCCATTTTGTGTTTTTAAACTGTAAAATAGACAAGAGTTAGATTCATAAAAAAATACTTATTAATACAAGCAATTTTTACATATATCATAAAGAATAAGAACACTATATTACATATATTACACCACACGAATACAACTATCTTATTCCGACTCGCTCGTTTCTTCTTCTTCAGTTTTGGTTCATTTTGCCAAGTTTCTAGGGATATATGATGTTCCCCTAATACGAGCCGTCGTTGTCCACATTGGTTTAGAAAAACCTGGTGGTTTAGAGGTTCCCGGGTCATTGTTACAACTTAAGGACTTCGGGGGTTGACGATACATATAAAGTTCATCGGGGTTGGAATTAGATTTCTCTATTTTTATGCCCTTTCCCTTATTATTTTCTTTTGCCTTTTTAAATTCAGTTGGGGTAATTTCTATAACATCATTGGAATTCTCGTCGGAATCCGATTCATCGGAGAATTGGTAATCCTCCCAATATTTTGCTTCCTTGGCGGAAACACCATTGACCATAATTAACCTTGGTCGGTTGGTTGAGGATTCTCTTTTACTTAACCGTTTTATTATTTCCCCCACCGGTTCCGATTCTTCTTCCGGTTCCGATTCTTCTTCCGGTTCCGATTCTTCTTCCGGTTCCGACTCTTCTTCCGGTTCCTCTTCGGGAACTTGTGAATCAGTCCACGAATCATTCCAATTTACATTTGACTCTTCATTATTATTAGGTGAGTTAATGGGACTTGTTCTAGAGGTAGACATCTATCACATAATATCAAACACGTTAAGAGATTAATATATCACATAATATTCATATGTTAAAAATATATAGTTTCCAACAAAAATGTTAAGCAATCATTTTTAAAGAAAACACGGTCGAAGTCCAGACTCACTAATGCATCCTAACAAACTCGATAAGACACACTAATACAAATTTTCTGGTTCTCTAAGACCAACGCTCGGATACCAACTGAAATGTCCCGTTCTTATTGATTAAAAACGTTCCATATTAATTGATTTCGTTGCGAGGTTTTGACCTCTATATGAGACGTTTTTCAAAGACTGCATTCATTTTTAAAACAAACCATAACCTTTATTTCATAAATAAAGGTTTAAAAAGCTTTACGTAGATTATCAAATAATGATAATCTAAAATATCCTGTTTACACACGACCATTACATAATGGTTTACAATACAAATATGTTACATCGAAATCAGTTTCTTGAATGCAGTTAATCTTGTCCTTATTTTAGTATGCAACAGCGAAAGCTCTTAGTATTCACCTGAGAATAAACATGCTTTAAACGTCAACAAAAATGTTGGTGAGTTATAGGTTTAACCTATATATATCAAATCGTAACAATAGACCACAAGATTTCATATTTCAATACACATCCCATACATAGAGATAAAAATCATTCATATGGTGAACAACTGGTAACCGACAATAACAAGATGCATATATAAGAATATCCCCATCATTCCGGGACACCCTTCGGATATGATATAAATTTCGAAGTACTAAAGCATCCGGTACTTTGGATGGGGTTTGTTAGGCCCAATAGATCTATCTTTAGGATTCGCGTCAATTAAGGTGTCTGTTCCCTAATTCTTAGATTACCAGACTTAATAAAAAGGGGCATATTCGATTTTGATAATTCAACCATAGAATATAGTTTCACGTACTTGTGTCTATTTTGTAAATCATTTATAAAACCTGCATGTATTCTCATCCCAAAAATATTAGATTTTAAAAGTGGGACTATAACTCACTTTCACAGATTTTTACTTCGTCGGGAAGTAAGACTTGGCCACTGGTTGATTCAAGAACCTATAACAATATATACATATATATCAAAGTATGTTCAAAATATATTTACAACACTTTTAATATATTTTGATGTTTTAAGTTTATTAAGTCAGCTGTCCTCGTTAGTAACCTACAACTAGTTGTCCACAGTTAGATGTACAGAAATAAATCGATAAATATTATCTTGAATCAATCCACGACCCAGTGTATACGTATCTCAGTATTGATCACAACTCAAACTATATATATTTTGGAATCAACCTCAACCCTGTATAGCTAACTCCAACATTCACATATAGAGTGTCTATGCTTGTTCCGAAATATATATAGATGTGTCGACATTATAGGTCGAAACATTGTATACGTGTCTATGGTATCTCAAGATTACATAATATACAATACAAGTTGATTAAGTTATGGTTGGAATAGATTTGTTACCAATTTTCACGTAGCTAAAATGAGAAAAATTATCCAATCTTGTTTTACCCATAACTTCTTCATTTTAAATCCGTTTTGAGTGAATCAAATTGCTATGGTTTCATATTGAACTCTATTTTATGAATCTAAACAGAAAAAGTATAGGTTTATAGTCGAAAAAATAAGTTACAAGTCGTTTTTGTAAAGGTAGTCATTTCAGTCGAAAGAACGACGTCTAGATGACCATTTTAGAAAACATACTTCCACTTTGAGTTTAACCATAATTTTTGGATATAGTTTCATGTTCATAATAAAAATCATTTTCTCAGAATAACAACTTTTAAATCAAAGTTTATCATAGTTTTTAATTAACTAACCCAAAATAGCCCGTGGTGTTACTACGACGGCGTAAATCCGGTTTTACGGTGTTTTTCGTGTTTCCAGGTTTTAAATCATTAAGTTAGCATATCATATAGATATAGAACATGTGTTTAGTTGATTTTAAAAGTCAAGTTAGAAGGATTAACTTTTGTTTGCGAACAAGTTTAGAATTAACTAAACTATGTTCTAGTGATTACAAGTTTAAACCTTCGAATAAGATAGCTTTATATGTATGAATCAAATGATGTTATGAACATCATTACTACCTTAATTTCCTTGGATAAACCTACTGGAAAAGAGAAAAATGGATCTAGCTTCAATGGATCCTTGGATGGCTCGAAGTTCTTGAAGCAGAATCATGACACGAAAACAAGTTCAAGTAAGATCATCACTTGAAATAAGATTGTTATAGTTATAGAAATTGAACCAAAGTTTGAATATGATTATTACCTTGTATTAGAATGATAACCTACTGTAAGAAACAAAGATTTCTTGAGGTTGGATGATCACCTTACAAGATTGGAAGTGAGCTAGCAAACTTGAAAGTATTCTTGATTTTATGAAACTAGAACTTTTGGAATTTATGAAGAACACTTAGAACTTGAAGATAGAACTTGAGAGAGATCAATTAGATGAATAAAATTGAAGAATGAAAGTGTTTGTAGGTGTTTTTGGTCGTTGGTGTATGGATTAGATATAAAGGATATGTAATTTTGTTTTCATGTAAATAAGTCATGAATGATTACTCATATTTTTTTAATTTTATGAGATATTTCATGCTAGTTGCCAAATGATGGTTCCCACATGTGTTAGGTGACTCACATGGGCTGCTAAGAGCTGATCATTGGAGTGTATATACCAATAGTACATACATCTAAAAGCTGTGTATTGTACGAGTACGAATACGGGTGCATACGAGTAGAATTGTTGATGAAACTGAACGAGGATGTAATTGTAAGCATTTTTGTTAAGTAGAAGTATTTTGATAAGTGTATTGAAGTCTTTCAAAAGTGTATAAATACATATTAAAACACTACATGTATATACATTTTAACTGAGTCGTTAAGTCATCGTTAGTCGTTACATGTAAGTGTTGTTTTGAAACCTTTAGGTTAACGATCTTGTTAAATGTTGTTAACACAATGTTTATAATATCAAATGAGATTTTAAATTATTATATTATCATGATATTATCATGTATGAATATCTCTTAATATGATATATATACATTAAATGTCTTTACAACGATAATCGTTACATATATGTCTCGTTTAAAAATCATTAAGTTAGTAGTCTTGTTTTTACATATGTAGTTCATTGTTAATATACTTAATGATATGTTTACTTATCATAGTATCATGTTAACTATATATATATCCATATATATGTCATCATATAGTTTTTACAAGTTTTAACGTTCGTGAATCACCGGTCAACTTGGGTGGTCAATTGTCTATATGAAACATATTTCAATTAATCAAGTCTTAACAAGTTTGATTGCTTAACATGTTGGAAACATTTAATCATGTAAATATCAATCTCAATTAATATATATAAACATGGAAAAGTTCGGGTCACTACATCGAGGATATGAGATCTTTCAAAAACTTCCCGTAATGGGGCATACCCTTAAGAACCTCCGCGAGTGGCATGTTAATGCTGATTTGCTTGATCATATCCGCAAATTTCTGATATTGGCTCTCGAGTCTGTCTTTCTTCAATGCTTTTGGGTATGGAATAGGTGCCTTGTACACCTTCACTGGTGGTTCTTCACTTTTCTTCGATATGACCTCTGGTGGATCATCTTTCTCTTGTTCTTTTTCAACATGTTCATCTACATCAACAGGTACCTGCAAAACAGAAGGAGACAAAGGAACTTTCGGGGACTTTGGAGTCTTCGGGTTAGTGGTTAAACCACTTCTAGTAGTTATAGCATTTACATGCTCATTCCTTATTTGATTGTTACTTGGATTCACTTGAGTATTTGAGGGGAGAACACCAGGTGGTCTCTCTGCTAGTAACTGTGAGATCCTTCCAACATCCCTTTCTAAATTCTGAATCGTAGCTTGTTGATTTCGAATTTGCTGAGTTTGAAGTTCCGCATTTTGCTCGTGTTTAACCATAAAATCTCTCAAAAGATCTTCTAAACCGGATTTCTTCTCGGGTTGTAGTTGTACATGTGCTTGTGGTTGTGGTTGTGGTTGATTGTGTTGGAAATTATTTTAGTAATTTCGTGGAGGTTGATTACGATTGTTTATGTGATTGTAACCAGGTGGTGCATTTCTTTGATTTTGATTTGGAAAATTCTGGTTATTTTGGTAACCTGAATTTCCTCCGTGGTAATTGTTGTTTGAACTTGAAGGTCCCCCTATTTGATAACTGTTGACATGAGGGTATTTCAGGTTCATTGCATCAACCGCCGGAAAGTCGTCAAAATTCATTTCACCTTTACGCAAGTAACCTAAGAAATTTGCTTGCTCTTCCATTGTCGTTTGTTTTCAATCTCGAGTGAGATGGGGACCTTGGCACAATTCACACCCTACCCTGATAGCGTGCATTTCTTTAGTTACCTTCTCAATTTGCCTTGCTTGATTTGACAATTGAACTTTTAATGCAGCGATTTCATCGTTGCTTTCGACATTAGCAACTGTTGGTGATCTAGAGAACTCCATCTCTTGATGCCAATTGTGAGAATGGGCTGCTATATCGGCAATTATTGTGTGAGCGTCTTCGGGCATTTTTTTCATGATTGATCCTCCTGCTGCAACATCTATTTCCTTTCGGGTAGCCACATTGACTCCTTTGTAGAATATTTGGACCTTTTAGAATGTATTCAACCCGTGTTGAGGACATACCCTAAGCATTTTATTGAATCGGGTCCAAGCTTCATAAAGAGTCTCGTTAGACTTTTGCTTGAAGTGATTTATATCACTTTGCAATTTTGCTGCTTTTGAAGCAGGGAAGAATTCTGACAAAAACTTGTCTATCATGTCATTCCAATCTTCAATATACCCTTCCGGTAATGAGTCTAGCCAATCTCTTGCATCATCCTTTAGGGACCATGGAAAGATTTTTAAACATGCAACTTCATCGGAGACATCTTTGATTTTGAAAAGCTTGCAAATGCTTACAAACTTACGAAGATGCTCGTTAGCATCCTCATTTGGGGCTCCACCGAATTGGCATGTATTATTCACCATGTGGAGAAATTGGCCCTTTATTTCAAAACCATCAGTCATCGTAGGCTGAACAATTGAGTGGCCCTGACCTGTTCTTGTTGCCTTCATTAATGCATCCATCGTTTGATTTGTATCAGTTATCTCTTCCTCTTCTTTAATAACGGGCTCGATGATTGGCTGAACAATTGGTTCAGAGTTAGAATCTAATGAAAGTGATTCTAAACCCTGAGCAAGGGATTCTACTTCTTGAGCTCTTAAGCATTCGTGAAGCTCTCTTTCAGGCTCAGGATATGAAGGAATTAAATTAGAGTTGGAAGAACGTAAATTCATGCACTAATACCTATCCTGCAATCACAACACCACAAACAAACCAATTGCAAAAACACAAACTTACAATAAAAAGTAACTTTTCTAGGAATTGAATTCCTACAAAAGGATCGAATAATTCAAAGTTTATTAAAATCTTTTAACAAAACCGTTCCCCGGCAGCGGCGCCAAAAAGTTGATGTGTCAAAACGTAACCTTTAAAATGAAGACAATATGCTTAATAATTAACACATAATACAGGCAACTAAAACCCGATCATGCAGTAACTAGCAAGTAAATTGACCAGTTCGATCCACAGGGAGAAGTTTGTTTTTAAGATTTTACCACGATAAATTATTCTAAAAGGGGGGTTTTGTGTTTGAAGTTGTATTTTCGTTTAACGAAACAGTAAATAAATATAGTAATTAACAAGAATGAGAATGCGATGTTTACTTCTATGATTGATAAATGACAGGGATTATTCTTCTATAATTAAAACCGTTATGTAATAGTTACAATAGAGCAGTTTATATCAATTTCACAATTTCTATAAACTTAAGAGCTATGTTTAATCAACAAGATTCTTTCATGGTTGAATTCACATAAAACATAGTTTACTAAAATCACTCTAATTAAACTACATGATTGTATATCCTAAATATCGTTCAATTAACATCCTATACTCACATATAGGTGGCTAGATCACTAGGTGTTGAAGTATAAGCTATGGTCTTTGATAAATTCACATAAACCAAGTCATAACTTACATAATTGAACTAGGATACAAGGATGATTACAACTATGGATCTTTTGAAAGAACATGGTGATTTAGATTGATTAACTAACAAGATTCAACCCGGTTAATCTCACGTGAAACCTAAATTACAACAATCACTTGAGGTAATTTCATAACTATGTTGCTTTGGAATTTATTCAATTACCGAATTAAACACATAACAAAATCACTTAAGTTATGCATCTAATCGTCTAGATTACTAGGTGTATTAAAGTATAGATTGTTTTCCTAGTTAACTCACATTAATAGGTTTGCAATCCATATAATTGAAGTAATGAACTAAGCAAGCATAACAATGGTTCTTATGGTTGAACTACATAATTTAATCAATTAAACATATATATAACTAGCATAACATCAAAGTATAGAACAATCCCAAGCCATAAATCTTACATTGAAGCAAACACACAAGGCTTTTAGCCAAACATAATCATAGTAGAACTAATGGAACAGTAAATACAATTCGAATTCATGTTTAAAAGATATAGAACAAAAGTACCAATAGTGATGAATGATCCTAGCATAATCTTGATATTGAAAGAGTGGAGATTGACTTGCAGCCTTCCTTGAATCTTGAAAATCGTATTAGAACTGAGGGAGAACGTAGTAGTGAAGGTATATGAAGTATGTAACCAAAGGCTCTCTTAAATAGGCTAAAAAGTTAGGTAAAATGGCCAGAAATTGACCAGATGCGCCGCATCTCTTTGGGATGCGCCGCATCTCTTTACGTTTAGTAGATTCCAGCTCGATTCTGCACTCAGGACTGTCGGCAGGGGAGCAGATGCGCCGCATCCATCTCAGATGCGCCGCATCTGAGGCTGTTTTGGTCCAGAATTCTTTATGCTCCGCATTTGAAACTGTCGGGAGTTATTTGGTGCAGAGATGCGCCGCATTTGGACCTGTTTCAGTGGTTTCGGGCTGTTTTACGCGTTCAATCTTCGTTTTGACTCTGTTTTCGCTGTTGGTCTTCATTTATTCATTCACAATGGACTTTTACAAATATACACGAATTACAATACATACGTACAAAAATTACATACAAATTGAACAACTTTGGATCGAAATTTCGGCAATAAACATGTGTAATTTTGGCGTTATCAAAAACTAGTGTACTAAATTAAAACAGGGTTCCCTTTGTTCAAACAAGATCACTAACCAACCTAGTAACAATCATCAACACCCACAAGAATGGTTCTTAATCAAAACTCATAATTATCATGCATTAATCAATAAAACGTTAAAGTATCATCCAAACACATACAAATATTCAAGAGTATTCATAATGATGATAAGAATTAAACCTAATGAAAATTATGTTCTTGATTGATGAACGGATCGAGACGCGTTTCCGGAATGATTGATGTGTTAGAATGAGCTTGGGATTCCCCAAAAATCACCCTTGTTCGTCAAAAAGCTGCTAGAAATCGTCTGGATGCAAAAGTGATTAATTAGGGTAAATTTTTGGGCTTTAAATAGGACAAAAATATGAAACGGGCTGAAGGTGGCGCGGCGTGCCAGGTTATCGCGCGGTGCGCCAAATGGTTGCGCGGCGCACCAAATGCTGTGAACCTGCTTTCTGGTCTTCTGAAAACTGTCGACTTACTTTTTATTCCTACTGGAGTGGCGCTCAAGGTTTTGGAGCGGCGCTCCAGGCCCTTTTTGCTGAATCTGAGCTGAAAACTCACTAATATTCGTCAAAACTCGAATCGGACCAAACTCTTTCACTCGTTTACATAGAAAATCACCAAAACCATCAAATAACTTCAAATTTAACCTTCTTGGTCTTGGAACTCCAACTTTCGCACACTTATCAAAATAACACCAAATCGTATCCAAAAGGACCAAAATGTAGCCGATATCGCTAAGGAAAATGCGTATGAAATATGCGATATCAGTGACCAACAATGAGAATGGTCATGTGTTCCGTGGAATGATAATTTCGAGGGATGTTATCATCTTGGCGGTGAGAATATGGAGCTGAATGTAAGTGGGGGAGTTTTTACTGTCGCCCGAGGGAGCTTCGGTGGTGTTTGCATAGTGAAATGTCGGGGTGTACCGTGATAGGCCTCAGCAGGAATTTGAATTTCCTAACGAGGAAGAGTGACGGGCTAGTGATGTCGACTCGAGATCGTGCATTTACGATTGTAAGTTACGATTTTGGAATGATATGTGTAGAGATTGTGATGATAGAATCGAGCGTGGTGTAAGATTTCTTACGTAAGGTGGTCGTGTGGTACCAAAGGGCGGTATGAGACCAAGTATGCAGTTGGAGACCACGAAAGTGAGAAAAGGAAGATGTCATTGCGGGTGCTCTCGTAGTGAAAAATCTGGGTTGTCATGAAACCCGGATAGGATTATTGGATGGGAACGAGTTCGATATCGTGGCGAATGCTGTATTTTTCCCTGTCGGGAAAAGTGATCTTAGAAATTATCAGTGGATCATTCCACTTTATGGGCGATTGTGAGGCGGAGAGTGTCGGTTCTGACTGTCTCCCGTAGAGACACGCGGATGTTGTTTGTTTGCGAGAGTGTATACCCTAGTGATGTGACCCGTAGGTTGCATTAAAATGTCGAGACCATCATTAACGGACGGTCTAGGTAGGAAGGTTCACCCAGCGTTGGTAAATATTCTGTGAGTTGTGTGGCGAATTGCGAAAATTTTGTGATGATAATTCGCCATTGACGGGATTCTAGTATACGATTAGTCCCATGCTAGTACTAGGAAGCCGTCTTGTGTGGTTGTGTGGTAGGGTTTAGAGGAGGAACCCTGCGTCGAGTGTTGATGTTTTGCTCAGCACATGGTGTATTATTGTTGTCCTGGATTAATCCAGTGATGGATGGTCGTGTGCGGATCGATTGATTGAGTGATATGGTTACGGATGTAGCTTGTGGCGAGTAGTAGCCGAGAGAACTTGAAGGGATATGTAGTGTTTTTCGTATTTTCATAAATGGAAATTCTGGACGTGCGCGTATGAGATATCGCTTTTTGCGGTAGTGCACGCTAGTGACTATTAGCGTGTGGTGAGATCTTAGAATTCACGGAAGATGTTATGGATGTCGGGCTTGGTTGTGTTTCGCAGCATTGAAAGGAACGACGACAATGGTTGTCGGTGAATTGCTCTACTTTTAAGACGATTGTGAAGTGTATGGTATGAGTTTGGATACTCGGCGTAGGAGCAAATGGTTGCAGTTGTTTTGACTCGTGGGTTGATTGCCTGTTATCGTTGTAGTATGATGCATTAGAGCACGAAGTGAGAATTCAGAGGCGTGATTAATACGTGTGTGACTCCGCGTTGGAAGCGAAAATGTTCGAGGGAGAAGTGCTTACTACTAGTGTTGGTGCGGATCACGAGGACGTGATCCAATGTAAGTGGGGGAGAGTTGTAACACCCGTTTTTCAGTTACGCGTTATTTCGAACGTCATTCGAAATACGAGGCATGTAAGCGTATATTTGGATCCTAAATAAAGTTAGAGTTGATGTTCTAAAACTTTACCATTAGATAGTAAATCTCATTACGTTTCCAACGATATTTGATTCATCAAAAACGGAGTTACGGTTTGAAAGTTATGACCAAAACAAGTTTCAGTTTCAGACGCAGTTCATTGGGACGCCGTCCAAGCTTTTTGGACGCCGTCCAAGAGGCCTGACGGACCAGCAGCTCTATTTTACTTAAATTAAAAGGGGTACTTTGGTCTTTTCACTTGTAGACGGATTTGGAGCTTTAATATCAGTTTTAGATCCTATTTTGGATCATTTTGACATCCACACATCTCTCTCATCTTATCTTAGAGAGAGAGGGAGATTCTAGAGAGAGATTTGGAGCTTTGATGAAGAAGAAGCTTGAATCAATCAAAGGTGCGAGTGATGAAGTTGTTCCTTTCATTCTCGGCTACGTTTTGATTGTAATGGTAAATTATAAATCCGAATTTCATTGTTTAAGATTCGTGTTTGAGTTAGGGTTTATGTTAGTCAGAGTTATAAACCCGTTTATTGTAAAATTTGGAGGTTTTGGGTAAGATTCATGTAAGTAAGCCTAAATGGGTGACTTAGGGTTTCAATTGATGAAATTGTTAGTTTGGACCTTGCATGTGTCGGTTAAACTTTAGAACACTTGTGTTGACTTGATTTTTGGGTGTAAACCCTAATTTAGGTCAAATGGGTATTTTGGGTCAAGTAAGCTTGATTCGGTGTCGAATTAAGTTTTGAGTCGAGTTTTGGCGAATCAAGTATGTAAATACTTGATTTAGGTGTTAGTTAGTGTCTTGGAAATATAATCTCTAGTCGTTAGTGATTTTGGGCGTTTTTGGGACTTATGTCAAAATGGGTTGACTTTGATTGGGTCAAATTGATAATGACAATAATTTGGATTAAAGGGATGTTAAACGCTTTTGTTAAGTGTTAAATTATGTTTTTGAATGTAATTACTCGCGAGTAGTAATAATAGGTTAAAATGATATTTTAACATAAGTCAAGCGTGGTCAAAAGCAATATGGGTCAATATTGCATGTGTTGGGGTTTTTGGTGTAATTGGCATTTGAAATGGTCACTACCTAAGTAGTAACCTAGTGTCGGGACCTAGGTTGTTCTAATTGGTGTTAAGTATAATTTGAGTTAAATTGTACTTTGTAGATTGAGTATGAATTATCACCCGAAGTGGTAATTGGTTTATGTCCATTAGGTGATTAAATGGGCGGGTTTTGGCGAGCAAGGTGTGATCCCTCGGCTAAGGGATGTTTGTGTCGGGTTCTCTTTTAGAGAATGGCTATTTATGTGTATATTTTGCCTATGTGTAATATAGGTGATTACTTGCTCGGATTTGAGGACGGAGATCATGTTGTACATGACTTGTGCGGGCATTCCAAGGTGAGTGGAATAATTATATGCGTAGATATATAATGTATTTATTTGTGTAGCGTGAGATGTGAAGTGTCGATGTGCTAAGACACCACGTTCACGTGACGAGTGAAGTGTTGATGTGCTAAGACACCACTCAAAGTAATATGACGGGTGAAGTGTCGATGTGTAAAGACGCCACCCGGGGTGAAGTGTCGATGTGTTAAGACACCACCCGGAGTGAAGTATCGATGTGCTAAGATGCCACTCCAAGAAATTAACGGATGAAGTGTCGATGTGTTAAGACGCCATCCGGGGTGAAGTATCGATGTGTTAAGATGCCACCCCAAAATAAGTTGAAGGGTGAAGTGCCGATGTGTTAAGGCGCCACTCGAGGTGAAGTATCGACGTATTAAGATGCCACCTCAAGTAGTATGAAGAGTGAAGTGTCGATGTGTTAAGACACCACTCGGAGTGAAGTATCGACGTGTTAAGATGCCACTCTAATAAATGACGAGTGAAGTGTCGACGTGTTAAGACACCACTCGGGGTGAAGTGTCGACGCGTTAAGACGCCACCCGGGGTGAAGTATCGATGTGTTAAGATGCCACCCGTGGGATTAGTGTACGACGTGTTGTGTGCACTAATGGATGTTATGAACTCCGACGGTCTTTTAAATACCGTTCCCTCGTTCGATTGGTTAACCATGGTTATTGATTTGTAGTGTAGCATATTATATTGTTCGGATAATATATATACTATTGTTGTGCTAGCTTGTGGTATTGGAGGTTAATAGCTTTGTACTTGTGATGATAAGCTAATTGTGTTGCTAGCATGTATGCGGTATGTGAGTAAGTGTTTGCAAGTAGGTATATTATATATGTATGTGTATAATTATTGCATTCACTAAGCGTAAGCTTACCCCTCTCGTTGTTTACCTTTTTACAGGTATCGTGGTTTGAAGCTAGCTAGTTGTTAAACTAGATGCATAGTAGCGCTTGGGCTCGATGGGGTAGCTTTTGGATATTGAACGTGGATTGGGAATTTGGTAGTCCCCGGGGTTATGCTCTTGGTATCGGGTTGGGTTGTAGAGTCCTAATCCGTCTAAAGAGATATATGGGTCGAAGTCGCTACATTATTTGTAAAACGGGTCATTGTGGGCCCGGTGTTGTAAAACTTATTTTCATTGTGGAAATATCTTAGTTTTACTTAATATGATGTGTTGTGAAAGTTGTTTCGTCTAAAAGTGTCGGGAAGCGGGTTTTCCGCTCGTGTGAATTTGAAAAACTGATCAGGAACTTTTAGTTCATTTGGACGCCGTCCCAAGGGCTTGGACGCCATCCAGTCCTTCAGAGCTGGACGCCGTCCAAATAACTGGACGCCGTCCAGATGTACTGTCCCAGAAAAAAAAAATTAGGCGTGTTTTTGGTAAAACGAAGTTGGGTCGTTACATTATTTCATGTAAATCACCGTCACACAAAATGACCAATAAAACTAAAATCACTAACAATTTCCCCCGCGCCCCCTCCAAATGTAATCCTTTGATATACTAAATAACGTGAACAAACACACAAACTTTTGCGTAAATGAAAATATTTCAGAAATTAAATTTCCATCTTAGGGTGTGTTTGGCGCGTAGCTTATTGGAGCTTATGGAAGCTTATGGGAGCTTGAGCTTATGATTTTAATAAGCTTCAAGTCATAAGCTTCGTTTGGTAGACAAAAAAAGTAGAGCTTATGAAAATCATAAGCTCTGAAAAAATAAGCTACTTGTAGTAGCTTATGAAAAAAAGTAGAGCTTATGAACTGAAAAATAAGCTCCAGCTAGTTTACCAAACATTTATAAAAAATAATAAGCTCTAGCTACCAGCTTCAAAAATAAGCTCCAGCTCCTGCTCATAAGCTCCAGCTCCAGCTCCAGCTATAAGCTCCAGCTCCAGCTACTTTCGTCCAAACACACCCTTAATATATTACATATTTCAAGTTTTCGAGAATCGGGAAGTTTCAAGAAATGAGCCCTTTCTACTCATTTAAATACGAGAAGATAACATACACAATAGTTTCTTACAATATTCTATTGTTCAAAATTAAACACTTTACAAGTCATGCATCCATACACTCATGAGTATATAAGAAGTTGATGTTATGCGAGGTGTATATAAAATAGTTATTAATTTTAGCAGAAAACACTATTAAATACGATACAATTTTACACAAGATATTTATTTATTTATAGAATGGATATACTTAAACCTTGCTACAACACTTATAGGCTGTGTACCTAATCGTACAGTAGTGTAGTTTTTAGTAAGTCCGGTTCGTTCCACAGGGAAATCTTTAAACAAAGCTCAACGCTATATTAGTTTACTTTTATAAAAATACAAATATATATATAAGTAATATTATTATTATAAAGGGGGGTTTTTACCGTTTAATGACCGGTTTGTCGATTTTAAGACTTTAGTCGCAGTTAAAACCTAATGTAAAATATTGAATAAATAAAAGACTTAATTTAAAGCGTAAAGTAAATAACGATAATGAAATTGCGAATAATAAAAGTGCGATAAAATAAAATTGCGATAATTAAAAAGTACGATAATTAAAAGTGCGATTAAATAACAATAAATAAAAGTGCGATAATTAGAAGTGCAATTAAATATAAAATAAAGGAAATTAAATATGAAATAAAAGAATTATGCTTATTTAAACTTCCGTAATCATGATGTTTGACGTGTTGATTTTAGTTTTATGCCCATGGGTTAATTGTCCTTTGTCCTGGATTATTTAATATGTCCGTCTGGTTTTTGTCCATAACAGTCCATCAGTCATAAATATAAATTGCGAGTGTCCTTGTCAAATTATTATTATACCCGAAGTTAAATATTCCAACTAATTGGGGATTCGAATTGTAACAAGGTTTTAATACTTTGTTTAATGAATACACCAGGTTATCGACTGCGTGTAAACCAAGGTTTTACTACTTTGTTAACAATTACACCAATTACCCTTGAATGTAATTTCACCCCTGTTTTAATTATTCTAGTGGCTATTAATCCATTCCCGTGTCCGGTTAAATGAACGATTATTCGTACATATAAATACCCCGCCCATCGTGTCCGATTGAGTGTATATGGTAATTTATAGGGACGCCCAATTGTAAATCTTTATATTAACATTAACAAACTTTCATTTAGTTAAACAAATATAAAGCCTATTAATAGCCCATAGTCTAATTTCCACAAGTGTCGTTCTTTTGTCCAAACCCCAATTATGGTACAAAGCCCAATTACCCAATTTTAGTAATTAGCCCAACATCATGATTACTTCGTTTTAAATAAGCATAATAATAACTTAGCTACGAGACATTAATGTAAAAAGGTTGAACATAACTTACAATGATTAAAAATAGCGTAGCGTTACACGGACAGAATTTCGACTTACACCCTTACAACATTCGCTAATATACCCTTATTATTAGAATTAAAATTAAAATTAAAATATAAATTATATATATATATATAAATTTTACGTATGATAAGAGAAGAAAAAGATTTATGATTTTGATCAGAATTCGGTTGGCTTTATAGCCAGAGTTGAAATTTGGGGCTCCGCGACTCGCGGCAAAATACTCTTCAAACTCCGCGAGTCGCGGAGGTTAATTTTACAGCTCAGTCCTTGGAGTTTCTCTGCCGACGGTTTTTTTATTTATAAATATAATATATATATAATTAATATAATTAATTATATATTATATTATATTTATATACATAGTTAACTTGTAATTTTTAGTCCGTTGCGTCGAGCGTTAAGAGTTGACTCTGGTCCCGGTTCCGGATTTTCGAACGTCCTTGCGTACAATTTAATATCTTGTACTTTGCGTTTTGAATCTTGTACTCTTGTAATTTCGAGACGTTTCTTATCAATAATTGGAACCTTTTTTATTGTCTTTTGTACTTTTGAGCTTTTTGGTCGTTTGCGTCTTCAATTCGTCGAATCTATCTTTTGTCTTCACCTTTTATTATTTAAACGAATATCACTTGTAAATAGAACAATTGCAACTAAAAGCTTGTCTTTCTTGAGGAATAATGCTATGAAATATATGTTCGTTTTTAGCATTATCAAATATTCCCACACTTGAGCGTTGCTTGTCCTCAAGCAATATTGTCTTGAAATACTAGAATCACTTCTTTATTCTTCACACTTTGTACATCAGTGATTTCTATACGGCGGTATAAACAATGGTAGTAACGATATGGTTTACAGTCCCACATGACTATAAAAATTTAGATCCATTAAGGAAATTGGATCTTTATGAAAACATTTGATCTTTTGAAAATTAAATCTAGTTTTTACCCTAGATAAGTTTTCCGGGATAACCCTTTACCGGTGTTTGCAAAATATTTTTGTGGGTTTGGTGGGTTTCAGATTTGAAAATTTTAGCTCAAAACTTGCTGTTTTGTGTCACCCACTTGCTAACCTTGTATTTGGAAAGCAACACGTCCAGTTTACTTGTCCCGTATATTACCTTTGGATAAACTACCGTCCGGTTGTAAAGGAAAGCGTTGAACAAGCAACTGTTAAGGCAATGTCCCGTGACATGCTTTTGATTATGGTCTATAACGTGTCGGACGCAATTACTATCCTTGGTAGGAGCAATAGTAAAGCTCACCCTTATAATTTTTTCGGTCTGGCACAAGGTCCTGTCTTTGACCATGTTATGCAACCACCGTTCTTACGGTTGACACCCGATTTAGTTCAGGTGACCTAATGAATTCCAGGTGAATTCCTAGGATTTTACGTTCAATGGTAATGAACGCATTGAAAATAGGGTTTTCAGAAAACAAATCGGTTTGTAATTTTTATCAAAATATTTTCTCGTTTAAGCTCGAGTTTAGATATCATCGAATTCCATGAGTTTGTAATTCTCAATCTTTAAGGTCAATCTCTAGGATTGAGTAATATCAGTCTTAAAAGCTGATTTTTAATCTTTAAGGAGATTATCCTTTCTGGGGATCTGATTCATTAGTCTTATCCAGCTAATTTGCATGGTGCCCCCCCCATTGTACGAGATAAATCCTTCTCATGGTTAGGATAAATCTGACCACTTGGCGACCCTGTTTAATGCTGAGGTCCGTGGATTTCCTGCTGATTTTAGTGATGACTTTTCTAGATTTTTCGTCAACCTACAGCTGGTCTGAACGACAACTTCATGACCTAAATCAAGAAGCGCGTGTCTTTTTCGGAAGACTTTACTTCCTTTTAATGATGGAATTGATTCATCGTGTAGATCCATCTCTTCTTTTCTTTCATTGGGTAAAACAGTTTAGTTTAGTTCAAAGCAAAAGTATTTTCAGTTATTTGTTACAGATATATGTGACATATGTTTAAAATAACTTGGTAAATTTTCCCACACTTGGCTTTTATTTTCCTTTTTATCGTCCTCTATTCCATTTTAAATGAATTTTAACATTTTAGTTTGTTTCTCAATTTATATCCTTTCCGAGGTAACAATAATTTCGGTGTTAAAACCTAGTTTTATCGTTCATAAATATGTATAAACATGATTTTGAATTCATTTAATTGAAAATTTTGAAAAATTTTACTAGAATTGGGTAGTCAGTATATAAGACTAGGGCTGTTCTTTTTTATCAGAGAGCACTAGATTCTAATACAACTACTGCTTTACTAGTTTTTTTTTTAATGGTAACCAAGTGTTTAATATAAAAATTTTAAAATCCGAAAGAATTTAATCCCTTCCCACACTTAAGATCTTGCAATGCCCTCATTTGCAAGAAATCAGTAACAATTTAAATTATTGAGGGTGATTTGTGTGAAAATGATTAAATTTTTACCAAAGTTTCCAAATATATTGGCGTTTGTTTGCTGAATGATAAATGGTGCACATCATTTGTTCATTCCGTCTTGTTGTTATTTCACATATATTTTGCATCTTGTCGTCAAAATTAGTTGCTTTTGCTGAACTTAATGCCAGTCTTTGAAAATGCGTTGTTTTACCCTGTTGTGTACATAAGATAAACTGCAAACATATATACATATTTTTGAAGTTTGGTATATTACCCCACATTCAAAAATTATTAAAATCTAAGAATAAAAGTTAGATAATTATAAAAATGATTACAATATTAACAAAAATATTAAATGTATCAATAATTACAAATTACAAAATAAAAAAAAAATAATAAGTAAACTAAGGATGATATTGGTACCAATAGGGGTTCCAGGCATAACCATAAGTGCTATAGAATGCTTCGGCAGGGTCATACGTAGGATATGGTGGCTGCATCTCTATAGACCAAGGAGGGAAGATGGGTTTCGGTGTAGGAATATAGTTTCTACCTATATGTTGGCAATGAGCTATGATCTGGTTCTGATGAACTTGCCAATCTTCAAATGCTCTCTGTCTAGCATTTTCGTATTCCTGAGAAGCTATAAACCTATGCATTTCTTGCATCTCATTCCCCCCTCCTACATTACCTTGCTGCTGGTTTCTCTCCACCTGTGGATGTCTACCATGGTATCGTACTGCGGCGTTATTTCGCCTCTTCAAAACTTTCGCACCATGATATACATTTAAACCTATAGTATCGCGGGGTTCTGGTTCTTCTACTAATAATTCCCCCCGACTTATATCCACACCGAGATATTCACCAATCAAAGTAATAAAAATTCCACCTCCTATTATGCTATGTGGTCGCATCCCCCGAACCATAGCTGATAAATAATAACCCACACAATATGGTATACTTACAGCGCTCTGTGGGTCTCGAATACACATATGGTAAAACAAATCTTGTTCATTTACTTTTTCTTTGTTTTTACCCCTTTGTGTAATCGAATTAGCTAAAAACCTATGTATCACTCTTAATTCGGCTCTATCTATATCCAAATAAGAGTAGTTTCCCCCTTTGAAACGGTGATGGCTTGTCATTTGACTCCACACACCGTGTGTATCAAAATTCTCATCTATCTTTCTACCGTTTAGTATCAATCCTCTACAATCGGCAGACGCTAACTCCTCAGGCGTATATATACGTAAAGCCTGAGCCATGTCCAGTAAAGACATGTGGCGCATCGAACCGCCTAACAAAAATCTAATAAAAGAACGATCGGTTAAACTACATAACATCAAGTTCCTAAACTGCACTGATCGTTCAGCTCTTTATATTTTTTTTTCTGATTTTCGGTCCCTCCGCGAGTCGCGGAGGTTTGCACTTCAAACTCCGCGAGTCGCGGAGTTTGTTTTTTTTTTTTTTTTTTTTTAATCATTAACTTTTGAAACAATTAAGTACTTAATTTTAAAATTTTGTTTCCCTTGTTATTTAGGACGAGGTCGTTTCGGATCGATGTCCTAGTCCGTCCTTCGACAAAATTTTAAAATTTGTCTTTTTGTAGCGATTGTTTTAAAAGCTAAGATTTTTGGGTTTTTTTTTTTTTTTTTTTGTTTTTGGCATACTTTAAATCAATAAGATTAAAAATAATGATAATAAAAGTTCTCGTCCCTCCCTCGGGTAAAGCAATTTCGGTTCAAAGACCTAGTCTTCAACTTACGACGAATTTTAAAAATCATATTCTTAACTTAATGAGATAAAGTAAATTTTTATTTTTAAATTCACACAACTTAAATATAAAATTCAAAATTAATATTAAAAATTCACACCAAACTTAAAATTTGAAATGCATAAAATTAAAAATTAATATTTTAAAAATTAAAAATTCATACCAAACTTAATTTAAAAATTTATAAATTCATATCAAACTTATATTAATTTTTCAAATATTTACAATTTTAAATATATTGTTTTTACAAAGTTTACAATATTAATTTAAGATTTAAATATTAATTTTAAAAATATGGTAAAAATAAAATTAAAAATCTTTTTGTCTTTTTATCCCACTTTAATCAATCAAATATTATCAAAAATATGCGCCCCTCTTTTCGGTAAAGTAATTTCGGTTCCAAGACCTAATTTAACTCATGACGAATTTTTGAAATATTTTGGGTTGATTGATTAAAGATATTTATACCTTAAGAATAAACGTTAAATTTCGCAGTGATGTAATAAATTTTTGAATGATATCAATAATTTCGGTCGCCAAACCTAATTTTATTTAATACCAATTTAATACTTTTTAGCGAACAAATTAGCGTTTATTATCAAAAGGTTAAAAATAAAAATAAAAATAAAAACTGTACAGACATACCTGTGAAATAGATTTCTTAGTTATATGATCTATTCCATTCATAAGATAGTCGGTTTAATTGATTTTCCATGGCTACATAGGCGTAACCTCGAGCATTCATTGTCTTTTCTTCTAAACATATGAACGGTCCGTCTCTGCATAAAGTAACAAATTCGGTATTTGAATAGGTTTGATTATTTGAACATTTACCTCCATGTGACCATTTTCCGCATTTGTGACATCGTTCTAGGTGTCGTGCTCTTCTTTTCGCTGCGGATTTTGATTTTCCTTTACCAAATTGTAACTTATTATCTTCGCATCTGGATTCTTTTCTAACTCCGTCCATTCTTTCTCTGATTACTGATACTAATTCGCTCGGTAGTATGTCATTATTACGTTTAGTGATCAAAGCGTGTAGCATTAGACCATGGTTTAGTTCACAGGCAGTCTTCATTTCGTAGAAACCTAAAAAAAATAAAAATTCAGAATGGGGGGAGAAGACTAGTTCTTTAGGGTCTGCTAGGGAAAGACCATACGTGTTCCATTTTCGAGAACTACACGAAAACAGACAATCTAACTCTAACAGAAATACATATTATCCTTTAAAGACTTGATTCTCCCCACACTTAGTTAGCTGTGGTGTCGAAATTGTGATTAACTTCGTTGTCGACTTCCATCGGACCATGTATGTAATGTTTAACTCTGTGACCATTAACTTTAAATTCAATCCCATTTGAATTTATCAATTCTATCGTTCCGTATGGGAAAACTCTTTTGACTATGAATGGTCCAGACCATCTTGATTTCAATTTTCCAGGAAATAGCTTGAATCGTGAATTGAAAAGAAGAACTCTGTCTCCTTCTTTAAATTCTTTTGAACTTCTGATTCTTTTATCATGCCATTTCTTCGTTCTTTCTTTATAGATTAACGAATTTTCGTATGCTTCATGTCTTAATTCTTCTAATTCGTTTAGTTGACTTAATCGTAGACGTCCGGCTTCATGTAAATCAAGATTACATGTCTTCAAAGCCCAAAATGCTTTGTGTTCAATTTCTACTGGAAGATGACATGCTTTTCCATAAACAAGTCTAAAAGGTGTGGTTCCAATTGGAGTTTTGTAGGCTGTTCTAAAAGCCCAGAGTGCATCCTCCAATTTATTGGACCATTCCTTCGGATTTGATCCTACAGTTTTCTCTAGAATACGTTTTAAAGCTCGGTTGGTATTTTCAACTTGTCCACTTGTTTGTGGATGATATGCGGTGGAGATTTTATGAGTTACTCCATATCTTTTAAGAACTTTCTCAAGTTGATTATTACAGAAATGAGTACCCCGATCACTTATTAAAGCTTTCGGTGTTCCAAACCTTGCAAAAAGACGTTTTAAAAAGTTGACTACAACTCGTGCATCGTTAGTTGGGAGAGCTTGTGCTTCCGTCCATTTAGATACATAATCAATGGCTACGAGTATATATAGATTATTATGAGATTTTGGAAATGGACCCATAAAGTCAATACCCCAAATGTCAAATACTTCACATACTTGGATGACATTTTGTGGCATTTCATCACGTTGACTTATTTTTCCGGCCCTTTGACATGCATCACAGGATTTGCAAAGAAGGTGTGCGTCTTTGTAAATTGTAGGCTAATAGAATCCAGCTTCATAAACTTTTCTTGCTGTTAGTTGAGGCCCATAATGCCCTCCTGTTGGTCCTGTGTGACAATGGTTTAAAATTTTACTAGCTTCATCTCCAAATACACATCGGCGTATTATTCCATCGGGACAACTTTTAAACAGATGTGGATCTTCCCAGAAATAGTGTTTTATATCACTGAAGAATTTCTTTCGTTTTTGGTACGATAATCCTTTTTCAAGGAATCCACAAACTAAGTAGTTTGCATAGTCTGCAAACCATGGGATTTCTTTATAATCTATCTTCAATAGATATTCATCAGGAAAGTTGTCTTGTATGGCCGATTCATTTAGAACTTCTAATTCGGGATTTTCAAGACGAGAAAGAAGATCAGCGGCGAGATTTTCTGCTCCTCTTTTATCTCTGATTTCAATATCAAACTCTTGTAAGAGTAAGATCCAACAGATTAATCTTGGTTTAGCATCTTGTTTTGAAAATAGGTATCTAAGAGCAGAATGGTCGGTATAGACCACCGTTTTTGCTAAAACGAGATATGATCGAAATTTGTCAAAAGCAAAGACAATAGCAAGGAGTTCTTTTTCAGTAGTTGTATAGTTTATTTGTGCTCCTTGTAATGTCTTACTAGCATAATATATAGGTTGAAATCGTTTTTCAATCCTTTGTCCTAAAACGGCTCCCATTGCAAAATCACTTGCATCGCACATTAGTTCAAATGGTAGATTCCAATTTGGTGTTATCATGATTGGTGCATTAGTGAGTTTTTCTTTAAGAATATTAAAAGATTTGATACACTCATCTGAAAAGATGAATGGCGCATCCTTTTCTAGGAGTTTATTCATAGGAGTGGCAATTTTAGAAAAATCTTTTATGAAACGTCGGTAAAAACCGGCATGCCCTAGAAAACTCCTAACTCCTCTAACATTTGTGGGATGTGGAAGTTTAGCAATTACATCTACTTTAGCTCTATCCACTTCAATCCCTTCTTTTGAAATTTTATGTCCAAGAACGATGCCTTCTTTAACCATGAAATGGCATTTCTCCCAATTAAGTACTAGATTTGATTTTTCGCATCTAATTAGCATTCGTTCCAGATTAACTAGACATGATTTAAATGTATCACCGAAGACTGAAAAGTCATCCATGAATACTTCCATGCATTCTTCTATCATGTCATGAAAAATCGCCATCATACACCTTTGAAAGGTTGCAGGGGCGTTACAAAGTCCAAATGGCATTCTTTTGTAAGCAAAAGTACCATAAGGGCACGTGAATGTGGTTTTCTCTTGGTCCTCGGGTGCTATTGGAATTTGAAAATATCCGGAAAATCCATCTAGAAAACAATAGTAACTATTTCCGGCTAATCTTTCCAACATTTGATCTATGAAAGGTAAGGGAAAGTGATCTTTTCTGGTGGCGTCATTTAATTTTCTATAATCAATACATACACGCCATCCTGTTACAGTCCTAGTAGGAATAAGCTCATTTTTCTCATTTGTAATGACAGTCATGCCACCCTTCTTAGGTACGCATTGAACTGGGCTTACCCATGGACTATCAGAAATTGGATATATCAAACCTGCATCTAGCAGTTTAATAATCTCTTTCTTAACTACATCTTGCATATTAGGATTTAGTCTTCGTTGGCGTTGCACATACGTTTTATGACCTTCTTCCATAAGGATTTTATGTGTGCAATACGAAGGACTTATTCCTTTAATATCATGAATCTTCCATGCAATGGCTGGTTTATGAGCTTTCAACACAGAAATGAGTTGTGATTTCTCATTTTCAGTAAGAGAAGACGATATTATTACAGGTAATTCAGATTCACCATGTAAATAAGCGTATTCCAAATGGTTTGGAAGTGGCTTTAACTCTAATTTTGGAGGTTCTTCTATCGATGATTTATATCGATATCTGTCTTCTTCTTTTAGCATTTGAATTTCTTCTGTTGTTGGTTCATATCCATTAGCTATAAGTGTAGCTAACATTTCAGCTTCATCAATTGGTTCATTACCTTCTCCTAAAGAACATTCTCCTGTTCCTTGTAATTCTGGAAATTCTTCTAATAATTCTGCATGTGCATCTATAGTTTGAATATAATAACATGTATCATCTGCAGATTGTGGTTGTTGCATTGCTCTATCAACTGAAAAGGTAACACTCTCATCCTCTATACTTAGGGTCAGTTTCTTACCGAACACGTCTATCATTGCTTTAGCCGTGTTTAAGAATGGTCTTCCTAATATGAGAGGAACTTGAGAATCTTCTTCCATGTCTAAAACAACAAAATCTACTGGAAATACTAAAGTACCAACTTTAACTAGCATGTTCTCTATTATCCCTCTAGGATATTTTATTGATCTATCGGCTAGTTGTATACTTATTCTGGTTGGTTTCAATTCTCCAAGGTCTAGTTTAGTGTATAGTGAATACGGCATTAGATTTATACTAGCACCTAAGTCTGCCAATGCTTCTATTGAACTAAGACTACCCAGAAAACATGGAATTGTGAAACTTCCTGGATCAGATAGTTTTTCTGGTATCTTATTCAACAGCACTGCTGAACAATTAGCATTCATAGTAACAGCCGAGAGTTCTTCCATTTTCTTTCTATTTGAGATTAGATCTTTCAAGAATTTAGCATATCTAGGCATTCCTGAAATCACATCAATGAAAGGAAGATTTACATTTATCTGTTTAAACATATCCAAGAATTTGGATTGCTCGGCTTCAAGTTTCTCTTTCTTCATTTTACTCGGATAAGGAAGTGGTGGTTGGTATGGTTTAACATAAGGTTTATCCTTAACTGTGTTATTTTCATTAACCTTTTCAACTACCGGTTCTTTTTCCTTATCTTGATCAGGTTGTGGTTCTTGTGGAGTAGGAATAGTTTCATCAGAAGTTACAGGTATTTCAGGTGGTTTAAGTGTTGTACCACTTCTTGTGGTAATGGCTTTAGCTGTTTCATTCCGGGGGTTAGCATTTGTATCGCTCGGTAAACTTCCCGGTTTTCTTTCACCTATTAACCTTGCCAGGTTACTTACTTCTTGTTCCAGATTTTGAATAGAAGCTTGTTGATTTCTAAATGCTTGAGCATTTTGTTCATTAGTTTGTTTCTGAGATGTGAAAAACTGTGTTTGAGTTTCAACTAGCTTCGTCATCATATCTTCTAAATTCGGCTTTTTATCATCGGGTTGTTGTGGTGGTTTGTTTTGAAAATTAGGTCTTTGCTGATTGTAAGTATTATTGGATACTTGTTGATTGCTAGGAACTTGTTGGTTGTTGTATGGAATATTTCGGTTATAATTCTGGTTTTGATTGTAAATCGGTCTTGGCGGTTGATAATTATTCTGATAATTATTTCCAGGCCTTTGGTTTATGTATGAAATATTCTCTCTTTGTTCCATTGTTAATTCAATACTGAGACAATCTTTTGTCAAATGTGGTCCTCCACACTGCTCACAACTAATTCGTATTGAGTGAATATCTTTAGTCATCTTTTCCATTCGTCGTTCCACAGCATCTATCTTTGCGGAAATGGAATCTAAGTCATGGCTAGAATCGACTGTAGCTGCTTTAGATGATCTAATGATATCTTTTTCTTGGTGCCACTCATGTGAGTGGGAAGCAGTATTATCAATAATTTTGTAAGCATCAGTTTCGGTTTTCTTCATAATAGAACCACCAGCTGCTATATCTATGTCTTTTCTTGTAGTGATGTCGCATCCTTGGTAGAATATTTGTACTATTTGACAGGTGTCTAAACCATGTTGCGGACATCCTCTTAATAACTTTCCATATCTTGTCCACGCCTCATATAGAGTTTCATTTGGTTTTTGTGTGAACGTAACAATTTCTGCTTGAAGTCTTACGGCTTTAGATGCAGGAAAGAATTGTTTAAGAAATTTGTCAATTAAAACGTCCCATGTATCGATCGCCCCTTCAGGTAACGATTCCAACCAATCTTTGGCTTCTCCCTTTAAAGTCCAGGGAAATAACATGAGATATATCTGTTCATCCTCCACTTCTCGTATTTTAAATAGTGTGCAGATCCTATTAAAGGTACGTAGATGTTCATTTGGATCTTCCTTCGGCGCACCACTAAATTGGCATTGATTAGTCACCATGTGTAGAATTTGTCCTTTGATTTCATAATCTGGCGCATTAATGTCTGGATGAGTAATTGCGTGACCTTGGCCAGTGCGTTTAGCTCTCATTCGGTCTTCCATACTTAAAGGTTCCAGATTCTCCATAATTGAATTTGTTGAATCGGTATCACTAGATGATTCTGATTTAATGGTTCGTTCCTCAACAATCTCTGTTTGAATGATTGGTGGCTCCGGAGGAAAGTTTAATGGTTCAGGATCTACGAACCGTTCCTGAATATTCTCTGGATTCTCAATTGTGAGGTTGGGTTCAAAAAATGGATTATCGGAAATTTGAACTGAAGTACTTGGTTGACTGGATGACGATTCTAAAGAAAAATCAACGGCGGTTATATTTGTTAAACGATGTCTTGATCGAGTTACAGGTGGTGAACGTACAAAAGGTGATGAACGTCTTGCTCGGTGCATTCACTGAATATCCTATTAGTTTTTTAAAAAGGAAAGAAAAATTATAATAAGTTATCCAATTAATAGACTTTTCTGATTTTGCCCACGTTTTGAATAGCCAAAAGATGCAGCAGAGGGGCAGGATTCGTTTGGTCTCAATATAATTGAGGACTGTTTGGCTCCAATAACCCGGTCCACGTACAAATCCAACTATTACTACGAACCAGAAAATTTTGATGTCTATTAATTTAACCACTTAAATAAATTTTCGTAATTTTAAGAAATTTAGATAAGAAGTAGAAAAAATTCTAAGTCCTAAAAACTAGAATGGCGAGAAATAAGAGAGAAAAAGAGTTCGTCGAAAAAGGTTGAAAAAGAAAAAAAATGGTTGAAAAATAAAAGGTGATGGAAAAATAAAAGAAACTTATAAAAACTTAAAAATATTTGACTAACCTAACCTTATTACTACAACTAACTTAAAATTATAATCCCAAATTGATATTACTAATTGGAATGATAATTGGTACATAGTAAAAGGTGTCTAAAAATATTAAAGCTTACAGGAAAAACTAAATCCCAAATGGAAATAACTTAAAAAGAAACAAAAACTTAAAAAGGCGTCGCAAAATTCTAAAGTACCTAAATCTTAGTCTAAAAAAGCACTTAAGGAATTCTACGGCAAAACCTAAAAATCTAGGAGTAAAAATAACTATAGCAAAAACTAAGTTTAAAATTAAATATGAGCTAAAAAATACAAATATTACGCTACAACGATTAAAAAGGTACAAAATATAAAAATATACAAAAAGTTGTAAAAATTACAATTTTTATAAAAATATTATTTTTATATTATTTATTTTATTAAACTATTAATTTTACAATTTTAATAAAACTAATTAAACAAAATATAAAATAAATAAAAAGTAAAAGTAAAAATAAAACTAAAAATAATAATAATACATAATTAGGGTTTATATTATTAATAATTAATAATAATTCGTAATTAATGCTGGTTTAGGGTTATTGTCCGTGTGTCAGGTAGCCTCCGCGAGTTGCGGTAATTTATAAAGAAAACCCCGCGAGTCGCGGGGTTCAGAATTTCAGCTGACAGGTTTTATCTTCAACGCGTTTTTTTATTTATTTATTTATTTAATTTTCTGTTTTCTGTTTTTAATTTTTATATAAATAAAAGATATTAAAATTAAACTTATATTTTTATAAACTAAAATAAAAATAAAGAAACTTATAAAACTTAAATATTTAACAAAATCTTAAAAAAAATACTTATATTTTTGTTTTTTCTTTTTATATTTTTTGAATAATTAAAACGTATTTTTACAAAAGCGAATTTTAATAAAAGTAAACAAAAAATCTTTTTTTTTTTTTTATATTAGCGTTGCGCTTCCGGCTTTTAAGATAAGTTCCCCGGCAGCGGCGCCAAAAATACTTGATGTTATGCGAGGTGTATATAAAATAGTTATTAATTTTAGCAGAAAACACTATTAAATACGATACAATTTTACACAAGATATTTATTTATTTATAGAATGGATATACTTAAACCTTGTTACAACACTTATAGGCAGTGTACCTAATCGTACAGTAGTGTAGTTTTTAGTAAGTCCGGTTCGTTCCACAGGGAAATCTTTAAACAAAGCTCAACGCTATATTAGTTTACTTTTATAAAAATACAAATATATATATAAGTAATATTATTATTATAAAGGGGGGGTTTTTACCGTTTAATGACCGGTTTGTCGATTTTAAGACTTTAGTCGCAGTTAAAACCTAATGTAAAATATTGAATAAATAAAAGACTTAATTTAAAGCGTAAAGTAAATAACGATAATGAAATTGCGAATAATAAAAGTGCGATAAAATAAAATTGCGATAATTAAAAAGTACGATAATTAAAAGTGCGATTAAATAACAATAAATAAAAGTGCGATAATTAGAAGTGCAATTAAATATAAAATAAAGGAAATTAAATATGAAATAAAAGAATTATGCTTATTTAAACTTCCGTAATCATGATGTTTGACGTGTTGATTTTAGTTTTATGCCCATGGGTTAATTGTCCTTTGTCCTGGATTATTTAATATGTCCGTCTGGTTTTTGTCCATAACAGTCCATCAGTCATAAATATAAATTGCGAGTGTCCTTGTCAAATTATTATTATACCCGAAGTTAAATATTCCAACTAATTGGGGATTCGAATTGTAACAAGGTTTTAATACTTTGTTTAATGAATACACCAGGTTATCGACTGCGTGTAAACCAAGGTTTTACTACTTTGTTAACAATTACACCAATTACCCTTGAATGTAATTTCACCCCTGTTTTAATTATTCTAGTGGCTATTAATCCATTCCCGTGTCCGGTTAAATGAACGATTATTCGTACATATAAATACCCCGCCCATCGTGTCCGATTGAGTGTATATGGTAATTTATAGGGACGCCCAATTGTAAATCTTTATATTAACATTAACAAACTTTCATTTAGTTAAACAAATATAAAGCCTATTAATAGCCCATAGTCTAATTTCCACAAGTGTCGTTCTTTTGTCCAAACCCCAATTATGGTACAAAGCCCAATTACCCAATTTTAGTAATTAGCCCAACATCATGATTACTTCGTTTTAAATAAGCATAATAATAACTTAGCTACGAGACATTAATGTAAAAAGGTTGAACATAACTTACAATGATTAAAAATAGCGTAGCGTTACACGGACAGAATTTCGACTTACACCCTTACAACATTCGCTAATATACCCTTATTATTAGAATTAAAATTAAAATTAAAATATAAATTATATATATATATAAATTTTACGTATGATAAGAGAAGAAAAAGATTTATGATTTTGATCAGAATTCGGTTGGCTTTATAGCCAGAGTTGAAATTTGGGGCTCCGCGACTCGCGGCAAAATACTCTTCAAACTTCGCGAGTCGCGGAGGTTAATTTTACAGCTCAGTCCTTGGAGTTTCTCTGCCGACGGTTTTTTTATTTATAAATATAATATATATATAATTAATATAATTAATTATATATTATATTATATTTATATACATAGTTAACTTGTAATTTTTAGTCCGTTGCGTCGAGCGTTAAGAGTTGACTCTGGTCCCGGTTCCGGATTTTCGAACGTCCTTGCGTACAATTTAATATCTTGTACTTTGCGTTTTGAATCTTGTACTCTTGTAATTTCGAGACGTTTCTTATCAATAATTGGAACCTTTTTTATTGTCTTTTGTACTTTTGAGCTTTTTGGTCATTTGCGTCTTCAATTCGTCGAATCTGTCTTTTGTCTTCACCTTTTATTATTTAAACGAATATCACTTGTAAATAGAACAATTGCAACTAAAAGCTTGTCTTTCTTGAGGAATAATGCTATGAAATATATGTTCGTTTTTAGCATTATCAGAAGTCAAGTCCAAGATTTGTTAAAGCGACAACTTCATACTCACTTAGTGTGATTCTTTTTAATTCTGCACCTACATTTGTAATTTTCAAAGGGTTCTAAATAGACTTAAACCTCATCCCTTTTGATTTCAAATAGTTTTCCTACTAATTCTTTTATCAAAGGATCTACTAAATTCTTATCATATTATAAGATACCTATACGTACTTAAAATTAATTGATTAATTAGTCGATAACTCGATATCTATATCCAATATCATGACATACCAATCTAATCAATATTGTACACATTTGATAAATTATATACATAATTGATGTCAAAGCTAAGGGGTATAAAATACTATTAAATTTTTGCAGGAAATACTATTAAATACGATACAATTTTACACAAGATATTTATTTATTTATAGAATGGATATACTTAAACCTTGCTACAACACTTATAGGCAGTGTACCTAATCGTACAGTAGTGTAGTTTTTAGTAAGTCCGGTTCGTTCCACAGGGAATCTTTTTTAAACAAAGCTCAACGCTATATTAGTTTACTTTTATAAAAATACAAACATATATATAAGTAATATTATTATTATAAAGGGGGGTTTTTACCGTTTAATGACCGGTTTGTCGATTTTAAAACTTTAGTCGCAGTTAAAACCAAATGTAAAATAATAAATAAATACAAGACTTAATTTTAAGCGTAAAATAAATAACGATAATGAAATTGCGAATAATAAAAGTGCGATAAAATAAACTTGCGATAATTAAAAAGTGCGATAATTAGAAGTGCAATTAAATATAAAATAAAGGAAATTAAATATGAAATAAAAGAATTATGCTTATTTAAACTTCCGTAATCATGATGTTTGACGTGTTGATTTTAGTTTTATGCCCATGGGTTAATTGTCCTTTGTCCTGGATTATTTAATATGTCCGTCTGGTTTTTGTCCATAACAGTCCATCAGTCATAAATATAAAGTGCGAGTGTCCTCGTCAAATTATTCTTATACCCGTAGTTAAATATTCCAACTAATTGGGGATTTAAACTGTAACAAGATTTTAATACTTTGTTTAATAATTACACCAGGTTGTCGACTGAGTGTAACCCAAGGTTTTAATATTTTGTTATCAATTATACCAAGTGTCCTTTGTACATAATTTCACCCCTGTTTTAATTATTCTAGTGGCTATTAATCCATTCCCGTGTCCGGTTAAATGAACGATTATTCGTACATATAAATACCCCGCCCATCGTGTCCGATTGAGTGTATATGGTAATTTATAGGGACGCCCAATTGTAAATCTTTATATTAACATTAACAAACTATCATTTAGTTAAACAAATATAAAGCCCATTAATAGCTCATAGTCTAATTTCCACAAGTGTCGTTCTTTTGTCCAAACCCCAATTATGGTACAAAGCCCAATTACCCAATTTTAGTAATTAGCCCAACATCATGATTACTTCGTTTTAAATAAGCATAATAATAACTTAGCTACGAGACATTAATGTAAAAAGGTTGAACATAACTTACAATGATTAAAAATAGCGTAGCGTTACACGGACAGAATTTCGACTTACACCCTTCCAACATTCGCTAACATACCCTTATTATTAGAATTATAATTAAAATTAAAATATAAATTATAAATATATATATATATTTTACGTATAAGGAGAAGAAGAAAAAGATGATTTTTGCGATCAGAATTCTGTTGCTTTTATAGGGATTTTTGAAACTTGGGGCTCCGCGACTCGCGGCCTTTTTGGCCTTCAAACTCCGCGAGTCGCGGAGTTTGCAATTACAGCTCACTCTGGTTTGGAGTCTTTCTTGCCGACGGTTTTTATTATTTATTATAATATATAAATAATTATAAGAATTATTTAAATATTATATTATATTTATTTGCATAGTTGACTTGTAATTTTTAGTCCGTTGCGTCGAGCGTTGAGAGTTGACTCTGGTCCCGGTTCCGGATTTTCGAACGTCCTTGCGTATAATTTTATATTTTGTACTTTGCGTTTTGAATCTTGTACTCTTGTAATTTTGTGACGCCCCGTACTAAATCATCATGTACAGACCATCATCAACAGGATCATTACAAGGTTAAGTACTATATGCGTTTTCAAAACAGAGTTTGTATTCATTAATAAAAGTGACGTCATAACATACGTCAATTGTTTTACAAATCAAAAGTATGCTTCGCTAAGTAGAAGCATTAAATAAGTATACGTGACCATAATGGTCGTTACATAACATAAGTTCATAAGTAAAAAGTTTGAATGCAACATAAGTAGTCATGCGATAACAACTCTAGGCAGCGGGTTCTACAGCACGACTAGTAAGATAGCGGAAGCGACTTCAAGCACCTGAGAAAATACATGCTTAAAAAGGTCAACACAAAGGTTGGTGAGCTATAGTTTAAGTATAACAGTAATGTAAGTAGGCCACGAGATTTCAGTGCTACAACGAGCGTTTCAAAAGTATGTAAAAGTATATGCTTAACCGTGGGCACCCGGTAACTAACTTAACGTTTAATGTACCCCCTTAAAGTGCACTTGGCAAGTGCGTATAACCTCGAAGTATTAAACACTCGTTAAATGCTAGCGCTACTAGCCCGAGTGGGGATGTCAAACCCTATGGATCCATATCTAAGATTCGCGTTCACGGTTCAAAAACCCATGATTAAACGTTACCGAGCTAAAGGGAATGTTTCTGCCGTTATATAACCCACACATATATAAAGTTTATGTACTCGTGCCTAGTATGTAAAACATAAAATCCGCATGTATTCTCAGTTCCCAAAATAAGTTAAAGTAAAAAGGGAATGCTATAACTCACAATGATTAGTAGTAATGGTAAGGTAGTAGTCGGAAAGTGGTGTGCAAGTAACGGTCCAAACGTCCTCAACCTAAGTCAAACAGCACTAAGTCAATAAGTCGTCTCAAAAGGTTTACAAGTATGTAATTAAGGTCATAAGGGTCATCATCAATCATCTTTAAACAAAAGGTAACAAGTAAGACTCGTTTATGAAAGTCGTTTAAAACAAAGGCTGACTTCGGTCAGTCACCACGGCCTCTACCCTTACTGAATTAAGGTGAGACCAGTGGTCATGGCTCCGTCTATGAGTCCCTTAAGTGTGGTAAAATTTACAGAAGCAAACTCGTCTTGGTTTGACCGTGGCGACGGTCTAAGTGCGAGTAGGTCAGAAATTTCTGCACAACGTTAAAGGACATGGTAACGATCGGAGGGCCATAAATCCTAAACCGTAACTCGGATTAAGACGAGTCCTATATGAAAAGTTATCTACTCGAAAAGTTCTATCTAAAAATCAAGGTTAGAACAGCCCAGGTCTACTGGTCTGTTCCAGAAGCATCAGGTCAGTAGGTTTTGGACAGAACAGTGGGTTTTGGAGAGTTCCGGTTGTCTCGGTGCTTGATGTTCATCACGGTTCTCATCCTTGATGCGTATAGCTTCAAGTGTACAACTCGTTGATGTGTTAACATCATTTTGACCAAGGTTTGTCCATCATAACTCAAGTGCAAGTGTTGTAAGTGTTTGATGAACCAAGGTTACATGTAAGTTTATGAACAAGTTCATGAACACTAAGAAAGATCACAACCAAGTGTTGGATCCATGATACTTGCACCAAAGTGTAAGCTCTTGTTGGTTTCATGTCCTTGTTCAAATGTGTAGTAAGCAACTAACAATAAGAAATAAATAAAAATGAATGGTAAGCCTAAACCAACCATGAAGGTGGTATTCTAGTAACATACAACAAACAAGAACACAAGTAACAATTATAAAGATTATAAACTTTAAATCTTTGAAATAAATAAAGTAGAAAGCTAACTAAACAAGAAGATGATTCATAGTTGCTCTTACTTTTAAAGATTCAACCCAAGTTGATCTTTAAGTGAAGTAACTTCAAAGTTACTTCAAGAACTACAAGTAAAGAGTTTATACAACTATGAACTTTAATTCTTTGAAACAAATATGTAGAACATAACTAGAGAGATTATGTTCTTGATGTTCTTGTTAAATACAAGATATAAATGAAGAATCAAAACTAGAAAGTTTGATCTTGTAACTTAGTAAATAAAGACAAGTAAGTAAATAATAACTTAGTAATCTACAAGTAATTAAACTACAACAAGATTAAGTAACAAACAACAAAAGATGATGATGATTAATGTTTATGAAATCAGTTTTTTTTTACCAACAAAGAAAAGAAGAAAAGAAGTTGTTTCAAACACTTACAAGTATGAGAGAAAAAGAGAAGAAAGTTTGAGGGAATATGCAAGTAATGTGTGTGTGTTTTGAGAGAAGACTTCAAGTGAGTTGTGAATGAAAAATGGAAACCAAAACACCACTAAATGGTCATCTAAAACTCGGCATTCTGCAGCAAAAAAGGAGAAGAGGTTTGTTTGTTGGTTACTTGCAAGTAAAGAGGTTAAAAGTTGGTTAAAAGGGTTGTTTACATGGGGATAATGAGCAAACTAGATTCCTTTAAGTAATAACTAACTAGTTACACTTAAGTTTGATACTTGCAAGTCTTAATGGGCTAATTAAGTCCAACTAATAAGTAGGGTGGGCTCTCATAAGTCCATGTACATGTATAAAGCCCAAGTTGTATGCAAGTAACAAGTAAGTCCACTAAAAGTCCAACATAAGCCCAAGTAACTAACTAATAGCTTTAGTTAATTAAAATGATTAATAAAATTAATCATGAATGTAAATAATATCTTAAAATATTATTCGTGCAAGTTCCGGGTGTCACAAAGACGTTTCGGGCATTTAAAGTTCAAGTACGGGCAATCAAAGCAACATGTAAATGTAATAACATACATTCGTTTAATCAAGCGTATTAATAATAATAATTATTAATAAATAACGTTGGTAAAACCAGGGTCGTTACATTACCCACCTGTTAAAGAATATTTCGTCCCGAAATTTAAGCTGAGGTAGATGGAGGAGTCGGGAAAAGGTGAGGATATTTCCGCATCATTTGATCCTCTCGTTCCCAAGTAAACTCAGGTCCTCGTTTGGCATTCCATCGTACTCGTACAATCGGAATCTTGTTGCGTTTCAAAGTTTTGATCTCACGATCCATAATCTCAACAGGTTCCTCCACAAAGTGGAGTTTGTCATCAATAGTAAGTTCTTCCAATGGTATGATGAGTTCGGGTGCAGCAAGACACTTCTTCAAGTTTGACACATGGAAGGTAGGATGAACTGAGCTCAATTGTGCTGGTAGATCCAAACGGTATGCAACTGGTCCAACACGTTCCAAGATCTTGAAAGGACCAATGTATCGTGGGTTCAACTTTCCGCGTTTTCCAAAACGGATCACACCTTTCCAAGGTGCAACCTTCAACATTACACGATCATCAACATTAAATTCAAAGTCTTTCCGTTTAAGATCGGCATAGCTCTTTTGGCGATCACGGGCAGTCTTAAGTCTAGCTTGGATCTGAGCGATCTTCTCCGTGGTTTCGTGAACTATCTCGGGTCCGGTGATTTGCTTTTCGCCTACTTCGGCCCAGCAAATAGGAGATCGGCACTTACGACCATACAATGCTTCAAAAGGTGCAGCATTAATGCTTGAATGATAACTGTTGTTGTACGAGAATTCGGCGAGTGGCAAATGCCTTTCCCAGGCCTTTCCAAAATCAATGACACATGCACGCAGCATGTCCTCCAAGGTCTGAATCGTTCGTTCACTTTGCCCGTCAGTCTGAGGATGATAAGCAGTACTCATGTCAAGACGAGTTCCCATGGCTTCTTGCAAAGAACGCCAAAATCTGGAAGCAAAACGGGGATCGCGATCGGAGATGATTGATAAAGGTACACCATGACGAGATACAACCTCTTTGATGTACAGCTGAGCAAGTCTTTCCATTGTATCAGTTTCCTTCATCGCTAGGAAGTGTGCAGATTTGGTGAGGCGGTCAACAATAACCCAAATAGTATCGCATCCGCCCACCGTCTTCGGCAGCTTAGTAATGAAATCCATTGTGATCCTTTCCCACTTCCATTGTGGGATTTCCGGCTGTTGAAGTAACCCAGAAGGTCTCTGATGTTCGGCTTTGACCTTCGAGCAAGTCAAACACTTACCAACATAAGTCGCAACGTCCTTCTTAAGATTCGGCCACCAATACTGTTCCTTAAGGTCGTGGTACATCTTACCTGCACCGGGGTGAATCGAATATCTCGATTTGTGTGCTTCATCAAGTATCAGGCTTCGTAGATCTCCATAGTAAGGTACCCAAATTCTTCCGGCATAACATCGGAGTCCAGACTCTCTAACCTCGAATCGAGAGACAAGTATGTTCAAATGCTCGTGAGATACGTTCTCCTCCTTGAGAGCCTCAACTTGGGCTACTCTGATCTGGTTGTTGAGGTTCGAATGGATGGTGATGTTCAGAGCCCTAACACGGAGAGGTGCCGTCCTCTCCTTTCGGCTTAAAGCGTCAGCTACAACATTGGCCTTGCCAGGGTGATAACGGAGTTCACAATCGTAGTCGTTGAGCGTCTCAATCCATCGACGCTGTCTCATATTCAATTGCTTCTGATCGAAGATGTGCTGGAGACTCTTGTGATCGGTGAAGATAGTGCTCTTAGTTCCATACAAATAATGTCTCCACAATTTGAGTGCAAAGACAACGGCTCCAAGTTCAAGATCATGTGTAGTGTAGTTCCGCCCGTGAATCTTCAATTGGCGGGAGGCATAGGCAATAACCTTTGATCGTTGCATCAATACGCAACCAAAACCATTCTTCGATGCATCGCAATAAACAACAAAGTCGTCACTGCCTTCAGGAAGTGATAGGATAGGTGCGGAGGTTAACTTCTTCTTCAAAGTTTGGAATGCTGATTCTTGTGTGGGTTCCCAAATGAACTTCTTGCCCTTGTGAGTCAGTGCGGTCAAAGGACGCGCAATCAGAGAAAATCCTTCGATAAACCTTCGATAATAACCGGCGAGACCTAGAAATTGGCGAATATGCGTTGGAGTAGTGGGGGTCTCCCACTTGCTGATGGCTTCAATCTTGGCGGGATCAACTTTGATACCCTGGTCGCTCACCACATGACCCAAAAACTGTACTTCCTTCAACCAAAATTCGCACTTGGAGAATTTGGCGTAAAGTTGCTCTTGTCTTAAGAGTTCAAGCACTAGTCGAAGGTGTTGCTCATGTTCTTCTTCGCTCTTAGAGTAGATGAGGATATCATCTATGAAGACGATAACAAACTTATCCAAGTAAGGCTTGCAGACACGATTCATGAGATCCATGAACACGGCAGGTGCATTTGTCAAACCGAATGGCATCACGAGGAACTCATAATGACCATAACGGGTCCTGAATGCAGTTTTCATCACGTCACTTTCCTTCACCCTCAGCTGGTGATATCCGGATCGCAAATCGATCTTTGAATAAACGCTCGATCCTTGTAGTTGATCAAAAAGATCATCAATTCGTGGAAGAGGATATCGATTCTTGATAGTCAATTTGTTGAGTTCACGGTAGTCGATACACATACGGAAGGATCCATCCTTCTTCTTTACAAACAACACAGGTGCGCCCCAAGGCGAGAAGCTTGGTTGGATAAACCCTCGATCTAATAGCTCTTGTAGTTGACTCTGTAATTCTTGCATCTCGGAAGGTGCGAGTCTATAAGGTGCGCGAGCTACAGGTGCAGCTCCTGGCACTAAGTCAATCTGAAACTCTACTGCCCTCGGTGGCGGTAATCCAGGCAGTTCTTCGGGAAAGACATCGGAAAACTCGTTCACAATACGCACATCGTTCACGTTCTTCACCTCAGTTTCTACCGCTTTCACATGTGCTAGGACAGCAAAGCGTCCCTTCTTCATAATCTTTTGCGCTTTCACGCAACTAATGAGATTCAACTTCGAGGTACATCTCTCTCCATAGATAACCAGTGGTTCACCATCTCCTTGTGGTATGCGAAGTGCTTTATCTCCACAGATAACATCGGCCTTTATCTTGCTCAACCAATCCATACCGACGATCGCGTCAAAACTTCCCAGTTTGATAGGTATCAAATCAATTTCGAAATCTGCACCAGCTATGTTGATAATAGCACCACGACTAATATGGTCAACCTTTTCAAGTTTTCCATTGGCGACCTCGACAAGCATACTTTCCTTCAAAGGAACTAACGACCAATCTAACTTATCACAAAAATGTCTACACACATAGCTCCTATCGGCACCAGTATCAAATAGGACAGAAGCTAAAAGATTGTTGATCTTGAATATACCTGTCACTAAGTCGGGGTTGTCGCGAGCGTCCCTTGCATTAACATTGAAGGCTCTAGCACGCGGTGGTCCGCCATCCTTACGCTTGTTAGGACACTCGTTTTTGAAATGGCCCGTCTTTCCACATTCATAACACTTCTTAGGCCCATTGTTGTTGTGGTTTGGCTTCACGTTCAAGGTGGTAACCTTGCAATCCTTGCCAACATGTCCAGATCGTTGGCACTTCTCACAGATAACATTGCAATACCCAGTGTGGTGCTTGTAGCACCTATTGCATTGTGGTAAGGTTCCTTTGTAGTTCGGATTGGTGCGGTTGTTGTTGTTGGGGTTGGTGTTGTTGTTGTGCATGTTGTTGTTTTGCCTGAACCCTTCATGTCGTTTTGCCGGGTTTTGATCATAGTTCCTACCCCTGTTGTTGTTGTGGTTGTTGTCCCATTTCCTCTTTTCACCACTAACAGTTTCAAACTTAGCCTTCTCCGGCTCGTCAAGGATGATTTGATTCAAGAGAGTATGCGCCATGCGCATTGCTTCGGGAACGCTTGGCGGCTTGGATGAGGTAACATTACCCTTGATGGACTTAGGAAGTCCCGAGAAGTATTTCTCCAAACGCTTAAATTCGGGGGTGACCATGGTTGGACACATAAGAGCCAATTCCAAAAACCTACGGTTGTAGTTGTTAAGGTCGTTCCCTACGGTTTTCAATTGCATAAATTCGATTTCCATCTTTTGAATCTCGGTTCTCGGACAGTATTCCTCGATCATAGCACATTTAAATTCTTCCCAAGGCGTAGCATACGCCTCATCAATTCCTTTCGCTTGGGCCATGGTATTCCACCATGTGAGCGCGCCATCAGACAGCGTGCAAGATGCAAATTTCGTTTTGTTAGCCTCCAAACAATTGCTAACCCTGAACACCGATTCCAACTTTTCGAACCATCTGGTGAGACCGACGGGTCCCTCAGTGCCACTGAAGTAGTGTGGCTTGCAGTTTTGGAATTCCTTGTAAGTACACCCATCTCGGACGACAGGTGGATTGACAGGCGGTGGTGGTGGAACTTGGGGTTGTCTTTCAGCTAGTGCAGCAGCGACTCGCTCGTTAATCATTTCCTCAATTTGTGCCGCGGTAGGGATAGATCTCCCGTTGGCCATGATGTTCTATACAAACATTCTGACTCAAGTCAAAATCCATTATGCAAATAATAATAATATAGTATATAACAACCAACATGAAAACAGCACAACACATGTTGATTAAGTAATGCAAGCATATATAAGTACCACAAACCATGATATGATAACGTAAATAGAACACTTGCGCACAAAGTAACAACACAAATTCCATTCATTAATGATAATAAGTTCATACATTACAATAAGTTCGTACATTACATAAGTGAAATATGAAATTACAAAAAGAGATTACAATACAGAATCTAGTACAAAGTCCTACGGCGATGGTGGGTACAAGATGTCCAAAACATGAGCAAACTGCTCCTCGAGCTCAGTAACTCGAGTCTGGAGAATCTCAATCTCCCGCCTCAGTTCCTCATTAGAGGAAGGTGATGGGGCAGGTGGTGCTGGCGGTGCAGGTGGAGCCGGTGGTGCTGAAGTGGATGGTCCGGCTCTGGGTGGAGACGGTAATATCAGTGGATCGGCGGGGTACGGCACCAGCCGTTTACGAGCAGTGATCCTAAGACGCCGACCATAAGCGTCAGTGACAGTACGACCAGGAATTATGCCAGCGAAGCGATACCGCTTCTTCGGCGGGGTAGAAGGTGCCTGAATCGGTCGGTCAGCGGGATCCTCCTCATCACTGGAGTCGTCAGATGAGGTGTCGTCTGAAGAAGCATCGGTGGAAGAACCGTCGTCTGAATCATGCGGTGGTGGCGCGGGTGGCTCAACATATCCGAAAGCGGCCAACATCTGTCGGTGTCGGCCTGGCGTAATCACGGCTAAGCGGCCGTCGGCAGTGCGTCGGCAAGGTGTGCGCCAGTGGTTACGGAAGGGACCTTCCCCGAACTCCGCGGGGATCTCCATGCCACCAATGCGAGCCAGTTGCCTCGGGGGTCTGGAAGAAGACGCCGGGATAGGCACACTAGAGCTAGCTCCAGAACTAGAGGCGCCGGGGTCGCCAGTGGGTGTCGGGGCCGGAATGTCGGCAGCAGCAGCAGCAGCAACAGGTGCATCAGTGGGTGGAACAACGGAGCCTGAGCCGCTCGGGATGTCAGTAGGTGGAACGTCCGACATCTGAACAAGGAAAAATAAATTTTCCATGTCAGTATGTCATAAAGCAAGCAAATAATAGGCCAACAGTTTAAATCATGTATAACAATAAGTAGCATGGCAATATCAGTAATCGTACGAAACCAGCATGCAATCGAAAGCAAGTAATAGCATGCAGTAGTGAAATCACGTAGTAGCATACGGCATATAGCAGTAATAGTAAGCAGCAGCATGCAGTAAGTTCAGCGGAAACAAGTAAACTAACAAGTTGTAGATTAGCCCTATTAGTGATTCCTACTCGGGTCGGTCTTAGACTCACTAATGCATCCTAATTCCCTACAACCAATGCTCTGATACCAAATGTGACGCCCCGTACTAAATCATCATGTACAGACCATCATCAACAGGATCATTACAAGGTTAAGTACTATATGCGTTTTCAAAACAGAGTTTGTATTCATTAATAAAAGTGACGTCATAACATACGTCAATTGTTTTACAAATCAAAAGTATGCTTCGCTAAGTAGAAGCATTAAATAAGTATACGTGACCATAATGGTCGTTACATAACATAAGTTCATAAGTAAAAAGTTTGAATGCAACATAAGTAGTCATGCGATAACAACTCTAGGCAGCGGGTTCTACAGCACGACTAGTAAGATAGCGGAAGCGACTTCAAGCACCTGAGAAAATACATGCTTAAAAAGGTCAACACAAAGGTTGGTGAGCTATAGTTTAAGTATAACAGTAATGTAAGTAGGCCACGAGATTTCAGTGCTACAACGAGCGTTTCAAAAGTATGTAAAAGTATATGCTTAACCGTGGGCACCCGGTAACTAACTTAACGTTTAATGTACCCCCTTAAAGTGCACTTGGCAAGTGCGTATAACCTCGAAGTATTAAACACTCGTTAAATGCTAGCGCTACTAGCCCGAGTGGGGATGTCAAACCCTATGGATCCATATCTAAGATTCGCGTTCACGGTTCAAAAACCCATGATTAAACGTTACCGAGCTAAAGGGAATGTTTCTGCCGTTATATAACCCACACATATATAAAGTTTATGTACTCGTGCCTAGTATGTAAAACATAAAATCCGCATGTATTCTCAGTTCCCAAAATAAGTTAAAGTAAAAAGGGAATGCTATAACTCACAATGATTAGTAGTAATGGTAAGGTAGTAGTCGGAAAGTGGTGTGCAAGTAACGGTCCAAACGTCCTCAACCTAAGTCAAACAGCACTAAGTCAATAAGTCGTCTCAAAAGGTTTACAAGTATGTAATTAAGGTCATAAGGGTCATCATCAATCATCTTTAAACAAAAGGTAACAAGTAAGACTCGTTTATGAAAGTCGTTTAAAACAAAGGCTGACTTCGGTCAGTCACCACGGCCTCTACCCTTACTGAATTAAGGTGAGACCAGTGGTCATGGCTCCGTCTATGAGTCCCTTAAGTGTGGTAAAATTTACAGAAGCAAACTCGTCTTGGTTTGACCGTGGCGACGGTCTAAGTGCGAGTAGGTCAGAAATTTCTGCACAACGTTAAAGGACATGGTAACGATCGGAGGGCCATAAATCCTAAACCGTAACTCGGATTAAGACGAGTCCTATATGAAAAGTTATCTACTCGAAAAGTTCTATCTAAAAATCAAGGTTAGAACAGCCCAGGTCTACTGGTCTGTTCCAGAAGCATCAGGTCAGTAGGTTTTGGACAGAACAGTGGGTTTTGGAGAGTTCCGGTTGTCTCGGTGCTTGATGTTCATCACGGTTCTCATCCTTGATGCGTATAGCTTCAAGTGTACAACTCGTTGATGTGTTAACATCATTTTGACCAAGGTTTGTCCATCATAACTCAAGTGCAAGTGTTGTAAGTGTTTGATGAACCAAGGTTACATGTAAGTTTATGAACAAGTTCATGAACACTAAGAAAGATCACAACCAAGTGTTGGATCCATGATACTTGCACCAAAGTGTAAGCTCTTGTTGGTTTCATGTCCTTGTTCAAATGTGTAGTAAGCAACTAACAATAAGAAATAAATAAAAATGAATGGTAAGCCTAAACCAACCATGAAGGTGGTATTCTAGTAACATACAACAAACAAGAACACAAGTAACAATTATAAAGATTATAAACTTTAAATCTTTGAAATAAATAAAGTAGAAAGCTAACTAAACAAGAAGATGATTCATAGTTGCTCTTACTTTTAAAGATTCAACCCAAGTTGATCTTTAAGTGAAGTAACTTCAAAGTTACTTCAAGAACTACAAGTAAAGAGTTTATACAACTATGAACTTTAATTCTTTGAAACAAATATGTAGAACATAACTAGAGAGATTATGTTCTTGATGTTCTTGTTAAATACAAGATATAAATGAAGAATCAAAACTAGAAAGTTTGATCTTGTAACTTAGTAAATAAAGACAAGTAAGTAAATAATAACTTAGTAATCTACAAGTAATTAAACTACAACAAGATTAAGTAACAAACAACAAAAGATGATGATGATTAATGTTTATGAAATCAGTTTTTTTTTACCAACAAAGAAAAGAAGAAAAGAAGTTGTTTCAAACACTTACAAGTATGAGAGAAAAAGAGAAGAAAGTTTGAGGGAATATGCAAGTAATGTGTGTGTGTTTTGAGAGAAGACTTCAAGTGAGTTGTGAATGAAAAATGGAAACCAAAACACCACTAAATGGTCATCTAAAACTCGGCATTCTGCAGCAAAAAAGGAGAAGAGGTTTGTTTGTTGGTTACTTGCAAGTAAAGAGGTTAAAAGTTGGTTAAAAGGGTTGTTTACATGGGGATAATGAGCAAACTAGATTCCTTTAAGTAATAACTAACTAGTTACACTTAAGTTTGATACTTGCAAGTCTTAATGGGCTAATTAAGTCCAACTAATAAGTAGGGTGGGCTCTCATAAGTCCATGTACATGTATAAAGCCCAAGTTGTATGCAAGTAACAAGTAAGTCCACTAAAAGTCCAACATAAGCCCAAGTAACTAACTAATAGCTTTAGTTAATTAAAATGATTAATAAAATTAATCATGAATGTAAATAATATCTTAAAATATTATTCGTGCAAGTTCCGGGTGTCACAAAGACGTTTCGGGCATTTAAAGTTCAAGTACGGGCAATCAAAGCAACATGTAAATGTAATAACATACATTCGTTTAATCAAGCGTATTAATAATAATAATTATTAATAAATAACGTTGGTAAAACCAGGGTCGTTACAAATTTCGAGACGTTTCTTATCAATAATTGGAACCTCTTTGATTGTCTTTTGTACTTTTGAGCTTTTTGGTCGTTTGCGTCTTCAATTCGTCGAATCTGTCTTTTGTCTTCACCTTTTATTATTTAAACGAATATCACTTGTAAATAGAACAATTGCAACTAAAAGCTTGTCTTTCTTGAGGAATAATGCTATGAAATATATGTTCGTTTTTAGCATTATCAAATATTCCCACACTTGAGCGTTGCTTGTCCTCAAGCAATATCGTCTTGAAATACTAGAATCACTTCTTTATTCTTCACACTTTGTACATCAGTGATTTCTATACGGCGGTATAAACAATGGTAGTAACGATATGGTTTACAGTTCCACATGACTATAAAAATTTAGATCCATTAAGGAAATTGGATCTTTATGAAAACATTTGATCTTTTGAAAATTAAATCTAGTTTTTACCCTAGATAAGTTTTCCGGAATAACCCTTTACCGGTGTTTGCAAAATATTTTTGTGAGTTTGGTGGGTTTCAGATTTGAAAATTTTAGCTCAAAACTTGCGGTTTTGTGTCACCCACTTGCTAACCTTGTATTTGGAAAGCAACACGTCCAGTTTACTTGTCCCGTATATTACCTTTCGGTAAACTACCGTTCGGTTGTAAAGGAAAGCGTTGAACAAGCAACTGTTAAGGCAATGTCCCCTGACATGCTTTTAATTATGGTCTATAACGTGTCGGACGCAATTACTATCCTTGGTAGGAGCAATAGTAAAGCTCACCCTTATGATTTTTCGGTATGGCACAAGGTCCTGTCTTTGACCACTATGCAACCACCGTTCTTACGGTTGACACCCGATTTGGTTCAGGTGACCTAATGAATTCCAGGTGAATTCCTAGGATTTTACGTTCAATGGTAATGAACGCATTGAAAATAGGGTTTTCAGAAAACAAATCGGTTTGTAATTTTGATCAAAATATTTTCTCGTTCAAGCTCGAGTTTAGATATCATTGAATTCCATGAGTTTGTAATTCTCAATCTTTAAGGTCAATCTCAAGGATTGAGTGATATCAGTCTTAAAAGCTGATTTTTAATTTTTAAGGAGATTATCCTTTCTGGGGATCTGATTCATTAGTCTTATCCAGCTAATTTGCATGGTGCCCCCCCATTGTACAAGATAAATCCTTCTCATGGTTAGGATAAATCTGACCACTTGGCGACCCTGTTTAATGCTGAGGTCCGTGGATTTCCTGCTGATTTTAGTGATGAATTTTCTAGATTTTTCGTCAACCTACAGCTGGTCTGGACGACAACTTCATGACCTAAATCAAGAAGCGCGTGTCTTTTTCGGAAGACTTTACTTCCTTTTAATGATGGAATTGATTCATCGTGTAGATCCATCTTTTCTTTTCTTTCATCGGGTAAAACAGTTTAGTTTAGTCCAAAGCAAAAGTATTTTCAGTTATTTGTTACAGATATATGTGACATATGTTTAAGATAACTTGGTAAATTTTCCCACACTTGGCTTTTATTTTCCTTTTTATCGTCCTCTATTCCATTTTAAATGAATTTTAACATTTTAGTTTGTTTCTCAATTTATGTCCTTTCCGAGGTAACAATAATTTCGGTGTTAAAACCTAGTTTTATCGTTCATAAATATGTATAAACATGATTTTGAGTTCATTTAATTGAAAATTTTGAAAAATTTTACTAGAATTGGGTAGTTAGTATATAAGACTAGGGCTGTTCTTTTTTATCAGAGAGCACTAGATTCTAATACAACTACTGCTTTACTAGTATTTTTAATGGTAACCAAGTGTTTAAGATAAAAATTTTAAAATCCGAAAGAATTTAACCCCTTCCCACACTTAAGATCTTGCAATGCCCTCATTTGCAAGAAATCAGTAACAATTTAAATTATTGAGGGTGATTAGTGTGAAAATGATTAAATTTTTACCAAAGTTTCCAAATATATTGGCGTTTGTTTGCTGAATGATAAATGGTGCACATCATTTGTTCATTCCGTCTTGTTGTTATTTCACATATATTTTGCATCTTGTCGTCAAAATTAGTTGCTTTTGCTGAACTTAATGCCAGTCTTTGAAAATGCGTTGTTTTACCCTGTTGTGTACATAAGATAAACTGATAACATATATACATATTTTTGAAGTTTGGTATATTACCCCACATTCAAAAATTATTAAAATCTAAGAATAAAAGTTAGATAATTATAAAAATGATTACAATATTAACAAAAGTATTAAACGTATCAATAATTACAAATTACAAAAAAAAAAAAAAAATAAGTATACTAGGGATGATACTGGTACCAATAGGGGTTCCAGGCATAACCATAGGTGCTATAGAATGCTTCGGCAGGGTTATACGTAGGATATGGTGGCTGCATCTCTATAGACCAGGGAGGGAAGATGGGTTTCGGTGTAGGAATATAGTTTCTACCTATATGTTGGCAATGAGCTATGATTTGGTTCTGATGAACTTGCCAATCTTCAAATGCTCTCTGTCTAGCATTTTCGTATTCCTGAGAAGCTATAAACCTTTGCATTTCTTGCATCTCATTCCCCCCTCCTACATTACCTTGCTGTTGGTTTCTCTCAACCTGTGGATGTCTACCATGGTATGGTACTGCGGCGTTATTTCGCCTCTTCAAAACTTTCGCACCATGGTATACAATTAAACCTATAGTATCGCGGGGTTCCGGTTCTTCTACTAATAATCCCCCCCGACTTATATCCACACCGAGATATTCACCAATCAAAGTAATAAAAATACCACCTCCTATTATGCTATGCGGTCGCATCCCCCGAACCATAGCTGATAAATAATAACCCACACAATATGGTATACTTACAGCGCTTTGTGGGTCTCGAATACACATATGGTAAAACAAATCCTGTTCATTTACTTTTTCCTTGTTCTTACCCCTTTGTGTAATCGAATTGGCTAAAAACCTATGAATCACTCTTAATTCGGCTCTATCTATATCCAAATAAGAGTAATTTCCCCCTTTGAAACGGTGATGGCTTGTCATTTGACTCCACACACCGTGTGTATCAAAATTTTCATCTATCTTTCTACCGTTTAGTATCAACCCTCTACAATTGGCAGATGCTAACTCCTCAGGCGTATATATTCGTAAAGCCTGAGCCATGTCCAGTAAAGACATGTGGCGCATCGAACCGCCTAACAAAAATCTAATAAAAGAACGATCGGTTAAACTAGCTACCCGATCATTCAACTCTATACTACATAACAATTCTTCACACCATACTTTATATACAGGTCTACGCATGGTGAATAAACGTACCCAGTCATTAAAAGAAGAATTACCATACCTCTGTATAAGTAATTCCCTAATTGGCCCGGCCAATTCTACAGCTTCTAAGGGTCCCCATTCTATGACCCTTGGTACCTCAACAACCTTAGAATGAAGAGTATGCAAACTCCTTTGATATTTTGGATAATCTATCCAAAGTCTGTCAAATCTCAGGTTCGGGTGCAACTCTTCCAAGTGCATATCAGAAAAGGTCATGACTGGATGAGGTATATCCTGCTTGTAGTAGTTATCCACCTCCTGTTGTTCCACATTCTCAGCAGGAGCATTGCGGGCTTGGGATGAAGATTCACCCCTTTCAGTCTGCAAAACACATCAAACACAATTTTTTGTGCATCCAAATATGCATTAGTGTCAGCAAAATCATCAATCAAAATAATTACAATGACATGATCAATTTATATCAAACTTAAGCTTATTTTCATATTTTCATCAAATCTACTTTTTCAAATAAGCATATACGAAAATGTTCGCCAAGTTCATAAGCATTCAACTCAAATAACATGTCAAAATAATCATTACTAGCAATTAAACAAGTTTCAAATGGCATTATCTTTCAAAAATCAAGTTCATAAATTTTAGACTTGAAAAAGTCCACTTTAATTCTCAAAATCATATTTAGGCTCAAAGTTTGGATCATTTAACTACCTAGACATGTTACACTACTTAATTTAGCACCAATTCATGACAAAAATCGGCCATAACCTGTTTATATCAAAAAGCCCCAAATTTGCTCAAGAACACAAACCCTAGATTACTCAAAATTTGAAGTTTAAGGCTTCTAATCATGTTAAATAGCATCAATCTAGGTTATACAAGCATAATACATAAACAATTTAAGCATAATTACACTAAAAAGCATCAAAATTAAATTGGGGAAAAATTGCTCAAGAACACCAAATTTCGGATTAAATGGTGTTTAGGTGTAGAAATTTACCGTTTTTCTTGAGTAATTCCTAGATAGCATCCTTCTCAACATGATTTTAGTAAAAAATTTGGTGATTAACGGTTAAAAATTGTGATTTTGGGGTGTATTTTTCGGGTATTTTCGAGCAGTTTTCGCAGTGTTTGTGTGTTTTGTGGGTTGGGACTGATCTGTTTCAGCTATATTTTTTTTCTATAATCCGACCCCTCCGCGAGTCGCGGTATTTAAGCCTTCAAACTCCGCGACTCGCGGAGTTTGCTTTTTTTTTTTTTTTATAATCATTAACTTATAAAACAATTAAGTACTTAATTTTAAAATTTTGTTTCCCTTGTTATTTAGGACGAGGTCGTTTCGGATCGATGTCCTAGTCCGTCCCTCGACAAAATTTTAAAATTTGTCTTTTTGCAGCGATTGTTTTAAAAGCTAAGATTTTTGGGGTTTTTTTTATGTTTTTGGCATACTTTAATTCAATGAGATTAAAAATAATGATAATAAAAGTTCTCGTCCCTCTCTCGGGTAAAGCAATTTCGGTTCAAAGACCTAGTCTTCAACTTACGACGAATTTTAAAAATCATATTTTTAACTTAATGAGATAAAGTAAATTTTTGCTTTTAAATTCACACAACTTAAATATAAAATTCAAAATTTATATTAAAAATTCACACCAAACTTAATTTAAAAATTTATAAATTCATACCAAACTTATATTAATTTTTCAAATATTTACAATTTTAAATATATTGTTTTTACAAAGTTTACAATATTAATTTAAGATTTAAATATTAATTTTAAAAACGTGGTAAAAATAAAATTAAAAATCTTTTTGGCTTTTTATCCAACTTTAGTCAATCAAATATTATCAAAAATATGCGCCCCTCTTTTCGGTAAAGTAATTTCGGTTCCAAGACCTAATTTAACTCATGACGAATTTTTGAAATATTTTGGGTTGATTGTTTAAAGATATTTATACCTTAAGAATAAACGTTAAATTTCGCAGTGATGTAATAAATTTTTGAATGATATCAATAATTTCGGTCGCCAAACCTAATTTTATTCAATACCAATTTAATACTTTTTAGCGAACAAATTAGCGTTTATTATCAAAAGGTTAAAAATAAAAATAAAAACTGTACAGACATACATGTGAAATAGATTTCTTAGTTATATGATCTATCCCATTCATAAGATAGTCGGTTTAATTGGTTTTCCATAGCTACATAGGCGTAACCTCGAGCATTCAGTGTCTTTTCTTCTAAACATATGAACGGTTCGTCTCTGCATAAAGTAACAAATTCGGTATTTGAATAGGTTTGATTATTTGAACATTTACCTCCATGTGACCATTTTCCGCATTTGTGACATCGTTCTAGGTGTCGTGCTCTTCTTTTCGCTGCGGATTTTGATTTTCCTTTACCAAATTGTAACTTATTATCTTCGCATCTGGATTCTTTTCTAACTCCGTCCATTCTTTCTCTGATTACTGATACTAATTCACTCGGTAGTATGTCATTATTACGTTTAGTGATCAAAGCGTGTAGCATTAGACCATGGTTTAGTTCACAGGCAGTCTTCATTTCGTAAAAACCTAAAAAAAATAAAAATTCAGAATGGGGGGAGAAGACTAGTTCTTTAGGGTCTGCTAGGGAAAGACCATTCGGGTTCCATTTTCGAGAACTACACGAAAACAGACAATCTAACTCTAATAGAAATACATATTATCCTTTAAAGACTTGATTCTCCCCACACTTAGTTAGCTGTGGTGTCGAAATTGTGATTAACTTCGTTGTCTACTTCCATCGGACCATGTATGTAATGTTTAACTCTGTGACCATTAACTTTAAATTCAATCCCATTTGAATTTATTAATTCTATCATTCCGTATGGGAAAACTCTTTTGACTATGAATGGTCCAGACCATCTTGATTTCAATTTTCCAGGAAATAGCTTGAATCGTGAATTGAAAAGAAGAACTCTGTCTCCTTCTTTAAATTCTTTTGAACTTCTGATTCTTTTATCATGCCATTTCTTCGTTCTTTCTTTATAGATTAACGAATTTTCGTATGCTTCATGTCTTAATTCTTCTAATTCGTTTAGTTGACTTAATCGTAGACGTCCAGCTTCATGTAAATCAAGATTACATGTTTTCAAAGCCCAAAATGCTTTGTGTTCAATTTCTACTGGAAGATGACATGCTTTTCCATAAACAAGTCTAAAAGGTGTGGTTCAAATTGGAGTTTTGTAGGCTGTTCTAAAAGCCCAGAGTGCATCCTCCAATTTAATGGACCATTCCTTCGGATTTGATCCTACGGTTTTCTCTAGAATACGTTTTAAAGCTCGGTTGGTATTTTCAACTTGTCCACTTGTTTGTGGATGATATGCGGTGGAGATTTTATGAGTTACTCCATATCTTTTAAAAACTTTCTCAAGTTGATTATTACAGAAATGAGTACCCCGATCACTTATTAAAGCTTTCGGTGTTCCAAACCTTGCAAAAAGACGTTTTAAAAAGTTGACTACAACTCGTGCATCGTTAGTTGGGAGAGCTTGTGCTTCCGTCCATTTAGATACATAATCAATGGCTACGAGTATATATAGATTATTATGAGATTTTGGAAATGGACCCATAAAGTCAATACCCCAAATGTCAAATACTTCACATACTTGGATGACATTTTGTGGCATTTCATCACGTTGACTTATTTTTCCGGCCCTTTGACATGCATCACAGGATTTGCAAAGAAGGTGTGCGTCTTTGTAAATTGTAGGCTAATAGAATCCAGCTTCATAAACTTTTCTTGCTGTTAGTTGAGGCCCATAATGCCCTCCTGTTGGTCCTGTGTGACAATGGTTTAAAATTTTACTAGCTTCATCTCCAAATACACATCGGCGTATTATTCCATCGGGACAACTTTTAAACAGATGTGGATCTTCCCAGAAATAGTGTTTTATATCACTGAAGAATTTCTTTCGTTTTTGGTACGATAATCCTTTTTCAAGGAATCCACAAACTAAGTAGTTTGCATAGTCTGCAAACCATGGGATTTCTTTATAATCTATCTTCAATAGATATTCATCAGGAAAGTTGTCTTGTATGGCCGATTCATTTAGAACTTCTAATTCGGGATTTTCAAGACGAGAAAGAAGATCAGCGGCGAGATTTTCTGCTCCTCTTTTATCTCTGATTTCAATATCAAACTCTTGTAAGAGTAAGATCCAACAGATTAATCTTGGTTTAGCATCTTGTTTTGAAAATAGGTATCTAAGAGCAGAATGGTCGGTATAGACCACCGTTTTTGCTAAAACGAGATATGATCGAAATTTGTCAAAAGCAAAGACAATAGCAAGGAGTTCTTTTTCAGTAGTTGTATAGTTTATTTGTGCTCCTTGTAATGTCTTACTAGCATAATATATAGGTTGAAATCGTTTTTCAATCCTTTGTCCTAAAACGGCTCCCATTGCAAAATCACTTGCATCGCACATTAGTTCAAATGGTAGATTCCAATTTGGTGTTATCATGATTGGTGCATTAGTGAGTTTTTCTTTAAGAATATTAAAAGATTTGATACACTCATCTGAAAAGATGAATGGCGCATCCTTTTCTAGGAGTTTATTCATAGGAGTGGCAATTTTAGAAAAATCTTTTATGAAACGTCGGTAAAAACCGGCATGCCCTAGAAAACTCCTAACTCCTCTAACATTTGTGGGATGTGGAAGTTTAGCAATTACATCTACTTTAGCTCTATCCACTTCAATCCCTTCTTTTGAAATTTTATGTCCAAGAACGATGCCTTCTTTAACCATGAAATGGCATTTCTCCCAATTAAGTACTAGATTTGATTGTTCGCATCTAATTAGCATTCGTTCCAGATTAACTAGACATGATTTAAATGTATCACCGAAGACTGAAAAGTCATCCATGAATACTTCCATGCATTCTTCTATCATGTCATGAAAAATCGCCATCATACACCTTTGAAAGGTTGCAGGGGCGTTACAAAGTCCAAATGGCATTCGTTTGTAAGCAAAAGTACCATAAGGGCACGTGAATGTGGTTTTCTCTTGGTCCTCGGGTGCTATTGGAATTTGAAAATATCCGGAAAATCCATCTAGAAAACAATAGTAACTATTTCCGGCTAATCTTTCCAACATTTGATCTATGAAAGGTAAGGGAAAGTGATCTTTTCTGGTGGCGTCATTTAATTTTCTATAATCAATACACACACGCCATCCTGTTACAGTTCTAGTAGGAATAAGCTCATTTTTCTCATTTGTAATGACAGTCATGCCACCCTTCTTAGGCACGCATTGAACTGGGCTTACCCATGGACTATCAGAGATTGGATAAATTAGACCGGCATCTAGCAGTTTAATAATCTCTTTCTTAACTACATCTTGCATATTAGGATTTAGTCTTCGTTGGCGTTGCACATACGTTTTATGACCTTCTTCCATAAGGATTTTATGTGTGCAATACGAAGGACTTATTCCTTTAATATCATGAATCTTCCATGCAATGGCTGGTTTATGAGCTTTCAACACAGAAATGAGTTGTGATTTCTCATTTTCAGTAAGAGAAGACGATATTATTACAGGTAATTCAGATTCACCATGTAAATAAGCGTATTCCAAATGGTTTGGAAGTGGCTTTAACTCTAATTTCGGAGGTTCTTCTATCGATGATTTATATCGATATCTGTCTTCTTCTTTTAGCATTTGAATTTCTTCTGTTGTTGGTTCATATCCATTAGCTATAAGTGTAGCTAACATTTCAGCTTCATCAATTGGTTCATTACCTTCTCCTAAAGAACATTCTCCTGTTCCTTGTAATTCTGGAAATTCTTCTAATAATTCTGCATGTGCATCTATAGTTTGAATATAATAACATGTATCATCTGCAGATTGTGGTTGTTGCATTGCTCTATCAACTGAAAAGGTAACACTCTCATCCTCTATACTTAGGGTCAATTTCTTACCGAACACGTCTATCATTGCTTTAGCCGTGTTTAAGAATGGTCTTCCTAATATGAGAGGAACTTGAGAATCTTCTTCCATGTCCAGAACAACAAAATCTACTGGAAATACTAAAGTACCAACTTTAACTAGCATGTTCTCCATTATCCCTCTAGAATATTTTATTGATCTATCGGCTAGTTGTATGCTTATTCTGGTTGGTTTCAATTCTTCAAGGTCTAGTTTAGCGTATAGTAAATACGGCATTAGATTTATACTAGCACCTAAGTCTGCCAATGCTTCTATTGAACTAAGACTACCCAGAAAACATGGAATTGTGAAACTTCCTGGATCAGATAGTTTTTCTGGTATCTTATTCAACAGCACTGCTGAACAATTAGCATTCATAGTAACAGCCGAGAGTTCTTCCATTTTCTTTCTATTTGAGATTAGATCTTTCAAGAATTTAGCATATCTAGGCATTCCTGAAATCACATCAATGAAAGGAAGATTTACATTTATCTGTTTAAACATATCCAAGAATTTGGATTGCTCGGCTTCAAGTTTCTCTTTCTTCATTTTACTCGGGTAAGGAAGTGGTGGTTGGTATGGTTTAACATAAGGTTTAGCCTTAACTGTGTTATCTTCATTAACCTTTTCAACTACCGGTTCTTTTTCCTTATCTTGATCAGGTTGTGGTTCTTGTGGAGTAGGAATAGCTTCATCAGAAGTTACAGGTATTTCAGGTGGTTTAAGTGTTGTACCACTTCTTGTGGTAATAGCTTTAGCTGTTTCATTCCGGGGGTTAGCATTTGTATCACTAGGTAGACTTCCTGTTTTTCTTTCACCTATTAACCTTGCTAGGTTACTCACTTCTTGTTCCAGATTTTGAATAGAAGCTTGTTGATTTCTAAATGCTTGAGCATTTTGTTCATTGGTTTGTTTCTGAGATGTGAAAAACTGCGTTTGAGTTTCAACTAGCTTTGTCATCATATCTTCTAAATTCGGCTTTTTATCATCGGTTTGTTGTGGTGGTTTGTTTTGAAAATTTGGTCTTTGCTGATTGTAATTATTATTATTAGATACTTGTTGATTGCTAGGACCTTGTTGGTTGTTGTATGGAATATTTCGGTTATAATTCTGGTTTTGATTGTAAATCGGTCTTGGCGGTTGATAATTATTCTGATAATTATTTCCAGGCCTTTGGTTTATGTATGAAATATTCTCTCTTTGTTCCATTGTTAATTCAATACTGAGACAATCTTTTGTCAAATGTAGTCCTCCACACTGCTCACAACTAATTCGTATTGAGTGAATATCTTTAGTCATCTTTTCCATTCGTCTCTCCACAGCATCTATCTTTGCGGAAATGGAATCTAAGTCATGGCTAGAATCGGCTCTAGCTGCTTTAGATGATCTAACGATGTCTTTTTCTTGGTGCCACTCATGTGAGTGGGAAGCAGTGTTATCAATAATTTTGTAAGCATCAGTTTCGGTTTTCTTCATAATAGAACCACCAGCTGCTATATCTATGTCTTTTCTTGTAGTGATGTCGCATCCTTGGTAGAATATTTGTACTATTTGACAGGTGTCTAAACCATGTTGCGGACATCCTCTTAACAACTTTCCATATCTTGTCCATGCCTCATATAGAGTTTCATTCGGTTTTTGTGTGAACGTAACAATTTCTGCTTGAAGTCTTACGGCTTTAGATGCAGGAAAGAATTGTTTAAGAAATTTGTCAACTAAAACATCCCATGTATCAATCGCCCCTTCAGGTAACGATTCTAACCAATCATTGGCTTCTCCCTTTAAAGCCCAGGGAAATAACATGAGATATATCTGTTCATCCTCCACTTCTCGGATTTTAAATAGTGTGCAGATCCTATTAAAGGTACGTAGATGTTCATTTGGATCTTCCTTCGGCGCACCACTAAATTGGCATTGATTAGTCACCATGTGTAGAATTTGTCCTTTGATTTCATAATCTGGCGCATTAATGTCTGGATGAGTAATTGCGTGACCTTGGCCAGTGCGTTTAGCTCTCATTCGGTCTTCCATACTTAAAGGTTCCAGATTTTCCATAATAGAATTTGTTGAATCGGAATCACTAGAGGATTCTGATTTAATGACTCGTTCCTCAACAATCTCTGTTTGAATGATTGGTGGTTCCGGAGGAAAGTTTAATGGTTCAGGATCTACGAACCGTTCCTGAATATTCTCCGGATTCTCAATTGTGAGGTTGGGTTCAAAAAATGGATTATCGGAAATTTGAACTGAAGTACTTGGTTGACTGGATGACGATTCTAAAGAAAAATCAACGGCGGTTATATTTGCTAAATGTCTTGATCTAGTTACAGGTGGTGAACGTACAAAAGGTGGTGAACGTCTTGCTCGGTGCATTCACTGAATATCCTATTAGTTTTTAAAAGGAAAGAAAAATTATAATAAGTTATCCAACCAATAGACTTTTCTGATTTTGCCCACGTTTCGAATAGCCAAAAGATGCAGCAGAGGGGCAGGATTCGTTTGGTCTCAATATAATTGAGGACTGTTTGGCTCCAATAACCCGGTCCACGTACAAATTCAACTATTACTACGAACCAGAAAATTTTGATGTCTATTAATTTAACCACTTAAAATAAATTTTTCGTAATTTTAAGAAATTTAGATAAGAAGTAGAATAAAAATCTATGTCCTAAAACTAGAATAGCGAGAAATAAGAAAGAAAAAGAGTTCGTCGGAAAAAGGTTGAAAAAGAAAAATGGTTGAAAAATAAAAGGTGACGGAAAAATAAAAGAAACTTATAAAAACTTAAAAATACTTGACTAACCTAACCTTATTACTACAACTAACTTAAAATTATAATCGCAAATTGAGATTACTAATTGGAATGATAATTGATACATAGGTAAAAGTCGTCTAAAAATATTAAAGCTTACAAGAAAAACTAAATCCCAAATGGAATTAACTTAAAAAGAAACTAAAACTTAAAAAGGCGTCGCAAAATTCTAAAGTACCTAAATCTTAGTCTAAAGAAAAAGCACTTAAGGAATTCTACGGCAAAGCCTAAAAATCTAGAAGTAAAAATAACTATGGCAAAATCTAAGTTTAAAACTAAATATGAGCTAAAAATACAAATATTACGCTAAAACAATTAAAAAGGGACAAAATATAAAAATATACAAAAAGTTGTAAAAAGTACAATTTTTATAAAAATATTATTTTTATATTATTTATTTATTAAAACTACTAATTTTATAATTTAATTAAACTAATTAAACTAAATAATACAAATTAATTAAAACTTAAATTAACTACTAAATTAATTAATTATTTAACCCTAATACAATTTAATTAATAATAATTAATAATACTCCGTAATAAATGCAGGATTAGGGCTTCTGTCGTGTGTCAGGTCCCCTCCGCGAGTCGCGGTATTTAAAGCATCAAACCCCGCGAGTCGCGGGGTTCAGAAATTCAGATGACAGCTTACTTTAAATTCGACGCGTTTTTCTTTATTTATATTTTTTTTTTAATTTTCTGTTTTAATAAAAGTATTTATATAATAAAAACTTATATCTAAATAGAAATATTTTATAATTTTATAAATAAAAATCTTAAAACTAGAATTATATATATATATATATATATATATTTTTATGTTTTTAAATAAAAACAAAATACTTAAATAAAACTTATGTTTTTATAAAATAAAAACAAAGAAACTTTATAAAACTTAAATATTTATCAAACTCCTAAAAATATTTATATTTTTGTTTTTCTTTTTATATTTCGAATATTTAAAACGTTTTTTTACAAAAACAAATTTTAATAAAAGTAAACTAAAAATCTTTTTTATTTTTTTTTATTTTATATATTAGCGTTGCGCTTCCGGCGTTTAGAAAGTTCCCCGGCAGCGACGCCAAAAATACTTGATGTCAAAGCTAAGGGGTATAAAATACTATTAAATTTTTGCAGGAAATACTATTAAATACGATACAATTTTACACAAGATATTTATTTATTTATAGAATGGATATACTTAAACCTTGCTACAACACTTATAGGCAGTGTACCTAATCGTACAGTAGTGTAGTTTTTAGTAAGTCCGGTTCGTTCCACAGGGAATCTTTTTTAAACAAAGCTCAACGCTATATTAGTTTACTTTTATAAAAATACAAACATATATATAAGTAATATTATTATTATAAAGAGGGGTTTTTACCGTTTAATGATCGGTTTGTCGATTTTAAAACTTTAGTCGCAGTTAAAACCAAATGTAAAATAATAAATAAATACAAGACTTAATTTTAAGCGTAAAATAAATAACGATAATGAAATTGCGAATAATAAAAGTGCGATAAAATAAACTTGCGATAATTAAAAAGTGCGATAATTAGAAGTGCAATTAAATATAAAATAAAGGAAATTAAATATGAAATAAAAGAATTATGCTTATTTAAACTTCCGTAATCATGATGTTTGACGTGTTGATTTTAGTTTTATGCCTATGGGTTAATTGTCCTTTGTCCTGGATTATTTAATATGTCCGTCTGGTTTTTGTCCATAACAGTCCATCAGTCATAAATATAAAGTGCGAGTGTCCTCGTCAAATTATTCTTATACCCGAAGTTAAATATTCCAACTAATTGGGGATTTAAACTGTAACAAGATTTTAATACTTTGTTTAATAATTACACCAGGTTGTCGACTGAGTGTAACCCAAAGTTTTAATATTTTGTTATCAATTATACCAAGTGTCCTTTGTACATAATTTCACCCCTGTTTTAATTATTCTAGTGGCTATTAATCCATTCCCGTGTCCGGTTAAATGAACGATTATTCGTACATATAAATACCCCGCTCATCGTGTCCGATTGAGTGTATATGGTAATTTATAGGGACGCCCAATTGTAAATCTTTATATTAACATTAACAAACTATCATTTAGTTAAACAAATATAAAGCCCATTAATAGCTCATAGTCTAATTTCCACAAGTGTCGTTCTTTTGTCCAAACCCCAATTATGGTACAAAGCCCAATTACCCAATTTTAGTAATTAGCCCAACATCATGATTACTTCGTTTTAAATAAGCATAATAATAACTTAGCTACGAGACATTAATGTAAAAAGGTTGAACATAACTTACAATGATTAAAAATAGCGTAGCGTTACACGGACAGAATTTCGACTTACACCCTTACAACATTCGCTAACATACCCTTATTATTAGAATTATAATTAAAATTAAAATATAAATTATAAATATATATATATATATATATTTTACGTATGAGGAGAAGAAGAAAAAGATGATTTTTGCGATCAGAATTCTGTTGCTTTTATAGGGATTTTTGAAACTTGGGGCTCCGCGACTCGCGGCCTTTTTGGCCTTCAAACTCCGCGAGTCGCGGAGTTTGCAATTTCAGTTCACTCTGGTTTGGAGTCTTTCTTGCCGACGGTTTTTATTATTTATTATAATATATAAATAATTATAAGAATTATTTAAATATTATATTATATTTATGTGCATAGTTGACTTGTAATTTTTAGTCCGTTGCGTCGAGCGTTGAGAGTTGACTCTGGTCCCGGTTCCGGATTTTCGAACGTCCTTGCGTACAATTTTATATTTTGTACTTTGCGTTTTGAATCTTGTACTCTTGTAATTTCGAGACGTTTCTTATCAATAATTGGAACCTCTTTGATTGTCTTTTGTACTTTTGAGCTTTTTGGTCGTTTGCGTCTTCAATTCGTCGAATCTGTCTTTTGTCTTCACCTTTTATTATTTAAACGAATATCACTTGTAAATAGAACAATTGCAACTAAAAGCTTGTCTTTCTTGAGGAATAATGCTATGAAATATATGTTCGTTTTTAGCATTATCAATAATCGTATTCGATGTTTAAAAAAATTCAAATTACATTGATTTTGGTAAAAGGTCTTATATTAATTCACCTTAACCATTCAACTAATAAATTTCAATGTCAATAATCCAACATTGTTTCTAAAATCCAAGATATTTCATTCACACCATCATGTGTAAGAAACCAACAGGCTTGTGGATGTTTGAACACGAATTCCATGTTTGAACAAATTTTAAATCTCTATCTCCGTGAATATATAATTTGTCAATTACGAAGTTACTTCATTCGTCTCCAAATTTCATGTTATATCAAATAGGCACCATTTAAAATGGTACCGTAATGTCGGTCCATGGAGTAACCGACACCAAACATATAACATGAGTGTAAGACCATTTTTAACCCTGCCTGTGACGTCACAGGCAGATTGTTCAGTTTTTGGCCAAAAAGTGCAATCTGCCTCTGACGTGGCAGTGTCACCCTCTGACACCAAAATAACCCTGACGCCCCTCCAGTGTCAAATAAGTCCCACCAGTTTTATTTTTTCTTTTTCTTTTTTATTTTATTATGCATACAAATTATATTACATATAATTAAAAAACATATAAAAATTAACCATTACATAAAAATTAACCATTACATAAAAATTAACCATTACATAAATTTAACCATTCATGGTGCGGAATGCGGACGGAAGGTTCTAAATATGCTCAACTAGATCATCGGTTAGTTGGTCGTGCACCGTCCTATCTCTTATTTCTCAGATGATAACGTCTTGATCCCGTCCTCTATTCGGTATCCGTTCCGGACGATTCTCCATATCTTCGGTAATGAACTCTTCCTCCCAATCACTTAACGCAAATCCTTGATCCTCCAAAATCATATTATGTAATATGATACAACAGTCCATAACTCTCCGCATCTTGTTTACCGACATAGTGCGTGCTGCTAATCTTAAAATATGAAATCGACCTTGAAGAACCCCAAATGCCCTCTCTACATCCTTTCGGGCACTAGCTTGAAACCTAGTAAACTTAATCCTTGGATCATCTGTCGGACTCGCAAAACCTTTGACTAGAGTAGCCCAGTCAGGATATATACCGTCAGCTAAGTAATAGCCTTTTGTGTACTGATTACCGTTTACCTCAAATGGTGCTAGTGGAGATGTTCCCTTTTTAAGTTTATCAAAAACATAGGATTGATTCAAAACATTTATATCATTGTTGGAACCCGCCATTCCAAAAAATGCATGTCAAATCCACAAGTCATACGAAGCAACTGCTTCAAGCATAATGGTAGGTTTCTTGTGGTCACCCCTAGTGTATTGTCCCTTCAAAGCAACGGGACAATTCTTCCACTCCCAATGCATACAATCAATACTCCCGAGCATACCCTTAAAACCATGTTTCTCTTCATGCTTACTATATAAACGTTGAACATCGTATGCATTGGGAGATCTCATGTAATGTTCTTTGTATGATGTAATAATACATTTACAAAAGTTATCTAAACAAAGTATTGATGTTTGCTCACTCATTTTTAAATATTCATCAAACATATCGGCGGCAGTTCCATACGCCAATTGGCGTAGAGCCGAAATCATTTTTTGCAATATTGTAAAAGTCGGCCGACCGATAGCATCAAAACGTTCCCTAAAAAATCTAAAATGCTCGGCAGTATCATGAGAATCGAAATTAGAAATACCTTGCGATATTCGGAGAAATAGTTCAATCCGCATACGAAAACGCCTTTTAAATTTAAATGGCGGAAACACGGGTGTGTCACTAAAATAATCCTTCCATAAGTTTTCTGCAGCTTCTTCACGATTTCTTGGAATATAAATTCGTGATCTTGGAACACGATCGGATTCGACTTCGTCATCATCATCTTCTAAATGTTGAATTGGTGCAATAATACGCTCGTCTTCCGAATCGGAATCGAAACTAAGTAAATACGATGCCATGAAAGAAAAATAATTGATGATGAGAGAAAATTGTATGATTTAATTGATAGAATTCAAAGACAAATAAAGAGAAATTGTGTGTTAAAAGTGTAGAATGGATGAGTTTATATAGATAAAAATAAATAGAATTTAAAAAAAAATGAAAAAAAATCAAATATAGCCGTTACCCAACGGCTTAAATTTCCAGCCATTCAGAAGCCGCCACGTCCTCCTGACGCTGCCTCACCCACGCGTGAAAAACTTCACTGACGCCCCTCCCGCGTCAGCCGTAACGCCCCACTCACCCACTGAAAGCGCGTCTGACGGGACCTCTCTGACGCCGCTTTAAAAATGGTCTAACCGTCACATATTACCTTATTATACTAATAGACCAACAAATTTTGGCCGTCCGCTCAAACCCAAACGACGCCAAAAAATATTACATATTCACCCCCTCAAAACCTATCCAACATACAACTATTTCCCCAAAATAGGGATAAGAATGGTAACACTACTATTTTTTTAAACGACACCAAAAAATATTACATATTCACCCCCTCAAAACCTATCCAACATACAACTCTTTCCCCAAAATAGGGATAAGAATGGTAACACTACTATTTTTTTTTTTTTTAAAAAATTAAACAAACTCCCCCCAAATTTTTAACCAGTCGTATCTTTTCGTTCGCCACGACTTAAATTTTTTCGACTATCCAACATACAACTCTTTCCCCAAAATAGGGATAAGAATGGTAACACTACTATTTTTAAAAAAAAAAAATTAAACAAACTCCCCCCAAATTTTTAACTAGCCGTATCCCAAACGACGCCAAAAAATATTACATATTCACCCCCTCAAAACCTATCCAACATACAACTATTTCCCCAAAATAGGGATAAGAATGGTAACACTACTATTTTTTTAAACGACACCAAAAAATATTACATATTCACCCCCTCAAAACCTATCCAACATACAACTCTTTCCCCAAAATAGGGATAAGAATGGTAACACTACTATTTTTTTTTTTTTTTAAAAATTAAACAAACTCCCCCCAAATTTTTAACCAGTCGTATCTTTTCGTTCGCCACGACTTAAATTTTTTCGACTATCCAACATACAACTCTTTCCCCAAAATAGGGATAAGAATGGTAACGCTACTATTTTTATAAAAAAAAAAATTAAACAAACTCCCCCCAAATTTTTAACTAGCCGTATCTTTTCGTTCGCCACGACTTAAATTTTTTCGACGTCACCATTCAACTCGAAATAATTCTACAAACACAATGCAACTAACTATACGCGAAACTGACGCTTTTTAAAAAATGCTAAATACTTCGGGCTAAAATTTTAACGAGCCGTATCTTCCCGCGCGGCTCGAGTTAAACTTTTTCAGCGCCACCGTTCAACTCGAAATAATTTTACGAACACAATGCAACTAATTATACGCGAAACGGACGCTTTTTAAAAAAACGCTAAATATTTCAGGATAACATTCATGCATATGTACACATATAATAAACAACTAAAAATAACTATATCATATCGATGGTTCCGTCCCTTTTTTACACGATTTTCTCGGCGTTAAAAATGCGCAGGCCATTAGGTATACTATGTTCTAACCACGTGTATCCAAACACATCCGCATCAACGCGTTTGTGATTCTTTAAATAAATAACGCTACATTAAACATGAGTATCCAACCCGAAAGGCCCCGCAGCAACGCGCGGGCCGAATTTTTTTCTAGTTACTTCCAATTAATGACATATTTCCTAAAATAAGAATTAGTTAAAATGAGTATCATTTTATACATCATAACACGTCGATTGAGTTCATGGTGTCATACACCATTCTATTGAAACAAGACGTCGATTGAATTCATGTCAATCATGGCATAAAATTGAAACAAGATAGAATAGAAAATTGCGTACTCGTATATCAATTGTTCCAGCATTTGTATCTTAAGGAATCCACACAAACTTATCCCCACCCCACTGATTTTTGAACCAAACCATATGCTATGCCAAATGATCACCTATGAGGCCATCACCCATTAATCTGTCCTTTTGTTATATTCTTTGGGCAAGTGATAGTAATCAATAGCATATATTTGTTATCTTTCAATATAACCGAACTATTACAATCATCTCCCCTTGACTATTGAATTCTCCTCATCTATTTGTATTATATTCTTTGTTGACGGCGTTTTTTATTGAAAAATTTTTATACGAGTTTTCGTTTTTTCGTCAAAAAAAAAAAAAAAAAAAAAAAAAAAATCTACCTTTGACTATTGGGCCACCTCTGAATCATAATATAGGATTTTGGCAAATTATCACATTTGTCTCTTATGCAAAAAGTATATAAGTGTAGGTTTCCATCCCATTCAATCAACGTACTAGGGATATCTCTTGACTTCGACTAAAATCTCATATCTTCAACATAAAAGAAGTTTCATGATTATTTTCACCAATGTTGCCCATATCTTTTCAACGTGAAACATTTATCTAACACGAAATACTTTACTGCTTTATTAGAAAAACGGATTGTAATTTGATAATCCTGGGTAAACCCCGGCCCTTTTATACATTATTAAACACTTTCGCAATAAAATATTTCGATTCTATACATTGTCGTATCTTTGCATGAAATCTTTTAATTGTACAAGACATAGACAACAACTCCAATATAAGATAATTAATATTTGAAGTTAAGAACAAAGAATTTTGTATTTATGAATTATCTATTGTTTCATCATCTAGAGATTGAAACAAAGAGAATGAAAAGTTATACCTTTGGGTGAAAAAGTTTTCATGATGGTCACACATTTTGACTAAAAGATAGCTACATTACACACCATTTCATGAAAAGTGACACATTTTCATGAAAAGTGATACCATTTCATGAAGAGTTGTGTCTTTTGATCAATAAGACACCAACTGATAAACATAACCCTTTCAATTAATTAACTATAGTTATCTTAAACAAGCGTGCACTCTACACTTTCATAACTTGTAATAAAGTTTAACTAGAAATCCACTTGTCTCCACTAAATCATCATCACACAAAATGACCGATGACACTAGAACTACCAACATTTATCATATTATTTAGGTTTTCTGGTATATAAGTGCGATTGAGTCGAGTTACTCGTGAACTACTCAAGCCCGATTCGATAATTACTTGATTCGAGCCCTTAAAAAATATTTTGAATATTATTTACTAAACGAACCTTTTAATTCGTTAATATATACACACTTATAAGTTTGTTTTCACCACCACCACCACCACGACGACGACGACGACGACGACAACAACTGTTATATATATTTGTCAAAGTCGAGTCGAGTGAGCTCAATTTAAGCTTAATATATTAAGCTAGATACGAGTCGAACTCAAGCTCAAACTCTTAAAATTTTAAAAAAGCCAAAATCAACCAATGTGATCTCAAAATCACTTGGTCTAGCTTGTCGTGTAATTGTCGAGTGGGTTGCAATCTTTGCTCCCTAGTTTGCTTGTTCTGTTGTAAATTTCGTGTTTGCTCGGTTGTTTCTTGGCCGAGTCGTTGTTTGGTTGCGTTCGTTCATTAATAAAATTGCTTGCTTTTCGAAAAAATAATAATAATGCTTATTTAGAACAAAAAAAAGAAGTTAAAAGTTGAAATACTTATTTAATTCTCTGAAACATATAGGTAACAGTTTGAATGACAACAAGTGTGTCCAATTAATAGAGTTCATGAGGAGGTACACAAGTAGTTGTAGAGAATCTTATTGAAGTTCTTGGCTTGTTCAATCTGGGGTATATGTGATGCATTTTTCATCACCTCCAATGATGCATTATTTCCTAACATCCTAAATCAAAAACGACAGATACCAATCTTCAGAATCAACACATACAAAGCATAAGTGATAAATCGGACCGACATAGTTTTCATACAATATATTTTCACTTACTAATATATTTATAAACATGACAAGTGTATCATCATTATCTCAATCGGATCATAACCAGTGGTTTAATTAGATCATCGACTTTTCGTAACTATATCATAGTAAGTAACGAAACAAAATACACGCTTAAACGAGGTCGTTTTCCAAAGGAAAACACCCTCAACATAGAATACAAATAAACGGGAGTAAACGCGGGAGCTCGCACCTAGAAATCAACTCACTAAACGAGAACTATCTATAAGCAAGTCTCCCCTAACAACCCGATAAACCTAAAACAAAATAACCAAAAAAAAAATATGTTATCCCCTAACAACTCACACGCTTATGCTCATACATTGAAGAGATGAACATGTTAAATCGGCCTAAAATGTAGTTATGTAAACAGAAATCATGATATAAAGGAAGAGAAGGAAATAGAGGCATACTCTTTAAGTTCTTTAGCCATATCCAATAAAAATATGTTATCCTGATCACCCCATATGATTAACACTTCCTACATATATTTGACAAAAAGAAGAAAGAATTCAATTCAAATTCAAATTGCTAGCTAGAAGAACGTATTGATCAATCCATTCTTCCTCACGCACATACTCCGACTACATGGTTCAAATTTTTGCCTAAAAAGCTTAATGTTTTTCTATGGCGTTTTAAATTGGATTCGCTTCCTCTTCGTTGGAATCTATCTGCGAAAGGTTTAGAGATTAACTCGATCGTTTGCCCGGTTTGTAATAATGGTATTGAGATGAGTGCACACTTGTTTTTTGATTGCTCTTTGGTCTCGGATATCTGGAATCACATTCGGGTTTGGTCTAGGTGTAACATGCCTCGCTTTACTTCTTGAAACGATGTGGCTAATTGGATCGATGCATTACAGGTTTCGAACACAAAAAGAGATCGGATCGTGGCGATAGTGGCTACCCTTTTATGGATTATATGGCGCTTCAGGAACGGAGTAGTGTTTAACGAACCTTTTTTTTTTAATTGTAATAGTCTTTTTGATGTTACTAGGCTATTTTCGTTTCGTTGGTTAAAATCTAGAGGCCATTTGATTTTCGATTGGAACACATGGCTCTCTACACCGTTGTAATACTTTTGTTTTTTCTCCTTTAGCACCTTGCTAGGGAGTTTTTTATAATATAAATTTTTTAGTCTGTTAAAAAAAAAAAAAGAAAGTAACTTAAAGTGACTCTTTCTCTCTCTCTCTCTATCTATATATATATAAATGGGCAGAATCAATGGGGAAGTAACCAATCGGGGGGAAGCGGGGGCAAGCAAAAAAAAAAAATTCGTTATTTTTGAAAAAAAAAATTTCCGGCATCAAGATCACACGAAAGTATGAACATTTAGAAAAGACACTTCGTGATGAATGTTATTATTTAGGCGGGAAAACGAACGACAAAAATAACATTCAAGATAATATTGAAGAATGTGAACGTTTTTTTTTCTTCTTCATGTTTTGTGAAGTAAAATTTAGCCCGGTTTAGGGTTTAGGGTTTGGTGTTTTGGGTTTATGAACCCTAAACTCTAAACCGTTCGTGTTAAAAACTCAATCTAAATCCTAAATCTAAACCCTAAATCTAAACCCTAATATCTAAACCCTATAAACCCTAATATCTAAAACCTCAACATACGCTTGAAAAACACGATAATTGTTATATATTACTTCTTCGAGCGTTTTCCCGCCAAAATAAAAACATTTATCACAAAATGTCTTTATTAAATGTTCATATTTTCATCCAATCTATAATGTTCGTGAACAAAGTTTTTTCAATTTTGCTTCCCCCTGCTTCCCCTCGATTTGTTACTTCCCCCTTGATCCTACCACTATATATATATATATATAGTGGTAGGATCAAGAGGAAAGTAACCAATCGGGGGAAGCAAAATTTATTTTATTTTTTTCGTTTTTTGAAAAAACTTTATTCACGAACATTATAGATTGGATGAAAATATGAACATTTAATAAAGACACTTTGTGATAAATGTTTTTATTTTGGCGGGAAAACGCTCGAAGAAAAATAATATATAACAATTATCCTGTTTTTTGAGCGTATGTTGAGGTTTTAGATATTAGGGTTTAGATATTAAGGTTTATAGGGTTTAGATATTAGGGTTTAGAAATTTAGGGTTTAGATTTAGGGTTTAGATTTAGGATTTAGATTGAGTTTTTAACACAAACGGTTTAGAGTTTAGGGTTTTGGGCTTTGGGTTTAGGGTTTGTGTTTTGAGTTTATGGAATAAACCCAAAACACCAAACCCTAAACCGGGCTAAATTTTACTTCACAAAACATGAAGAAGAAAAAAAACGTTTACATTCTTCACGAACAATATTATCTTGAATGTTATTTTTGTCGATCGTTTTCCCGCCTACATAATAACATTCATCACGAAGTGTCTTTTCTAAATGTTCATATTTTCGTGTGATCTTGATGCCGGAAAAAAACTCCAAAAAAACGAAAAAAAAAAAAAAAATTGCTTCCCCCGCTTCCCCCCGATTGGTTTTATATATATATATATATATATATATATATATATATATATATATATATATATATATATATATTTGTTACATCGAAGTTTTAGGCTGCAATTCATTTTTGTGTGCATAATAATTGGCACAATGAGAAAATAACCTGTTGAAGAGGGGAAATTTTTGGCTTGTCATGTTGGCCAAGTGCCAGCCCTTTTAGCAACTCCAATTTCTCTTTCCTGTTTTCAGCGTATAATTTCTGCAACCAAAATTACACAGTTATTCATGTTAGTTTCAAAGGAGAATTTACATATATAATTGGGAATTTAATTTACATAATTATTATATATACAAACGTAACAAAATTATATTATATATAACTATTAGAGTAAATTACTTTTAGCGTTAACCTTTAAAATTTAATCATCTCCGTGTTTTATATACCTTTTTATTGTTGTCTTTGAACATTTGATAAACCATTATTAACTCTACTAGAGTAAGGAACTTTAATAAATATAACCAGTCTACTCTTAATATATATACTTTCGTTTTCCGAGTTCATTTTTCCTAAGCATTTAATAATGAAATCAACCTTTTATTTCTTTTTATTTAAAAGAACATGATGTCGGATTAGTTTGTCTATATGAGGAATATTCATTTGAGTCCATAAATTAAGTTGAGATTCAAGGTACCAATGAGAGCGCGACATATGTCGCGAAAATCACATGTGATTGAAAAAAAAATTCAAAAAATTTTTTTCAAAAAAAAATTTTTAAAATTTTTTTTTTTTGAAATTTTGTTTTCGAAATTTTTTAAAATTTTTTTTTTACAATCACATGTGATTTACCTGCACAATCACATGTAATTAAATTGTACAATCACATGTGATTGGATTTGCCATGCATAATCACATGTGATTGGGTTTACAATCACATGTGATTTACATGCATAATCACATATGATTTAAAAAAAATCGAAAAAAAAAATTTTGAAAAAAAATTTCGAAAAAAAAAATTTCAAAAAAAAAATTTTCGAATTTTTTTTATCAATCACATGTGATTTTCGCGTCACATGTTGCGTTCTCATTGGTCCATTTGTTTTCAAGCAAATTTATGGATGCAAGTGATTACAACTCTTGTCTTCTAAGTATATATACTATATTAGCTAGGCATATAAGTAGGCCAACATTATTTTTAGTAAATGTCTCGGTACTTTACTCTATAAATTTATTGCGATTGCGAACACATATATAATGCCATAATGGTGACATGCTATACTTGCTGTTCCAAATGAGAAGATTGCATAATACATCGCAAATATAACTATGGTTACGACAAATATATTTTTCTAATACAGGATTTTTTTTATTTTTTATTTTTATTTTTTTTTATTTTTTTTTACATTTTATTATAGTAAATAGTAAATTATATAAATGGTCATGTAATTTACATCTATACAAATTTACAAAAATGGTGTCTAAATTGTTTTCACATACATTTGTCTCATAGATAGTGCATCCTCCTCCTAACTCACCAAGTTCTGTGTGTGTGTGTGTGAATTTGTTGTAAAAAAGGTTTATGAACAATTTCTGTTAATATGTGCAAATCACACTGGCATTCATGAAATTTACTTCACTCTATTCTTGCATCCTTTCCATCGTAAGATCAAAACTCAAAATGATTTATGAGGTTAAAAACCATAGAATATAATAAGTGACCTTAATAATAATATATTTATTAGTTCTTAACTCATAAGTTTGTGTGTTGAACGTAAACCATTTAACAATTTCGTTTCGTGTGGTCTTTCATTTAGATATACATTGTATTATGGACTACCCCATATTTAATCTTCACCATATGTAGTAGTATTATCAAGTATAAAGTATTAACTATTTTATCTTCACCATATGTAGTGCTGTTGACAAACTGTTAAACTATCTAATTACTCTGCATTATTGCTGAAATTATAAGTAACTGATAATTGAATTTGAAAAATGAAGATTCGTGACTGAGAATAAAAAACCATAATAGTTACCCCGTATAAAATAGTAGTCCATATGTTCCAATTCTATGGTCTCCAAAATTTCATGATCATATCAAACTATATTTTCTATTTACTTTATTATTTTATACTTTATTTTTAAACCTTTTTTTGTTTTGTTTTACATGCACTTTTTAAGGGTATAAATAAACTTTATATCCTTATTTTTATCCATTTTTGAAGCTGGACAATAAATGAAACATACGAAAAAAATGAATAATTGACGACCAATACGGACAAATGGAGTAACTTTTTACTGATACTCTAGATTTGAAATAAGCGCCATTTACTAAATTTAAGATAAGCATAAAAAATGTCAATTTGACTTTATATTCAGGATATAATAATTGTAGTTTTGACTGAACTGATTTAAGTAATAGAGAGTAAATGATTTAGAGTAATAAAAGAATATAAATTAGGTAATTTAATAATATTTAGTAGTTATATTTTACAAGTAAACAATTATTTAGAATAGATAGATATAAACTATTATTTGGAGTATAATTTTTTATATAGTAAGATGTAAATTTTTATATAGTAAGATGTAAATTAGGTACCCCTACTTTGTAATATTATGAAGTATCTTACGTAAATGTTTTACAAAAGTAGAAACCTATAGGCTATATGGCTACGTAGAAACTTTTTATCAGAAATGCTGTACCATAAGTAAATTACATTAGACTATGATGTTTTAGGTAATATAATAGTTACATTTTATAACCAGTTTCATTTTATATTACTTCTTTTGAGACCGACGTTGATATACAACTATATTCAAATGTGTAGTAGTGCCATTGATAACGATTGAGAAAGACAAAAAATACTTTAAAATTGAACAGAAAACAAACTTACGTCAATAAAATCGTTGAGAACAAAATCCGGAACGTAAACACGACTGATATTGACTGCTGCCAAACGCATCAACGTCCGTAACTGCCCGGCCGTTACGGGCAGCATCAACTCTTCAATTTTTTCAACATTTGCTCTTTTTAGCAACTCTTCATTATCAGACGGTCTCATGTTCAATCCCGAACTCGCGATCACTACTTTTTCGACCCGCTCTGGCCACATCTCCGCCAATCTGTACGCCACGAAACCGCCGTAACTTGTTCCGACTACCGTGTACTTATTCACTCCTAGCTTCTCCATTAGTTTCGCAATTGCATTTGCTTGAAATATCTCTGATCGTTCTGATGATTTCGTTGTTGATTCGCCGAAGAATACTAGATCGGGGATGTATAAGTCGAAATGAGGCGCCAAAAATGATACCTATCAATATTTTAACAATTTTGTCACAAAAATCGTACAGTTTAATCTAATTAATCAAATAAGAACGATCATGAGATAAACATAAACAACACGATTATAATAAAATCATTAAAAATAATACAGTAATAATAATAATAATAATAATAATAATAATAATAATAATAATAATAATAATAATAATAATAATAAGCGATTTAGTGAACAGATAATAAATCGAACTGCGGTCGTATCAATTTTGTACGGAACAGTGAGGGGAAAATAGAAAAGTAGTAGTAAGAATTTCAATTTGTTGCTAACAAGTACTGACCTGCTGACGCCACTGCCAAACGCCGTGAGGACCGAATCCGTGAATTAAAAGAAGCGGCGGTTTACGGTGATCAGAATTTGCCGACGGAGAATTGGCGGGAGATGAGGAGGGTTTAGGTCCCCAAAAGTGGATGGTAGTGTAGGAATCGACATCGATGAATTGAGAGGAGAGGCCGGAGGAGGTGACGGAACGGCGGAGGAAGGAGCCGTACAAGTAGATGAAGCTAAAGCAAGAAGTTACCATTGTTGCAGTAAGATGAATATTTACACTCTGGTCGAGTGCATTATATAGGAAGAAAGTAAAGGGGGGGGGGGGGGGGGGGGGGGGGGGGAGGGGGGGAATGATGAGCAAATTTTTTAAGAGCTTAATGAGAGTTTAAGGTTCTGTTTGGATTAAATTAGCGGAAGCTGAAATTTATAGTAGAGTTGAAGTTGGATCTTGAGATTTTAAGTTGAAGTTTATTACTTATAAGCTACTTTCAAGAACTTATTTTTTTCTAGAACTTGATTTTTTATAAGTTTTATTTTTTGTTGTATGTGACACGAAACTTATTATTAGGGGTTTATTAAAATCATAAATACAATTTCTCATAAGTTTTCATAAGCTTGTCAGTCATCATAAGCTTGTTAGTCAGACACACCCTAAATTTATTTGTTTTCATATTCAAGTGATTATGAAAAAAATAAGTTATGGAATATTAAGTTATTTGAAGTAGCTTAAGAATATAAACTATGGATTTATGAAAACATAATAGGAGCTTATAGAAAGTTCATAAATCATTATACATCATTTTTTTTCTTCTTCCTTATATGTTATTTTACATACATAAGTTCCATCTAGTTATTATAGAGTTGACATCGTAACGGATATGGATCGGGTGATATCATATTTGCATCCATATTCATTTACTATTCATTCATATCCGTTTAATTTTTTTTCAATCTATCAATATCCATATCCAATGGATTAAGCATGTTAATAGATATACATTGGATATTCAACAGAATATTATTCTAACGACGATTTGAAAAATTAAATATAGACTATAACAAATGTAAATGTATAATTTTTATGTTATCTGTGATGACCCAGAAATTTCTGACCAAATTTAAACTTAATCTTTGTATGATTAACATTTCCGACACGATAAGCAAAGTCTGTAAAACTGAATCTCAAAGTTTTTGAACTACTTTCATATATTCAAATACCTTTCGGTTATTCTTGACGATTCGCGAACAATTATATGTATATAGATACATATATATATACTATAACTTGAAAACGTAACAATGTATTAATTGTTTGATACCGTACATTAAACTTATTGGTTTAAATATTTATTTAAATATATATGAAAAGTTGAAATATTAATTGTATGAATAACTTGCGACGTATACTTAAAACGTGTTTATGAATGTTGAAAATATATATTAACTTGGTCATAAAACGATTTGTTATTATATATATTAACAAATAGCGAGACAATGATTTATAGAAGTAAATGACCAAAACACTCGAAAGTTTAAGATACACTTAGAATGATATAGTTTATTGATAATTTAAGACTATATTTTGACAAAGGTACGAGTCACAAAACGTAAATTGCGAGTTTTCTAAGCGTACGAAAATGCGTTCGAGAAACTGGAACCGGGACATAAGTCGAGTGACAACGTACGAGTCATCGGAACGAAAATTACAAGTCAACTATGCACATGAATTTAATATAATATATAATTAATTATTTAAATTATATATATTATATATATTATATTTAATTATGTCGACAAACATGAAAATAAAAAATATGTGAGCTGGATCTGACGGCCATGCGATCGCATGAGAAATAGGCATAAAACCCATGCGATCGCATGGGCATCAGATTTCAAAAAGTTGCCTATAAAAGTCCAGTTTCTGCTCGAATTCTTTTACACATATATTACTCTGTAAGTATTTAATTATTATAATTATAATAATAATAATAATAATAATTATTATTATTATTATTATTATTATTATTATTATTATTATTATTATTATTATTATTAATCTTAATATTTTTAGTAATATTATACATAAAATATTACGACGAGGACATGAGCGTGTGACTTTCAAAACAAGCTTCAAACGGGATAGAACTAAGGAAATTATGGGTTATAGCTATGGAGGTTATGGGTAATGTTCATGGGTATTGTTCGCAAGTCAAACCTAGTATTTATCATCTCTGTTGCGTCTACGTACTTTCCTGCAATATTGAATCTCAATATTGATACGTGAGCATTCATATCTTATCTTTTATATATTAATAGTGTATACATGTCTAGTGCTCGAGTATATATTTATACATGCTTGTATGCTAAATTTCGTCGTTAAACAGTTTATAATGAATCACGAATTAAATACATATATTACTGGTAAAAGGTATATGATATACATGTTTTCGGAAAGCTGGTGAAAAATCAATAACTTTTCATTTAGAAATCGCGTAATTTCGATGAACGAATCAAAAGATATGGTCAACTGAATTATAATTGACGTTAATTGGAATTGCTTTTAAATCTGCAATTAATATTTAAACAACCTGTTTATGAGATTGATAAAATACTACTAGCCAAGTAAATGAATCCTTATATAAGGCACGTCTCGTTTTGTTGAACAATTGTCAAAATTGACTTTTTGAAATTACTTTTGATAACTTTTGTATGTCGATCTCGAGCATTAGGATTGTGATACACTATATTCCAACCTAGTTTATTAGACATGTATTGACCAACATATGTTCTCTAGGTTGAGATCTACGGTTAATCTTGCATTCCGAGTTACGGTCACTTTTTGATGAATGACCTTATGTGCTGCTAAGGTGAGTTTTATTGCTCCCCTTTTAATTGCTTTTGCAATCTATATTTTTGGGCTGAGAATACATGCACTTTATTTTAAACACAATGGATACAAGTACATACTAAATTCTACACTGAGTTTGAACCGAAAATCCCTTAGCTTTGGTAACTAGTAACTGCCGGTTATAAGAACTGGTGGGCGCGAGTAGTAGTATATGGATCCATAGGGCTTGATATCCCCGTCTGAGCTAGAGCGCTAGCCTTTTAACGGACGTATGCTATTTGAGAAGCGTACACGTTGGTTTGCGTGTATTATTAAGATGATTATACAAAGGGTATAAAATATATATACGTTAAGTTTAGTTACCAGGGTGCTCAATTTCGTAGAATATTTTGATAAACGTTTCTGGATGAAACAACTGAAAAATTGTGATTCACTTTTATATACAGATTATGCGAAACACTAAAACTATGAACTCACCAACCTTTGTGTTGACACTTTTAAGCATGTTTATTCTCAGGTTTCTAGAAGTCTTCCGCTGTTTGCTTATATGTGATTAAAACTATGTGCATGGAGTCATACATGCTTTATTCAAGAAAACTTTGCATTTACAAAATCATCACCGTGTATCTTATTTTAACTTCATTGTCAACGGATGTATTATGGTAAACTATTATTTATGGTGATTGTCTATATGTAGAAATCAGCAAACGTTGAAAACTTTAGAAATTGATATTCATTTATTTTGTACCTTTTGAAAAGAATGCAATGTTTACAAAACGTATCATATAGAGGTCAAATACCTCGCAATGAAATCAATGAATGACGTGTTCGTCCATATGGATTTGGTGCGATCGTCACAGTTGGTATCAGAGCGTTGGTTCTAGTGAACCAGGTCTCGCATAAGTGTGTCTAACTGATAGTTGTTAGGATGCATTAGTAAGTCTGGACTTCGACTGTGTCTGCATGTCAAAAGTTTTGCTTATCATTTCTTGTCAGAAATTACCTGTCTATCATCTTAAGTCTAAACGCGTCTTATTGCATTGATTGCATAGATAGTGTATAGACAAAATTCATATCTTGGCATATCTATTACAGTAAACTTTGACTACCATCTTCCGAAAATTTCTCCGTAATTTACGGGATTTTGGTATTATATATACATATGTAAATTATGTATTGAAGAGTACCAATCTAAATTCTATAATCTATTTCATATCAAAAATCATCCCTCTAATTATACAAGATGGATCACGTATCTAGTTCAAATTCCTTAAATTCCGACAGCTATTACGATATGGATATTCACCTGAACTCTGAAGAAAGTGTAACAGGAATGAATCAACCAATCAGCCATCACCTATTCTGGATGAATTGGGGATGGGTTCGTAGCCTACTTAATCATTGGAGACAAGAAGAAGGTGATCCCTTCCATCCACCACATTCACCTCTTGGCGAAGAACCTGAAGCACTTACCGGCGAACCTATTCGTAATACTATTTTCTCTCTCATTTCCAAAGTATCTCATCATGATTATATAATATCCCATATTATAAATCTTATTTATCCGATCGTCCAAACCATCGATCATCCCGGTATAATAGAAGAAGTCAACGAGCTTCGTGCTTGGGTAGTGGCTTTGGAGAATATGGTGCAAGGGTTACGAACACCAGCAGCAGCACCCGCAGCATAACCGGTACCACCATCAGCAACACCAACAGTACCATCACCACCACCAACAACAACATCCGCATTCTATACCTCAACATCACAATCTGTACTTCGAACATCAATGTCATACGCACCATAGATACCAAGGAATACCAACAACAACAAACGATGAAGTATTGATTCATAACTTCATCGAAGAAATATTTTGCAGAGAATATGTAATTTCTAAAAGTTTTAGAGATTATATATTCTAGTCCTAGTCGAAAACCAGATGAGATTAATATTATGTTAACTCATTTAAATCATGATTACATCTAAAGAAAATATATATGTAGGTGTATTTTCATAAAGAATGTAATTAAGAAAACTCTTTTGTACAAACTGTTAATGGTGAGAATATTTTAACGGGTAGGTAATACTCGGGAAATATATAAGTTCACAATTAATATGTTATACTGTACATTCTTCAACTTTGATTCAAAAATTATTAACTATGCTCACAGCGATATACAATCGTTTCCATACAAATTCAATTACATATTCTGATTTTGAAAAATCAGAATCCAAGCCATGATTTAACAGAAAACATCACTCTTAGATTCTTACATCTTTCAACTGCTATACTTTGACTTCAAAACTGTGCTAGAACATCACTTCTATTCATAAATCCAGAAGAAAAAAAAAATTGTATCGTTCAAAATTCTAGAACATCATATGTATCTTGACAATTACAATCTTCATGCAAACCCTTCAAACTTTTGAAAACACCTCGGACTGATAACCAACGATTCAGTTGTGATAACTTTGAATGCTGATGAAGCAGCAAAAACTGTAAACGACCTTAACAGCCAAAAATTTGATGATAAAGGATAGTGTGCTGGCAAAGCTCAGAAAAAGTGAAAGTTTGGAACTGGAAAACGGATTGAGCAAAGTATGAAAGAGGCTGTGGATAAATCACAAGTACGAAACCTGACTTCAAAGAATCCAAATGATTCAGTATCTGCTGAAGACATTAACGAATACCTTGCTTCCTAATCTAAACCCTTGCGGACAATATTCTTCATCATCCTCTGATATTAGAAATTCTAAGATATCATCGTATCTTTCATTATAAATATCCTCCATATTTCTGGAGGTAATTCCATAATCATTCTTATCGGAAATCAATTTTCTCCTTGCGATATCTGTGTAACATCATAAAAAAAAACTATTTTAGTTTCTAAATTCTGAAACCTTCGAGTTTAAAATATGAATATTTTTGAAGAGGTGTTGGGAACTGAAGCATGAGTTAGTATAATATAATGACACTTGATCAACGTGATTATATTACAGTAAGTCATGCTGAGTTTCTAATGGAACGTGATAAAAGTTCACAGATCATACCCTCATTATAAACCATGTTACATAACTCTTTCATTTTATTTAACCTCTAAACTATCAAGAAAATATTTTCTGTCTTTTTCGAGGTATTCTGGTAATTTGACAAGTCAGATTGTGCTATTACCGTTTCTTTTTAGAACATTAATTATGTTCATTCCGAAATTCATACCTACGAATTCTGGACCATTATTCGCTTGATTTAAAGTCGGGAAGATAAAACAAAAGCATGAAGCTTCAAAATATCAATGGGAGTATATATAAATCACAGTAAATTGGAGAGAGTATTAACTGTGGATGTCAATGATTATGGAAAGACAGAAGCAGAGACATCAAAATATAAGGGAAGATATAAAACCCAACAACCACCCAGAAATTACAAACCGTGTATATCAATGCGTATAGCAATATAAAGACACGGGAGAATAAAAAACACTATAACCCCAAGGTAATGGTAGAAGAAAATAACTTCCTCCGGTGGTAGATGAAAAAGAAGAATGACAGATATGAAAGTTAGGAGTATATCAAGAATCAGAACTGGATGAAGCATTTTTCACAATCTTTTGAAAATAGGAAATGAGGAAGAAGATGTAAGAGTGATGAAAATAATGAAACGGAAGAGGTCAATTTATAGCGAAATATCAAACATAGCAATCGATGCAGATTACGCATTTAATTAAAGAAGATCTTAATCTCCTTAATTTCCAAAGAATCAATTCTTATTTAGATTATGAAGATTTTCTATTCCTTAAATTACGGAAATCAATCGTTAATATGTCAAGAGTTAAGACGAATCTCTATTGTTCATTTCACTCTTTTACGATAACATCTCTCATACGCTTCGAATAATCAGATTGTTTTATCCATATTATTCAACGGTGATAAAACTCTATTTATCAACACATATACGTCATGAAAACATTTTTATTGTTAGTCATGACGACCTCACTCAAATTTCGGGACGAAATTTCTTTAACGGGTAGGTACTGTGATGACCCAGAAATTTCTGACCAAATTTAAACTTAATCTTTGTATGATTAACATTTCCGACACGATAAGCAAAGTCTGTAAAACTGAATCTCAAAGTTTTTGAACTACTTTCATATATTCAAATACCTTTCGGTTATTCTTGACGATTCGCGAACAATTATATGTATATAGATACATATATATATACTATAACTTGAAAACGTAACAATGTATTAATTGTTTGATACCGTACATTAAACTTATTGGTTTAAATATTTATTTAAATATATATGAAAAGTTGGAATATTAATTGTATGAATAACTTGCGACGTATACTTAAAACGTGTTTATGAATGTTGAAAATATATATTAACTTGGTCATAAAACGATTTGTTATTATATATATTAACAAATAGCGAGACAATGATTTATAGAAGTAAATGACCAAAACACTCGAAAGTTTAAGATACACTTAGAATGATATAGTTTATTGATAATTTAAGACTATATTTTGACAAAGGTACGAGTCACAAAACGTAAATTGCGAGTTTTCTAAGCGTACGAAAATGCGTTCGAGAAACCGGAACCGGGACATAAGTCGAGTGACAACGTACGAGTCATCGGAACGAAAATTACAAGTCAACTATGCACATGAATTTAATATAATATATAATTAATTATTTAAATTATATATATTATATTTAATTATGTCGACAAACAAGAAAATAAAAAATATGTGAGCTGGATCTGACGGCCATGCGATCGCATGAGAAATAGGCATAAAACCCATGCGATCGCATGGGCATCAGATTTCAAAAAGTTGCCTATAAAAGTCCAGTTTCTGCTCGAATTCTTTTACACATATATTACTCTGTAAGTATTTAATTATTATAATTATAATTATTATTATTATTATTATTATTATTATTATTATTATTATTATTATTATTATTATTATATTATTAAGATTATTATTATTATTAATCTTAATATTTTTAGTAATATTATACATAAAATATTACGACAAGGACATGAGCGTGTGACTTTCAAAACAAGCTTCAAACGAGATAGAACTAAGGAAATTATGGGTTATAGCTATGGAGGTTATGGGTAATGTTCATGGGTATTGTTCGCAAGTCAAACCTAGTATTTATCATCTCTGTTGCGTCTACGTACTTTCCTGCAATATTGAATCTCAATATTGATACGTGAGCATTCATATCTTATCTTTTATATATTAATAGTGTATACATGTATAGTGCTCGAGTATATATTTATACATGCTTGTATGCTAAATTTCGTCGTTAAACAGTTTATAATGAATCACGAATTAAATACATATATTACTGGTAAAAGGTATATGATATACATGTTTTCGGAAAGCTGGTGAAAAATCAATAACTTTTCATTTAGAAATCGCGTAATTTCGATGAATGAATCAAAAGATATGGTCAACTGAATTATAATTGACGTTAATTGGAATTGCTTTTAAATCTGCAATTAATATTTAAACAACCTGTTTATGAGATTGATAAAATACTACTAGCCAAGTAAATGAATCCTTATATAAGGCACGTCTCGTTTTGTTGAACAATTGTCAAAATTGACTTTTTGAAATTACTTTTGATAACTTTTGTATGTTGATCTCGAGCATTAGGATTGTGATACACTATATTCCAACCTAGTTTATTAGACATGTATTGACCAACATATGTTCTCTAGGTTGAGATCTACGGTTAATCTTGCATTTCGAGTTACGGTCACTTTTTGATGAATGACCTTATGTGCTGCTAAGGTGAGTTTCATTGCTCCCCTTTTAATTGCTTTTGCAATCTATATTTTTGGGCTGAGAATACATGCACTTTATTTTAAACACAATGGATACAAGTACATACTAAATTCTACACTGAGTTTGAACCGAAAAACCCTTAGCTTTGGTAACTAGTAACTGCCGGTTATAAGAACTGGTGGGCGCGAGTAGTAGTATATGGATCCATAGGGCTTGATATCCCCGTCTGAGCTAGAGCGCTAGCCTTTTAACGGACGTATGCTATTTGAGAAGCGTACACGTTGGTTTGCGTGTATTATTAAGATGATTATACAAAGGGTATAAAATATATATACGTTAAGTTTAGTTACCAGGGTGCTTAATTTCGTAGAATATTTTGATAAACGTTTCTGGATGAAACAACTGAAAAATTGTGATTCACTTTTATATACAGATTATGCGAAACACTAAAACTATGAACTCACCAACTTTTATGTTGACACTTTTAAGCATGTTTATTCTCAGGTTTCTAGAAGTCTTCCGCTGTTTGCTTATATGTGATACAAACTATGTGCATGGAGTCATACATGCTTTATTCAAGAAAACTTTGCATTTACAAAATCATCACCGTGTATCTTATTTTGACTTTATTGTCAACGGATGTATTATGGTAAACTATTATTTATGGTGATTGTCTATATGTAGAAATCAGCAAACGTTGAAAACTTTAGAAATTGATATTCATTTATTTTGTACCTTTTGAAAAGAATGCAATGTTTACAAAACGTATCATATAGAGGTCAAATACCTCGCAATGAAATCAATGAATGACGTGTTCGTCCATATGGATTTGGTGCGATCGTCACAGTTGGTATCAGAGCGTTGGTTCTAGTGAACCAGGTCTTGCATAAGTGTGTCTAACTGATAGTTGTTAGGATGCATTAGTAAGTCTGGACTTCGACTGTGTCTGCATGTCAAAAGTTTTGCTTATCATTTCTTGTCAGAAATTACCTGTCTATCATCTTAAGTCTAAACGCATCTTATTGCATTGATTGCATAGATAGTGTATAGACAAAATTCATATCTTGGCATATCTATTACAGTAAACTTTGACTACCATCTTCCGAAAATTTCTCCGTAATTTACGGGATTTTGGTATTATATATACATATGTAAATTATGTATTGAAGAGTACCAATCTAAATTCTATAATCTATTTCATATCAAAAATCATCCCTCTAATTATACAAGATGGATCACGTATCTAGTTCAAATTCCTTAAATTCTGACAGCTATTCCGATATGGATATTCACCTGAACTCTGAAGAAAGTGTAACAGGAATGGATCAACCAATCAGCCATCACCTATTCTGGATGAATTGGGGATGGGTTCGTAGCCTACTTAATCATTGGAGACAAGAAGAAGGTGATCCCTTCCATCCACCACATTCACCTCTTGGCGAAGAACCTGAAGCACTTACCGGCGAACCTATTCGTAATACTATTTTCTCTCTCATTTCCAGAGTATCTCATCATGATTATATACTATCCCATATTATAAATCTTATTTATCCGATCATCCAAACCATCGATCATCCCGGTATAATAGAAGAAGTCAACGAGCTTCGTGCTCGGGTAGTGGCTTTGGAGAATATGGTGCAAGGGTTACGAACACCAGCAGCAGCACCCGCAGCATAACCGGTACCACCATCAGCAACACCAACAGTACCATCACCACCACCAACAACAACATCCGCATTCTACACCTCAACATCACAATCTGTACTTCGAACATCAATGTCATACGCACCATAGATACCAAGGAATACCAACAACAACAAACGATGAAGTATTGATTCATAACTTCATCGAAGAAATATTTTGCAGAGAATATGTAATTTCTAAAAGTTTTAGAGATTATATATTCTAGTCCTAGTCGAAAACCAGATGAGATTAATATTATGTTAACTCATTTAAATCTTGATTACATCTAAAGAAAATATATATGTAGGTGTATTTTCATAAAGAATGTAATTAAGAAAACTCTTTTGTACAAACTGTTAATGGTGAGAATATTTTAACGGGTAGGTAATACTCGGGAAATATATAAGTTCACAATTAATATGTTATACTGTACATTCTTCAACTTTGATTCAAAAATTATTAACTATGCTCACAGCGATATACAATCGTTTCCATACAAATTCAATTACATATTCTGATTTTGAAAAATCAGAATCCAAGCCATGATTTAACAGAAAACATCACTCTTAGATTCTTACATCTTTCAAGTGCTATACTTTGACTTCAAAACTGTGCTAGAACATCACTTCTATTCATAAATCCAGAAGAAAAAAAAAATTGTATCGTTCAAAATTCTAGAACATCATATGTATCTTGACAATTACAATCTTCATGCAAACCCTTCAAACTTTTGAAAACACCTCGGACTGATAACCAACGATTCGGTTGTGATAACTTTGAATGCTGATGAAGCAGCAAAAACTGTAAACGACCTTAACAGCCAAAAGTTTGATGATAAAGGATAGTGTGCTGGCAAAGCTCAGAAAAAGAGAAAGTTTGGAACTGGAAAACGGATTGAGCAAAGTATGAAAGAGGCTGTGGATAAATCACAAGTACGAAACCTGACTTCAAAGAATCCAAATGATTCAGTATCTGCTGAAGACATTAACGAATACCTTGCTTCCTAATCTAAACCCTTGCGGACAATATTCTTTATCATCCTCTGATATTAGAAATTCTAAGATATCATCGTATCTTTCATTATAAATATCCTCCATATTTCTGGAGGTAATTCCATAATCATTCTTATCGGAAATCAATTTTCTCCTTGCGATATCTGTGTAACATCATAAAAAAAAACTATTTTAGTTTCTAAATTCTGAAACCTTCGAGTTTAAAATATGAATATTTTTGAAGAGGTGTTGGGAACTGAAGCATGAGTTAGTATAATATAATGACACTTGATCAACGTGATTATATTACAGTAAGTCATGCTGAGTTTCTAATGGAACGTGATAAAAGTTCACAGATCATACCCTCATTATAAACCATGTTACATAACTCTTTCATTTTATTTAACCTCTAAACTATCAAGAAAATATTTTCTGTCTTTTTCGAGGTATTCTGGTAATTTGACAAGTCAGATTGTGCTATTACCGTTTCTTTTTAGAACATTAATTATGTTCATTCCGAAATTCATACCTACGAATTCTGGACCATTATTCGCTTGATTTAAAGTCGGGAAGATAAAACAAAAGCATGAAGCTTCAAAATATCAATGGGAGTATATATAAATCACAGTAAATTGGAGAGAGTATTAACTGTGGATGTCAATGATTATGGAAAGACAGAAGCAGAGACATCAAAATATAAGGGAAGATATAAAACCCAACAACCACCCAGAAATTACAAACCGTGTATATCAATGCGTATAGCAATATAAAGACACAGGAGAATAAAAAACACTATAACCCCAAGGTAATGGTAGAAGAAAATAACTTCCTCCGGTGGTAGATGAAAAAGAAGAATGACAGATATGAAAGTTAGGAGTATATCAAGAATCAGAACTGGATGAAGCATTTTTCACAATCTTTTGAAAATAGGAAATGAGGAAGAAGATGTAAGAGTGATGAAAATAATGAAACGGAAGAGGTCAATTTATAGCGAAATATCAAACATAGCAATCGATGCAGATTACGCATTTAATTAAAGAAGATCTTAATCTCCTTAATTTCCAAAGAATCAATTCTTATTTAGATTATGAAGATTTTCTATTCCTTAAATTACGGAAATCAATCGTTAATATGTCAAGAGTTAAGACGAATCTCTATTGTTCATTTCACTCTTTTACGATAACATCTCTCATACGCTTCGAATAATCGGATTGTTTTATCCATATTATTCAACGGTGATAAAACTCTATTTATCAACACATATACGTCATGAAAACATTTTTATTGTTAGTCATGACGACCTCACTCAAATTTCGGGACGAAATTTCTTTAACGGGTAGGTACTGTGATGACCCAGAAATTTCTGACCAAATTTAAACTTAATCTTTGTATGATTAACATTTCCGACACGATAAGCAAAGTCTGTAAAACTGAATCTCAAAGTTTTTGAACTACTTTCATATATTCAAATACCTTTCGGTTATTCTTGACGATTCGCGAACAATTATATGTATATAGATACATATATATATACTATAACTTGAAAACGTAACAATGTATTAATTGTTTGATACCGTACATTAAACTTATTGGTTTAAATATTTATTTAAATATATATGAAAAGTTGGAATATTAATTGTATGAATAACTTGCGACGTATACTTAAAACGTGTTTATGAATGTTGAAAATATATATTAACTTGGTCATAAAACGATTTGTTATTATATATATTAACAAATAGCGAGACAATGATTTATAGAAGTAAATGACCAAAACACTCGAAAGTTTAAGATACACTTAGAATGATATAGTTTATTGATAATTTAAGACTATATTTTGACAAAGGTACGAGTCACAAAACGTAAATTGCGAGTTTTCTAAGTGTACGAAAATGCGTTCGAGAAATCGGAACCGGGACATAAGTCGAGTGACAACGTACGAGTCATCGGAACGAAAATTACAAGTCAACTATGCACATGAATTTAATATAATATATAATTAATTATTTAAATTATATATATTATATATATTATATTTAATTATGTCGACAAACAAGAAAATAAAAAATATGTGAGCTGTATCTGACGGCCATGCGATCGCATGAGAAATAGGCATAAAACCCATGCGATCGCATGGGCATCAGATTTCAAAAAGTTGCCTATAAAAGTCCAGTTTCTGCTCGAATTCTTTTACACATATATTACTCTGTAAGTATTTAATTATTATAATTATAATTATAATTATTATTATTATTATTATTATTATTATTATTATTATTATTATTATTATTATTATTATTATTATTATTATTATTATTATTATTATTATTATTATTATTATATTATTAAGATTATTATTATTATTAATCTTAATATTTTTAGTAATATTATACATAAAATATTACGACGAGGACATGAGCGTGTGACTTTCAAAACAAGCTTCAAACGAGATAGAACTAAGGAAATTATGGGTTATAGCTATGGAGGTTATGGGTAATGTTCATGGGTATTGTTCGCAAGTCAAACCTAGTATTTATCATCTCTGTTGCGTCTACGTACTTTCCTGTAATATTGAATCTCAATATTGATACGTGAGCATTCATATCTTATCTTTTATATATTAATAGTGTATACATGTCTAGTGCTCGAGTATATATCTATACATGCTTGTATGCTAAATTTCGTCGTTAAACAGTTTATAATGAATCACGAATTAAATACATATATTACTGGTAAAAGGTATATGATATACATGTTTTCGGAAAGCTGGTGAAAAATCAATAACTTTTCATTTAGAAATCGCGTAATTTCGATGAACGAATCAAAAGATATGGTCAACTGAATTATAATTGACGTTAATTGGAATTGCTTTTAAATATGCAATTAATATTTAAACAACCTGTTTATGAGATTGATAAAATACTACTAGCCAAGTAAATGAATTCTTATATAAGGCACGTCTCGTTTTGTTGAACAATTGTCAAAATTGACTTTTTGAAATTACTTTTGATAACTTTTGTATGTCGATCTCGAGCATTAGGATTGTGATACACTATATTCCAACCTAGTTTATTAGACATGTATTGACCAACATATGTTCTCTAGGTTGAGATCTACGGTTAATCTTGCATTTCGAGTTACGGTCACTTTTTGATGAATGACCTTATGTGCTGCTAAGGTGAGTTTCATTGCTCCCCTTTTAATTGCTTTTGCAATCTATATTTTTGGGCTGAGAATACGTGCACTTTATTTTAAACACAATGGATACAAGTACATACTAAATTCTACACTGAGTTTGAACCGAAAATCCCTTAGCTTTGGTAACTAGTAACTGCCGGTTATAAGAACTGGTGGGCGCGAGTAGTAGTATATGGATCCATAGGGCTTGATATCCCCGTCTGAGCTAGAGCGCTAGCCTTTTAACGGACGTATGCTATTTGAGAAGCGTACACGTTGGTTTGCGTGTATTATTAAGATGATTATACAAAGGGTATAAAATATATATACGTTAAGTTTAGTTACCAGGGTGCTCAATTTCGTAGAATATTTTGATAAACGTTTCTGGATGAAACAACTGAAAAATTGTGATTCACTTTTATATACAGATTATGCGAAACACTAAAACTATGAACTCACCAACCTTTGTGTTGACACTTTTAAGCATGTTTATTCTCAGGTTTCTAGAAGTCTTCCGCTGTTTGCTTATATGTGATACAAACTATGTGCATGGAGTCATACATGCTTTATTCAAGAAAACTTTGCATTTACAAAATCATCACCGTGTATCTTATTTTGACTTCATTGTCAACGGATGTATTATGGTAAACTATTATTTATGGTGATTGTCTATATGTAGAAATCAGCAAACGTTGAAAACTTTAGAAATTGATATTCATTTATTTTGTACCTTTTGAAAAGAATGCAATGTTTACAAAACGTATCATATAGAGGTCAAATACCTCGCAATGAAATCAATGAATGACGTGTTCGTTCATATGGATTTGGAGCGATCGTCACATTATCAGTTTATTAAACATGTTTTGATTGTGATTTGTCGCCGAATGTGAATTTAATTGAGCAAAATACGTTATAATATAAATAAATATATGTTTAAACCAATTTAAAAGTGTAACGTGTAATATTATCAACAACAATTTAATAATTGTAACGTTTATAACTCTTATTTTTGTTAATAACTTTATTTTTTTTAGGTTAGATGTATATGTATATGTAGATGTATATGCATATATTTTAGTACGTATATATGTATGTATATATATGTATTTCAGATGATAATTAATATAACAATGAATAATAAATTGTCATCCATATCCGATCTATAAAATATTTAGATCGTACATATTCATATCAATTATTCGTCCATATTTTTTTTTGAAAAGCCAGCAAAGAATTTTATTAAAATAAAGAATTTACATTCGATTGCCTCAAAGGCTGAGATAAGCAAACACGACAATTCACAAAGAACTATACACTTTAAATATATGCTTCAGAACACGAAAATTAATTCGAAAAATAAATCAAACAGGAAAATACTCATGGATTCTACAATTATCATAGATAATTAATATTCATTATAAATGATGCGCATCGAATGAGTATTAATGGTTGAAACATTCATTGCCATTCTGAGTTTATCAAACACTTGCAATACATAAACTCTAGTTTTTAGCTTAAGTAATAAGCTCCAACTAAAAACTAGTTTCATTCAAACACATCTATAGATTCTATTAAATTACTATTTGGATGATTTCATAAAAAACCCATTTCCCTTCCTTAAAAAAATCAAAAAAAAAGGAAAAAAAATTAGGCCATGTAGATGATGTTATCAAGAATAATACTACGTAGATAATAATAAATTAAATAATTTAAAAGAGAAAAAAATACATAAAAAGAAACGAAGTAGGTTAAATCTTTATAGGAGATACACTTTAGCAGCCTTTTATTGAGACACACAAATTATTTGCAGACTTACCGTAATCACGTTTGCCCTCACTTTTGAAACCACCGCCCAAATTAATCTGCTTATCCTTCTCTTCTTTTTCTTCATCAATAAATATGCTTATTCTTGCTTCGTCAACAGCTTCATCTACAAGTTAAAATCTTTTAACTTTCTTTCTATCACAACTTGATTTTTAGTGTTAGGGTTTGAATTCCATCTTCTACATAGACAATAACAGGATTTCCTCATGCTTTTTCAGTTTTATGAAGTTTTGGACAGATTCTAAATCGATTTCCATTTAAAATCAGGTTTGATGTAGCTTTCGAATACTATTTTTTTTTGTATTATTAGTTTTTGTGCTTTGTTAGTTTGATTTGGTACTTTTAGATTTTTATTTGTTAGGTATAGATTTTTATTTAGTATGTTTACTTGGTGTTTGTTGCAGATTATGATGGTAGTTTTGTTGGTAAAATTCAAAGATGGAAGATGAATGAAAACCCCAATAAAGATATGTATGTTCAATTTAATCTATTCAAAACATTGTATTGTTAATTCAACAAATAAGGTATGTATTTCTTGCACACAAGGTGCTCGATGAAATGACATGAAAAAAATTTACCACTTCAGTTCTTACTAATTTTTTGTACCTGAATATTCACTCATATGTATGTATGAATGTTCTTTAATTATCAAAGAAGTTTTATGTCATTTTGGTAGTGTGAGTTCTGGAGCTTCTAAAGGCAAAGTATATACATGCTTCTCAATGAGGTAACTCCGTGTACTCGAAATTTAATCACGATTTTTGGTGTTCTTATACGTTTAAATCAGAGCTGCAGTTCTTTCAATCGGTTATTCGTGATTGTTGGATTCAAGTGTAGAACCGTTTAATGAATTTTCGGTTAGACATGCTCTTTTTTATCTCTATAATTAAAATGTTCAACTTTTTTTTCTTTGATACTTTTAGGTGTTTGGTTAAATTTTTAAGATATATAATTTGGGTTGGTTCTTATGTGGTGGATTTTCATTAATTGAATATAAAGAACTCAACAAAGAAGATAAGCATAATAATATATGAACAGGGTTTCGAAAGATAGGGTGATACCAGCTGTATTAGAGGGTGATACCAGTATTAGAGAAGATAGGGTGATAATTTAAATAGAAACTAATTACAAAAATTGAATAAGTATTATTGATTCAGTGATCAAATGCTCAAGTGTAAAAGCAGGTCATTCATCAAGAACGTTTTTTTGCTATGTAGGTCAATATGATCTCTTACCTCTTTTTTTCCGGTAACATCTTTAGGATAATATCAATATCAATATCTATATATAAGAAATAAGAAAGGAAAGGGTTTTGTAGCTCCAATTAAGAATCAGTAAGACTTCTTGCTATTGTTGTTGATGATTTTATTTTAATATTGGTGTAGGATCAAGATTGGATCATAGAAATCAGATAAAGAAGCAAGTCTATGTAAGGTATGTAAATGTATCAAATGTATTATTTGTCATAAGTTATTAATTCCTGCTCATATTTTTCTAAATAATTCTCATATATTGTTGATGTGTATTTGCTGTTGCTACTTCAATTTCTTTAGTAAGTAGGGATTTAAGATTTAAATGAATTGATGATCAATACTTCCATTTTTTAAAATTATGAATTTACCCATTTGAGTTGATACAACCTAAATTAAAGCATTCTTAATTATATGATTACAAATTGCTACCCATACTCGAACCCCGAAACATGTTACATTTGTGTACATAACAGTTTTCAATTACACTTTATAATGAATGATATAATGGTATGATGATCTTCTGCAAGGTGACAAAATGGGCACGTCTTTACCATATTATTAGTGGCAATCACGTGTTATGTATTTATCGTAGGTGACGAAATAAGCGGGTTTAGGTAAACGGGTCATAATGGGTGCAATTGTATTGTCTTATTTGTTATAACTAGCGTTCGAACCCTCGCTTCGCGCCGGGAGTTCGGTTTTCAATGTATTTTATTGCGTTTAGTTTGTAAAATTATTTCGTGGCGAATGATGATGTCGTTGAAACGCAACTCGAGTTGAACTAAAAGGTATAACCCGTGGAAAATTTAAATGTTATTTTAAATTAACAATATATGTGCATCTCCTCGTTTCGCTATGAAATTGTCGATTTTTAAAAATATAACGCAAAATAAACGTGTATGAAAAGTACCTCAAATATTTAGCGTTTTTTAAAAAGCGTCCGTTTTGCGTATAGCTAGTGACATTGTGTTGCTAAAATTATTTCGAGTTTAACGATGGTGTCAGAAAAATTTGACTCGATGCAAGCGAGAAGATATGACACGTTGAATATCTGGGTGGAGTTTATTTAAGTTTTTTTATTCGGAAAAATTTGACTCGATGCAAGCGAGAAGATATGGCTCGTTGAATATTTTGGTGGAGTTTATTTAAGATTTTTTATGAAAATGATAATTTGACACTTTACCTCCCTGTATGGTATGGGGGGTCGATTTGATTTTTTGAGAAAAGTGTTGGGCGCTTTGTTGTGCAAATTAAAAAAAAATTGAAAAAGCCAAAGTGCCCTTACTATTCATTTACAATATCTCTTTTAGAATATAGATATAATATAATATAATATAATATAATATAATATAATAATCTGGACTGACATGATGTGTTTAATGTAGGTTCACACAACGAAATTAGTAGGTTTAACATGGTGTGACATTAATGGCTCATTAACCCGGCATGCTTCGTTGAGTCATGCAATGCTAGAGTTGGCGTGGGTTGATTTTCTTTATGTTTTCTTGCCTATGTATTGATGTGTTGTTGATGAACCCAATTGGGCATATAGTGCCCACTAGAAATATGTTATGATGGTGTTATTAATTATTATCAACCCCTATATACTCGGTGACTTTTATGGTCGTTTTGGTCACCCCACTTTATTAAACCACATCAACCCCCAACTTTCAAAATCACCCCTCAACTAAGTTTGGATGTGCAACTTTTACAGGGGTGAAAAACGTAAATTCATTTTTTAAATTTGAATCAAAAACCAACATCCACCATAAAATTCAACGGGCCGTATCGATATGCTCGCCGCGTTTTAATTTCTATCTGTACCACCAACAAACTTGAAATAATTTTACGAACAAAACGTGACTAACTACATTCGAAACGGATACTTTTTTAAAAACGCCAAACGCATCGACATCTAAATCAGGTCTTTACACATGGGTCATTTTCGCCTCTGTACATACATATTGCTACGTTAAATATGAATATGGAGACCGAAAGCTCCGCCGCATCGCACGGGCCAATCGGGACTAGTTATACCTAAAATCTAAGTAGATATTAACATTTAAATAATTTATATTACTCCTTAAGATAGTTCTTTTTATACAAAATTCTTATATATTTCATTTAAACATATCCGTGAATTTACGAGTCTTTTCGTGAGTTGGAAAGGAAGAGAAAAGAAATTAATTTTACAACTTACATAACAGACAAATAACTTATTATTTTTGCCTTGGTGCACATAACTGATAACTTGAAATCTTGAATCGAAAATAACCAATCAATAACTAGCTATAACTTAACTAAATTTAACTAAAGTTCAAACAACATAACCTAACATCAAGTCATTATAATTTAACAACCAGACAATAATTTAAAAAGAACACACTAGAAATAATTGAAAGTCAAAAGTTCTATGGACAATAATGTAATACTCTTCATTGTCAGAATTACAAAGCTGGTTAGCAACAATCTACAGTATATATATATATATATATATATATATATATATATTCCAGGGATCAAATGAGAATTAATTTTGCATTGAGAACCTTGAGAACTAAAAAGGGAAGAAAAAAAAAGAAATTCGAGAAAAAAAAAAAAAAAGGAAGGGCGAACATTTTTTGTATTAGAACAAAAAAGTTTGAATTAGAACAAAAAAAAAAGGGCGAGCAATTTTTGAGCTATTAGAACAATTCTACAATTTTAGATGCATTTGCTTTGTTTCTACAATTTTTGTAGAACGACATGTTCTACACTCGTTTCTACATCGATTTTCTTCAAATTAAGTTTAGGGTTTAGATTTTAGATTTTAGGGTTTAGGGTTTATAATTTAGGGTTTAGATTTTAGGGTTTAGAATTTAGGGTTTAGATTTTAGGGTTTAGAATTTAGGGTTTAGATTTAGGGTTTAGATTGAGTTTTTTACACGAACGATTTAGAGTTTAGGGTTTAAGGTTTAGGGTTGAGGGTTTACGGAGTAAACCCGAAAACCCTAAACCCTAAACTCTAAAATCGGGCTAAATTTTTTAAAAAAAAGTTGATTTTGATGTAGAACATGTGTAATTCGAACAAATTTGGAGAAATTCGAACATGTTCTACATTTTTCTGTTCTACAAATTCGGTTCTACAATTTCCGTTCTACATTTTCAGCAGCTCCCATTTTTGCTCGAATTTCACCATTTTTGTTCCCTCGCCATTTTTTTTGCTCGAATTTCACCAAAATTGCTCGAATTTCTTGATTTTTGCTCCTGCCAATTTTTTTTGCTCGAATTTCACCAAAATTGCTCAAATTTCACTAAAATTGCTCAAATTTCACCAAAAATTGCTCAAATTTTACCAAAATTGTTCTAATTGGAGTTCTCAGGTTCTCACACATGCTGAGTTCTCACTGGATCCTCTCCCTATATATATATATATATATATATATATATATATATATATATATATATATATATATATATATAGGGGCATGATCAATGGGGAAGTAACCAATCGGGGGGAAGCAAAAAAAAAAAATTCTCGTTTTTTTTGGAATTTTTTTTCGACATCAAGATCACACGAAAATATGAACATTTAGAAGAGACACTTCGTGATGAATTTATTATTTAGGCGGGAAAACGATCGACAAAAATAACATTCAAGATAATATTGTTCGTGAAGAATATGAACGTTTTTTTTCCATGTTTTGTGAAGTAAAATTTAGCCCGATTTAGAGTTTAGGGTTTAGGGTTTAGGGTAACCCAAAACACCAAACCCTAAACCCTAAACCCTAAACTCTAAACCGTTCGTGTTAAAAACTCAATCTAAATCCTAAATCTAAACCCTAAACCCTAAATTTCTAAACCCTAATATCTAAACCCTATAAACCCTAATATCTAAACTCTAATAGCTAAAACCTCAACATACGCTTGAAAAACACGATAATTGTTATATATTACTTCTTCGAGAGTTTTCCCGCCAAAATAAAAATATTTATCACAAAGTGTCTCTACTAAATGTTCATATTTTCATCTCATCTATAATGTTCGTGAACAAAATTTTTTCAAAAAACGAAAAAAAAAAGTTTTTGCTTCCTCCGCTTCCCCCCGATTGGTTACTTCCCTCTTGATCCTACCGCTATATATATATATATATATATATATATATATATATATATATATATATAGTTGTACGTCAATACGTGGGATGGGTTGTATATATATAGGAAAAAAATAGTAGGTAAATTTGGTGAAGGTTATGTTGGGTAAACTCATATCCTTAAAAAAAACACGGTATATTCTAAACCTCCCAAATCATCCCATCTATCTATCTATTTATCTATCTATTTTTAAAGCGTGTGATGATAATCTTACGTGTCAACTCTTGATTAATTCCTGTCACGTGTAACTCCACCTTTATTCATATCACGTGTCACTTTATCAATTATTTTCATATATCAATCAAATTATTAGATTTCTTAATTCAATTGATATACGAATTTCATTACCTAAACTATTATATATATATATATATATATATATATATTATATTACCATATAATATTATATATTATATTATCATTATTATTATAAAATTGTTTTAAATAAGAATAAATAATATTGTTTGAAACGATATATTGATTTAATATAAATATTTATGATATTTATTTATATAATGGTCATATATTGAAAACCATTTACAATGTTTGTTATTATAATAAAAATAATAAAATATATATTTTTTTATTAAAGTTATAAAAGTTACGTTAATATAATATTTGTATAATGTATATAAATGCATGGGCTCATGTTGTCAATTAAAGTTAAAATGGTTATTTGAAATATATATATATATATATATATATATATATATATATATATATATATATATATATATATATATATATATATATATATATATATATATATATATATATATCTGTGTGTGTGTGTGTGAAGAGTTTAGATGTACCCAATGTGGCGATTGTGTGTGAAGAGTTTCCTCCCAACGCGTGTGTGGATGACAGATGAGCGTATGCAATGTTGAAATATTCGTTAAAAAAATGAAGAAAAAATGAATTTTTAATCGATTTTGCATATTTAACGCGTTGTCATCGGTTTGGTCATATCTTCTCATACAGACTATGATCAAGTTGATTTAAAATCTCAAAGCTTATAGCTTAAAGGGCTACAAATTTCATTTGTTAGTCGAGGGACCACGACCCCTCCCTGACCCTATAAATCTTCGTCAATGATTTTATGTGAGGGAAGATGATTGATACGTGTTCGTTTTTAATTTTTTAAATGATTTTGTTAACGGTGGTCTTTATGCGTGTCGTTAAGATGATTTATGTGAAGGACCATGACCTTTACCTGACCCTAACTGCTATGTTATTGTATCCAATGGTTCATATAGACATCATGAAATTACTCGTCCATATTACTATAAACGTGGTACGTTATTCATTGGTCACATAGCGAGGTATTTGACCTCTATATGATACGTTTTAGAAAATATTGCATTCGTTTCATAAAAAGGACATTATTATTATACATAATGCATGTTTTAAAGAAGTGGGAGATTATTTAAGAAATAATCCCCATAATACATCGGTTTCCAAATACTACACACGTGACATAACAGTCGAATATAATACATGACAAAGGTTTTATTGAATGCAACACTTCATTTAAACAAAAGCATGAGACTCCATGCACAGCTTGCTCAGATAATGCAACAGCGGAAGACTTTCTTAAGGACCTGAGAATAAACATGTTTAAACAGTCAACACAAAGGTTGGTGAGATATATAGGTTTAAAGCTAGCATCGATATAAATATAGATCACAAGATTTCATAGTTACAAACATTTCAATAAAGATATTCTATAAGTTGTTGAGCACTTCGGTAACCATACTTAACCATTAATGTGGCATATTCCCTTTATTATGAAATCTCCCTACATTGTACCAAGTGTAGTAAAAACGAAGTACTATGCAACCGTTTACGATACTAGAGCGACTAGCCCGGTTGGGGTTGTCAAACCCGATAGATCTATCAATAGGATTCGCGCTTACATGTTCTTACAACATGTAAATATTAGTTACCAAACTATTAGGGAAGATATGCAAGGTGGTACAACTCAACGTAGAATATATTTTAAGTACTTGTGTCCATGGCGTAAAACATAAAATGCATGTATTCTCATCCCAAAATATTTTTAGAGTTTAAAAATGGGACTATATACTCACGGTAGTAAAAGTATATTAATAATAAGTTTTCAGCTTATTAAAAATATGGTCGTCGTCCTTGGATTCACGAACCTATAACAATAATAATGATTCAGATAATAATACGACATGTGATTAAAATAAAACAAGTTCATAGAATACTTATATATTAATTTTTAACATTTTTATGTTAGTAGTCCAAAATAGTCCGAAATGTCCAACAGTCTAATAATCGTTATATATATAATCTTAGAATTACCCCATGACGTATTGTATACGTATTGTTTTTGCATCAACCCAGAGACGTATTGTATATGTATTGTCTTAGAATTTATCAAAACGTATTGTATAATTATTGTCTTAGGATTTATCAAAACGTATTGTATACTTATTGTCATGGAATATACCAAGATTATTATATTATATATATATATATATATATATATATATATATATATATATATATATATATATATATATATATATATATATATATATAATCTCGAAATTAACTAAGATTATAATATTTTGTTATACTAATGATAACATGTCCAAATATATATAGGATATAGGAAAAGTTAGCAAGGATATGGTTAATATAGTTTTTACAATATAAATTTCGTCCATACAACGTTAATTTTAACAGATTTTGTTTTGCTCGCCAAATATTCATTACAACTCCGTTTAAAGTGAATCAAATTGCTATGGATTCCTTAAGAAGTTAGTTTTTCAAAAACAATTCGAAAAGTTCAGCCCATGTATTAATATTCAGAGTTTTACCCTCTTTTTGTGCCGGTGGACAGATTTGGAAGAATTCCGGCACCCACCCAATATATGATTTTTGATAAAATACTTTCACTTTGTATAAAATCATGAAAAAAATACTGGAAGTCTTATTTACATATATTAACATATTTCCAAAGTCTTAGCCTCGAACTCAAAGTCTAAGATAGGTTTTTAATTCCCAACCCGAAATAGCCCGCTTTTTACCGAATGGAGATTAAACGATATATGTTAAGTTTCAAGATGTTCTTCATATGTACAATTTATAAGTTCTTATATTAACTTAATATAACATCATAATACATATAAATAAGTGTTATTAGAGTTAAGTTAGAAAGATTAGATTAGTTCTTCAAACAAGTTTATAATCAACTAAACTATGTTCTAGTTTATAAACTCTTATATAGATAGCTAGAAACATATGAATTGAACAATAGTTGAAGTAGAGTTTTTACCTCAAGTTTAGAATGTAAAGTTGCTGGAAAGAAGTAGTAGAACAAAACTTGAGAGAGTTCTTGCAAGTGTGTGTGAAAATTGGAAGAAAAATTTGGAAAATGAAAGTGTAAAAATGAGTTAGAAATGGTGCTTATTTATAGGCTTGAAAATTTGGTTTTTAGTGAAAATATTTAAGATAAGTTAAAATGTATTAAGTCATGGATGACATATTAAATTGATTAGGTCATGGATGACATATTACACAAATAATTGCAGATTTCTATTGGTATATACCAATAGTAAATACTTCTAGAAGCTGTGTATAATACGGGTAAAAATACCGTATGAATGCGAGTAGAATTCTTGAGAAAATTGAACGAAAATACGAGTATAGCTATCCTTTATATGTATTGGTATATTATAAAGTGTATTTAATACTTGTAAGGATGTATTTACACTCGTAATACTTTATATGTAAATACATTTTAACATAAATTAATTACGTCGTTTAAATAGTAACATATATATTGTTCAAAAACTCTTTAAATTAGTAGTATGAATATATATATATATATATATATATATATATATATATATATATATATATATATATAATACTTTGTTAATATACTTAATGAGATATTTAATTATCATATTTTCAAGTTAAATCTATATATATATATATATATACACACACACACACACACACATATATATATATATATATAATTAATACAAGTTATGACGTTCGTGAATCGTAAGAATAAAAGGGTGGTCAACTGCTCATGTAAAATTCTTTCCGGAGGTTCAAGACTTATTAAAATTCATTGCTTATCAAGTCAAAATTATTAAATCATGTAAATAGTATAATCAAGTAGTCGGAAAAATTCGGGTCATCAAAGTACCTACCCGTTAAAGAAATTTTGTCCCGAAATTTGAAGTAGTACCTATTCAATGGGCGGTGTTTGTAAACAGATGTGGATACTTCTGTTTCATCTGGTCCTCTCTTTCCCAAGTGAATTCATGACCTCTTCGAGCATTCCAACGAACTCTATACGTATGTTGCTTTGCTTGAGCTGTTTGACTTCACGGTCCATGATTTCGACAGGCTCTTCTATAAAATGCAGTTTCTCGTCGATTTGGATTTCTTCAAGAGGAACAGTGAGGTCTTCTTTTGCAAGGCATTTCCTTAGGTTCGAGACGTGAAAGGTATTGTGTACTCCAGCAAGTTGTTGTGGTAGCTTCAGTCGATAAGCCACCGGTCCAATACGTTCGACGATCTTGAATGGTCCTACGTATCTTGGGTTCAATTTACCCCTCTTACCAAAGCGTATCACACCTTTCCAAGGTGACACCTTTAACATAACCATGTCATCAACCTGAAATTCTAACGGCTTCCTTCGAACATCAGCATAGCTCTTTTGACGACTTTGGACGGTCTTCAATCTCTCCTTGATTTGCACAATATTTTCAGTAGTCTCCTGTATGATCTCGGGACCAGTTAGTTGTCGGTCTCCTACTTCATTCCAACAGATAGGGGATCTACACTTCCTTCCGTAAAGTGCTTCAAATGGTGTAGCGTTAATACTCGTATGGTAACTATTGTTATATGAGAATTCTGCTAATGGTAGATATTTATCCCATCTATTTCCGAAATCGATCACACATGCTCTAAGCATGTCTTCAAGAGTCTGAATGGTCCTTTCACTTTGCCCATCGGTCTGAGGATGATATGCAGTGCTCATATCCAGACGATGTAGTGACCCGAACTTTTCCATGTTTATATATATTAATTGAGATTGATATTTACATGATTAAATGTTTCCAACATGTTAAGCAATCAAACTTGTTAAGACTTGATTAATTGAAATATGTTTCATATAGACAATTGACCACCCAAGTTGACCGGTGATTCACGAACGTTAAAACTTGTAAAAACTATATGATGATATATATATGGATATATATATATATATATATATATATATATATATATATATATATATATAGTTAATATGATACTATGATAAGTAAACATATCATTAAGTATATTAACAATGAACTACATATGTAAAAACAAGACTACTAACTTAATGATTTTTAAACGAGACATATATGTAACGATTATCGTTGTAAAGACATTTAATGTATATATATATCATATTAAGAGATATTCATACATGATAATATCATGATAATATAATAATTTAAAATCTCATTTGATATTATAAACATTGGGTTAACAACATTTAACAAGATCGTTAACCTAAAGGTTTCAAAACAACACTTACATGTAACGACTAACGATGACTTAACGACTCAGTTAAAATGTATATACATGTAGTGTTTTAATATGTATTTATACACTTTTGAAAGACTTCAATACACTTATCAAAATACTTCTACTTAACAAAAATGCTTACAATTACATCCTCGTTCAGTTTCATCAACAATTCTACTCGTATGCACCCGTATTCGTACTCGTACAATACACAGCTTTTAGATGTATGTACTATTGGTATATACACTCCAATGATCAGCTCTTAGCAGCCCATGTGAGTCACCTAACACATGTGGGAACCATCATTTGGCAACTAGCATGAAATATCTCATAAAATTACAAAAATATGAGTAATCATTCATGACTTATTTACATGAAAACAAAATTACATATCCTTTATATCTAATCCATACACCAACGACCAAAAACACCTACAAACACTTTCATTCTTCAATTTTCTTCATCTAATTGATCTCTCTCAAGTTCTATCTTCAAGTTCTAAGTGTTCTTCATAAATTCTACAAGTTCTAGTTTCATAAAATCAAGAATACTTTCAAGTTTGCTAGCTCACTTCCAATCTTGTAAGGTGATCATCCAACCTCAAGAAATCTTTGTTTCTTACAGTAGGTTATCATTCTAATACAAGGTAATAATCATATTCAAACTTTGGTTCAATTTCTATAACTATAACAATCTTATTTCAAGTGATGATCTTACTTGAACTTGTTTTCGTGTCATGATTCTGCTTCAAGAACTTCGAGCCACCCAAGGATCCGTTGAAGCTAGATCCATTTTTCTCTTTTTCAGTAGGTTTATCCAAGGAACTTAAGGTAGTAATGATGTTCATAACATCATTCGATTCATACATATAAAGCTATCTTATTCGAAGGTTTAAACTTGTAATCACTAGAACATAGTTTAGTTAATTCTAAACTTGTTCGCAAACAAAAGTTAATCCTTCTAACTTGACCTTTAAAATCAACTAAACACATGTTCTATATCTATATGATATGCTAACTTAATGATTTAAAATCTGGAAACACGAAAAACACCGTAAAACCGGATTTACGCCGTCGTAGTAACACCGCGGGCTGTTTTGGGTTAGTTAATTAAAAACTATGATAAACTTTGATTTAAAAGTTGTTATTCTGAGAAAATGATTTTTATTATGAACATGAAACTATATCCAAAAATTATGGTTAAACTCAAAGTGGAAGTATGTTTTCTAAAATGGTCATCTAGACGTCGTTCTTTCGACTGAAATGACTACCTTTACAAAAACGACTTGTAACTTATTTTTCTGACTATAAACCTATACTTTTTCTGTTTATATTCATAAAATAGAGTTCAATATGAAACCATAGCAATTTGATTCACTCAAAACGGATTTAAAATGAAGAAGTTATGGGTAAAACAAGATTGGATAATTTTTCTCATTTTAGCTACGTGAAAATTGGTAACAAATCTATTCCAACCATAACTTAATCAACTTGTATTGTATATTATGTAATCTTGAGATACCATAGACACGTATACAATGTTTCGACCTATCATGTCGACACATCTATATATATTTCGGAACAACCATAGACACTCTATATGTGAATGTTGGAGTTAGCTATACAGGGTTGAGGTTGATTCCAAAATATATATAGTTTGAGTTGTGATCAATACTGAGATACGTATACACTGGGTCGTGGATTGATTCAAGATAATATTTATCGATTTATTTCTGTACATCTAACTGTGGACAACTAGTTGTAGGTTACTAACGAGGACAGCTGACTTAATAAACTTAAAACATCAAAATATATTAAAAGTGTTGTAAATATATTTTGAACATACTTTGATATATATGTATATATTGTTATAGGTTCGTGAATCAACCAGTGGCCAAGTCTTACTTCCCGACGAAGTAAAAATCTGTGAAAGTGAGTTATAGTCCCACTTTTAAAATCTAATATTTTTGGGATGAGAATACATGCAGGTTTTATAAATGATTTACAAAATAGACACAAGTATGTGAAACTACATTCTATGGTTGAATTATCGAAATCGAATATGCCCCTTTTTATTAAGTCTGGTAATCTAAGAATTAGGGAACAGACACCCTAATTGACGCGAATCCTAAAGATAGATCTATTGGGCCTAACAAACCCCATCCAAAGTACCGGATGCTTTAGTACTTCGAAATTTATATCATATCCGAAGGGTGTCCCGGAATGATGGGGATATTCTTATATATGCATCTTATTAATGTCGGTTACCAGGTGTTCACCATATGAATGATTTTTATCTCTATGTATGGGATGTGTATTGAAATATGAAATCTTGTGGTCTATTATTATGATTTGATATATATAGGTTAAACCTATAACTCACCAACATTTTTGTTGACGTTTTAAGCATGTTTATTCTCAGGTGATTATTAAGAGCTTCCGCTGTTGCATACTTAAATAAGGACGAGATTTGGAGTCCATGCTTGTATGATATTGTGTAAAAACTGCATTCAAGAAAGTTATTTTGTTGTAACATATTTGTATTGTAAACCATTATGTAATGGTCGTGTGTAAACATGATATTTTAGATTATCATTATTTGATAATCTACGTAAAACTTTTTAAACCTTTATTGATGAAATAAAGGTTATGGTTTGTTTTAAAATGAATGCAGTCTTTGAAAAACGTCTCATATAGAGGTCAAAACCTCGCAACGAAATCAATTAATATGGAACGTTTTTAATCAATAAGAACGGGACATTTCAGACGAGTCCCTAGAGCTTCATGTAGTGATTGCCAAAACTTTGACGTAAACCTACTGTCGCGATCGGATATAATGGAGATAGGTACTCCATGTCTTGAAACAACTTCCTTCATGTATAATCGTACCAATTTCTCCATCTTATCCATTTCCTTCATAGGTAGGAAATGTGCAGATTTGGTGAGATGATCGACAATTACCCAAATGGTGTCGTAACCCCATGCAGTCTTTGGTAGCTTCGTGATGAAATCCATGGTAATACATTCCCATTTCCATTCTGAGATTTCTGGTTGTTGAAGCAGAACTGACGGTTTCTGATGTTCTGCCTTGACTTTGGAGCAAGTCAAACATTCTCCGATGTACGTTGCAATATCAGCTTTCAAATTTGGCCACCAAAAGTGTGCCTTAATATCTTGATACATCTTTCCAGCTCCGGGATGTATCGAGTATCTCGTCTTATGTGCCTCATCCAAAACTAATTTTCTTAACCCTTTAAACTTCGGTACCCAAATGCATCCATTAAAATACCGGGTTCCGTCTTCTCGTATCTCAAGTTGCTTGTCTAAACCCTTGAGCATCTCATTTCTAAAGTTTTCTTCAGTAAGAGCTCCTTGTTGAGCCTCCTTAATTTGGGTAGTGAGGTTCGTACGAATCTTCATATTCATTGCTCGTACCCGAATCGGCTCTCTTTCCTTCCTGCTTAAAGCATCTGCTACTACATTTGCTTTCCCGGGATGATAGCGAATTTCACAATCATAGTCGTTTATCAGCTCGACCCACCTACGTTGCCTCATGTTCAGTTGTTTTTGGTTGAAGATATGTTGAAGGCTTTTATGATCGGTATACACAGTACATTTAACGCCGTACAAGTAGTGTCTTCAAATCTTTAATGCAAACACCACTGCTCCCAATTCTAGATCATGAGTCGTATAATTTTGTTCATGAATCTTCAGTTGTCGGGATGCATATGCAATAACCTTCTTTCGTTGCATGAGGACACAACCAAAACCTTGTCGCGAAGCGTCACAATAAATTACAAAATCATCGTTTCCTTCAGGTAACGATAGAATAGGCGATGTAGTCAACTTCTTCTTCAATAATTGAAATGCGGCTTCCTACTCAGAAGTCCATTCGTGCTTCTTCCCTTTGTGTGTTAATACCGTCAATGATTTGGCTATCCGGGAAAAATCTTGAATAAACCTTCTATAATAGGCAGCAAGACCCAAAAATTGGCGTATTTGTGTTGGAGTCTTTGGGGTCTCCCACTTTTCAATGGCTTCAATCTTGACTGGGTCAACCTGAATTCCTTCACTGCTGACAATGTGACCAAGGAACTGTACTTCCTTCAGCCAAAAGGCGCACTTGGAAAACTTTGCGTATAACTGTTCTTTCTTTAACAGTTCCAGCACCAATCTTAAATGTTGTTCATGTTCTTGTTCATTTTGAAATAAATAAGAATATCATCAATAAAAACGATAACAAACTTATCCAAATATGGACTGCATACCCGATTCACGAGGTCCATGAATACAGCTGGTGCGTTTGTCAGCCCGAACGGCATGACTAAAAATTCATAATGACCATAGCGTGTCTGAAATGCGGTTTTCAGAATATCTTCTTCTTTTACTCGTAGCTGATGGTAACCCGATCTTAGATCGATCTTAGAGTAAACACGTGATCCTTGCAGCTGATCAAACAAGTCGTCAATTCTCGGTAATGGGTACCGATTCTTGATAGTTAACTTGTTTAACTCCCGGTTCGGAAGGATCCATCTTTCTTCTTGAAGAATAAAATTGGAGCTTCCCACGGTGAAGTATTCGGTCGAATAAATTCACGGTCCAGTAATTCTTGTAACTGGCTTTGTAACTCTTTCATCTCAGACGGTGCAAGTCCGTATGGAGCACGAGCCACTGGTGCAGCTCCGGGTACTAGATCTATTTGAAATTCTACAGATCTAAATGGAGGTAATCCCGGCAACTCTTCCGGAAAGACTTCAGGAAAATCTCTTGCCACAGGCACGTGGTTGATGCTCTTCTCTTTTTACTTCGTTTCGACTTTATTAACATGTGCTAGGATAGCATAGCACCGTTTCTTCAAGCACTTTTGGACTTTCAAGCAGCTAATGAGTTTTAGCTTTGAGTTACCCTTCTCTCCATATATCATTATTGCCGTTTTATCCTTACGAGGAATGCGAATTGCCTTCTTGGCACACACAACCTCAGCTCTTATTTTGGACATCCAGTCCATGCCGACTATTACATCAAAACTTCCTAATTCTACGGCTATCAAATCAATTTTAAATGTTTCTCCGGCTAACTTTATTTTAAAATCACGGCAAATTTTATCGGCTTTAATTAGTTTACCATTAGCTAACTCAATCATGGACTTAGCATCTAGAGGTAATGATGAACAATTCAATTTAGTGTAAAAGTCTCTACACATGTAACTTCTATCGGCACCAGTATCAAATATAATAGATGCTGATAAGTCATTAATGGTAAACGTACCCGTAACAAGCCCCGGGTCTTCACACGCCTCTCTAGTATTAATATTAAACGCTCTTTCACATGCAGGTCCGTTGTTCTTCTCTGGATTCAGGCACTGGCTCTTAATATGACCCTTTTTCCCACACCCGTAACAAGTAACAGTAGCCAGGACAGTTCTATTTGCATTGGTGGCAGGAGTCTTGGTACCATTTGTATTTGTAGCGGGAACCCAACAATCTTCAGCAAGATGACCCCTTCGATTAAATTTGCTGCACACCACATTGCAAAAACCAGTATGATGTTTGTGGCATCTGTTACATAAGGTATTTCGTCCTTTGTAGCCTGAACTTGAACCACTACCCGCACCTTGCGTGATTTCCTGTTTCTTGAGAGATTGTTGTTGGTGACCTCGATCACGGTTTCCATCCCACTTTATTTTGTTATCCGATACCTTGGCATTGGTATTTGATGCATTCTTATCCAGGATGATCTGATTCATTAGTTCGTTTGCCATGGTGATAGCTTCATGAATTGTCTTGGGTTTGGATGCTGTAACATTGGCCTTGATATTTTTTGGCAAGCCATCTTTGTACAATTCAATCTTTCGCTCTTCCGTTGGTATCAATTCAGGACATAACAAGGCTAATTCCATGAATCGCCTATTGTAGTTAGTAAGTTACGTGCCAACAACTTTCAGATTTCGTAGCTCGGTTTCCATCTTCCTGACCTCATTTATTGCGCAGTATTTAGTGATTAGCATATGTTTCAACTCCTCCCAAGGAGTATCATATGCTTCATCACCCCTACAGCTTTTACATAGTTTTTCCACCATGTAAGTGCACCATCCTGTAATGTGCATGAAGCATACTTCGTCCTATCCCCTTCCGCACAATAACTAATTTTAAATACGGACTCCAGCTTTTTGAACCATCGGGTTAAACCGACTGGTCCCTCTGTTCCGCTGAATGATGAAGGTTTGCAACCTTGAAATGCTTTATATGAGCATCCAACACGAGGGTTTGTGTTGTTTGTTGCTGCCCTTGCTGCTTCGACCCAAAGCATTCGGTCGTTTATGCGTTGGTTGATAAGCTCCTCAATTTCTTGTTTCGTCATTCGGTTCAATCGAGCCATGTTTCTTCAATAAACATATAAGATAATTAATCACATAGAATATTATAGATGTAGTGAGTAATTAATGGTACATCATGGCATATTAATAATATGAACCAATTATTATAAAAGCCTTTTCTTCTTATTAGCGTTTTATAATTGTAGCTCGGGTAGTACCTACCCGTTAAAGTTCATACTTAATACCTAGTACACAAATTAACTACTACAATCATGATAATATTCTATCATGAAAAATTTAAAGTAAAAACACATAATCATTTCACGCTTATTCATGATATAGCAATACAATACCAGTATTTCACATATGTTTATTTTACATAATACATATGTAGGATAAAATAAAGCACACTAAATAATATTTTACGATGCGTGAAGTGATATCGTGGCGGAAATGGTTTTAAAAACGGCGGGGCCTCTTGTTATCATGTATTGGCATAACGCTTATTTGAGCGGTACATTTATATCTTGGTCCGGGTTCTGAGGTGCTTGATACCTCAATAGAGTTGGTAAGACAAGGATGACTAGGGGTAGAAATGTCATGAGCACTTTGTACAACAGTTGCTTTATTAATTTCCGGATTTGTAAATTCTGGTTTGGTGACTACAGGTTCCTTTCCTTTTTTAAATTCTTTCTCAGTAATATCTTTTACTTCATCCTCCTCGTCAAGATTGTTTTCAGGTTCTTTCACTTCCGGTTCTTCCGGAAATTGTGAATATTCCCAAAATGCATCCGACTCTAGGTAATCATCTTCATCAGTTATATAGATGATTGATACATCTTTCTTCGGGTCATCTTCGTTATCAGATAAGTCGATGATTGGTACTTTTGCCGGAGATTCATCTTCGGAGTCGCTGAATGTGATAATGAGATTGGTGCTAGAAGTAGACATCTATCACACATTAACTACCACATTAGTAATATACCACATAATATAATATTTACATGTTATAATATTTAATTTCCTACCAAAAATGATAAGTAATGATTTTCAAAAACAAGTTCGGTCAAAGTCCAGACTCACTAATGTATCTTAACAAATACCGGTCAGACACACTAATGCAATTTCTGGTTCGCGAAGACCTCTGCTCTGATGCCAACTGAAACTACTTGTCCATATTACTATAAACGTGGTACGTTATTCATTGGTCCCATAGCAAGGTATTTGACCTCTATATGATATGTTTTAGAAAATATTGCATTCGTTTCATAAAAAGGACACTATTATTATACATAATGCATGTTTTAAACAAGTGAGAGATTATTTAAGAAATAATCCCCATAATACATCGGTTTCCAAATACTACACACGTGACATAACAATCGAATATAATACATGACAAAGGTTTTATTGAATGCAACACTTCATTTAAATAAAAGCATGAGACTCCATGCACAGCTGGCTCAGATAATGCAACAGCGGAAGACTTTCTTAAGAACCTGAGAATAAACATGCTTAAACAGTCAACATAAAGGTTGGTGAGATATAAAGGTTTAAAGCTAGCATCGATATAAATATAGACCACAAGATTTCATAGTTACAAACATTTCAATAAAGATATTCTATAAGTTGTTGAGCACTTCGGTAACCATACTTAACCATTAATGTGAAATATTCCCTTTATTATGAAATCTCCCTACACTGTACCAAGTGTAGTAAAAACGAAGTACTATGCAACCGTTTAAAATACTAGAGCGACTAGCCAGGTTGGGGTTGTCAAACCCGATAGATCTATCAATAGGATTCGCGCTTACATGTTCTTACAACATGTAAATATTAGTTACCAAGCTATTAGGGAAGATATGCAAGGTGGTACAACTCAATGTAGAATATATTTTAAGTACTTGTGTCCATGGCGTAAAACATAAAATGCATGTATTCTCATCTCAAAATATTTTTAGAGTTTAAAAATGGGACTATATACTCACGGTAGTAAAGGTATATTAATAATAAGTTTTCAGCGTATTAAAAATATGGCTGTCGTCCTTGTATTCACGAACCTATAACAATAATAATGATTCAGATAATAATACGACATGTGAATAAAATAAAACAAGTTCATAGAATACTTATATATTAATTTTTAACATTTTTATGTTAGTAGTCCTTTGTTAGTAGTCCGAAATGTCTAACAGTCCAATAATCGGTATATATATAATCTTAGAATTACCCCACGACGTATTGTATACATATTGTCTTTGCATCAACCCAGAGACGTATTGTATACGTATTGTCTTAGAATTTATCAAAACGTATTATATACTTATTGTCTTAGGATTTATCAAAACGTATTGTATACTTATTGTCATTGAATGTACCAAGATTATTATATATATATATATATATATGTATATATATATGTATATATATATATATGTAAATATATATGTATATATAAGATTATAATATTTTGTTATACTAATGATAATATGTCCAAATATATATAGGATATAGGAAAAGTTAGCAAGGATATGGTAAATATAGTTTTTACAATATAAATTTCGTCCATACAACGTTAATTTTAACAGATTTTGTTTTGCTCGCCAAATATTCATTACAACTCCGTTTAAAGTGAATCAAATTGCTATGGATTCCTTAAGAAGTTAGTTTTTCAAAAACAATTCAAAAAGTTCAGCCCATGTATTAATATTCAGAGTTTTACCCTCTTTTTGTGCCGGTGGACAGATTTGGAAGAATCCCGGCACCCACCCAATATATGATTTTTGATAAACTACTTCCACTTTGTCTAAAATCATGAAAAAAATACTGGAAGTCTTATTTACATATATTAACATATTTTCAAAGTCTTAGCCTCGAACTCAAAGTCTAAGATAGGTTTTTAATTCCCAACCCAAAACAGCCCGCTTTTTACCGAATGGAGATTAAACGATATATGTTAAGTTTCAAGGTGTTCTTCATATGTACAAGTTATAAGTTCTTATATTAACTTAATATAACATCATAATACATATAAATAAGTGTTATTAGAGTTAAGTTAGAAAGATTAGATTAGTTCTTCAAACATGTTTAGAATCAACTAAACTATGCTATAGTTTATAAACTCTTATATAGATAGCTATAAACATATGAATTGAACAATAGTTGAAGTAGAGTTTTTACCTCAAGTTTAGAATGTAAAGTTGCTGGAAAGAAGTAGTAAAACAAAACTTGAGAGAGTTCTTGCAAGTGTGTGTGAAAATTGGAAGAAAAATTTGGAAAATGAATGTGTAAAAATGAGTTAGAAATGGTGATTATTTATAGGCTTGAAAATTTGATTTTTAGTGAAAATATCTAAGATAAGTTAAAATGTATTAAGTCATGGACGACATATTAAATTGATTAGGTTATGGATGACATATTACACAAATAATTGCAGATTTCTATTGGTATATACCAATAGTAAATACTTCTAGAAGCTGTGTATAATACAGGTAAAAATACCGTATGAATGCGAGTAGAATTCTTGAGGAAATTGAACGAAAATACGAGTATAGATATCCTTAATATGTATTGGTATATTATAAAGTGTATTTAATACTTGTAAGGATGTATCTACACTCGTAATACTTTATATGTAAATACATTTTAACATAAGTTAATTACGTCGTTTAAATAGTAACATATATATTGTTCAAAAACTCTTTAAATTAGTAGTATGAAATATATATATATATATATATATATATATATATATATATATATATATATATATATATATATAATACTTTGTTAATATACTTAATAAGATATTTAATCATCATATTTTCAAGTTAAATCTATATACACACACACACACACACACACACACACACACACACACACACACACACACACATATATATATATAATTAATACAAGTTATGACGTTCGTGAATCGTAAGAATAAAAGGGTGGTCAACTGCTTATGTAAAATTCTTTCCGGAGGTTCAACACTTATTAAAATTCATTGCTTATCAAGTCAAAATTATTAAATCATGTAAATAGTATAATCAAGTAGTCGAAAAAATCCGGGTCATCACACATCAATAGTTTTACAAAAATGTGACTTTTTTATTATATTGACAATTCACATAAATATTTTTTATTCGGTACTAGACGAGTATAGTACCTCTTTATATTGTATCAGAACTGGAACCATACTGTTACCAAACCAATTAAATTGGTACAATATTCGGTACTCAAATAATGGTGAAAAATGAATGCTTACCAACCAGTTCGGTATCGAAATAGCACCAAGCTCATCCAGAGTTACGAGTAAGTTTAATAAACCCAATATTGTAATAGAACATATAAATAAAGAGTCAATTTAATATTCTTTATCAGCCGACACACACACACACACACACACACACACACACACACACACACACACACATATATATATATATATATATATATATATATATAAAATTTATTAATGAACTTTACATAATAAGCGAAGACCAATTCTAACGGAGCGTCAGAAATAGAGTGTTAGTCGAGGTGGCACAAATTGACGCCCCAGACTCCATTAATGGGCATCGGTTGTAATGAAAATGGGACGTTAATCGAGAAACTGACGGAAAAGGTCATTTTTTGTTTGAACCATCAAATTTCAGTAAATTATTTTATATATTATTAATCTATTTATTTTATCCTCAACTTCCAATCCCTTCGGCTCAAGTCGGATTGGAAGATTTCTTAACTGGTTTTTCAGTTATTTTGTACACGAGCTTTTAGTCTAGTGGCTAGATCATTTTTATGTTTTAGCTTGGATGTTTGAGAGGCTATATGATTCTCCTTTAGCCGTTTGTGCTTTATTGTAAACATTCGTTATTCTTTATCAATAAAGATTCGTCAGGTAAAACCTTTTACCCAAAAAAAAAAAAAAAATTAAATAATATTTTACTACATCAATCCCCACAAGTTTAACAATTAAAAAACTGTCTCTCCTTAATTTACTTTTTACCTTCGCTCCATAATTTACACATCACCCAAAAACAGTGACGGTACAATTGAACAATAACACGGAGGATAAGTGGAAATGGTCTATGGGTTCGGATGGTTGTTTTCGTACTAAAACATTAGCTACAGAGATTGATGCGAAAAAACTGCCAAATACAGGTCAATTTACAACTATGCGCAATAAAGGAGTCCCACAAAAGGTCTAAATCTTCGTTTGGAGAGCCGCTCAAAAAAGGATTCCGGTCTGAGTTGAACTCGAAAAACGAGGAATAGACTTGGACTCCCTTCTCTGCCCGATTTGCACAAATGCTTTAGAAACGGTGGACCATGTTTTATCGGAATGTCCTCGTGTTCTAGCTCTTTGGAATCATGTTTTCAAGTGGTGGAACACCTCTCCGGTGTCTAGCATCTCCATATCAGAAACGACCCGGGTCCTTACGTCGCTACAACTAATAAGACTAGTTCTAACCCTTCTTGTGACATCACAGACAGATTTGCACTTTTTGGCCTAAAAAGTGTAAGGTGAATGTGACTGGACAATGTCAAAATTTGACCCCAAATAACCCAAAATGTCAAATGGAGTGTGTCAAATCTAAGTAGGGTCCACTAGTTTATTTATTTTTTATTTTATTTATTTTATTCATTTTATCATATTATATTTAAACATAACATTAATAAAACTAATTTATTTTATTCATAAAATAAAAAAATACAACATTTTATTAAAAAAAACACACCAAAATAAAAGAAAACAGAAAAAACATAAAAATAAAAAGACAAATAATTAAATAAAACTAGTCTTCGTCGGAGTCTTGATTTTGTAGTTGCAGTGGGTTGTCGAGCAAAGGCTTAAAATTATCTAGGTACATTCGCTTTAGCCTTGTGATCGGAGTTTCCAGAACCGTTTCTTGATAAATCGGAGTCATCGGGGATTGAAAATTACGGAGTTGTTGGGCTTCTTCATAGCGACGTTGTTGTTCCAAGAATAGTTGATGTTGTTGTTCGGGTGTCAAGATTTGGAATTGAGGGGCAATCAATGGAACTTGGTGATAGTTGTTCGGGTTTGATGAACCACCACCCGTATAACTACCGTACCAATCGAGAGAAGTATTGGGTCTTTGATTTGGGTGTGACATTTTTTTTTGGAAAAAAAAAAAGTTAGGAAGAATGAAGAAGATAGTAGAAGGTGGAGAAGATGAAGATGAAAGAATGATGAAGATATATATATATATATATATATATATATATATATATATATATATATATATATATATATATATATATATATATATATATATATATACAAGATTTATGAGCCCGTGCGTTGCGCGGGGACTAATCCGTAAGCATTTTTGGTTTTTATACTTATATATGAAATAACGATATTATAGAAAAAATGTCAAAAGTACTTTTGGGGTTCAGTTGGTAAAATATGTATTTGTAAACAATACATATTAGTAAAACTTTGATACTGATAACAGCTTTTGTACATTGATCGAACATATGTCCCCTTTGATACTTAGTCAGTCAGGCCAGCCGACCAAACTTTAGCATCTTTTGTCTTTTCAACTTACACTTTTGTATTTTCAAACTCCATGCACTAAAAGAAACACCTATATACATTTATTATAGGTAAATTTGAAGTGGTTCAAGCAAGTCAAACATATTTTTAAATCACCCAACTCGTATATTCAAAATATATAAAACATCAAAAGTCAAGGTTTTTAATAACACCTCTCATAAGTCTTGTTATTTCATATTCGAACTCACTGATATAAATGAAGTCTTTTAATCACATCACATATCTTATACAACCAATAAAGTGGGTGTGGTCAAGACAACACATAGTGACAAGTAACAAAAGTTACTCATTACCCAACTTATTTGACCTGCCCATGTTTTTTAAGAAATAAAAATACTTCGACACACTTAAATAAACTAAAAAAATTACATATTTACATTAGGCAAACCTAATGGGGAGATTATTGGACATTCAAGTCCTTACAAATTACAATTCTTACTAAATCCACTACAAGATATAAAATAATACATCCAAAATTTGAATGCAACTCATTACAAAAAAGAAAGTCAGAGAGATTGATGTAGTTCATTCCTTTACCTTGGTCAATGTCTTTTAGGGCAAATCAATTAATTTCATTCCTTTACCTTGGGCAATGTCTTTTGGAATTGTGCACTGCAAATAAAAAACATAGAAGGCTATTATATTCATCGACATCAAGTATATATATACTTGTATAAAGAACACATGGAGGTACCAAATTTCAGATAATCAAGGTTTAAAAGTTTACAACAATGAACAGACACATGAATTTATTTCAGAGGTGGCAAGACTAATCCAAACTACAAAACAGAGATCGAAAGCCATATTGAACTGATGCTCATCAATTAATTTGGCACACACTAAATCATGCTAATTGAGTATTAAGCAATTCGGGACAAACACCAGACTTAGGCTTTTCTTATTTTGCCCATCTCTACTAAAACTTGCTACTTAATCTCACAAAACTAAAAAGCTAAAAATCATCTATTCATGTAGCTAAAAATAATAATAATAGTAATGTACTTAACTGGTATCCAAATCAAACATATCTAATTACAAATTAAGCAATGGCTATATTTAATTGAGTATTTTTATTCGAAGTAGACACAAATGTCATGTTTTACTTACCATATATGTGTAAAAAAAAAAAATTCAGCCTGTGCGTTTTACTGAGTAATTGCTAAGCGTGTTTGAAATAGGAAGACAAGAATTACAGCCGTAAATACAAAAAGAATGTATAATAAATCATTCAACACTTTTGAGTTTTCAAACAAAGATTCTTCTACTAAAGGTGGTAATTTTTACCCATTTACAAATGAACAGATTATTTAGGTTGTATTTTATCTCTAATGAACATATTGGACAAGCGAGTGTTATGGGATAATGTGTTCATACCAAAAAGTACCCCTTATGACATGTTATTTAACCCAAATGACCCGCCCATTTTGCAACCTCTAAACTATGCGTTTTCATATCTGTTAGTAATTACTTACCAGATCATTTTGAAGCTGAGGGAAGAATATCCAACGCAACCTCCTTGAGGGTTGGCATCTCATCTTGTTGATGCACACAAACATATCTACTTCCCAATCTTCTAATTACCTTCCATGACCCGGGTAACACCTAACTGGATTGTACAAATTAGGAAGGTTAGAATTAAATAACAAATCATCATTATTAATACGCTATTAGTAAAATGAAGGAAAAAAGACAACATTTAGGAAAAACAATCTATGAATTGTATGTGCAGATGAAGTGCAAAAAGTAACATATATATAGATATGGGTCGATGGTTATATGTTTGATCCCACACTGGTCGAATAAAAAATATAGATAAGATTGCAATGGGTAAAATTTGCTTGAAAGGCGACCAGAGTGTATTTATAATGCATAAAATCCACGCACGCACACACGCACGCACGCACATATATTGTTTTTGTAACAATTTATTTTTGATAATCATATACTCTGTATAACTCACTGATTTTTAGTAAATGTATTAAAGCTTGGATTGAAGGTGTTTATTGGTCAACCTGAGTTGACCCTTTGATAAAATTACCTGCATTAATCTCAATGCTTCTGACCTAATGCCCAAGCTGACCATTTTAATTTTCTTGATGTATATCTTTATAATAAAATATATAGTTTTTTTCGTTTGATATATATGTTTCTTATTCTAGAAAATGAAGGTATTAATTGCTCTCATTGTTGATGTATGGCAGTACATGTCTTCCTACGACCCAGATGAGGGCCCTTTAATTACTGGTTAAGGAGTTCAACCTGATACTGACCATTGATTGAAAACAAAATCAACAATTCACGTAATCATTGGTAAATTAAATTTATAAAAAACTTATATACTCATAATTATATTTCATTTATAAAACTAATATAGATATAGATTAACAAAATACATTGAATTTCATATATGGAAATCGATAATTAAAAAAGCCCTTTTCCATGCGTTTACACTAAATTTTATAACCATAGCTAACACACAAACCATTTTTAGAAAAATACTTTTCCAAAGTACTTATATTTTTGGTAACACGACTGGGTATTAGGGTCTAGCAAAAGTTACCCGATTTGAAACGCACAGCTTCAACTTGGCATGAAGATAATCTACATCATAAGTATAAGAATAAACTTCATAACAATCACTACGATTAGAAGATGTAGTTGACACTTTGACCTCAATTAAAATCATACTACCATATGAGAAGTAGGCACACTGTATTAAAAAAATCTATAATGGGTCAAGATTAACCACCTATGATGTTTACCATGTCAAAGACAGATTATGACAATCCAGCATGGAATTATAAGTTAAAACAACACCAAATAAGGGCATGTTGATAGTGCTCCAAATAAATATATATTTTGTAGAAATATCCTCCCAATATGTAAATTATTTAGTTGTAATTGTCCTATTTTAAGTTGTAATCGTTTATATTAAATAAGTGCGAAGACAAAAGGCGAAAACGACGATTTGAAGACGCAAATGACCAAAAAGCTCAAATGTACAAGATACAATCCAAGTGGTTCAATTTATTGATGAAAAACGTCTAAAAATGATAAGAGTACAAGTTACAAAACGCAAAGTACAAGATATTAAATTGTACGCAAGGACGTTCGAAATCCGGAACCGGGACATGAGTCAACTCTCAACGCGCGACACAACGGTGCAAAAATTACAAGTCTACTATGCACAAGAATATAATATAATATATAAATAATTATATTAATTATTTATATTTTATATTTATATATTTATTATGTTGACAAGCTAGGAGCCAAAAGTTTGTGAGCTGGATTTTCAAACTCCACGACTCGCGGAGTTTGAAGGATTAAAACTCCACGACTCGCGGAGCTGTCAGAAATCAAAATGCCTATAAAAGGCCACGAATTCTGCAAGTTTAAATAACATAATAATAATACTCCGTAGTATAATATAAATAAATAAATATAATATATATATATATATATATATATATATATATATATATATATATATATATATATATATAGTATAGATTAGTGTTATATTAGATTAGTTTGGGTTATGTAAAAGTTATTTTTATGGGTTTTAATGTCGGAGCTCTGTCCGTGTACTACTACGCGATAAATAATCAATGTAAGCTATGTTCTCCTTTTTAAATTAATGTCTCGTACTTAAGTTATTATTATGCTTATTTGAGCCGAAGTAATCATGATGTTGAGCTAAATATTAAAGACGGGGTAATTGGGTTTTGTACCATAATTGGGGTTTGGACAAAAGAACGACACTTGTGGAAATTAGACTATGGGCTATTAAAGGGATTTATATTAAATTAACGATACCTCGTTAATTTAATATAAAGGTTATGATTTGACGTATCTATATATAACCACATACGCTTAATCGGACACGATAGGCGGGATATTTATAAGTACGAATTATTGTTCATTTGACCGGACACGGGGATGGATTAATAGTCAATGGACTCATTAAAACACGGGTGGATTACATTCAAGGGTAATTGGTGTAATTGTTAACAAAGTATTAAAACCTTGGTTTACATACAGTCGATAACCTGGTGTATTCATTAAGCAAAGTATTAAGACCTTGTTACAGTTCGAATCCCCAGTTAGTTGGAATATTTGACTTCGGGTATAAGGTTAAATTTGCCGAGCAGTTTATAATTATGACCGATGAACTATTATGGACAATAACCAGATAGGTTTCAAATACATCCAGGACAAAGGACAATTAACCCAGGACAATAGATTAAAATTAAAACGTCAAACATCATGGTTACGGAAGTTTAAATAAGCATAATATATTTTATTTCATATTTCCTCGTACTTTTATTTATTGTCATTTTAATTATTGTTATTTATTTTATATTGTTATTTAAATATCGTCATTTACTATACGCTTCGCTTAAAATATAAATCGACAAACCGGTCATTAAACGGTAAACCCCCTTTTATATATTATTATATATAATTATATATATTTTTATAACAACCCTCATATTTCCATACCTGAATTGAATAATTTGACTATAGGGTTGTTATCCATACGTAATATATAATTAAATTCGACGTTGATCAAATATTTATTTTTAGTTGACACGTTCTGTTAACTAAAGTTTACACTAATTATATATAATAACTTTAGTTAATATTAATGCGTATTATATTTAAAACTATATGTAACATAATTATTAATTAAATGATAAGTTATTTTAATCATTATATATATTTTAAGCTTATAAAAAAAATAAAAATAAAAATAAATAAGATTTTTTTTTAATAAATTAAATAATGAGCCCATGAATTTTGACTAAATATTTTCAAAAACAAAAACTTATTAAAAACATTTTTAACATGTTTTTATTATTTTGTCAAAATTGACACCTTTATTTTATTATTTTTTTTCTTTTTACCAACCATTTTTTACCTATAAATACATGGCTCCTCATTCATTTTTTCTTGCCAAACACAAAAACTTAAGTTATTCTCTCAAAACCTTGAAGAAAATTTGAGGTACTTTCTATTTTTATTAATTTTTTTCAATATTGTCATTTATATTTATATTTATTGTATATTCTTTGTAAAATTCGAAATTAATTATGTTTATATGTTATAATTAGTATTATAAGTGTTATGATGCATAAAAATAATTTTGATAATTTATGGAATATTATTTATAATTAAATACGAATTATGTAGTGTTTAAACTTAAAAATAATGTAAAATTCGTAATAAATACTTTTAACCAAAAATAAAATATATATATTTTTTTTCGAGTTTTTAAAACTTATATAGATCTGAAAAAAATTATAAAAATAATTACTTGGGTCGAATTGGTATTTATTATATAATTAAACTCTATTATTATGTAATTCGAAGGTAAATTAAGAATAAATATAAAATAATAAAAAAATATTTTTTAAATATTTTTCTACAAGTTATTAGACTGATAGAAACTTATAAAAATTATAAAAATAATTATTTGGGTTTATTTAATAATTATGTAGAATTAAAATTATTTTGTGAATACATTAAGGGTAAAAACAAAAATAAATACAAAAATATAATAAAAACGTTTTATTAAATTTTTCTACTAATCTATATGATTAACTAAGACTATAAAAATTATGTATGTAATTTTTAGATATTTAATTTATTATTTAGACATTTTTGAATAATGTTCGATTAATAAAACACTATTATTTTTGAAGTAATTTAGGTATTTATTTAAAGGTAATTATATTTAATATATAAGACATACTAAGGTATAATAACCAAATATTAAATAAAACTTAGGTTATATTATCACATATATAATTATTAAGTACATTAATAATTCGTTGTGTGTATACACCTAAAGTGAAGGTTAATCAAAGATAATGTATAATTCATGTGAACTTCATCGCTACTCACGGTCGTAAGTGAATGATGTCTAGGTTGCTATTTATGGGTAAGCTTGTGGATCTCGAATGCCATGACTTAGATTCTGGTCAAGAATCCTGGGCCCCCGGTTACATCTGGTCATTCCTGACTTATTTGATAGCAACGAAGTTTGAGTAAAGTTATACAACGTCTTGCTAAAGATTAACCCGAACTTTCTAAAATTGGAAAATTACTATAAGTGGAAACTTTCCATAAATAGTAACCTTCCGAAAATGGAAATTCTTTAGTGAACCATTACTATCAATATAGTACTATATATTATTGTCTGTTAGGCAATGTCTGATCATACGTTCTATCTCTAGGTTGAGATCTCGGTCACGTCCTTCCGTTCAATTCTTTCGTGTGCTACTAAGGTGAACTTCATAGCCCCACTTTTAACTGTTTCATAACTGTTTTATAACTTTTGGGGTGAGACACATGCTTGCTTTATAACTGTTTTACGCTTAGACACAAGTACTAAATTGTTAACTATGCTGTCATGCTTTGATTCATGCTAAATCCCTACCGTAATATCGTTAATTGCTACGTTTAAATGCAAACTTAATTATTGTGAGTAGGCCTATTGAGAGTAACGTCTCTAACCATTTGACCGTTGGTCTTTGGTTACATAATAATGATTCCACGGCACTGACAGTACAAGGTGTCATAGGGTAAACTTGTTTAGTAGCGATATTACAAAATGCAGCAACACTTTTAGATTGATATTTCTATATCAATCAACTTTAAACTAAATCTTGTGGTCTAAAACTTTGGATATTATTTATAAACCTATGAATTTCACTCAACCTTTTTGGTTGACACTTTAAGCGTGTTTTGTCTCAGGTGATGATTGAGCTAGCTGTTACTTGCTACTAGATGATTGATGTATGCTTTGCTGCTTGCATGGAGTCCATCATTCATATTTATCATTTTGTTTAAGACATTTTCCATTTACTGTACTCTTATGATGTAAAACTTTGAATAATGCTTCTGCTGTTTATTTAATAAATAAAACGTCTCATTTAAAGTCGTTCTCGCTTATACAACTGTGTTATGATATGATTGGTCACAATTACCCCTGGTCCATTTTGGGGGTGTGACAGATTGGTATCAGAGCAGGTTGTTGTAGAGAACCAGGATTGCATCTTATGTGTGCCTTATACAATTAGGTACCTTAGCAATGTAGGACTACAACTTCCTTTGACTATAGTGCCTTTAATTGTTGCCTTTAACTGTTAAATGCTACACTATACTTTAGAAACTTTACTTATCTTAGAATGCCGAGCCAATCTAAGAACTCTGCTCATTCTCCTAAGTACTATTCAATTCCGCCACTACATTTAAATGCGACGCCGTTCTCGACATTCCTATGTCATTTATCATGGTTTTGTGTATTACATATGTAATATTATCCATGAATTTTTGAAACTCCTATATTTGTTACTATTCATACTCAAACGTATATAACTCCCTGTTATATCACGTACCTATATGCTTTATGCCTTTATGCATCAGTTTGCGAACCGAAAAATGTCATTGAGTTATCGAGAATCTCAAAGACATTATAATGTCATCACTACTCATATTCATTACTTTTTTACCTTTTTCTCGTTATTGAATTTTCTTGACGGATGGCGTCTACAAAACTCTAGAATGGAAGGGTTTGGATTACCGATTTAAAGGATCATATAGCTCAAGCCCCTAGACCTGAATAGGCCATTACGAATTGAAAGTCTTTAATCGAAAGATTATCAGATTACATACTTATCATTTTATGATCTCGACACGTCATACTGCTATTATTGGATTATAGACACATCATATCTTATTATATCTTATCATATCTATCTTAATAAACTTTGTCTAACACTTTTCCTAAATTTCCTCCGTAAATTACGGAAATCTTTTTGCTATATATACGTATATCAAGAAGACAAATATATCATTCAATATTCAACACTCATCTCATAACAAAAACCCTTATTCCGATCAGATAATATGGATTTCTCACATGATTCCTCGAACTCCTCGAGCTCCAATGGCAGCGTAACCGGAATGAACCAACCAATTAGTCATCATCTATTTTGGATGAATTGGGGATGGGTTCGTAGTAAACTTAATCAATGGAGACAAGAAGAAGGTGATCCCTTCCGCCAACCGAATTCACCTCTTGGTGAAGAACCTGAAGCACTTACCGGTGAACCCATTCGGAACACTATTTTCACCCTCATTTCCAGGGTATCCAGTCACGAATATATAATATCTAAAATTCTAGATCTTATTCATCCACTTGTCCGAACCGCCAATCACCCCGGAATAATAGAAGAAGTCAATGAGCTTCGCGCTCGAGTGGTGGCTCTGGAGAATATGGTGTGAAACCTACGAGCACCAGCAGCATAACCAGCATCACCACCAGTACCAACAACATCACCACCAACAACATCAGCTTCACCAATAACAAAAACTATAATCTGTACCTCGGATATCAACATCATACGCCCCATAGATACCAAGGAATATTAGTAATAATGAGTTAAGATGTATTGACTCATTCTTCCTGAAAATTATATATGTATACTTTATATATATATATATATATATATATATATATATATATATATATATATATATATATATATATATATATATATATATATATATATATATATATATATATATATATATATGGTTTGGAACAATAATAAATCTTTTCGTATTAAGCTATGACGTGTGAATCTTAAATAGTATGTACTACTTGGTTAATTCATATCACTAATATGCTATGATATACATTCCTCGTTAATCACTGCTTCATCACAATAAACTCCATTTCATAATAAACTAACTGTATTATTCAAATACATGTTTGGTTTTACACTTTCATTTTCGATGACCTCAAAACTCTTTAGAAAACATCATTCGTGCCTTGTGAATTTCACAAGAATTCCACGAGCATCAACATCATATACCGAGGTATATAAATAACAATGAACGATGGAGTATTGATTCATAACTTCATTAAAGAAAGATTCTGCGATGATTATGTAACATCTTAAGTTTTGAAGATTATTTATTCTCGCTTCAACCGCAAATCAAATGATTTTAATAGTATATTAACTCATTAAATCTATATTATACGTGAAGAATACATATATGAATGTATATCTTCATAAAGATTGTAATTAAAAATCCTTTTGTGCAAACTGTTAATTGTGAAAATATTTTAACGGGTAGGTAAAACCCGAGAAATATTTATATCTCACATCAATATCTTACATTGTACATTCTTCAAATTCTGATTCAATAATTAGTAACTATACTACTTACATCCACATATGTATCCGTTCACTAAAGAACAACCATTTTCATACAAATTTAATTACCTATTCTGATTTGGACATATCGGAATCCAAGTAAAGCTTTAGCAAGTGTAATCTTCCTAAAGATCACTACATTCATGAATTATATTCATTCGTATTCTATGATGAATTATCACATCAAACCACCGAAATTATCATTCATTACTTTTGAAATCAACAACGCCTATTCATCAACCATTAGAACCGTTGACGATTACAATCAGCGTTTAATCATCTAAAAATGAAATTTCTTGAAACCATCTCGGATTGATAACCAATGAATCAAATATGGCTGCATTAAATGCAGAGGAAACAGCAAAATTGTAGATGGTCTCAATGGCCAAAAGTTTGATAATAAAGAATGGTACGTTGGAAAAGCTCAAAAGAAAATTTGGAACTGAAAAACGGATTGAGCTAACCATGGAGGAGACCAAGGACAAATACAAGGACCAAACCCTATATTCAAAGAATCCAGGTAATTCTGGATCCGATGAAATCTTTAGAGAATATCTTGCTCCGAAGTTATGTTAAAAGCTTGCGGAAAATTTTTCTTCATCAACCTTCGAACTTAGAAATTCCAAAATGTCGTTATAAATATCCTCTATATTTCTGAAGATATTTTCATAACGATTCTTGTCCACAATTAAGTATCTCTTTGCGATATCTTTATAAAGGAAACTATTTTAGTTTCTATATTCAGTAAAATTCAAGTTTAAATTATAAATGTTTTGAAGAAATGTTGGAAATTGAAGCATGAGTTAGTATAATATAATGACGTCAGGCCAACGTGATTATATTACAGTAAGTCATGCTAAATTTTTAATGGAAGATGATGATTCATAGACTTTATAATCATTATTTGCCATGTTACACGACTCTTACATTCTACTTAATCTCTGAACATATCAAAAACATATATTCTTGATAGTTCTATCCTCAGTAATTCTGGTAATTTACCAAATCAAATCGTGATATTACGCATAGAACATTAGGTTCATTCGAAACTTCATACCTACAAATTCTGGACCATTACTCGCTTAACTTAGAGTCGAGAGCAGAATAAAAAGGTAAAGAGCTCCGACATATAAGGGAAAATACAAAGCCCGATAACAACACGGAAATTACAAATCGTGTATATCAATGCGTATAGCAACATAAAGACACGGGAGAATTAAAAACACTATAACCCCAAGAGCATAGTAGAAGTAAACAGATTCCTCTGGTGGTAAAAGAAAAAGAAGCATGACTGCATATATGGTCAATATAATAACAAATATCAATACGGGATTGAGCATATTAACAAATCTTTTGGAAGTATGAATCTAGGAAGAAAGTATAGAAGTGGTGAAGATAATGAAACGGAAGAAGCTAATTTATAGCAAAATTTCCAAACACAGCAATCGAGGCAATTCATCGCATTTAATCAAAGAAATCCCAAAATTCTGTAAATACCGGATAATCAAATCTTATAGATTACGAAGATTTCCTTTAATCCCTTGAATTCCGGAAATCAATCGTGACTACGTCAAAAGTTAAGGCGAACATTTAATTTACTCATTCACTCTTTTACGATAGCTTCGTTTATACTCTTTCTATAATCGAATCGTTCTATCCATATTATTCAATAGTGATAAAACTTTATTCTTCAACTTATATTCATCATTACAATATTCTTGTTGTAAACAATGATGATCTCTATCAAACTTCATGACTATAATTTTCATGAACTACTCTCTGTTTTGTCTACCCTAACATTGTGGCATAAACGCTCAAGGTTTAAATGAGCTCGATATTATTCATAACACATTTTATATATCCAATTTACTGAAATGACTTGTATAACATCATCATTTTGAATGATCTCCGCATTAATAATAAAATGCACTTCGTAGAAGAACTTGTAGAAATTATGGTATGTATGATTTTAATTCTTGAAACAGAACAATATTCTATCCGTTGGAATTCACGCAAGGCCCCGAGCATACCTGGGAACGTGAAAACCAAATAAAACGTAAATATCCTCGTCTATGTACGAACAACACCGATTAATGGCAACAACTAAATCTTTTAACGGGTAGGTACTATAACAACCCTCATATTTCCATACCTGAATTGACTAATTTGACTATAGGGTTGTTATCCATACGTAATATATAATTAAATTCGATGTTGATCAAATATTTATTTTTAGTTGACACGTTCTGTTAACTAAAGTTTACACTAATTATATAAAATAACTTTAGTTAATATTAATGCGTATTATATTTAAAACTATATGTAACATAATTATTAATTAAATGATAAGTTATTTTAATCATTATATATATTTTTAGCTTATAAAAAAATAAAAATAAAAAGAAATAAGATTTTTTTTTAATAAATTAAATAATGAGCCCATGAATTTTGACTAAATATTTTCAAAAACAAAAACTTATTAAAAACATTTTTAACATGTTTTTATTATTTTGTCAAAATTGGCACCTTTATTTTATTATTTTTTTTCTTTTCACCAACCATTTTTTACCTATAAATACATGGCTCCTCATTCATTTTTTCTTGCCAAACACAAAAACTTAAGTTATTCTCTCAAAACCTTAAAGAAAATTTGAGGTACTTTCTATTTTTATTAATTTTTTTCAATATTGTCATTTATATTTATATTTATTATATATTCTATGTAAAATTCGAAATTAATTATGTTTATATGTTATAATTAGTATTATAAGTGTTATGATGCATAAAAATAATTTTTATAATTTATGGAATATTATTTATAATTAAATACGAATTATGTAGTGTTTAAACGTAAAAATAATGTAAAATTCGTAATAAATAATTTTAACCAAAAATAAAATATAAATAATTTTTTTCTGAGTTTTTAAAACTTATATAGATCTGAAAAAATTATAAAAATAATTACTTGGGTCGAATTGGTATTTATTATATAATTAAACTCTATTATTATGTAATTCGAAGGTAAATTAAGAATAAATATAAAATAATAAAAAAATATTTTTTAAATATTTTTCTACAGGTTATTAGACTGATAGAAACTTATAAAAATTATAAAAATAATTATTTGGGTTTATTTAGTAATTATGTAGAATTAAAATTGTTTTGTGAATACACTAAGGGTAAAAACAAAAATAAATACAAAAATATAATAAAAACTTTTTCTTAAATTTTTCTACTAATCTATATGATTAACTAAGACTATAAAAATTATGTATGTAATTTTTAGATATTTAATTTATTATTTAGACATTTTTGAATAATGTTCGATTAATAAAACACTATTATTTTTGAAGTAATTTAGGTATTTATTTAAAGGTAATTATATTTAATATATATAAGACATACTAAGGTATAATAACTAAATATTAAATAAAACTTAGGTTATATTATCACATATATAATTATTAAGTACATTAATAATTCGTTGTGTGTATACACCTAAAGTGAAGGTTAATCAAAGATAATGTATAATTCATGTGAACTTCATCGCTACTCACGGTCGTAAGTGAATGATGTCTAGGTTGCCATTTATGGGTAAGCTTGTGGATCTCGAATGCCATGACTTAGATTCTGGTCAAGAATCCTGGGCCCCCGGTTACATCTGGTCATTCCTGACTTATTTGATAGCAACGAAGTTTGAGTAAAGTTATACAACGTCTTGCTAAAGATTAACCCGAACTTTCTAAAATTGGAAAATTACTATAAGTGGAAACTTTCCATAAATAGTAACCTTCCGAAAATGGAAATTCTTTAGTGAACCATTACTATCAATATAGTACTATATACTATTGTCTGTTAGGCAATGTCTGATCATACGTTCTATCTCTAGGTTGAGATCTCGGTCACGTCCTTCCGTTCAATTCTTTCGTGTGCTACTAAGGTGAACTTCATAGCCCCACTTTTAACTGTTTCATAACTGTTTTATAACTTTTGGGGTGAGACACATGCTTGCTTTATAACTGTTTTACGCTTAGACACAAGTACTAAATTGTTAACTATGCTGTCATGCTTTGATTCATGCTAAATCCCTACCGTAATATCGTTAATTGCTACGTTTAAATGCAAACTTAATTATTGTGAGTAGGCCTATTGAGAGTAACGTCTCTAACCATTCGACCGTTGGTCTTTGGTTACATAATAATGATTCCACGACACTGACAGTACAAGGTGTCATAGGGTAAACTTGTTTAGTAGCGATATTAGAAAATGCAGCAACACTTTTAGATTGATATTTCTATATCAATCAACTTTAAACTAAATCTTGTGGTCTAAAACTTTGGATATTATTTATAAACCTATGAATTTCACTCAACCTTTTTGGTTGACACTTTAAGCGTGTTTTGTCTCAGGTGATGATTGAGCTAGCTGCTACTTGCTACTAGATGATTGATGTATGCTTTGCTGCTTGCATGGAGTCCATCATTCATATTTATCATTTTGTTTAAGACATTTTCCATTTACTGTACTCTTATGATGTAAAACTTTGAATAATGCTTCCGCTGTTTATTTAATAAATAAAACGTCTCATTTAGAGTCGTTCTCGCTTATACAACTGTGTTATGATATGATTGGTCACAATTACCCCTGGTCCATTTTGGGGGTGTGACAATTTTGTACAAATATAGTTGTTTAAAAATATAGTGTGCAATAAGCCCGCTCCCTGTGGAACGAACCGGACTTACTAAAAACTATACTACTCTACGATTAGGTACACTGCCTATAGTGTTGTAGCAAGGTTTAGGTATATCCCATTTGTAAATAAATAATTAAAACTTGTGTAATTTGTATCGCTTTTCGTATCAAAAATATATAGTATTTAACGTACACCTCGCACGACATCAAGTTTTTGGCGCCGCTACCGGGGACTCAGCGAAACGCTATATTTTTAATTTATTTTTGTATATATATATTTATATATATTTTTAGAAAAACAATATAAAATTTAAAAAAAAAACACGTTTTTCAAACTCCACGACTCGCGGAGCCACCCTGACGCGCCTGCAGAAACCCTAAATTTGCATTTATTATGGAGTTTTAATTATTATTATTAATTATTTAGTATTTAGGGTTAATTAATTTAGTATTTAATTTAAGTTTTAATTATTTTGTAATAATTAATTAGTTTTATTTAAATTGTAAAATTAATAGTTTTATAAAATAAATAATATTTTTATAAAAATTGTACTTTTTACAACTTTTAGTATATTTTTATATTTTGTTCCTTTTTAATTGTTTTAGAGTAATTTTTGTATTTTTTTTTATTTAGTTTTAAGATATAGTTTTTGCCATAATTATTTTTACTTCTAGATTTTTAGGCTTTGCCGTAAAATCCCTTAAGTGCTTTTTCTTTAGACTAAGATCTAGGTGCTTTAGAATTTTGCGACACCTTTTTAAGTTTTAGTACCTTTTTAAGTTATTGCCATTTGGGATATAGTTTTACTTGTAAGCTTTAATATTTTTAGACGCAACTTTTAATTTTTTAGTTTTTAGTACCTTTTAAGTTACAACGCGCTACTTTCTTTTTATTTTCAACCTTTTATTTTTCGACATTTTTCGACGCGCAATCTTTTTCTTTCTTATTTCTCGACACGCTAGTTTTTAGGACTTAGAATTTTCTCTATCTCTTCTCTATAATTTCTTTAAAATTTCAACGAAAAATTATTTTAAGCGGTTAAATTGATAGACATCCAAATTTTCTGCTTCGTAGTAATAGTTGGATTTGTTAGTGGCTGAGTTGTGAGCTTCCGATTTAAAGGGTTCTGGCTCCCTGCTGCATCTTTTGGCTATTCGAAACGTGGGCAAAAGCAGAAAAGTCTATTAATTGGACAACTTATATAAGTTTTTCTATTTTTATAACTAATAGGATAATTAGTAAATGCACCACATTGTAGCTAAAATTTGGCCATCGCAATAAAATGGAAAATTTTGAAAACAAGGCTATGGAAACTCTTTTTGATATCCAAAATCAATTAAATCAATACTCTCAAACGGGTGTTGATGATAATTCGTTCAGTCAATCTTGGATCACGAATGACGAAACAATAACTGGTTGTGAAATTTGTGGAGATTATCATTCAACATGGGAATGTTATTATTACGTTCCTATGGAAAATTACGCACCCATGGAACCTGAATGGAATGATTATGAGGAGTACAATTCTAATTGGGATTATTCCCAAGAATATATCCAAACTCAACAACCAGTAGACGAGGATAATTATATGTCTGAAAATTTATTAGACAATATGAAAATCAAACTCGAAGAACTTGATGCTCAAAATGAACAAATGAGAGAGTTTGTAAATAGGCAAGCTGAAACTCTATCAGATTACACACCTGTTGATCTGAGGAGTCATGTGCAAGAAAATCTCATATCATCGAATTTTGATGAATTCGAGAGCTCCGAAATCACCAACTATCCCGATGATACTTTTTATTCAGCTTTACCAATTTCACAACATATCGACACATTAGCCTCTACCGACGAAATCATCGATCCATCTATGGATGAAGAAGAAGTAAGGAAGACAAATTTGTACTCTTGGGAAAACGATAACATTGAAAATTTTACCCCTAAGACCAAAGTGGTGGGACCGATAAGTACCGTTAATGAAGAAGAATCTACTTCGATCCCGAAATTCACTATTCCACAACCTTCCAACCCAATATTCTCAATAGACGAGTCATCTACCGAAGATGAACTACGAGCTGTAATAGATATTGACACCTCAAATTTCACCCAATTGGGTAATAGAGGTGAAAACTTTGATCTCGAGAATAAAAGGAAGGAAATGTTAGGAATTGTCCGCCCTATAATATATATGTCGGTGAATATCGATCCATTTGACCAAGAACCAGAAAAGAGACATATCCATTTACTAAAAGCTACACTTAAAAAAGAATTAAGTAGTGATATTCGGGTGGGTCTAAACTTTAAACCCATTGATATATTTTATACCACCCGAGATGTAAATAACTGGCTCACTATTTTAATTCGTGGAACTTATTCTACCGACTTCACATGTCGTCAGCTAAGTGTGGGGAAGTCTAACCCCACTTAACGTTAAATTAGGGGTTCGGGTTAGTGCATAACTCGTTAATAAAAATGCATGATGAGTTAGGGTAAAAGACGTATTTTCAAAACTTAGATAACAGTTCAGAAAATCAACCGTTTTTGAAGAAAAACATGTGTGATAAAACAAGAAGGAATGAACGATGAGGCGAACCATCTATCATTCGACGAGCTTTGTAATTACAAACTGAGTATTTTCAATCACTTTTCTACACTAATCACCATCATGAATTTATAATTATAGTCTGATTTCATGCTAATGAGGGCATTGCATGATCTCAAGTGTGGGGAAGGGTTATAATTCTCTCGGGTTTGCACTTAGTTTATTTGCCAAATTTTGTGAAAATTTGAAAAATTTTCAACTAAATGAAGTCAAAATCATGTTTATACATATTTATGAACGATGAAAACTAGGTGTTAATACCGAAATTATCGTTACCTCGGAAAGGACATAAATTGAGAAACACCCTAAAACGATTGAATTCATTTAAAATGGAATAAAGGAGAATAAAAAGGCAAAGAAAGAAACTAAGGGTGGGGAGAATGTACCAAGTTATTCAATTAAAAACTATCTATCACATGTTTCTGTAAAGTTATTGCAGGTACTTTTGTTTTGGACGATTTTAATCAGTTTTACCCGATTTACTATAATATATTTGAAAGAAAAGATGGATCTACACGATGAATCAATTCCATCATTAAAAGGAAGTAAAGTCTTCCGAAAAAGACACGCGCTTCTTGATTTAGGTCAAGAAGTTGTCGTCCAGACCAGCTGTAGGTTGATGAAAAATCTAGAAAAGTCATCTCTAAAATCAGCAGGAAATCCACGGACCTCAGCATCAAACAGGGTCCCAAGTGGTCAGACTTATCCTAACCATGAGAGGATCTGTCTCGTAAAATGGGGAGGACGCCGTGCAAATTAGCTTGATAAGACTAATGAATCAGACCCCCAGAAAGGATAATCTCCTTAAAGATTAAAAATCAGCTTTTAAGCCTGATATTACTCAATCCTTGAGATTGACCTTAAAGATTGAGAATTACAAACTCATGGAATTCAATGATATCTAAACTCGAGCTTGAACGAGAAAATATTTTGATCAAAATTAAAACCGATTTATTTTCTGAAAACCAATTTTCAATGCGTTCATTACCATTGAACGTAAAATCCTAGGAATTCACCTGGAATTCATTAGGTCACCTGAACCAAATCGGGTGTCAACCGTAAGAACGGTGGTTGCATAGCATGGTTGAAGACAGGACCTTGTGCCAGACCGAAAAAATCATATGATGATCTTTACTATTGCTCCTACAAAGGATAGTAATAGCATCCGACACATTTTTGGACCATAATCAAATGCATGTCATTAGACATTGCCTTAACAGTTGCTTGTTCATCGCTTTCCTTTACAACCGAACGGTAGTTTCCCGAAAGGTAATATACGGGACAAGTGAACTGGACGTGTTGCTTTCCTAATACAAGGTTAGCAAGTGGGTAACACAAAACCACAAGTGTTGAGCTAAAATTTTCAAATCTGAAACCCACACAACCCACAAAAATATTTTGCAAACACCGGTGAAGGGTTATTCCGGAAAACTTATCTAGGGTAAAAGCTAGATTGAATTTTCAAAAGATCAAATGTTTTCATAAAGATCCAATTTCCTTAAGGATATACATTTTCATAGTCATGTGAGACTGTAAAACGTCTTTCAAATGTGCACTTTGCTTTGGAAACCGAAAGTAAATCGGCTATTTGATTGCAAGTGTCGTTGACCTAAACCCGAGGCAACTGTGGATGACACACCTACCTTTAACCATGGTTCTATCGTTACTATCATTGTTTATACCACCATATCAAAATTACTGATGTACAAAGTGTGAAGAATAAAGAAGTGATTCGTGTGATGTATTATATTATTTCAAGTTATGTATTGCTTGAGGACAAGCAACGTTCAAGTATGGGGATATTTTATAGTGCTCCAAATAAATATATATTTTGTATAAATATTCTCCCAATATGTAAATTATTTAGTTGTAATTGTCCTATTTTAAGTTGTAATCGTTTATATTAAATAAGTGCGAAGACAAAAGGCGAAAACGATGATTTGAAGACGCAAATGACCAAAAAGCTCAAATGTACAAGATACAATCCAAGTGGTTCAATTTACTGATGAAAAATGTCTAAAAATGACAAGAGTACAAGTTACAAAGCGCAAAGTACAAGATATTTGTCACGACACGGAAAATTTCGATTAATTTTAAACCAAACTCTCGATACGATTTAATATTTGATAATGCTAAAAACGAACATATATTTCATAGCATTATTCCTCAAGAAAGACAAGCTTTTAGTTGCAATAATTCTATTTACAAGTGATATTCGTTTAAATAATAAAAGGTGAAGACAAAAGACAGATTCGACGAATTGAAGACGCAAACGACCAAAAAGCTCAAAAGTACAAAAGACAATCAAAGAGGTTCCAATTATTGATAAGAAACGTCTCGAAATTACAAGAGTACAAGATTCAAAACGCAAAGTAAAAGATATTAAATTGTACGCAAGGAAATTCGAAAATCCAGAACCGGGACCAGAGTCAACTCTCAACGCTCGACGCAACGGACTAAAAATTACAAGTTAACTATGTATATAAATATAATATAATATATAATTAATTATATAAATTATATATATATATTATATTTATATAATAAACCGTCGGTAAACAAAGAGCCAAAATGGAGTGAGCTGTATTTACAAACTCCGCGACTCGCGGAGTTTGAAGGCAAAAAGGGCCGCGAGTCGCGGAGCCCCAAATTCTGAAACTCCCTATAAAAGCAAACGAATTCTGATCGCAAAAACAAACATATATATCCATCCTCTCTATATCTATACGTAAATATTTATATTTATATTTATATTTTAATTTTAATTTTAATCCTAATAATAAGGGTATGTTAGCGAATATTGTAAGGGTGTAAGTCGAAATTCTGTCCGTGTAACGCTACGCTATTTTTAATCATTGTAAGTTATGTTCAACCTTTTTAATTTAATGTCTCGTAGCTAAGTTATTATTATGCTTATTTAATCCGAAGTAATCATGATGTTGGGCTAATTACTAAAATTGGGTAATTGGGCTTTGTACCATAATTGAGGTTTGGACAAAAGAACGACACTTGTGGAAATTAGACAATGGGCTATTAATGGGCTTTATATTTGTTTAACTAAATGATAGTTTGTTAATGTTAATATAAAGATTTACAATTGGGCGTCCCTATAAATTACCATACACACTCAATCGGACACGATGGGCGGGGCATTTATATGTACGAATAATCGTTCATTTAACCGGACACGGGAATGGATTAATAGCTACTAGAATAATTAAAACAGGGGTGAAATTATGTAAAAGGACACTTGGCATAATTGATAACAAAATATTAAAACCTTGAGTTACACTCAGTCGACATCCTGGTGTAATTATTAAACAAAGTATTAAAATCTTGTTATAGTTTAAGTCCCCAATTAGTTGGAATATTTAACTTCGGGTATAAGGATAATTTGACGAGGATACTCGCACTTTATATTTATGACTGATGGACTGTTATGGACAAAAACCAGACGGACATATTAAATAATCCAGGACAAAGGACAATTAACCCATGGGCATAAAACTAAAATCAACACGTCAAACATCATGATTACGGAAGTTTAAATAAGCATAATTCTTTTATTTCATATTTAATTTCCTTTATTTTATATCTAATTGCACTTCTAATTATCGCATTTTTATTGTTATTGTATTTAATTGCACTTTTAATTATCGTACTTTTTAATTATCGCAAGTTTATTTTATCGCACTTTTATTATTCGCAATTTCATTATCGTTATTTACTTTACGCTTTAAATTAAGTCTTGTATTTATTTATTATTTTACATTTGGTTTTAACTGCGACTAAAGTTTTAAAATCGACAAACCGGTCATTAAACGGTAAAAACCCCCCTTTATAATAATAATATTACTTATATATATATTTGTATTTTTATAAAAGTAAACTAATATAGCGTTAAGCTTTGTTTAAAGATTTTCCCTGTGGAACGAACCGGACTTACTAAAAACTACACTACTGTACGATTAGGTACACTGCCTATAAGTGTTATAGCAAGGTTTAAGTATATCCATTCTCTAAATAAATAAATATCTTGTGTAAAATTGTATCGTATTTAATAGTATTTCCTTGTAAAATTTAATAGTATTATATACACCCCGCTGCACACATCAAGTTATTTTTGGCGCCGCTGCCGGGGTACAATCTAGCTTAAAAGCCGGAAGCAACGCTAATATATATAAAAAAAAGATTTTTAGTTTACTTTTATTAAAATTCATTTTTATAAAAATACGTTTTAAATATTCGAAAATATAAAAAGAAAAACAAAAATATAAATATTTTTAAGAGTTTGATAAATATTTAAGTTTTATAAAGTTTCTTTAGTTTGTAAAAATATAAGTTTTATTTAATTTATTTTATAAATATATTTTATAAATATATTTTACCGAAATTTTTTTTTTTATATATATATATAAATCTATTTCTGAGATATTTTTAAAAATTATAAAGTAGTTCTATTTTTTTATTCTAGTTTTTAAAATATAAGTTTTTATTATATAAATATTTTTATTTAAAAAAAAAACGCGTCAAGTTTTAAACTGTACCAGAGTTGAATTTTGGAACCCCGCGACTCGCGGGGTTTGCTGCTTGGAATACCGCAACTCGTGGAGCTACCCTGACACCGACAGAAACCCTAATCTGCATTTAATTACGGAGTAATTATTAATTATTATTATTATTAACCCTAAATAATTATTATTATTATAATTAGTTTTATTTTAAAGTTTCTTTTTATTTAATTTGTTTTATTTAGTTAAATTAGTTTAATTAAAATATAAAATTAATAGTTTTAGTAAATAAATAATATAAAAATAATATTTTTATAAAAATTGTATTTTTTACAACTTTTTGTATATTTTTATATTTTGTCCCTTTTTAATCGTTTTAGCGTAATATTTGTATTTTTAGCTCATATTTAGTTTTAAACTTAGTTTTTGCCATAGTTATTTTTACTTCTAGATTTTTAGGCTTTGCCGTAGAATTCCTTAAGTGCTTTTTCTTTAGACTAAGATTTAGGTGCTTTAGAATTTTGCGACGCCTTTTTAAGTTTTAGTTTCTTTTTAAGTTATTTCCATTTGGGATTTAGTTTTTCCTGTAAGCTTTAATATTTTTAGACGACTTTTACCTATGTATCAATTATCATTCCAATTAGTAATCTCAATTTGCGATTATAATTTTAAGTTAGTTGTAGTAATAAGGTTAGGTTAGTCAAGTGTTTTTAAGTGTTAAAAGTTTCTTTTATTTTTCCGTCACCTTTTATTTTTCAACCATTTTTCTTTTTCGACCTTTTTCGACGCGCTCTTTTTCTTTCTTATTTCTCGCTATTCTAGTTTTAGGACATAGATTTTTATTCTACTTCTTATCTAAATTTCTTAAAATTACAAAAATTTATTTTAAGTGGTTAAATTGATAGACATCAAAATTTTCTGGTTCGTAGTAATAGTTGGATTTGTACGTGGACCGGGTTATTGGAGCCAAACAGTCCTCAATTATATTGAGACCAAACGAATCCTGCCCCTCTGCTGCATCTTTTGGCTATTCGAAACGTGGGCAAAATCAGAAAAGTCTATTGATTGGATAACTTATTATAATTTTTCTTTCCTTTTAAAAACTAATAGGATATTCAGTGAATGCACCGAGCAAGACGTTCACCACCTTTTGTACATTCACCACCTGTAACTAGATCAAGACATTTAGCAAATATTACCGCCGTTGATTTTTCTTTAGAATCGTCATCCAGTCGACCAAGTACTCCAGTTCAAATTTTCGATAATCCATTCTTTGAACCCGACCTCACAATTGAGAATTCGGAGAATATTCAGGAACGATTCATAGATCCTGAACCACTAAACTTTCCTCCGGAACCACCAATCATTCAAACAGAGATTGTTGAGGAACGAACCATTAAATCAGAATCCTCTAGTGATTCCGATTCAACAAATTCAATTATGGAAGTAACAGAACCTTTAAGTATGGAAGACCGAATGAGAGCTAAACGCACTGGCCAAGGTCACGCAATTACTCATCCAGACATTAATGCGCCAGATTATGAAATCAAAGGACAAATTCTACACATGGTGACTAATCAATGCCAATTTAGTGGTGCGCCGAAGGAAGATCCAAATGAACATCTACGTACCTTTAATAGGATCTGCACACAATTTAAAATCCGAGAAGTGGAGGATGAACAGATATATCTCATGTTATTTCCCTGGACTTTAAAGGGAGAAGCCAAAGATTGGTTGGAATCGTTACCTGAAGGGGCGATTGATACATGGGACGTTTTAGTTGAAAAATTTCTTAAACAATTCTTTCCTGCATCTAAAGCCGTAAGACTTCAAGGAGAAATTGTTACGTTCACACAGAAACCGAATGAAACTCTATATGAGGCGTGGACTAGATTTGGAAAGTTGTTAAGAGGATGTCCGCAACATGGTTTAGACACCTGTCAAATAGTACAAATATTCTACCAAGGATGCGACATCACTACAAGGAAAGACATAGATATAGCAGCTGGTGGTTCTATTATGAAGAAAACCGAAACTGATGCTTACAAAATTATTGATAACACTGCTTCCCACTCACATGAGTGGCACCAAGAAAAAGATATCGTTAGATCATCTAAAGCAGCTAGAGCCGATTCTAGCCATGACTTAGATTCCATTTCCGCAAAGATAGATACTGTCGAGAGACGAATGGAAAAGATGACTAAAGATATTCACTCAATACGAATTAGTTGTGAGCAGTGTGGAGGACCACATTTGACAAAAGATTGTCTCAGTATTGAATTAACAATGGAACAAAGAGAGAATATTTCATACATAAACCAAAGACCTGGAAATAATTATCAACCACCAAGACCGATTTACAATCAAAACCAGAATTATAACAGAAATATTCCATACAACAACCAACAAGGTCCTAGCAATCAACAAGTATCCAATAATACTTACAATCAGCAAAGACCTAATTTTCAAAACAAACCACCACAACAAACCGATGATAAAAAGCCGAATTTAGAAGATATGATGACGAAGCTAGTTGAAACTCAAACGCAGTTTTTCACATCTCAAAAACAAACCAATGAACAAAATGCTCAAGCATTTAGAAATCAACAAGCTTCTATTCAAAATCTGGAACAAGAAGTAAGTAACCTAGCAAGGTTAATAGGTGAAAGAAAACCGGAAAGTCTACCTAGTGATACAAATGCTAACCCCCGGAATGAAACAGCTAAAGCTATTACCACAAGAAGTGGTACAACACTTAAACCACCTAAAATACCTGTAACTTCTGATGAAGCTATTCCTACTCCACAAGAACCACAACCTGATCAAGATAAGGAAAAAGAACCGGTAGTTGAAAAGGTTAATGAAGATAACACAGTTAAGGCTAAACCTTATGTTAAACCATACCAACCACCACTTCCTTACCCGAGTAAAATGAAGAAAGAGAAACTTGAAGCCGAGCAATCCAAATTCTTGGATATGTTTAAACAGATAAATGTAAATCTTCCTTTCATTGATGTGATTTCAGGAATGCCTAGATATGCTAAATTCTTGAAAGATCTAATCTCAAATAGAAAGAAAATGGAAGAACTCTCGGCTGTTACCATGAATGCTAATTGTTCAGCAGTGCTGTTGAATAAGATACCAGAAAAACTATCTGATCCAGGAAGTTTCACAATTCCATATTTTCTAGGTAGTCTTAGTTCAATAGAAGCATTGACAGACTTAGGTGCTAGTATAAATCTAATGTCGTATTCACTATACGCTAAACTAGACCTTGGAGAATTGAAACCAACCAGAATAAGCATACAACTAGCCGATAGATCAATAAAATATCCTAGAGGGATAATGGAGAACATGCTAGTTAAAGTTGGTACTTTAGTATTTCCAGTAGATTTTGTTGTTTTGGACATGGAAGAAGATTCTCAAGTTCCTCTCATATTAGGAAGACCATTCTTAAACACGGCTAAAGCAATGATAGACGTGTTCGGTAAGAAATTGACCCTAAGTATAGAGGATGAGAGTGTTACCTTTTCAGTTGATAGAGCAATGCAACAACCACAATCTGCAGATGATACATGTTATTATATTCAAACTATAGATGCACATGCAGAATTATTAGAAGAATTTCCAGAATTACAAGGAACAGGAGAATGTTCTTTAGGAGAAGGTAATGAACCAATTGATGAAGCTGAAATGTTAGCTACACTTATAGCTAATGGATATGAACCAACAACAGAAGAAATTCAAATGCTAAAAGAAGAAGACAGATATCGATACAAATCATCGATAGAAGAACCTCCGAAATTAGAGTTAAAGCCACTTCCAAACCATTTGGAATACGCTTATTTACATGGTGAATCTGAATTACCTGTAATAATATCGTCTTCTCTTACTGAAAATGAGAAATCACAACTCATTTCTGTGTTGAAAGCCCATAAACCAGCCATTGCATGGAAGATTCATGATATTAAAGGAATAAGTCCTTCGTATTGCACACATAAAATCCTTATGGAAGAAGGTCATAAAACGTATGTGCAATGCCAACGAAGACTAAATCCTAATATGCAAGATGTAGTTAAGAAAGAGATTATTAAACTGCTAGATGCAGGTTTAATTTATCCAATTTCTGATAGTCCATGGGTAAGCCCAGTTCAATGCGTGCCTAAGAAGGGTGGCATGACTGTCATTACAAATGAGAAAAATGAGCTTATTCCTACTAGGACTGTAACAGGATGGCGTGTGTGTATTGATTATAGAAAATTAAATGACGCCACCAGAAAAGATCACTTTCCCTTACCTTTCATAGATCAAATGTTGGAAAGATTAGCCGGAAATAGTTACTATTGTTTTCTAGATGGATTTTCCGGATATTTTCAAATTCCAATAGCACCCGAGGACCAAGAGAAAACCACATTCACGTGCCCTTATGGTACTTTTGCTTACAAACGCATGCCATTTGGACTTTGTAACGCCCCTGCAACCTTTCAAAGGTGTATGATGGCGATTTTTCATGACATGATAGAAGAATGCATGGAAGTTTTCATGGATGACTTTTCAGTCTTCGGTGATACATTTGAAACATGTCTAGCTAATCTTGAACGAATGCTCATTAGATTCGAACAATCAAATCTAGTACTTAATTGGGAGAAATGCCATTTTATGGTTAAAGAAGGCATCGTTCTTGGTCATAAAATTTCAAAAGAAGGAATTGAAGTGGATAGAGCTAAAGTAGATGTAATTGCTAAACTTCCACATCCCACCAATGTTAGAGGAGTTAGGAGTTTTCTAGGGCATGTCGGTTTTTACCGACGTTTCATAAAAGATTTTTCTAAAATTGCCACTCCTATGAATAAACTCCTAGAAAAGGATGCTCCATTCATCTTTTCAGATGAGTGTATCAAATATTTTAATATTCTTAAAGAGAAACTCACTAATGCACCGATCATGATAACACCAAATTGGAATCTACCATTTGAACTAATGTGCGATGCAAGTGATTTTGCAATGGGAGCCGTTTTAGGACAAAGGATTGAAAAACGATTTCAACCTATATATTATGCTAGTAAGACGTTACAAGGAGCACAAACGAACTATACAACTACTGAAAAAGAACTCCTTGCTATTGTCTTTGCTTTTGACAAATTTCGATCATATCTCGTTTTAGCAAAAACGGTGGTTTATACCGACCATTCTGCTCTTAGATACCTATTTTCGAAACAAGATGCTAAACCAAGATTAATCCGTTGGATCTTACTCTTACAAGAGTTTGATATTGAAATCCGAGATAAAAGAGGAGCAGAAAATCTCGCCGCTGATCATCTTTCTCGTCTTGAAAATCCCGAATTAGAAGTTCTAAATGAATCGGCCATACAAGACAACTTTCCTGATGAATATATATTGAAGATAGATTATAAAGAAATTCCATGGTTTGCAGACTATGCAAACTATTTAGTATGTGGATTCCTTGAAAAAGGATTATCGTACCAAAGACGAAAGAAATTCTTCAGTGATATAAAACACTATTTTTGGGAAGATCCACATCTGTTTAAAAGTTGTCCCGATGGAATAATACGCCGATGTGTATTTGGAGATGAAGCTAGTAAAATATTAAACCATTGTCACACAGGACCAACATGAGGGCATTATGGGCCTCAACTAACAGCAAGAAAAGTTTATGATGCTGGATTCTATTGGCCTACAATTTACAAAGACGCACACCTTCTTTGCAAATCCTGTGATGCTTGTCAAAGGGCCGGAAAAATAAGTCAACGTGATGAAATGCCACAAAATGTCATACAAGTATGTGAAGTATTTAACATTTGGGGTACTGACTTTATGGGTCCATTTCCAAAATCTCATAATAATCTATATATTCTCGTAGCCATTGATTTTGTATCTAAATGGGCGGAAGCACAAGCTCTCCCAACTAACGATGCATGAGTTGTAGTCAACTTTTTAAAATGTCTTTTTGCAAGGTTTGGAACACCGAAAGCTTTAATAAGTGATCGGGGAACTCATTTCTGTAATAATCAACTTGAGAAAGTTCTTAAAAGATATGGAGTAACTCATAAAATCTCCACCGCTTATCATCCACAAACAAGTGGACAAGTTGAAAATAACAACCGATCTTTAAAACGTATTCTAGAGAAAACCGTAGGATCAAATCCTAAGGAATGGTCCATAAAATTGGAGGATGCACTCTGGGCTTTTAGAACAGCCTACAAAACTCCAATTGGAACCACACCTTTTAAACTCGTTTACGGAAAAGCATGTCATCTTCCAGTAGAAATTGAACACAAAGCATTTTGGGCTTTGAAGACATGTAATCTTGATTTACATGAAGCTGGACGTCTACGGTTAAATCAATTAAACGAATTAGAAGAATTAAGGCATGAAGCATACGAAAATTCGTTAATCTATAAGGAAAGAACGAAGAAATGGCATGATAAAAGAATCAGAAGTTCAAAAGAATTTAAAGAAGGAGACAGAGTTCTTCTTTTCAATTCACGATTCAAGCTATTTCCTGGAAAATTGAAATCAAGATGGTCTGGACCATTCATAGTCAAAAGAGTTTTCCCATACGGAACGATAGAATTAATAAATTCAAATGGGATTGAATTTAAAGTTAATGGTCACAGAGTTAAACACTACATAGATAGTCCGATGGAAGTCGACAACGAAGTTAATCACAATTTCGACACCACAGCTAACTAAGTGTGGGGAGAATCAAGTCTTTAAAGGATAATATGTATTTCTGTTAGAGTTAGATTGTCTGTTTTCGTGTAGTTCTCGAAAATGGAACCCGAATGGTCTTTCCCTAGCAGACCCTAAAGAACTAGTCTTCTCCCCCCATTCTGAATTTTTATTTTTTTAGGTTTTTACAAAATGAAGACTGCCTGTGAACTAAACCATGGTCTAATGCTACACGCTTTGATCACTAAACGTAATAATGACACACTACCGAGTGAAATAGTATCAGTAATCAGAGAAAGATTGGACGGAGTTAGAAAAGAATCCAGATGCGAAGATAATAAGTTACAATTTGGTAAAGGAAAATCAAAATCTGCAGCGAAAAGAAGAGCACAACACCTAGAAAGAAGTCACAAATGCGGAAAATGGTCACATGGAGGTAAATGTTCAAATAATCAAACCTATTCAAATACCGAATTTGTTACTTTATGCAGAGACGGACCGTTCGTATGTTTAGAAGAAAAGACACTGAATGCTCGAGGTTACGCCTATGTAGCTATGGAAAACCAATTAAACCGACTATCTTATGAATGGGATAGATCATATAACTAAGAAATCTATTTTACAGGTATGTTTGTACAGTTTTTATTTTATTTTTTTTATTTTTAACCTTTTGATAATAAACGCTAATTTGTTCGCTATAAAGTATTAAATTGGTATTGAATAAAATTAGGTTTGGCGACCAAAATTATTGATATCATTCAAAAATTTATTACATCACTGCGAAATTTAACGTTTATTCTTAAGGTATAAATATCTTTAATCAATCAACCCAAAATATTTCAAAAATTCGTCATGAGTTAAATTAGGTCTTGGAACCGAAATTACTTTACCGAAAAGAGGGGCGCATATTTTTGATAATATTTGATTGATTAAAGTGGGATAAAAAGCCAAAAAGATTTTTAATTTTATTTTTACCATGTTTTTAAAATTAATATTTAAATCTTAAATTAATATTGTAAACTTTGTAAAAATAATATTTTTAAAATTGTAAATATTTGAAAAATTAATATAAGTTTGGTGTGAATTTATAATATGAATTTTTAAATTAAGTTTGGTGTGAATTTTTAATTTTTAAAATAAGAATTTTTAATTTTATGCATTTCAAATTTTAAGTTTGGTGTGAATTTTTAATATTAATTTTGAATTTTATATTTAAATTGTGTGAATTTAAAAACAAAAATTTACTTTATCTCATTAAGTTAAAAATATGATTTTTAAAATTCGTCTTAAGTTGAAGACTAGGTCTTTAAACCGAAATTGCTTTACCCAAGGGAGGGACGAGAACTTTTATTATCATTATTTTTAATCTTATTGAATTAAAGTATGCCAAAAACATTAAAAAAACCCAAAAATCTTAGCTTTTAAAACAATCGCTACAAAAAGACAAATTTTAAAATTTTGTCGAAGGACGGACTAGGACATCGATCCGAAACGACCTCGTCCTAAATAACAAGGGAAACAAAATTTTAAAATTAATTACTTAATTGTTTTAATTAGTATAAGATGTTATAAAAAATAAAAAAAACTCCGCGAGTTGCGGAGTTTGAAGGGTAATATACCGCGACTCGCGGAGTTCCTAAAATCCAGAAAAAAAATATAAACGCAGAGCTGATCAGTCCCCAACCCACAACACAGAAAAAACTGCGAAAATACTGCCGAAAAAACCCGCAAAAACACCCCCAAAATCACAATTTTTAACCGTTAATCATCAAATCTTTTACTAAAATCATGTTGAGAAGGATGCTATCAAGAAATTACTCAAGAAAAACGGTAAATTTCTACACCTAAACACCATTTAATCCGAAAATTAGTGTTCTTGAGCAATTTTTTCCCCAATTTGATTTTGATGCGTTTTAGTGTAATTATGCTTAAATTGTTTATGTATTATGCTTGTATAACCTAGATTGATGCTATTTAACATGATTAGAAGCCTTAAACTTCAAATTTTGAGTAATCTAGGGTTTGTGTTCTTGAGAAATTTGGGGCTTTTTGATATAAACAGGTTATGGCCGATTTTTGTCATGAATTGTTGCTAAATTAAGTAGTGTAACATGTTTAGGTAGTTAAATGATCCAAACTTTGAGCCTAAACATGATTTTGAGAATTAAAGTGGACTTTTTCAAGTCTAAAAATTCATGAACTTGATTTTTGAGAGATAATGCCATTTGAAACTTGTTTAATTGCTAGTAATGATTATTTTGACATGTTATTTGAGTTGAATGCTTATGAACTTGGCGAACATTTTCGTATATGCTTATTTGAAAAAGTGTAGATTTGATGAAAATATGAAAATGAGCTTAAGTTTGATATAAATTGATCATGTCATTGTAATTATTTTGATTGATGATTTTGCTGACACTAATGCATATTTGGATGCACAAAAATTGTGTTTGATGTGTTTTGCAGACTGAAAGGGGTGAATCTTCATCCCAAGCTCGCAATGCTCCTGCTGAGAATGCGGAACAACAAGAGGTGGATAACTACTACAAGCAAGATATACCTCATCCAGTCATGACATTTTCTAATATTCACTTGGAAGATTTGCACCCGAACCTGAGATTTAACAGACGTTGAGGTACCTAGGGTCATAGAATGGGGACCATTAGAAGCTGTAGAATTGGCCGGGCCAATTAGGGAATTACTTGCACAGAGGTATGGTAATTCTACTTTTAACGACCGGGTACGTTTATTCACCATGCGTAGACCTGTATATAAAGTATGGTGTGAAGAATTGTTGTGTAGTATAGAATTAAATGATCGGGTAGCTAGTTTAACCGATCGATCTTTTATTAGATTTTTGTTAGGAGGTTCGATGCGCCACATGTCTTTACTAGACATGGCTCAGGCTTTACGTATATATACGCCTGAGGAGTTAGCATCTGCCGATTGTAGAGGGTTGATACTAAATGGTAGAAAGATAGATGAAAATTTTGATACACATGGTGTATGGAGTCAAATGACAAGCCATCACTGATTCAAAGGGGGAAATTACTCTTATTTGGATATAGATAGAGCTGAATTAAGAGTAATTCATAGGTTTTTAGCTAATTCGATTACACAAAGAGGTAAGAACAAGGAAAAGGTAAATGAACAGAATTTGTTTTACCATATGCGTATTCGAGACCTACAAAGCGCTGTAAGTATACCTTATTGTGTGGGTTATTATTTATCAGCTATGGTTAGGGGGATGAGACCGCATAGCATAATAGGAGGTGGTATTTTTATTACTTTGATTGCTGAATATCTCGGTGTGGATATAAGTCGGGGGGGATTATTAGTCGAAGAACCAGAACCCCGCGATACTATAGGTTTAAATGTATACCATGGTGCGAAAGTTTTGAAGAGGCGAAATAACGCCACAGTACAATACCATGGTAGACATCCACAGGTTGAGAGAAACCAACAGCAAGGTAATGTAGGAGGGGGAAATGAAATGCAAGAAATGCAAAGGTTTATAGCTTCACAGGAGTACGAAAATGCTAGACAAAGAGCATTTGAAGATTGGCAAGTTCATCAAAACCAAATCATAGCTAATTGCCAACATATAGGTAGAAACTATATTCCTACTCCAAAGCCAATATTCCCTCCCTGGTCTATAGAGATTCAACCACGTATCCTACGTATAACCCAGCCGAAGCATTCTATAGCACCTATGGTTATGCATGGAACCCCTATTGGTATCAGTATCATCCCTAGTCTACTTAGTTTTATTTATTTTGTAATTTGTAATGTTGATACGTTTAATACTTATGTTAATATTGTAATAGTTTTTATAATTTTCTAACTTTTATTCTTAGATTTTAATAATTTTTGAATGTGGGGTAATATACCAAACTTCAAAAATATGTATATATGTTTGCAGTTTATCTTATGTACACAACAGGGTAAAACAACGCATTTTCAAAGACTGGCATTAAGTTCAGCAAAAGCAACTAATTTTGACGACAAGATGCAAAATATATGTGAAATAACAACAAGACGGAATGAACAAATGATGTGCACCATTTATCATTCAGCAAACAAACACCAATATATTTGGAAACTTTGGTAAAAATTTAATCATTTTCACACAAATCACCCTCAATAATTTAAATTGTTACTGATTTCTTACAAATGAGGGCATTGCAAGATCTTAAGTGTGGGAAGGGGTTAAATTCTTTCGGATTTTAAAATTTTTATCTTAAACACTGGGTTACCATTAAAAATACTAGTAAAGCAGTAGTTGTATTAGAATCTAGTGCTCTCTGATAATAAAGAACAGCTCTAGTCTTATATACTAACTACCCAATTCTAGTAAAAAAATTTAAAATTTTCAATTAAATGAACTCAAAATCATGTTTATACATATTTATGAACGATAAAACTAGGTTTTAACACCGAAATTATTGTAACCTCGGAAAGGACATAAATTGAGAAACAAACCAAAATGTTAAAATTCATTTAAAATGGAATAGAGGACAATAAAAAGGAAAATAAAAGCCAAGTGTGGGAAAATTCTCCAAGTTATTCAAAACATATATTACATATTTTTGTACAAATAACTGAAAATACTTTTGCTTTGGACTAAACTAAAAAGTTTTACCTGATTTACTGTAAGAAAGATGGATCTACACGATGAATCAATTCCATCATTAAAAGGAAGTAAAGTCTTCCGAAAAAGACACGCGCTTCTTGATTTAGGTCAAGAAGTTGTCGTCCAGACCAGCTGTAGGTTGACGAAAAATCTAGAAAAGTCATCACTAAAATCAGCAGGAAATCCACGGACCTCGGCATTAAACAGGGTCACCAAGTGGTCAGATTTATCCTAACCATGAGAAGGATTTATCTCGTAAAATGGGGGCACCATGCAAATTAGCTGGATAAGACTAATGAATCAGATCCCCAGAAAGGATAATCTCCTTAAAAGATCAAAAATCAGCTTTTAAGCCTGATATTACTCAATCCTTGAGATTGACCTTAAAGATTGAGAATTACAAACTCATGGAATTCAATGATATCTAAACTCGAGCTTGAACGAGAAAATATTTTGATCAAAATTACAAACCGATTTGTTTTCTGAAAACCCTATTTTCAATGCGTTCATTACCATTGAACGTAAAATCCTAGAAATTCACCTGGAATTCATTAGGTCACCTGAACTAAATCGGGTGTCAACCGTAAGAACGGTGGTTGCATAGTGGTCAAAGACAGGACCTTGTGCCAGACCGAAAAATCATAAGGGTGAGCTTTACTATTGCTCCTACCAAGGATAGTAATTGCGTCCGACACGTTATAGACCATAATTAAAAGCATGTCAGGGGACATTGCCTTAACAGTTGCTTGTTCAACGCTTTCCTTTACAACCTGACGGTAGTTTACCGAAAGGTAATATACGGTACAAGTAAACTGGACGTGTTGCTTTCCAAATATAAGGTTAGCAAGTGGGTGACACAAAACCGCAAGTTTTGAGCTAAAATTTTCAAATCTGAAACCCACCAAACCCACAAAAATATTTTGCAAACACCGGTAAAGGGTTATTCCGGAAAACTTATCTAGGGTAAAAACTAGATTTAATTTTCAAAAGATCAAATGTTTTCATAAAGATCCAATTTCCTTAATGGATCTAAATTTTTATAGTCATGTGGGACTGTAAACCATATCGTTACTACCATTGTTTATACCGCCGTATAGAAATCACTGATGTACAAAGTGTGAAGAATAAAGAAGTGATTCTAGTATTTCAAGACGATATTGCTTGAGGACAAGCAACGCTTAAGTGTGGGAATATTTGATAATGCTAAAAACGAACATATATTTCATAGCATTATTCCTCAAGAAAGACAAGCTTTTAGTTGCAATTGTTCTATTTACAAGTGATATTCGTTTAAATAATAAAAGGTGAAGACAAAAGACAGATTCGACGAATTGAAGACGCAAACGACCAAAAAGCTCAAAAGTACAAAAGACAATCAAAGAGGTTCCAATTATTGATAAGAAACGTCTCGAAATTACAAGAGTACAAGATTCAAAACGCAAAGTACAAGATATTAAATTGTACACAAGGACATTCGAAAATCCAGAACCGAGACCAGAGTCAACTCTCAACGCTCGACGCAACGGACTAAAAATTACAAGTTAACTATGTATATAAATATAATATAATATATAATTAATTATATAAATTATATATATATTATATTTATATAATAAACCGTCGGTAAACAAAGAGCCAAAATGGAGTGAGCTGTATTTACAAACTCCGCGACTCGCGGAGTTTGAAGGCAAAAAGGGCCGCGAGTCGCGGAGCCCCAAATTCTGAAACTCCCTATAAAAGCAAACGAATTCTGATCGCAAAAACAAACATATATATCCATCCTCTCTATATCTATACGTAAATATTTATATTTATATTTTAATTTTAATTTTAATTTTAATTTTAATCCTAATAATAAGGATATGTTAGCGAATATTGTAAGGGTGTAAGTCGAAATTCTGTCCGTGTAACGCTACGCTATTTTTAATCATTGTAAGTTATGTTCAACCTTTTTAATTTAATGTCTCGTAGCTAAGTTATTATTATGCTTATTTAATCCGAAGTAATCATGATGTTGGGCTAATTACTAAAATTGGGTAATTGGGCTTTGTACCATAATTGGGGTTTGGACAAAAGAACGACACTTGTGGAAATTAGACTATGGGCTATTAATGGGCTTTATATTTGTTTAATTAAACGATAGTTTGTTAATGTTAATATAAAGATTTACAATTGGGCGTCCCTATAAATTACCATATACACTCAATTGGACACGATGGGCGGGGTATTTATATGTACGAATAATCGTTCATTTAACCGGACACGGGAATGGATTAATAGCCACTAGAATGTAGCGACCCGACCAAAACCGTTATTGACGGCGTCGTTAACTTAGGTCCCGTTGCGTGGTCGTAGTCCCTATATGAGACTCGTTTGACCAAAATTATGTCGCGTTCATTTGAAAGGTATAAAGTTATAAAGTATGAATGAAATAACTTGCGACATAATTAGTTTAAAAACACAGTTGCTATAAATAGCGTAAGTATGTAAACAAAAGTTTGAATCCAAAAGTGCTATCCCTAGCGTATGCATGCATGGTTGACTCCAATCAAGTAATCAAAGAGTGCGGAAGCATGTATCAAGTAGCCAAGTATGAACCTGAGAAAACATGTAGAAAACTGTCAACGAAAAACGTTGGTGAGATCATAAGTGTATTTGTAAAAGTATACTTTGAACCACAATAGTTTGTATAGATGATTATCCAAATCGTATTTATTCCGAAGAATGTAGTTTGTATTGCGAGCACCCAATTACCAAAGCTTAACTGAATCTTCCCTCTGAATTTTGAATATAGTGTTAGAACATACACTATGCACGTTGAAATTATATTTCATCCACTAACGGTAGCGAACCGTCTGAATGAGGGTTCGTTAAACCCGTATGGCCACACAACATAATCACTCGCTTACACTTACACCCTGCAAGTGGAACTAATGATAATTGGATTGAGGACTTTTGTTCTAACTCGTCTGTATCTTTGTATTCGCATTTGTGTTCAAAGTATAAAAGTATGAAAAGTATATATACATGTGAAATGTATATAAGTATGTAATGTATATGTTTCTCAGCCCACGATTTAAAAGAATAAAAGTATTTGCAAAGGTGGGACTATGATCTCACCTCGAGTGCACGAGTATAAAAGTACTTCACAAAGTAACGTATGCATGAAAGTTGTTTAGCCTTGACCTAAACAAATAAGTTGTATCAATTAACCGGTTACGACACAAGGTCGGGTGAAATGTGTTCAATTAGTCCTATGGCTCGTTACGACTCGAATAGTATAGCATGTGAATCACGTTGTCAAGTTTCATGCAAGAATCAAGTATAAAAACATGTTAGAACGATTGTAATAAAGTTTGAGTTGACATTTCAAAACCTTACCATTAGAAAGGAAATCTTATTACGTTTCCAACGATATTTGATTCATCGAAAACGGAGTTACGGTCAAAAAGTTATGGCCAAAACAAGTTTGCTGAAGTTCGGATGAAACAGGCAATTGTCGCGGCGCGACAAATTGCTCCGCGGCGCGACAAATGCCTATTTTGAAGGTCAGAAAGCTTGAAAAACATGTTCTAAAATCACCCTTTGGGCCACGGCGCGACAAATTGCTCCGCGGCGCGACAATGGCCGTGGCCTGGTCCCTGGCCTGTTTCACTTGTTCAAGGCTTGGTAAAATTTCAAACAAACGCAAAACTCAAACCGTAAACAATTAGAAAGCGTATCTTATACCGTTGGAAAGCTCTTTTGACAAGGAACACAACTAAACATGTTTCATCAAACAAAAACATCATTTACCATAACCGAAAACTCGTCAATTGATCAAGAAAGGTTTATTTTCAAAGTTTCAAGTTCGTAAAACGTATTTTATGATTCGGGAATCCAATTTACACATACGATATGCCGTTTCGAAGGTAATTAAGCATACATTGCATCTAAACACTAACAATTAACATTCCATGGCATTCAAGCATCAAAAGTTCATGTCAAGAACTATCAAACCCTAGTCAAACATCACAAAATCAATATTCATGTTTTTGAAGTTTTCTTAATCAACCTACGCATCAAAACGAAGCTAGTGATACTAGTAACACAATTAAAACATGCACTTTAACAATCTAACAACATTAACTCATCCAAAATCAAGGATTAAGCACACCCATTTCAAGTTCATGCTAGTTACTCCAAAAACAACAAATCGAGCAAACCAAACATATATTCATGCTAGACACGAGCCATTGACACTAACTAACACCATTTCAAATCAAAAACACGAATTTAGAGAAATCTAGAGTTTTAGAAATGTTACCCAAAATGGATGAAATTGGTACCAAATCGAAGAGGATGATGAGAGGATCACGAATATGTAATTTGTTTTGAAGTTTGCTTCCCGATCCGAATTTAGATGATGAATTATGTTTGTGTTCTTGAGAGAAAAAAAAGAAAGAAAGAGAGAGAGATGGAGGGATTGAATGGTGGAGAAAATGGGTTGACTAGTTGACCTAGTCAACTAGTTTGCCCATTTGGCAACTCCGGTCCCTCGAGTTTCAAAGCGGGTGCGGGAATTAACCAAACGAAATATTTTAAAAACGCTCGAGTAGACGAGTGATGTTATAATTAAATAACGAGAATATTATAAACGTTAGTCAACGGAAATTGAGAATTTAAATAGCGAAAGATATTATTTAAAAAAAAGACGGTGTTAAAAATAAATTTAACGGAAAAACGCGGGATGTTACATTATCCACACCTCAAAAGAAATTTCGTCCCGAAATTTAGTTGGAAGTAGTAGTTGTTGAATCTTACTCGAGATCTTGCGTTGTAAATTCTACGAATAAGTGAAGGTACGTCCTTGAGTATTTCCACGAATTTTGACGGTCGGGATCATATGTTGTTTTAAGGTTTGGCTTCCATGATTCATGGTTTCAATCGGTCCTCCTAGGAAGTGAGGTTTATCGTCGATAGTGAGTTCATCAAAGGAGATAACAAGTTCTCGTTTCGCAAAACACGTCTTTGAGTTGATACATCGAATGTAGGATAAACGGAGACTCAAAATGGGTCGGAAAATCTAAACGGCTAGCAACGGGTCCAAAACTCCCCAAGATTTCAAAAGGATTAAAATATCACGAATTTTGTTTTCTATGTTTCCCGAAACGGATTACACCTCCTCAAGGTGCGACTTTTAACGTGACGCGGTTTCCCACGTGGAATTTGAAATGTTTACGTCTAACATCGGCGTAGCTCTTGGTGATTACGAGTCGCGTAGGGTTTTACCCGAATATGAATAAATTTTCTCGGTTGCTCATGAATAACCTCGGCCCCGGTGAATTGATCATCGTTTACTTGGTTCGACAAAGGAGAATGACGTTTCCGGTCACATGTGGTTTCAAAAGGAGTGACGTTAAAACTTGAATGAAAATCATTGTAGTACGAGGATTCGGTTAAAGGAAAATACTTTTCTCAAGTAAATTTGAAGTTAGTAATACAACTCGTATTATTGATTCTAAGGTTTAAATCGTATGTTTGTTCGGTCCGTCGGGTTGCGGATGGTACGCGGTACTCATGTCTAAACGTGGTCCCGAGGCTTTTTGTGAGGCACTCCGAAGTCTAGAAATGAAATGAGGATCTCGGTCCAAAACTGAGTACATTCCGTAAGGTATATTTAGACAAGTTTGTTAGGACAAGTTTCTCAAGAAAATTCGCGTCGCGAAAGATTTATCAGTTTCCAAAAACGTTCGTCGGGGCAAGTCCTCATCGGTTTCTGAAAGAAAAACGTTCGTCGGAACTATTCACCCTCGAGGTGAATACTAGTATAACGTGGAGAGTCTCTCTCCATTGGGAATTTAGAATAAGGACCTCCTGAACCGGAAGTACGAGGGTGATGCAAAAGAAGTTTCCGCCTCGGTGCGAGCATAACGAGTAAATCGTAATTAGTCAATAAGACTGTGCGAGGACGAGATAGTATACACGTGTAACATACGGTTGAAGTCGAGAGGAATCGGTAATTCATTCGGAAGCATAAGTATAGTTCGACAAAAGTCGAAGGGGTGTCCCCGGTATGGTTGTTATCAATATTCTCGGAGTTTTCGGATGTCCAAACATGAAAGGATGAAGTCATGTACATGGCACATGGTGGTGTTTAGGTTGATCGAGTCTAACCACCATCACGCGTCACTAGAACTTTGGTATGTCTTACCGTAATATAACCACGTTGATCGAGTGTCGTTATATTACGCCAAATCATACTTCCATTCCCACATCACTCCATGAGTTCAAGTTCGTGTCATCGTGAAAATCTAAAATGAACAAAATGTAACGACGTCTCAAACATGATTCGTATTGAATCGAAAGAATTAGTGCAACTCTAAAGATGCGTTCCCCGAGGGAAGTGTATAAGTGATTGTTCACGTCAATGCGGTTCGAATCAGACAATAAAGTAGTTAGGTATGAAAAGAGTAACGAGTCATGATAGCGAGTAGTACGCAACCGTAGCGATAAATAGTGATGACGATACTCACCTAGAGTAGTGACAGTGACTTTACAATACTCATGGATAGTAAGCTAAGACGGGGTGGATAACAACCAAAGAATTTGAGTTCCCGAGCTAGAGTAGCTAACGAAGTCGCGGTCATCCGTACGCGTATGAATCTTGAATTCACGTGTGTTACCAAAAAGTGGCGGAATACGAGTTCGTAGGATGAAGGTTGGGTACCATTAAAAAGTTTGCCTAAGAATGATTCAAGTATAATGCACAAGTAGTCAAGTAAGTGCTATCTATAGCAAATGTATGTCAGAATGCAAATGCTAACTATCCGGTTGTAGTCTAGACTCACTAATGCGTCCTAACGACTCTGTTAGACACACTAATGCACGTCCTAGTTCCCTACAACCAACGCTCTGATACCACTTGTAGCGACCCGACCAAAACCGTTATTGACGGCGTCGTTAACTTAGGTCCCGTTGCGTGGTCGTAGTCCCTATATGAGACTCGTTTGACCAAAATTATGTCGCGTTCATTTGAAAGGTATAAAGTTATAAAGTATGAATGAAATAACTTGCGACATAATTAGTTTAAAAACACAGTTGCTATAAATAGCGTAAGTATGTAAACAAAAGTTTGAATCCAAAAGTGCTATCCCTAGCGTATGCATGCATGGTTGACTCCAATCAAGTAATCAAAGAGTGCGGAAGCATGTATCAAGTAGCCAAGTATGAACCTGAGAAAACATGTAGAAAACTGTCAACGAAAAACGTTGGTGAGATCATAAGTGTATTTGTAAAAGTATACTTTGAACCACAATAGTTTGTATAGATGATTATCCAAATCGTATTTATTCCGAAGAATGTAGTTTGTATTGCGAGCACCCAATTACCAAAGCTTAACTGAATCTTCCCTCTGAATTTTGAATATAGTGTTAGAACATACACTATGCACGTTGAAATTATATTTCATCCACTAACGGTAGCGAACCGTCTGAATGAGGGTTCGTTAAACCCGTATGGCCACACAACATAATCACTCGCTTACACTTACACCCTGCAAGTGGAACTAATGATAATTGGATTGAGGACTTTTGTTCTAACTCGTCTGTATCTTTGTATTCGCATTTGTGTTCAAAGTATAAAAGTATGAAAAGTATATATACATGTGAAATGTATATAAGTATGTAATGTATATGTTTCTCAGCCCACGATTTAAAAGAATAAAAGTATTTGCAAAGGTGGGACTATGATCTCACCTCGAGTGCACGAGTATAAAAGTACTTCACAAAGTAACGTATGCATGAAAGTTGTTTAGCCTTGACCTAAACAAATAAGTTGTATCAATTAACCGGTTACGACACAAGGTCGGGTGAAATGTGTTCAATTAGTCCTATGGCTCGTTACGACTCGAATAGTATAGCATGTGAATCACGTTGTCAAGTTTCATGCAAGAATCAAGTATAAAAACATGTTAGAACGATTGTAATAAAGTTTGAGTTGACATTTAAAAACCTTACCATTAGAAAGGAAATCTTATTACGTTTCCAACGATATTTGATTCATCGAAAACGGAGTTACGGTCAAAAAGTTATGGCCAAAACAAGTTTGCTGAAGTTCGGATGAAACAGGCAATTGTCGCGGCGCGACAAATTGCTCCGCGGCGCGACAAATGCCTATTTTGAAGGTCAGAAAGCTTGAAAAACATGTTCTAAAATCACCCTTTGGGCCACGGTGCGACAAATTGCTCCGCGGCGCGACAATGGCCGTGGCCTGGTCCCTGGCCTGTTTCACTTGTTCAAGGCTTGGTAAAATTTCAAACAAACGCAAAACTCAAACCGTAAACAATTAGAAAGCGTATCTTATACCGTTGGAAAGCTCTTTTGACAAGGAACACAACTAAACATGTTTCATCAAACAAAAACATCATTTACCATAACCGAAAACTCGTCAATTGATCAAGAAAGGTTTATTTTCAAAGTTTCAAGTTCGTAAAACGTATTTTATGATTCGGGAATCCAATTTACACATACGATATGCCGTTTCGAAGGTAATTAAGCATACATTGCATCTAAACACTAACAATTAACATTCCATGGCATTCAAGCATCAAAAGTTCATGTCAAGAACTATCAAACCCTAGTCAAACATCACAAAATCAATATTCATGTTTTTGAAGTTTTCTTAATCAACCTACGCATCAAAACGAAGCTAGTGATACTAGTAACACAATTAAAACATGCACTTTAACAATCTAACAACATTAACTCATCCAAAATCAAGGATTAAGCACACCCATTTCAAGTTCATGCTAGTTACTCCAAAAACAACAAATCGAGCAAACCAAACATATATTCATGCTAGACACGAGCCATTGACACTAACTAACACCATTTCAAATCAAAAACACGAATTTAGAGAAATCTAGAGTTTTAGAAATGTTACCCAAAATGGATGAAATTGGTACCAAATCGAAGAGGATGATGAGAGGATCACGAATATGTAATTTGTTTTGAAGTTTGCTTCCCGATCCGAATTTAGATGATGAATTATGTTTGTGTTCTTGAGAGAAAAAAAAGAAAGAAAGAGAGAGAGATGGAGGGATTGAATGGTGGAGAAAATGGGTTGACTAGTTGACCTAGTCAACTAGTTTGCCCATTTGGCAACTCCGGTCCCTCGAGTTTCAAAGCGGGTGCGGGAATTAACCAAACGAAATATTTTAAAAACGCTCGAGTAGACGAGTGATGTTATAATTAAATAACGAGAATATTATAAACGTTAGTCAACGGAAATTGAGAATTTAAATAGCGAAAGATATTATTTAAAAAAAAAGACGGTGTTAAAAATAAATTTAACGGAAAAACGCGGGATGTTACATAGAATAATTAAAACAGGGGTGAAATTATGTAAAAGGACACTTGGCATAATTGATAACAAAATATTAAAACCTTGGGTTACACTCAGTCGACATCCTGGTGTAATTATTAAACAAAGTATTAAAATCTTGTTATAGTTTAAGTCCCCAATTAGTTGGAATATTTAACTTCGGGCATAAGGATAATTTGACGAGGATACTCGCACTTTATATTTATGACTGATGGACTGTTATGGACAAAAAACAGACGGACATATTAAATAATCCAGGACAAAGGACAATTAACCCATGGGCATAAAACTAAAATCAACACGTCAAACATCATGATTACGGAAGTTTAAATAAGCATAATTCTTTTATTTCATATTTAATTTCCTTTATTTTATATTTAATTGCACTTCTAATTATCGTATTTTTATTATTATTGTATTTAATTGCACTTTTAATTATCGTACTTTTTAATTATCACAAGTTTATTTTATCGCACTTTTATTATTCGCAATTTCCTTATCGTTATTTACTTTACGCTTTAAATTAAGTCTTGTATTTATTTATTATTTTACATTTGGTTTTAACTGCGACTAAAGTTTTAAAATCGACAAACCGGTCATTAAACTGTAAAAACCCCCCTTTATAATAATAATAATACTTATATATATATATATATATATATATATATATATATATATATATATATATATATATATATATATATATTGTATTTTTATAAAAGTAAACTAATATAGCGTTAAGCTTTGTTTAAAGATTTTCCCTGTGGAACGAACCGGACTTACTAAAAACTACACTACTGTACGATTAGGTACACTGCCTATACGCAAGGTTTAAGTATATCCATTCTCTAAATAAATAAATATCTTGTGTAAAATTGTATCGTATTTAATAGTATTTCCTTGTAAAATTTAATAATATTATATACACCCCGCTGCACACATCAATATTCTTGACAAGATAAGCCAAGTTTGTTAGGATTAGTCTCACAAGTTGTGAACTGTTTCATATATTCAATTGTCCTTTTGACCATTCTCGACGATTCACGAACCACTATCTGTAAATAGATACATATATATTTAAATATGTGAATTTGAAATATAAATTGAAATATTGTATGACGTAATTGTTAAAACTAATAATGTAAAATAAAATAATATATAATAACTATTATTTAAAAGGTAATTATACTGTGTTTGCTTTAATGTATACCCATTTTATGTTCATACGACTTTATTAGCAATAAGATAAATTGGTTACCGTGTGAATTGATTTCTTAATTCTTCCGCACCACTACATTTTATGTACATATATATCACTTTTAGCTGGGTCCACGATTGAGAAGGAAGTTGGTGACAGAGTTATTACAGCTCGATCAATTTGTCTCTCTATCTTTATATATACAAACGCATATACACTGCTACTAGTCTCGTGTTCCTATTTAATTGATGCTTCCTATTTTAATCAATACCACAAACACCATCGACCTCATTAGGCACTACTACTTGTTTCTTTATCCTCTATTATTGTGATAGGATGCAACTAAAAATATCCCTAAGAAACCCACATTTATTTCTTCTACTTTAATAAACCAACACTATATTCAAATCAATTATACAATTTGTTATACATCCCAATCGCCTTTTTATTTTCCTATTCTTGATTGCAAAATTTCTGTTCCTGATTACCTTGGTTTAGGTAGAAGTTGATAGATATTTAGATATTTATAAAAGTCTAATAGTTCCTCCTAATCATCGATATATATCACTTCTCTTTCTCCATAAACATCATAATATCACCACCATACTCGATTATCTCCCTCCTTGTTCTTCTTCATTCGACTATCAACACCAACCCAACCACCACCTTGAACCCATCGATTATCATCACCACTACAACCATCACTATCCGTCACCATACTCTCCCTCTCAACCCTTAAACCACCGGTTACCACCCTCACCTTTCCACCTTCTTTGATCACCACCCTCTCACGTTTAAGTTTAACAACCAAACACCAACGTGGACTAACACAATACCGCTAACACCGTCTTCAATTAACAACCATCATCACTTAAATTTACTAAACCAGTCACTCTCCTTCATCGTTGTATGAACCACCATAAACCCAATTCCACTTCTAATTATTTTACGTCTCTTACACCATGAATAACACAACCATAAACTACGAACAATACTTTACACCTACAGCTACAATCACTTCTGACATTCTGTTTAACCATAACAAATCACCACTGTCCACCACCATTAAGATCACCATCCCTACTGCTATTGATCAAGACTGCTGCAACTGCTGTTGTGTTCCTATCTTCTTGCTCGTAAACCAACCACAACACACCCTTGCTGCTACTAAACTTTTTCCGTTTCTATTCCTGTTTTGTTTAAACCAAGTTGATATTGATGATTAAAGGTGGTGATGATATTAAACTATATATGATGATAAAGACGTTTCCTTTTTACTTTTTCTTTTAGCCAACGACTAATAAACCCCTAAGCACTTGGGATGTGTACCCATTATATTATTATGTCCGTGAAATTTGTATTAAAAAAAATGCATGCTTTAAGATTTAGTGGGAGCAGGTAAAGTTAAATAAATTGAGGCGACTTCTTTTCATCCTTTTTCCTTCGAATCCTAAGTTCAACTTAGTGATAGTTTTACTAGCGGGCTCCTATCTTCGTTTGTGGCCAACAACATTAAGTATTTATTTCTATTTGGTGGCCAAAAACGTGACAGATTAGTTGGTTAAGGGTGTTTGTGCTTTATCGAGATGTCTTGGGTTCAAGCCTAGGAAATGGCAGTTTTTATATTTTTTAGAGCTTTTTCCTCTTAAGGTAGTATTTACCATTATCATTATTATTATTATCATTATTATTATTATTATTAGGAAAATAAGTATTATTATTATTATTATTATTATTATTATTATTATTATTATTATTATTATTATTATTATTATCATCATCATCATCATCATATCACAACAAATAAATAAATTGCATATAAAAATATATTTAAAATATTTTGTATATAAAAATATATTTAAAATATATAAAAATATAATATATTATAAATTTATTAGTATTACACATAAAGTATATATTAAACATAATAACATTATTTACGTAAATATTTACATATAACAAATATATTACTAAATTAAATAATTAACATATATAAACTGGTTTGATTACCATTACATGCTCATTATATGTATTAATATATATATTTAATATAGGTTCGTGAATCCGAGACCAACCCTATATTTGTTCAATGACGTCATATGTATTTTTACTACAAAATACAGTATGGTGAGTTTCATTTGCTCCCTTTTTAATTGCTTTTGCAATATATATTTTTGGGCTGAGAATGCATGCGCTGTTTTTATAAATATTTACGAAATAGACACAAGTACTTAAAAATATATTCTACGTTGAGTTGTACCACTGGCATACTTCCCTGTAGCTTGGTAACTACTATTTACATGTGGTATTGTAAACGCGAATCCTGTTGATAGATCTATCGGGCCTGACAACCCCAACCGGACTGGACGACCAGTATTCAACAGTTGCACAGTACTTCGTTTCGTTACTACACTTGGTACGGTGTAGGGAGACTTTATAATAAAGGGAATATGCGACGTTGATTAAATGTTAAGTATGGTTACCAAGTGCTCAACCACTTAGAATGCTTTACATACACTTGCGAGTGTATTATGATTATAATTATGAAATCTTGTGGTCTATTGAAACTATTGATAACTGTAGTTACGATAAACCTATGAACTCACCAACCTTTTGGTTGACACTTTAAAGCATGTTTATTCTCAGGTACGAATTAAGTCTTCCGCTGTGCATTTGCTCATTTTAAAGACATTACTTGGAGTCCTTCATGGCATATTTAGGACAGCACCTCGCAATGGGACCAGATGTTGATGACTTCGTCCAGGTGGATAAGGACGGGTTGTTACAGTTGTGACAACCCGGAAATTTCCAACCAAATTTAAACTTTAATCTTTATATGTTTCCGACACGATAAGCAATATTTGTTAAGTTAAATTTCAAGAATTTTAAACTATGTTCATACATTCATTCAACCTCGACCAAGTTCTAACGATTCACGAACCATTAAACGAATATGATTATATATGTATATGTGTATATATATTATAACTTGAAACGTAAACAAAATATTAGATTAAATACTTTATATGATTGTATCTGTTTCAAAATGTTTATCAAATGGAATTAAAAGATATATTGAATTATGATTACAAGTCTCTGTTGAAAGGCCCACATTGATTTGAGAAATCTTTCTATTTTAACAATATTCGGAAAATGGTAAAGTGATTTATAAATAAGAACAAATTATTAATCATTGAGAACTAGACAAAGGATAGTGGAAGATTGAATCTCATAAAGACTCGATTGATCTATTTAGTTTCAAACGTACAAAAACGTTTTCAGTTTAAAAAGAACTTTATTATTAAAACGTATATAACTTTTATAAATATCTAGAACCACTTTTGACAACTCATTACTTAACTAGTATGATAAAGATAACGATATTTATATTTTATTTTATTAAATATATATAATGATTTAAATTAATATTATATATATTTATACGCGTATTATACGTATTATGTAGTTTTATACTTTTACTATACTTAAACTTTACCTTTACTTTATTTTTACTTTACTTTAACTTTAATAATTTACTTTAATAATTCATACTTTAATAATTCACTTTAATAATTCATACTTTAATAATTCACTTTAATAATTCATACTTTAATAATTCACTTTAATAATTCATACTTTAATAATTCAAAAATCTATTATAAATAGAATTCAATAGGTTTCATTATTTCATAGAAACTTGAAAATATTTTTCTCTAAACTCTCTCAATCGATTTACATATATATATTTACTCCGTATTATTTCAAGATATTATTAGTATACATAAAATATTACGACGGAGTGCTGTCCGAGTGATTTCGAAATTGTTTTTCGAGTGGGATATGATTAAGGAAATTATGGGTTATAGCTATGGAGGTGATTGAGTATGGTTCATGGGTATGCTCGTGAGGTCAATATAATGTTTATCATTTCCATTGCGTCTACGTACCTTTCCTGCAATATTGAATCTCAATATTGATACGTGAGTACTCATAATTTAACTTTTACATACTAATAGTGTATCCCTGACTAGTGCTCGAGTATTTAGGATTATGCATGCTTGTACTTTTGATATTGCCCTTAGACAGGTTAGGTTGAATCTTGAATTAGTTACACTTACGGTTGAGATAAGGTATAAGATATGCATGTCCTTAGAAAGCTAGCAAAAAATTAAGAACTTTTCCTTTAGATATCGAATGGTTTCGATGAACGGATTAGAAGTTATAATCAATTGAATTCAACTCGAGATATGACCGAAATCATCACTCTTAGATCCTTACATCTTTCACAAGCTATACTTTGACTTCAAAACTGTGTTAGAACATCATATGTATATTAACGATTACAATCTGTGTTCAAAACCCTTCAAAATTCCTGAAGACACTTCAAATAATAAACAATCGAGATGATGATCCAACCACATATTAACCACAGTCTTGCATCTGAAAAGCTCTCGAAACCAGAGTCATAATTTAACACGTATCCGTGTCAAACCCTTTGGCATTTATTAGCAAAAATAACTTTGCGATTCCTTTTCAAATTAGTCAGTTTTGTCACAGCTTTAGCAAGTCAACTTCGACTTTTCAGTTGAAACAGTCTTATTATAACCTTGATATAGACGTTGCCCTTTCATCATCATTACCGGATAACCTTTTATGTCTCACCACATTAAAAATAAACTTACCAACAACTTCACTGATCTTTGACTTTCCGAAAAGTCATTATATTTATCGAAACCACATCATTTACTCATCCGCATCTTGTAACAAGAATTGTCATGCCAATTACTGGGAATCAGCAATTAGTATTTTGAAATCTTGCAGCATGTCTCTGCCAACAGTTATAGGTGTATATATAACATCTATCTCCTAGACTTATATACTTTGAATGTGAAGTTTCTGAAAAACACCCTAAACTGCGAACTAGTTCTCCGAAGTTTGGAAAATGCTGATGAAGCAGCAAAAACTGTAAACGACCTTAACAGTCAAAAGTTTGATAATAAAGGATAGTGTGTTGGAAAAGCTTAGAAAAAGAGAAGGTTTGGAACTGGAAAACGGATTAAGCAAACCATGAAGGAGGCTATGGACAAATCACAAAGACTAAACCTGCCTTCAAAGAATCCAAATGATTCAGTGTCTGCTGAAATTATTATCAAATACCTTACTCCTGACTCTAAACCCTTGTGAATAATATTCTTCATCATCCTCTGATCTTAGATATTCTAAAATATCATCATATCTTTCATTATAAATATCCTCCATATTTCTGAAGATATTTTCTTAATTTTTCTTATTTGAAATCATTTACCTCTTCGCGCTATCTGTATTACATCATAAAAGAAACTATTTTAGTTTCTAAATTCTGAAACATTCAAGTTTAAAATAGAAATATTTTGAAGTAGTGTTGGGAACTGAAGCATGAATTAGTATAATATAATGACACTTGATCAACGTGATTATATTACAGTAAGTCATGCTGAGTTTCTAAATGGAACGTGATGATTTACAGATCATAACATCATCATGTGCCATGTTATACGACTCTTGTATTCTATTTAACCTCTAAAATATCAAGAAAATATTTCTTGATGATTCGGCCTTTTCCAAGGTATTCTAGTAATTTGACAAGTCAAGATCGTGCCATCACAATTTCCTTCCTAGAACATTAACAATGTTCATTTCGAAATTCATATCTGTGAATTCTGGACCATTACAAGCGGTGCTTAATCACAAGAAGAAGAAACGAAAGGACAAAACTCCGAAATAGAAATTGGGGTATAAATTGCAGCAAATAAAAGAGAGCATTAATTGTGAATGATAATGATTATAGAAGACAGAAGCAGAGACTTTGAAATATAAGGGAACATATAAAGCCCAACGATAAACCATAAATTATAAACCATATATATCGATGCATATAGCAATATAAAGACACGGGAGAACTAGAAACACTATAAACCCAAGAGTATAGTAGAAGTAAATAGATTCTTCCGGCGGTAGATGAAAAAGAAGAATGACCGATATGAAAGTTAGAAGTATATCGAGAATCAGAACTGGATCGAGCATATTGATGAATACTTTAAAATATGAGTTGAGGGGGAAAGAATAGAAGGTGATGAAACATGACTAGGAACTTAGAAATCAACAGATTTAACTCTCACAATGGCGGAATAAGTGAATCAAATCCTCTAGTGAATAGGTTAAGTTTTTTTTGATTAATTTAGTCAAATCACAGCTAAATCAAGTGTGATTAGATCAACACCTAGAGCTATTATTCACCACCTGGGAGATTTGGACTGAGAGAGAATCGGAGGAGCTCACTAGATCTGAGTGTGTGTAACAAATGAGTGGCTTAACCTAAAATGAAGAACATAAGACTTTATATACCCCTGCTATTGACTCACCCATACGATTCATTCATCACACGTATGAGTTGGCTTCATCAGCCGTACGGATGATCACTCACTCGTGTCTTCTTATTTAGGTCGTAATTGTGACTTAGCTCAGCATCAACCATGCGTATGAGCCTGTCAGCTGTACTAGTGAGGCTTCACTCGTATGTCTGACTAAGTCTAACATAGTCAAACATCTAAATCTCGTTCCTGCAGTTCCTGTAACCACATACAAACACGGATAGTATAATTACGAACAATCATGGTGCCCTGTAAACTGTTGTACCTGCAATGGACGTGGGTAGATGTCTAGGGACTTGCATAAAATGCATTAACAGAAGGTGTGACTTTTAAGGAAACGAAGGAGGTGAATTTATAAGAAAATCTTCGACAGAACAATTAAAATGGATGATCGCATTTAAAGCGGATCCTAATTCCCTTGATTACCGGAGAGTCAAATCTTATTAAGAAGATTTTCTTCAAATCCCTTAAAATCTGGGAATCAATCATATCTACGTCAAATGATAAGATGAATCTACACTTACTCATTTCACTCTTCTATGTTAGCTTCATTCGTACTCTTCATATAAATGGATTGTTTATCCAAATTATTCGCTGATAATAAAACTCTAATTTTCAGCCCGTATACATCATGAAAACATACTTATTATCATACACGACCTTTCCACTCAAATTTCGGGACGAAATTTCTTTAACGGGTAGGTACTGTGACAACCCGGAAATTTCCAACCAAATTTAAACTTTAATCTTTATATGTTTCCGACACCATAAGCAATATTTGTTAAGTTAAATTTCAAGAATTTTAAACTATGTTCATACATTCATTCAACCTCGACCAAGTTCCAACGATTCACGAACCATTAAACGAATATGATTATATATGTATATGTGTATATATATTATAACTTGAAACGTAAACAAAATATTAGATTAAATACTTTATATGATTGTATCTGTTTCAAAATGTTTATCAAATGGAATTAAAAGATAAGATCAAATGATTGAATTATCAAATATATTGAATTATGATTACAAGTCTCTGTTGAAAGGCCCACATTGATTTGAGAAATCTTTCTATTTTAAAAATATTCGGAAAATGGTAAAGTGATTTATAAATAAGAATAAATTGTTAATCATTGAGAACTAGACAAAGGATAGTGGAAGATTGAATCTCATAAAGACTCGATTGATCTATTTAGTTTCAAACGTACAAAAACGTTTTCAGTTTAAAAAGAACTTTATTATTAAAATGTATATAACTTTTATAAATATCTAGAACCACTTTTGATAACTCATTACTTAACTAGTATGATAAAGATAACGATATTTATATTTTATTTTATTAAATATATATAATGATTTAAATTAATATTATATATATTTATACGCGTATTATACGTATTATGTAGTTTTATACTTTTACTATACTTAAACTTTACCTTTACTTTATTTTTACTTTACTTTAACTTTAATAATTCACTTTAATAATTCATACTTTAATAATTCACTTTAATAATTCATACTTTAATAATTCACTTTAATAATTCATACTTTAATAATTCACTTTAATAATTCATACTTTAATAATTCACTTTAATAATTCATACTTTAATAATTCACTTTAATAATTTAAAAATCTATTATAAATAGAATTCAATAGGTTTCATTATTTCATAGAAACTTGAAAATATTTTTCTCTAAACTCTCTCAATCGATTTACATATATATATTTACTCCGTATTATTTCAAGATATTATTAGTATACATAAAATATTACGACGGAGTGTTGTCCGAGTGATTTCGAAATTGTTTTTCGAGTGGGATAGGATTAAGGAAATTATGGGTTATAGCTATGGAGGTGATTGAGTATGGTTCATGGGTATGCTCGTGAGGTCAATATAGTGTTTATCATTTTCGTTGCGTCTACGTACCTTTCCTGCAATATTGAATCTCAATATTGATACGTGAGTACTCATAATTTAACTTTTACATACTAATAGTGTATCCCTGACTAGTGCTCGAGTATTTAGGATTATGCATGCTTGTACTTTTGATATTGCCCTTAGACAGGTTAGGTTGAATCTTGAATTAGTTACACTTGCGGTTGAGATAAGGTATAAGATATGCATGTCCTTAGAAAGCTAGCGAAAAATTAAGAACTTTTCCTTTAGATATCGAATGGTTTCGATGAACAGATTAGAAGTTATAATCAATTGAATTTTCGATATTTTTATTAAAAATGATTATTATTATCGTCGTTTTTATCGTCGTTCTAGTTTTATCTTATTATTATCATTATTATTATCTTTATCAATAAAAGGGATTTATCATTAAAAATTGTTATTTTTTTTTATTACTATTGTTATTATCGTTAAAGTTATAATTAGTATTATTATTATTATCCAATTATTATTATTATTATTATTGGTATTATTATTATTATTATCATTATTAATATATATATCATTATTTAAAAATAGTTATTGTTATTGTTATTATTATTATTACTATATTATCATTAAGATAATTATTAGTATTATCGTTAATAATGTTATAGTAACTATCATTATTGATATTAGTGTAATTAAAACAAATATTTGTAACACCTAATTATTTTGATTACTATTATTATCATTATTTTGAACACAATATAAAAGACGATTAAAAGCTATTAAACGAAACGATTAGGAAATAATGGGTAAGAGTTTCATGATGAAATTAAAATATTATAAGATATTGATTTAGATAAAATTATCGTTCTTATTATTTTTATCATTACTATTATTATTAAAAGTATCGTTAGTATTAAAACTATCATTTTAACAAAAATTATCATTTTAATAGAAATATCATTGTTACTATAAAATATCATTATCATTATTATTTTAAATAGAATTATTATTTTAAAGATAATATTAAAAATTATCGTAAATATTAAAGTTATCATAATTAGAATTATCGTTTTATCATAATATCATCTTAGTAATTATAAATATTGATATTTTTGTAATAATAATTATTATTACAAAATAATACAACTTTTACTTACTATCATTATAGATATTATTTTATCAAATAAATATGTGATACAAACATATTTTACTACGTGTAATAACTTACTTTAATAATACCTATCATATTATCTTTATGATATTAAATGAACCCTATAAATTTTATTACTTAAATATATATAAAAGTATATTTTATTATATAAATTTAATATAAAATTTTATTTATTAATAAATAAATTATATTATTTACTCTAATAAATCTTTTAAAAATATTTAAAAATATAAAGCGACGATATTTAAACTATATATTAATCATGTATAGATTTTTGGAAATTATTTTGAGTCAAATTTACTTTTGTTGACTTTTGCATATTAGTCTCGAGCATTAGGATTGTGGTACACTATGACTTGACTTAATTTGTTAGACAAATATTGACCAACACATAAATATATATAATTAATTTAGGTTCGTGAATCCGAGGCCAACCTTGCACTTGTTCAATGACGTTATATGTATTTTTACTACGAAATACAGTATGGTGAGTTTCATTTGCCTTTTTACCCTTTATATTTTTGGGACTGAGAATACATGCGCTTTTATAAATGTTTGACGAAATAGACACAAGTAATTGAAACTACATTCTATGGTTGAATTATCGAAATCGAATATGCCCCTTTTTATTAAAGTCTGGTAATCTAAGAATTAGGGAACATACACCCTAATTGACGCGAATCCTAAAGATAGATCTATTGGGCCTAACAAACCCCATCCAAAGTATTGGATGCTTTAGTACTTCGAAATTTATATCATGTCCGAAGGAGGATCCAGGAATGATAGGGGATATTCTTATGTGTATCTAGTTAATGTCGGTTACCAGGTGTTCACCATATGAATGATTATTTTTGTCTCTATGCATGGGACGTATATTTATGAGAACTGAAAATGAAATTCTTGTGGTCTATTAAAATGATGGAAATAAATGATTATGATAAACTAATGAACTCACCAACCTTTTGGTTGACACTTTAAAGCATGTTTATTCTCAGGTGTTAAAGAAATCTTCCGCTGTGCATTTGCTCATTTTAAAGATATTACTTGGAGTCTTTCATAGCATATTTCGAAGAACGTTGCATTCGAGCCATTGAGTTCATCAAAGATTATTATTAAATCAATTTATAGTTGAATAGTGGATATTATGAAATGGTATGCATGCCTGTCAATTTTCGATGTAAAGAAAGATTGTCTTTTAAAAACGAATGCAATGTTTGTAAAATGTATCATATAGAGGTCAAATACCTCGCAATGTAATCAACTATTGTGAATCGTTTATAATGTATATGAACGGGTCCTTTCAGTTGGTATCAGAGCGGTGGTCTTAGCGAACCAGGTCTGCATTAGTGTGTCTAACTTATAAGTCGATAGGATGCATTAGTGAGTCTGGACTTCGACCGTGTCTGCATGTCAAATGTTTTGCTTATCATTTTGTGTCGAAAATTAACTACTTATCATCCTCAGGAAATTACCTGCTTATCATTTTTAGTCTAAGACACGTCTTGCTGCATTGATTGCATGAATAGTGTATAGACAAAAATTTATATCTTAGCATATCTGCTAAATCATATCTTATCGTATCTGTTACTTTAAACTTTGCCTGACATATCCCGCAAAGTCCTCCGTAATCTACGAAATCTTTTGATCTATATATATATATAAATATATATATATATATATATATATATATATATATATATATATATATATATATATATATATATATATATATATATATATATATATATATATATATTCTATGTAATTAGAATACCATTCGATAGCCAGAAAATCATTTCATATCGAAAAACCCTTTATTCAATCGTACGAAATGGAATTCGTCATTAGTTCAAGTTCCTCAGATTATGAAATGGAATCCCACTCAAGCTCCGAAAGTAGTGTGACCGGAATGGATCAACCAATCAGTCATCACCTATTCTGGAAGAATTTGGGATGGGTTCGTAGCCTCCTCAATCATTGGAGACAAAAAGAAGGTGATCCCTTCCATTCACCACATTGTCCTCTTGACGAAGAACCCGAAGCACTTACCGGCGAACCTGTCCGAAACACTATTTTCTTTCTCATTTCCAGAGTATCTCATCACGATTATATACTACATCAAATTCTAGATTTTATTTATCCGCTTGTCCGAACCGACAATCATCCCGGTGTAATAGAAGAAGTCAACGAGCTTCGCGCTCGGGTAGTGGCTTTGGAGAATATGGTGCAAAGGTTACAAACACCAGCAGCAGCACCAGCAGCATAATCAGTACCACCAACATCAACGTCAACAGTACCATTACCACCCCCAACCACAACCGCGTCGTAAACCTCAACTCCACAATCTGTCCCACGAGTATCAAGGTCATACGTCCTATAAATAACATGGAAGACCAACAACAACAAACGATGAAGTATTAATTCATGACTTCATCGGAGAAATATTTTACGGTGATTATGTAATCTCTAAAATTTTAGAGATTACTTATTCTAGATCTAACCATAAATCAGATGAGTGGACCGAAATGATAAAAGAAATCCTGACCAGAATGGTGTACGATTTACAAACTAGACTTGTTTTACCAACTGCATCAACAGTACCGCCAGCATCACCAGCATCGTCAGTGTTGTCAGCATCAGCATTAGCAGCACCTATAACCTCACAAGCTCCGTCAGTTCAAGAATCAGCGCGGACATCATTATGAATCAACAACGAGTATATTGTACCAACGAGTTATGAAGAATTAACTCATTTCCACTGAAGGATTTATATGTATATCTTATATATAAATCTTTAAACTATAATAAATCTTTCCGTACTAAGCTATTATGTGTGAATCTTAACTACTCGGTTAATTCATATTACTAATATGCAATAATGCACGTCCTTCGTCCGCAACTTAACTATCGTTAACTACAACCTCTGTCTCAATTCAATAAATTCCAATTCATAATAAATCAAGTGTATTATTCAAATATATGTTGATTTTACACTTTCGTCATCAATGTACTCGAAACTTTTCAGATAACATCATTCGTACTTTGCGAAGTTCACAAGAATTTAATGAAAACTGATAATGCTAAAAACGAACATATATTTCATAGCATTATTCCTCAAGAAAGACAAGCTTTTAGTTGCAATTGTTCTATTTAAAAGTGATATTCGTTTAAATAATAAAAGGTGAAGATAAAAGACAGATTCGACGAATTGAAGACGCAAACGACCAAAAAGCTCAAAAGTACAAAAGACAATCAAAGAGGTTCCAATTATTGATAAGAAACGTCTCGAAATTACAAGAGTACAAGATTCAAAATGCAAAGTACAAAATATAAAATTGTACGCAAGGACGTTCAAAAATCCGGAACCGGGACCAGAGTCAACTCTCAACGCTCGACGCAACGGACTAAAAATTACAAGTTAACTATGTATATAAATATAATATAATATATAATTAATTATATTAATTATATATATATTATATATATATTATAAACCGTCGGCAAGAAAGACTCCAAAAGGGACTGAGCTGTAATTTCAAACTCCGCGACTCGCGGAGTTTGAAGGCAAAAATGCCGCGAGTCGCGGAGCCCCAAAAGTCGAAAATCCCTATAAAAGCAAATGAATTCTGATCGCAAAAATCACAAAAAATCCATCCATCTCTCTATCTATATCGTATATATTTATATTTATATTTTAATTTTAATTTTAATTTTAATTTTAATCCTAATAATAAGGGTATGTTAGCGAATGTTGTAAGGGTGTAAGTCGAAATTCTGTCCGTGTAACGCTACGCTATTTTTAATCATTGTAAGTTATGTTCAACCTTTTTATATTAATGTCTCGTAGCTAAGTTATTATTATGCTTATTTAATCCGAAGTAATCATGATGTTGGGCTAATTACTAAAATTGGGTAATTAGGCTTTGTACCATAATTGGGGTTTGGACAAAAGAACGACACTTGTGGAAATTAGACTATGGGCTATTAATGGGTTTTATATTAACTAAACAATACCTTGTTAATTTAATATACAAACTTATAAATTGACGTATTTATATATAACCACATACGCTTGACTGGGTACGGTGGGCGGGATATCTATAAATACCAATAATTATTCATTTTACCAGATACGGAACTGGATTAATAGTTAATAAACTTGTTGAAACAGGGGTGAATTACATTCAAGGGTAATTGGTGTAATTGTTAACAAAGTAGTAAAACCTTGGTTTACACGCAGTCGATAACCTGGTGTATTCATTAAACAAAGTATTAAAACCTTGTTACAATTCGAATCCCCAATTAGTTGGAATATTTGACTTCGGGAATAAGAATAATTTGACGAAGGCTTTCGCTCTTTATATTTATGAATGATGGACTATTATGGACAAATCCGTATGGACATATTAAATAATCCAGGACAAAGGACAATTAACCCATGGGCATAAAACTAAAATCAACACGTCAAACATCATGATTACGGAAGTTTAAATAAGCATAATTCTTTTATTTCATATTTAATTTCCTTTATTTTATATTTAATTGCACTTCTAATTATCGCATTTTTATTGTTATTGTATTTAATTGCACTTTTAATTATCTTACTTTTTAATTATCGCAAGTTTATTTTATCGCATTTTTATTATTCGCAATTTCATTATCGTTATTTACTTGCCGCTTTAATTTAAGTCTTGTATTTATTTTTAATATTTTACATTTGGTTTTAACTGCGACTAAAGTTTTAAAATCGACAAACCGGTCATTAAACGGTAAAAACCCCCCTTTATAATAATAATATTACTTATATATATATTTGTATTTTTATAAAAGTAAACTAATATAGTGTTAAGCTTTGTTTAAAAAGATTCCTTGTGGAACGAACCGGACTTACTAAAAACTACACTACTGTACGATTAGGTACACTACCTATAAGTGTTGTAGCAAGGTTTAAGTATATCCATTCTCTAAATAAATAAATATCTTGTGTAAAAATGTATCGTATTTAATAGTATTTCCTTGTAAAAATATAAGCTATTTTATATACTACTCTGCTAAAACATCAAGTATTTTTGGCGCCGCTGCCGGGGAATCTCTTAAAAGCCGGAAGCGCAACGCTAATATAAAAAAAAAAATTTATGTATTTTTAAGACTCTGTTAAATATTTAAGTTTTATAAAGTTTCTTTATTTTTATATAAGTTTTATTTAAGTATTTTGTTTTTATTTAAAAACATATAAAATATATATATATAAATCTAGTTTTAAGATTTTTATTTATAAAATTATAAAGTAATTCTATTTTTATTTAAGTTTTAAATATAAGTTTTTATTATACACATATTTTTTTTTATAAACAGAAAAATTAAAAACAGAAAATAAAAAAAATAAATAAATAAAGAAAAACGCGTCGAATTTAAATAAGCTGTCATCTGAATTTCTGAACCCCGCGACTCGCGGGGTTTTCTGCATTGATTACCGCGACTCGCGGAGATAACCTGACACGCCAACAGAACCCTAATCAGGCATTAATTACGAATAATTATTATAATTATTAATATAAAACCCTAATTAGGTTTTAATTAAATAATTATTTTAGTTTTTATTAATATTTAGTTAAATTAGTTTTATTAAATTGTAAAATTAATAGTTTAATAAAATAAATAATATAAAAATAATATTTTTATAAAAATTGTACTTTTTACAACTTTTTGTATATTTTTATATTTTGTCTCTTTTTAATCGTTTTAGCGTAATATTTGTATATTTAGCTCATATTTAGTTTTAAACTTAGTTTTTGCCATAGTTATTTTTTTACTTCTAGATTTTTAGGCTTTGCCGTAGAATTCCTTAAGTGCTTTTTCTTTATAATAAGATTTAGGTGCTTTAGAATTTTGTGACGCCTTTTTAAGTTTTAGTTTCTTTTTAAGTTATTTCCATTTGGGATATAGTTTTTCCTGTAAGCTTTAATATTTTTAGACACCTTTTACTATGTACCAATTATCATTCCAATTAGTTATCTCAATTTGCGATTATAATTTTAAGTTAGTTGTAGTAATAAGGTTAGGTTAGTCAAGTACTTTTAAGTTTTATAAGTTTCTTTAATTTTTCCCTCACCTTTTATTTTTCAACCATTTTTCCTTTTCCGACGAACTCTTTTTCTTTCTTATTTCTCGCTATTCTAGTTTTAGGACATAGATTTTTATTCTACTTCTTATCTAAATTTCTTAAAATTACAAAAATTTATTTTAAGTGGTTAAATTGATAGACATCAAAATTTTCTGGTTCGTAGTAATAGTTGAATTTGTACGTGGACCGGGTTATTGGAGCCAAACAGTCCTCAATTATATTGAGACCAAACGAATCATGCCCCTCTGCTGCATCTTTTGGCTATTCAAAACGTAGGCAAAATCAGAAGAGTCTATTAATTGGATAACTTATTATAATTTTTCTTTCCTTTTAAAAACTAATAGGATATTCAGTGAATGCACCGAGCAAGACGATCACCACCTTTTGTACGTTCACCACCTGTAACTAGATCAAGACATTTAGCAAATATAACCGCCGTTGATTTTTCTTTAGAATCGTCATCCAGTCAACCAAGTACTTCAGTTCAAATTTCCAATAATCCATTTTTTGAACCCGACCTCACAATTGAGAATCCGGAGAATATTCAGGAACGGTTCGTAGATCCTGAACCACTAAACTTTCCCCCGGAACCACCAATCATTCAAACAGAGATTGTTGAGGAACGAACCATTAAATCAGAATCATCTAGTGATTCCGATTCAACAAATTCAATTATGGAGAATCTGGAACCTTTAAGTATGGAAGACCGAATGAGAGCTAAACGCACTGGCCAAGGTCACGCAATAACTCATCCAGACATTAATGCGCCAGATTATGAAATCAAAGGACAAATTCTACACATGGTGACTAATCAATGCCAATTTAGTGGTGCGCCGAAGGAAGATCCAAATGAACATTTACGAACCTTTAATAGGATATGCACACTATTTAAAATCCGAGAAGTGGAGGATGAACAGATATATCTCATGTTATTTCCCTGGACTTTAAAGGGAGAAGCCAAAGATTGGTTGGAATCGTTACCTGAAGGGGCGATCGATACATGGGACGTTTTAGTTGAAAAATTTCTTAAACAATTCTTTCCGGCATCTAAAGCCGTAAGACTTCAAGCAGAAATTGTTACGTTCACACAAAAGCCGAATGAAACTCTATATGAGGCGTGGACTAGATATGGAAAGTTATTAAGAGGATGTCCGCAACATGGTTTAGACACCTGTCAAATAGTACAAATATTCTACCAAGGATGTGACATCACTACAAGAAAAGACATAGATATAGCAGCTGGTGGTTCTATTATGAAGAAAACCGAAACTGATGCTTACAAAATTATTGATAACACTGCTTCCCACTCACATGAGTGGCACCAAGAAAAAGATATCGTTAGGTCATCTAAAGCAGCTAGAGCCGATTCTAGCCATGACTTAGATTCCATTTCTGCAAAGATAGATGCTGTGGAGAGACGAATGGAAAAGATGACTAAAGATATTCACTCAATACGAATTAGTTGTGAGCAGTGTGGAGGACCACATTTGACAAAAGATTGTCTCAGTATTGAATTAACAATGGAACAAAGAGAGAATATTTCATACATAAACCAAAGGCCTGGAAATAATTATCAGAATAATTATCAACCGCCAAGACTGATTTACAATCAAAACTAGAATTATAACCGAAATATTCCATACAACAACCAACAAGGTCCTAGCAATCAACAAGTATCCAATAATACTTACAATCAGCAAAGACCTAATTTTCAAAACAAACCACCACAACAAACAGATGATAAAAAGCCGAATTTAGAAGATATGATGACAAAGCTAGTTGAAACTCAAACGCAGTTTTTCACATCTCAGAAACAAACAAATGAACAAAATGCTCAAGCATTTAGAAATCAACAAGCTTCTATTCAAAATCTGGAACAAGAAGTAAGTAACCTAGCAAGGTTAATAAGTGAAAGAAAATCAGGAAGTCTACCTAGTGATACAAACGCTAACCCCCAGAATGAAACAGCTAAAGCCATTACCACAAGAAGTGGTACAACACTTAAACCACCTGAAATACCTGTAACTTCTGATGAAGCTATTCCTACTCCACAAGAACCACAACCTGATCAAGATAAGGAAAAAGAACCGGTAGTTGAAAAGGTTAATGAAGATAACACAGCTAAGGATAAACCTTATGTTAAACCATACCAACCACCACTTCCTTACCCGAGTAAAATGAAGAAAGAGAAACTTGAAGCCGAGCAATCCAAATTCTTGGATATGTTTAAACAGATAAATGTAAATCTTCCTTTCATTGATGTGATTTCAGGAATGCCTAGATATGCTAAATTCTTGAAAGATCTAATCTCAAATAGAAAGAAAATGGAAGAACTCTCGGCTGTTACTATGAATGCTAATTGTTCAGCAGTGCTGTTGAATAAGATACCAGAAAAACTATCTGATCCAGGAAGTTTCACAATTCCATGTTTTCTGGGTAGTCTTAGTTCAATAGAAGCATTGGCAGACTTAGGTGCTAGTATAAATCTAATGCCGTATTCACTATACACTAAACTAGACCTTGGAGAATTGAAACCAACCAGAATAAGCATACAACTAGCCGATAGATCAATAAAATATCCTAGAGGGATAATGGAGAACATGCTAGTTAAAGTTGGTACTTTAGTATTTCCAGTAGATTTTGTTGTTTTGGACATGGAAGAAGATTCTAAAGTTCCTCTCATATTAGGAAGACCATTCTTAAACACGGCTAAAGCAATGATAGACGTGTTCGGTAAGAAATTGACCCTAAGTATAGAGGACGAGAGTGTTACCTTTTCAGTTGATAGAGCAATGCAACAACCGCAATCTGCAGATGATACATGTTATTATATTCAAACTATAGATGCACATGCAGAATTATTAGAAGAATTTCCAGAATTACAAGGAACAGGAGAATGTTCTTTAGGAGAAGGTAATGAACAAATTGATGAAGCTGAAATGTTAGCTACACTTATAGCTAATGGATATGAACCAACAACAGAAGAAATTCAAATGCTAAAAGAAGAAGACAGATATCGATATAAATCATCGATAGAAGAACCTCCGAAATTAGAGTTAAAGCCACTTCCAAACCATTTGGAATACGCTTATTTACATGGTGAATCTGAATTACCTGTAATAATATCGTCTTCTCTTACTGAAAATGAGAAATCACAACTCATTTCTGTGTTGAAAGCTCATAAACCAGCCATTGCATGGAAGATTCATGATATTAAAGGAATAAGTCCTTCGTATTGCACACATAAAATCCTTATGGAAGAAGGTCATAAAACGTATGTGCAACGCCAACGAAGACTAAATCCTAATATGCAAGATGTAGTTAAGAAAGAGATTATTAAACTGCTAGACGCAGGTTTAATTTATCCAATCTCTGATAGTCCATGGGTAAGCCCAGTTCAATGCGTGCCTAAGAAGGGTGGCATGACTGTCATTACAAATGAGAAAAATGAGCTTATTCCTACTAGGACTGTAACAGGATGGCGTGTGTGTATTGATTATAGAAAATTAAATGACGCCACCAGAAAATATCACTTTCCCTTACCTTTCATAGATCAAATGTTGGAAAGATTAGCCGGAAATAGTTACTATTGTTTTCTAGATGAATTTTCCGGATATTTTCAAATTCCAATAGCACCCCGAAGATCAAGAGAAAACCACATTCACGTGCCCTTATGGTACTTTTGCTTACAAACGCATGCCATTTGGACTTTGCAACGCCCCTGCAACCTTTCAAAGGTGTATGATGGCGATTTTTCATGACATGATAGAAGAATGCATGGAAGTATTCATGGATGACTTTTCAGTCTTCGGTGATACATTTGAATCATGTCTAGTTAATCTGGAACGAATGCTAATTAGATGCGAACAATCAAATCTAGTTCTTAATTGGGAGAAATGCCATTTCATGGTTAAAGAAGCCATCGTTCTTGGTCATAAAATTTCAAAAGAAGGAATTGAAGTGGATAGAGCTAAAGTAGATGTAATTGCTAAACTTCCACATCCCACCAATGTTAGAGGAGTTAGGAGTTTTCTAGGGCATGCCGGTTTTTACCGACGTTTCATAAAAGATTTTTCTAAAATTGCCACTCCTATGAATAAACTCCTAGAAAAGGATGCTCCATTCATCTTTTCAGATGAGTGTATCAAATCTTTTAATATTCTTAAAGAAAAACTCACTAATGCGCCGATCATGATCACACCAAATTGGAATCTACCATTTGAACTAATGTGCGATGCAAGTGATTTTGCAATGGGAGCCGTTTTAGGACAAAGGATTGAAAAACGATTTCAACCTATATATTATGCTAGTAAGACGTTACAAGGAGCACAAACAAACTATACAACTACTGAAAAAGAACTCCTTGCTATTGTCTTTGCTTTTGACAAATTTCGATCATATCTCGTTCTAGCAAAAACGGTGGTCTATACCGACCATTCTGCTCTTAGATACTTATTTTCAAAATAAGATGCTAAACCAAGATTAATCCGTTGGATCTTACTCTTACAAGAGTTTGATATTGAAATCCGAGATAAAAGAGGAGCAGAAAATCTCGCCGCTGATCATCTTTCTCGTCTTGAAAATCCTGAGTTAGAAGTTCTAAATGAATCGGCCATACAAGACAACTTTCCTGATGAATATCTATTGAAGATAGATTATAATGAAATCCCATGGTTTGCAGACTATGCAAACTACTTAGTTTGTGGATTCCTTGAGAAAGGATTATCGTACCAAAAACGAAAGAAATTCTTCAGTGATATAAAACACTATTTTTGGGAAGATCCACATCTGTTTAAAAGTTGTCCCGATGGAATAATACGCCGATGTGTATTTGGAGATGAAGCTAGTAAAATATTAAACCATTGTCACACAGGACCAACAGGAGGGCATTATGGGCCTCAACTAACAGCAATAAAAGTTTATGATGCTGGATTCTATTGGCCTGCAATTTACAAAGACGCACACCTACTTTGCAAATCCTGTGATGCTTGTCAAAGGGCCGGAAAAATAAGTCAACGTGATGAAATGCCATAAAATGTCATCCAAGTATGTGAAGTATTTGACATTTGGGGTATTGACTTTATGGGTCCATTTCTAAAATCTCATAATAATCTATATATACTCGTAGCCATTGATTATGTATCTAAATGGGCGGAAGCACAAGCTCTCCCAACTAATGATGCACGAGTTGTAGTCAACTTTTTAAAACGTCTTTTTGCAAGGTTTGGAACACCGAAAGCTTTAATAAGTGATCGGGGTACTCATTTCTGTAATAATCAACTTGAGAAAGTTCTTAAAAGATATGGAGTAACTCATAAAATCTCCACCGCATATCATCCACAAACAAGTGGACAAGTTGAAAATACCAACCGAGCTTTAAAACGTATTCTAGAGAAAACCATAGGATCAAATCCGAAGGAATGGTCCATTAAATTGGAGGATGCACTCTGGGCTTTTAGAACAGCCTACAAAACTCCAATTGGAACCACAACTTTTAGACTTGTTTATGGAAAAGCATGTCATCTTCCAGTAGAAATTGAACACAAAGCATTTTGGGCTTTGAAGACATGTAATCTTGATTTACATGAAGCTGGACGTTTACGATTAAGTCAACTAAACGAATTAGAAGAATTAAGGCATGAAGCATACGAAAATTCGTTAATCTATAAATAAAGAACGAAGAAATGGCATGATAAAAGAATCAGAAGTTCAAAAGAATTTAAAGAAGGAGACAGAGTTCTTCTTTTCAATTCACGATTCAAGCTATTTCCTGGAAAATTGAAATCAAGATGGTCTGGGCCATTCATAGTCAAAAGAGTTTTCCCATACGGAACGATAGAATTGATAAATTCAAATGGGATTGAATTTAAAGTTAATGGTCACAGAGTTAAACATTACATACATGGTCCGATGGAAGTTGACAATGAAGTTAATCATAATTTCACCACCCAAGAAAACCTTCAAAATGAAAACATAAATTTGTTATCAACAACATATGAAAAATCAAAACTGGAATATAGGGAGGATTCAAATTTGAGTGATAAAGAAGAATTCCTATACAAACCTCCCATTCCAAGAAACGAAGAAAAATGTGAACAAGAAATTCAAATAGAAATGAAAGAACCAAGGAAAGAACACCCGAAAAAGGTTTACAAACCAACTCGACTTACTAAAGCAGGAGACCCGGGTGAATTTATCATTTCTTGCTTACTTAATGATGGTGCTGTATATAATGGACTCGCAGATTTAGGAGCAAGTGCAAATATTATGCCTCTTTCCTTATACAAAAGATTAGGCATGGGTAAATTAAAACCAACCAAAATAGGTGTTCAATCATTTGACCAAACCATTAAGCACCCGGTTGGAATAGCAAATAATTTACTTGTTAACGTGGGAAGTTTGACCTTTGTTGCAAACTTCATAGTGATTAATATGGAGGAAAACCTTGATATTCCTCTAATTCTAGGTCGCCCATTTTTAGCAACCACCGAGGCATTCATTGATGTAAGAGAAGGTAGAATAACACTTAGGAATGGTGATACATCGATCACCTTTGTGAACCGAAAGTTTAGATCTCCACAAACCAAAACTGTTAGACCAATAAAAATGCATAAGTGTGGGGAAGATGAAGAAACACTTAATGATGATCCAATCACAAAGAATGCCGTTGATGATACGAAATTAGATGAACCCATTTTTAACAGTTCAACGAAGAAACTTTATAAAAGGATTCACGATGCTAAGATTAAAGGAAACTTTAAGTTATATAACCGATTAATATCCAATTTATCGTCAAAAGAAAAGGCAATGTTAGCTGAATTTGTGAAAGTTACGGAGGAAATCAACAAATGGATTGAAGTAAAAGTCAAAGATATACAAGTTGTTGATGATTCAATTGAAAATAATGTTAATCACAATTTCGACACCACAGCTGACTAAGTGTGGGGAGAATCAAAGGGGTTTATGTATTTCTGTTAGAGTTAGATTGTCTGTTTTCGTGTAGTTCTCGAAAATGGAACCCGAATGGTCTTTCCCTAGCAGACCCTAACGAACTAGTCTTCTCCCCCCATTCTGAATTTTTTATTTTTTTTAGGTTTTTACAAAATAAAGACTGCCTGTGAACTAAACCATGGTCTAATGCTACACGCTTTGATCACTAAACGTAATAATGACATACTACCGAGTGAAATAGTATCAGTAATCAGAGAAAGAATGGACGGAGTTAGAAAAGAATCCAGATGCGAAGATAATAAGTTACAATTTGGTAAAGGAAAATCAAAATCTGCAGCGAAAAGAAGAGCACGACACCTAGAAAGATGTCACAAATGCGGAAAATGGTCACATGGAGGTAAATGTTCAAATAATCAAACCTATTCAAATACCGAATTTGTTACTTTATGCAGAGACGGACCATTCATATGTTTAGAAGAAAAGACACTAAATGCTCGAGGTTACGCCTATGTAGCCATGGAAAACCAATTAAACCGACTATCTTATGAATGGGATAGATCATATAACTAAGAAATCTATTTTACAGGTATGTCTGTACAGTTTTTATTTTTATTTTTATTTTTAACCTTTTGATAATAAACGCTAATTTGTTCGCTATAAAGTATTAAATTGGTATTGAATAAAATTAGGTTTGGCGACCGAAATTATTGATATCATTCAAAAATTTATTACATCACTGCGAAATTTAACGTTTATTCTTAAGGTATAAATATCTTTAATCAATCAACCCAAAATATTTCAAAAATTCGTCATGAGTTAAATTAGGTCTTGGAACCGAAATTACTTTACCGAAAAGAGGGGCGCATATTTTTGATAATATTTGATTGATTAAAGTGGGATAAAAAGCCAAAAAGATTTTTAATTTTATTTTTACCATGTTTTTAAAATTAATATTTAAATCTTAAATTAATATTGTAAACTTTGTAAAAACAATATATTTAAAATTGTAAATATTTGAAAAATTAATATAAGTTTGGTGTGAATTTATAATATGAATTTCTAAAATTAAGATTGGTGTGAATTTTTTATTTTATGAATTTTTAATTTTATGCATTTTAAATTTTAGGTTTGGTGTGAATTTTTAATATTAATTTTGAATTTTATATTTAAATTGTGTGAATTTAAAAACAAAAATTTACTTTATCTCATTAAGTTAAAAATATGATTTTTAAAATTCGTCGTAAGTTGAAGACTAGGTCTTTGAACCGAAATTGCTTTACCCAAGGAAGGGACGAGAACTTTTATTATCATTATTTTTAATCTTATTGAATTAAAGTATGCCAAAAACATTAAAAAAAAAAAAAAAACCCAAAAATCTTAGCTTTTAAAACAATCACTACAAAAAGACAAATTTTAAAATTTTGTCGAAGGACGGACTAGGACATCGATCCGAAACGACCTCGTCCTAAATAACAAGGGAAGCAAAAATTTAAAATTAATTACTTAATTGTTTTAATAAGTTAAAGATTATAAAAAAAAAATACCAAACTCCGCGACTCGCGGAGTTTGAAGGGGAAATCTCCGCGAGTCGCGGAGGAACCGAAATACAGAAAAAAATAAAACGTAAAGAACTGCTCAGACAACACACACAACTCAAACATACAGTAAAATAACTGCGAAATAACCCACGAAAAACCCGAAAAAAAACCCCCCCAAAATCACAATTTTTAACCGTTAATCATCAAATCTTTTACTAAAATCATGTTGAGAAGGATGCTATCAAGGAATTACTCAAGAAAAATGGTAAATTTCTACATCTAAACACCATTTAATCCGAAATTAATGTTCTTGAGCAATTTTTTTCCCCAATTTGATTTTGATGCTTTTTAGTGTAATTAGGCTTAAATTGTTTATGTATTATGCTTGTATAACCTAGATTGATGCTGTTTAACATGATTAGAAGCCTTAAACTTCAAATTTTGAGTAATCTAGGATTTGTGTTCTTGAGCAAATTTGGGGCTTTTTGATATAAACAGGTTATGGCCGATTTTTGTCATGAATTGTTGCTAAATTAAGTAGTGTAACATGTTTAGGTAGTTAAATGATCCAAACTTTGAGCTTAAACATGATTTTGAGAATTAAAGTGGACTTTTTCAAGTCTAAAAATTCATGAACTTGATTTTTGAAAGATAATGCCATTTGAGACTTGTTTAATTGCTAGTAATGATTATTTTGACATGTTATTTGAGTTGAATGCTTATGAACTTGGCGAACATTTTCGTATATGCTTATTTGAAAAAATGTAGATTTGATAAAAATGTAAAAATGAGCTTAAGTTTGATATAAATTGATCATGTCATTGTAATTATTTTGATTGATGATTTTGCTGACACTAATGCATATTTGGATGCACAAAAATTGTGTTTGATGTGTTTTGCAGACTGAAAGGGGTGAATCTTCATCCCAAGCTCGCAATGCTCCTGCTGAGAATACGGAACAACAGGAGGTGGATAACTACTACAAGCAGGATATACCTCATCCAGTCATGACATTTTCTGATATGCACTTGGAAGAGTTGCACCCGAACCTGAGATTTGACAGATTTTGGATAGATTATCCAAAATATCAAAGGGGTTTGCATACTCTTCATTCTAAGGTTGTTGAGGTACCTAGGGTCATAGAATGGGGACCCTTAGAAGCTGTAGAATTGGCCGGGCCAATTAGGAAATTACTTGTACAGAGGTATGGTAATTCTACTTTTAATGACTGGGTACATTTATTCACCATGCGTAGACCTGTATATAAAGTATGGTGTGAAGAATTGTTGTGTAGTATAGAGTTGAATGATCGGGTAGCTAGTTTAACCGATCGTTCTTTTATTAGATTTTTGTTAGGCGGTTCGATGCGCCACATGTCTTTACTAGACATGGCTCAGGCTTTACGTATATATACGCCTGAGGAGTTAGCATCTGCCGATTGTAGAGGGTTGATACTAAATGGTAGAAAGATAGATGAAAATTTTGATACACACGGTGTGTGGAGTCAAATGACAAGCCATCACCGTTTCAAAGGGGGAAATTACTCTTATTTGGATATAGATAGAGCTGAATTAAGAGTAATTCATAGGTTTTTAGCTAATTCGATTACACAAAGGGGTAAGAACAAGGAAAAAGTAAATGAACAGGATTTGTTTTACCATATGTGTATTCGAGACCCACAAAGCACTGTAAGTATACCGTATTGTGTGGGTTATTATTTATCAGCTATGGTTCGGGGGATGAGACCGCATAGCATAATAGGAGGTGGTATTTTTATTACTTTGATTGCTGAATATCTCGGTGTGGATATAAGTCGGGGGGGATTATTAGTAGAAGAACCAGAACCCCGCGATACTATAGGTTTAAATGTATACCATGGTGCGAAAGTTTTGAAGAGGCGAAATAATGCCGCAGTACAATACCATGGTAGACATCCACAGGTTGAGAGAAACCAACAGCAAGGTAATGTAGGAGGGGGGAAATGAGATGCAAGAAATGTAAAGGTTTATAGCTTCTCAGGAGTACGAAAATGCTAGATAGAGAGTATTTGAAGATTGGCAAGTTCATCAGAACCAAATCATAGCTCATTGCCAACATATAGGTCGAAACTATATTCCTACACCAAAACCCATCTTCCCTCCCTGGTCTATAGAGATGCAACCACCGTATCCTACGTATAACCCTGCCGAAGCATTCTATAGCACCTATGGTTATGCCTGGAACCCCTATTGGTACCAGTATCATCCCTAGTCTACTTAGTTTTTTTTTGTTTTTTTTTATTTTGTAATTTGTAATGATTGATACGTTTAATACTTATGTTAATATTGTAATAGTTTTTATAATTTTCTAACTTTTATTCTTAGATTTTAATAATTTTTGAATGTGGGGTAATATACCAAACTTCAAAAATATGCATATATGTTTGCAGTTTATCTTATGTACACAACAGGGTAAAACAACGTATTTTCAAAGACTGGCATTAAGTTCAGCAAAAGCAACTAATTTTGACGACAAGATGCAAAATATATGTGAAATAACAACAAGACGGAATGAACAAATGATGTGCACCATTTATCATTCAGCAAACAAACACCAATATATTTGGAAACTTTGGTAAAAATTTAATCATTTTCACACAAATCACCCTCAATAATTTAAATTGTTACTGATTTCTTGCAAATGAGGGCATTGCAAGATCTTAAGTGTGGGAAGGGGTTAAATTCTTTCGGATTTTAAAATTTTTATCTTAAACACTTGGTTACCATTAAAAATACTAGTAAAGCAGTAGTTGTATTAGAATCTAGTGCTCTCTGATAATAAAGAACAGCCCTAGTCTTATATACTGACTACCCAATTCTAGTAAAATTTTTCAAAATTTTCAATTAAATGAACTCAAAATCATGTTTATACATATTTATGAACGATAAAACTAGGTTTTAACACCGAAATTATTGTAACCTCGGAAAGGACATAAATTGAGAAACAAACTAAAATGTTAAAATTCATTTAAAATGGAATAGAGGACGATAAAAAGGAAAATAAAAGCCAAGTGTGGGAAAATTCTCCAAGTTATTCAAAACATATATCACATATTTCTGAAACAAATAACTGAAAATACTTTTGCTTTGGACTAAACTAAACTGTTTTACCCGATGAAAGAAAAGAAAAGATGGATCTACACGATGAATCAATTCCATCATTAAAAGGAAGTAAAGTCTTTCGAAAAAGACACGCGCTTCTTGATTTAGGTCATGAAGTTGTCGTCCAGACCAGCTGTAGGTTGACGAAAAATCTAGAAAAGTCATCACTAAAATCAGCAGGAAATCCACGGACCTCAGCATTAAACAGGGTCGCCAAGTGGTCAGATTTATCCTAACCATGAGAAGGATTTATCTAGTACAATGGGGGGCACCATGCAAATTAGCTTGATAAGACTAATGAATCAGATCCCCAGAAAGGATAATCTCCTTAAAAGATCAAAAATCAGCTTTTAAGCCTGATATTACTCAATCCTTGAGATTGACCTTAAAGATTGAGAATTACAAACTCATGGAATTCAATGATATCTAAACTCGAGCTTGAACGAGAAAATATTTTGATCAAAATTACAAACCGATTTGTTTTCTGAAAACCCTATTTTCAATGCGTTCATTACCATTGAACGTAAAATCCTAGGAATTCACCTGGAATTCATTAGGTCACCTGAACTAAATCGGGTGTCAACCGTAAGAACGGTGGTTGCATAGCATGGTCAAAGACAGGACCTTGTGCCAGATCGAAAAATCATAAGGGTGAGCTTTACTATTGCTCCTACCAAGGATAGTAATTGCGTCCGACACGTTATAGACCATAATTAAAAGCATGTCAGGGGACATTGCCTTAACAGTTGCTTGTTCAACGCTTTCCTTTACAACCGGACGGTAGTTTACCGAAAAGTAATATACGGGACAAGTAAACTGGACGTGTTGCTTTCCAAATACAAGGTTAGCAAGTGGGTGACACAAAACCATAAGTTTTGAGCTAAAATTTTCAAATCTAAAACCCACCAAACCCACAAAAATATTTTGCAAACACCGGTAAAGGGTTATCCCGGAAAACTTATCTAGGGTAAAAACTAGATTTAATTTTCAAAAGATCAAATGTTTTCATAAAGATCCAATTTCCTTAATGGATCTAAATTTTTATAGTCATGTGAGACTGTAAACCATATCGTTACTACCATTGTTTATACCACCGTATAGAAATCACTGATGTACAAAGTATGAAGAATAAAGAAGTGATTCTAGTATTTCAAGACGATATTGCTTGAGGACAAGCAACGCTCAAGTGTGGGAATATTTGATAATGCTAAAAACGAACATATATTTCATAGCATTATTCCTCAAGAAAGACAAGCTTTTAGTTGCAATTGTTCTATTTAAAAGTGATATTCGTTTAAATAATAAAAGGTGAAGACAAAAGACAGATTCGACGAATTGAAGACGCAAACGACCAAAAATCTCAAAAGTACAAAAGACAATCAAAGAGGTTCCAATTATTGATAAGAAACGTCTCGAAATTACAAGAGTACAAGATTCAAAACGCAAAGTACAAAATATAAAATTGTACGCAAGGACGTTCAAAAATCCGGAACCGGGACCAGAGTCAACTCTCAACGCTCGACGCAACGGACTAAAAATTACAAGTTAACTATGTATATAAATATAATATAATATATAATTAATTATATTAATTATATATATATTATATATATATTATAAACCGTCGGCAAGAAAGACTCCAAAAGGGACTGAGCTGTAATTTCAAACTCCGAGACTCGCGGAGTTTGAAGGCAAAAATGCCGCGAGTCGCGGAGCCCCAAAAGTCGAAAATCCCTATAAAAGAAAATGAATTCTGATCGCAAAAATCACAAAAAATCCATCCATCTCTCTATCTATATCGTATATATTTATATTTATATTTTAATTTTAATTTTAATTTTAATCCTAATAATAAGGGTATGTTAGCGAATGTTGTAAGGGTGTAAGTCGAAATTCTGTCCGTGTAACGCTACGCTATTTTTAATCATTGTAAGTTATGTTCAACCTTTTTATATTAATGTCTCGTAGCTAAGTTATTATTATGCTTATTTAATCCGAAGTAATCATGATGTTGGGCTAATTACTAAAATTGGGTAATTGGGCTTTGTACCATAATTGAGGTTTGGACAAAAGAACGACACTTGTGGAAATTAGACTATGGGCTATTAATGGGTTTTATATTAACTAAACAATACCTTGTTAATTTAATATACAAACTTATAATTTGACGTATTTATATATAACCACATACGCTTGACTGGGTACGGTGGGCGGGATATCTATAAATACCAATAATTATTCATTTTACCAGATACGGAACTGGATTAATAGTTAATAAACTTGTTGAAACAGGGGTGAATTACATTCAAGGGTAATTGGTGTAATTGTTAACAAAGTAGTAAAACCTTGGTTTACACGCAGTCGATAACCTGGTGTATTCATTAAACAAAGTATTAAAACCTTGTTACAATTCGAATCCCCAATTAGTTGGAATATTTGACTTCGGGAATAAGAATAATTTGACGAAGGCTTTCGCTCTTTATATTTATGACTGATGGACTATTATGGACAAATCCGTATGGACATATTAAATAATCCAGGACAAAGGACAATTAACCCATGGGCATAAAACTAAAATCAACACGTCAAACATCATGATTACGGAAGTTTAAATAAGCATAATTCTTTTATTTCATATTTAATTTCCTTTATTTTATATTTAATTGCACTTCTAATTATCGCATTTTTATTGTTATTGTATTTAATTGCACTTTTAATTATCGTACTTTTTAATTATCGCAAGTTTATTTTATCGCATTTTTATTATTCAAAATTTCATTATCGTTATTTACTTGCCGCTTTAATTTAAGTCTTGTATTTATTTTTAATATTTTACATTTGGTTTTAACTGCGACTAAAGTTTTAAAATCGACAAACCGGTCATTAAACGGTAAAAACCCCCCTTTATAATAATAATATTACTTATATATATATTTGTATTTTTATAAAAGTAAACTAATATAGCGTTAAGCTTTGTTTAAAAAGATTTCCTGTGGAACGAACCAGACTTACTAAAAACTACACTACTGTACGATTAGGTACACTGCCTATAAGTGTTGTAGCAAGGTTTAAGTATATCCATTCTCTAAATAAATAAATATCTTGTGTAAAAATGTATCGTATTTAATAGTATTTCCTTGTAAAAATATAAGCTATTTTATATACTACTCTGCTAAAACATCAAAAACCAACATCATGCCCCAACAAATAACGAAGTATTGATTCATAATTTCAATATTATTGAAGTAATACTTACGTAATCTCTAAAGCCTTTAAGGGATTATTCAATTTTAGTTTCAACTGTAAATTAAATGAGTTTAATTTAATATTAACTCATTAAATCGATATTACATCTGAAGAAAATATACATATATATATATATATATATATGTATATATATTTTCAAAAAGACTGTAATAAAAATTCTTTTGTACAAAATATTAATTGTGAAATATTTTTTTAACGGGTAGGTAATACCCAAGAGATATATAAATTCACAATTAATATGTTACATTCTTCGAATCTGATTCAGCAATCATCAACTATACTCACTATTTTCTCAAACAATATATATTCTTTTATAGAAATCAAAACAACCATACTCATTCAAAATTTAATTGCATATTCTGATTTTGAAATCTCAGAATTCAACTCGAGATATGACCGAAATCATCACTCTTAGATCCTTACATCTTTCACAAGCTATACTTTGACTTCAAAACTGTGTTAGAACATCATATGTATATTAACGATTACAATATGTGTTCAAAACCCTTCAAAATTCCTGAAGACACTTTAAATAATAAATAATCAAGATGATGATCCAACCACATATTAACCACAGTCTTGCATCTGAAAAGCTCTCGAAACCAGAGTCATAATTTAACACGTATCCATGTCATACCCTTTGGCATTTATTAGCAAAAATAACTTTGCGATTCCTTTTCAAATTAGTCAGTTTTGTCATAGCTTTAGCAAGTCAACTTCGACTTTTCAGTTGAAACAGTCTTATTATAACCTTGATATAGACGTTGCCCTTTCATCATCGTTACCGGAGAACCTTTTATGTCTCACCACATTAAAAATAAACTTACCAACAACTTCACTGATCTTTGACTTTTCGAAAAGTCATTATATTTATCGAAACCCCATCATTTACTCATCCGCATCTTGTAACAAGAATTGTCATGCCAATTACTGGGAATCAGCAATTAGTATTTTGAAATCTTGCAGCATGTCTCTGCCAACAGTTATAGGTGCATATATAACGTCTATCTCCTGGACTTATATACTTTGAATGTGAAGTTTCTGAAAAACACCCTAAACTGCGAACTAGTTCTCCGAAGTTTGGAAAATGCTGATGAAGCAGCAAAAACTGTAAACGACCTTAACAGTCAAAAGTTTGATAATAAAGGATAGTGTGTTGGAAAAGCTTAGAAAAAGAGAAGGTTTGGAACTGGAAAACGGATTAAGCAAACCATGAAGGAGGCTATGGACAAATCACAAAGACTAAACCTGCCTTTAAAGAATCCAAATGATTCAGTGTCTGCTGAAATTATTATCAAATACCTTACTCCTGACTCTAAACCCTTGTGAATAATATTCTTCATCATCCTCTGATCTTAGATATTCTAAAATATCATCATATCTTTCATTATAAATATCCTTCATATTTCTGAAGATATTTTCTTAATTTTTCTTATTTGAAATCATTTACCTCTTCGCGCTATCTGTATTACATCATAAAAGAAACTATTTTAGTTTCTAAATTCTGAAACATTCAAGTTTAAAATAGAAATATTTTGAAGTAGTGTTGGGAACTGAAGCATGAATTAGTATAATATAATGACACTTGATCAACGTGATTATATTACAGTAAGTTATGATGAGTTTCTAAATGGAACGTGATGATTCACAGATCATAACATCATCATGTGCCATGTTATGCGACTCTTGTATTCTATTTAACCTCTAAAATATCAAGAAAATATTTCTTGATGATTCGGCCTTTTCCAAGGTATTCTAGTAATTTGACAAGTCAAGATCGTGCCATCACAATTTCCTTCCTAGAACATTAACAATGTTCATTTCGAAATTCATATCTGTGAATTCTGGACCATTACAAGCGGTGCTTAATCGCAAGAAGAAGAAACGGAAGGACAAAACTCCGAAATAGAAATTGGGGTATAAATTGCAGCAAATAAAAGAGAGCATTAATTGTGAATGATAATGATTATAGAAGACAGAAGCAGAGACTTTGAAATATAAGGGAACATATAAAGCCCAACGATAAACCATAAATTATAAACCATATATATCGATGCATATAGCAATATAAAGACACGGGAGAACTAGAAACACTATAAACCCAAGAGTATAGTAGAAGTAAATAGATTCTTCCGGCGGTAGATGAAAAAGAAGAATGACCGATATGAAAGTTAGAAGTATATCGAGAATCAGAACTGGATGGAGCATATTGATGAATACTTTAAAATATGAGTTGAGGGGGAAAGAATAGAAGGTGATGAAACATGACTAGGAACTTAGAAATCAACAGATTTAACTCACACAATGGCGGAATAAGTGAATCAAATCCTCTAGTGAATAGGTTAAGTTTTTTTTGATTAATTTAGTCAAATCACAGCTAAATCAAGTGTGATTAGATCAACACCTAGAGCTATTATTCACCACCTGGGAGATTTGGACTGAGAGAGAATCGGAGGAGCTCACTAGATCTGAGTGTGTGTAACAAATGAGAGGCTTAACCTAAAATGAAGAACATAAGACTTTATATACCCCTGATATTGACTCACCCATACGATTCATTCATCACACGTACGAGTTGGCTTCATCAGCCGTACGGGTGATCACTCACTCGTGTCTTCTTATTTAGGTCGTAATTGTGACTTAGCTCAGCATCAACCATGCGTATGAGCCTGTCAGCTGTACTAGTAAGGCTTCACTCGTATGTCTGACTAAGTCTAACATAGTCAAACATCTAAATCTCGTTCCTGCAGTTCCTATAACCACATACAAACACGGATAGTATAATAACGAACAATCATGGTGGCCTGTAAACTGTTGTACCTGCAATGGACGTGGGTAGATGTCTAGGGACTTGCATAAAATGCATCAACAGAAGGTGTGAGTTTTAAGGAAACGAAGGAGGTGAATTTATAAGAAAATCTCCGACAGAACAATTAAAATGGACGATCGCATTTAAAGCGGATCCTAATTCCCTTGATTACCGGAGAGTCAAATCTTATTAAGAAGATTTTCTTCAAATCCCTTGAAATCTGGGAATCAATCATATCTACGTCAAATGATAAGATGAATCTACACTTACTCATTTCACTCTTCTATGTTAGCTTCATTCGTACTCTTCATATAAATGGATTGTTTATCCAAATTATTCGCTGATAAAAAAACTCTAATTTTCAGCCTGTATGCATCATGAAAACATACTTATTAGCATTCACGACCTTTCCACTCAAATTTCGGGACGAAATTTCTTTAACGGGTAGGTACTGTGACAACCCGAAAATTTCCAACCAAATTTAAACTTTAATCTTTATATGTTTCCGACACGATAAGCAATATTTGTTAAGTTAAATTTTAAGAATTTTAAACTATGTTCATACATTCATTCAACCTCGACCAAGTTCCAACGATTCACGAACCATTAAACGAATATGATTATATATGTATATGTGTATATATATTATAACTTGAAACGTAAACAAAATATTAGATTAAATACTTTATATGATTGTATCTGTTTCAAAATGTTTATCAAATGGAATTAAAAGATAAGATCAAATGATTGAATTATCAGATATATTGAATTATGATTACAAGTCTCTATTGAAATGCCCACATTGATTTGATAAATCTTTCTATTTTAACAATATTCGGAAAATGGTAAAGTGATTTATAAATAAGAACAAATTGTTAATCATTGAGAACTAGACAAAGGATAGTGGAAGATTGAATCTCATAAAGACTCGATTGATCTATTTAGTTTCAAACATACAAAAACGTTTTCAGTTTAAAAAGAACTTTATTATTAAAACATATATAACTTTTATAAATATCTAGAACCACTTTTGACAACTCATTACTTAACTAGTATGATAAAGATAACGATATTTATATTTTATTTTATTAAATATATATAATGATTTAAATTAATATTATATATATTTATACGCGTATTATATGTATTATGTAGTTTTATACTTTTACTATACTTAAACTTTACCTTTACTTTATTTTTACTTTACTTTAACTTTAATAATTCACTTTAATAATTCATACTTTAATAATTCACTTTAATAATTCATACTTTAATAATTCACTTTAATAATTCACTTTAATAATTCATACTTTAATAATTCACTTTAATAATTCATACTTTAATAATTCACTTTAATAATTTAAAAATCTATTATAAATAGAATTCAATAGGTTTCATTATTTCATAGAAACTTGAAAATATTTTTCTCTAAACTCTCTCAATCGATTTACATATATATATTTACTCCGTATTATTTCAAGATATTATTAGTATACATAAAATATTACGACGGAGTGCTGTCCGAGTGATTTTGAAATTGTTTTTCGAGTGGGATAGGATTAAGAAAATTATGGGTTATAGCTATGGAGGTGATTGAGTATGGTTCATGGGTATGCTCGTGACGTCAATATAGTGTTTATCATTTCCGTTGCATCTATGTACCTTTCCTGCAATATTGAATCTCAATATTGATACGTGAGTACTCATAATTTAACTTTTACATACTAATAGTGTATCCCTGACTAGTGCTCGAGTATTTAGGATTATGCATGCTTGTACTTTTGATATTGCCCTTAGACAGGTTAGGTTGAATCTTGAATTAGTTACACTTGCGGTTGAGATAAGGTATAAGATATGCATGTCCTTAGAAAGCTAGCGAAAAATTAAGAACTTTTCCTTTAGATATCGAATGGTTTCGATGAACGGATTAGAAGTTATAATCAATTGAATTTTCGATATTTTTATTAAAAATGATTATTATTATCGTCATTTTTATCGCCGTTCTAGTTTTATCTTATTATTATCATTATTATTATCTTTATCAATAAAAGGGATTTATCATTAAAAATTGTTATTTTTTTTATTACTATCGTTATTATCGTTAAAGTTATAATTAGTATTATTATTATTATCCAATTATTATTATTATTATTATTGGTATTATTATTATTATTATCATTATTAATATATATATCATTATTTAAAAATAGTTATTGTTATTGTTATTATTATTATTACTATATTATCATTAAGATAATTATTAGTATTATCGTTAATAATGTTATAGTAACTATCATTATTAATATTAGTGTAATTAAAACAAATATTTGTAACACCTAATTATTTTGATTACTATTATTATCATTATTATGAACACGATATAAAAGACGATTAAAAGCTATTAAATGAAACGATTAGGAAATAATGGGTAAGAGTTTCATGATGAAATTAAAATATTATAAGATATTGATTTAGATAAAATTATCGTTCTTATTATTTTTATCATTACTATTATTATTAAAAGTATCGTTAGTATTAAAACTATCATTTTAACAAAAATTATCATTTTAATAGAAATGTCATTGTTACTATAAAATATCATTATCATTATTATTTTAAATAGAATTATTATTTTAAAGATAATATTAAAAATTATCGTAAATATTAAAGTTATCATAATTAGAATTATCGTTTTATCATAATATCATCTTAGTAATTATAAATATTGATATTTTTATAATAATAATTATTATTACAAAATAATACAACTTTTACTTACTATCATTATAGATATTATTTTATCAAATAAATATGTGATACAAATATATTTTACTACGTGTAATAACTTACTTTAATAATACCTATCATATTATCTTTATGATATTAAATGAACCCTATAAATTTTATTACTTAAATATATATAAAAGTATATTTTATTATATAAATTTAATATAAAATTTTATTTATTAATAAATAAATTATATTATTTACTCTAATAAATCTTTTAAAAATATTTAAAAATATAAAACGACGATATTTAAACTATATATTAATCATGTATAGATTTTTGGAAATTATTTTGAGTCAAATTTACTTTTGTTGACTTTTGCATATTAGTCTCGAGCATTAGGATTGTGGTACACTATGACTTGACCTAATTTGTTAGACAAATATTGACCAACACATAAATATATATAATTAATTTAGGTTCGTGAATCCGAGGCCAACCTTGCACTTGTTCAATGACGTTATATGTATTTTTACTACGAAATACAGTATGGTGAGTTTCATTTGCCTTTTTACCCTTTATATTTTTGGGACTGAGAATACATGCGCTTTTATAAATGTTTGACGAAATAGACACAAGTAATTGAAACTACATTCTATGGTTGAATTATCGAAATCGAATATTTCCCTTTTTATTAAAGTCTGGTAATCTAAGAATTAGGGAACAGACACCCTAATTGACGCGAATCCTAAAGATAGATCTATTGGGCCTAACAAACCCCATCCAAAGTACCGGATGCTTTAGCACTTCGAAATTTATATCATGTCCGAAGGAGGATCCCGGAATGATAGGGGATATTCTTATATGTATCTAGTTAATGTCGGTTACCAGGTGTTCACCATATGAATGATTATTTTTGTCTCTATGCATGGGACGTATATTTATGAGAACTGGAAATGAAATTCTTGTGGTCTATTAAAATGATGGAAATAAATGATTATGATAAACTAATGAACTCACCAACCTTTTGGTTGACACTTTAAAGCATGTTTATTCTCAGGTGTTAAAGAAATCTTCCGCTGTGCATTTGCTCATTTTAAAGATATTACTTGGAGTCTTTCATAGCATATTTCGAAGAACGTTGCATTCGAGTCATTGAGTTCATGAAAGATTATTATTAAATCAATTTATAGTTGGATAGTGGATATTATGAAATGGTATGCATGCCTGTCAATTTTCGATGTAAAGAAAGATTGTCTTTTAAAAACGAATGCAATGTTTGTAAAATGTATCATATAGAGGTCAAATACCTCGCAATGTAATCAACTATTGTGAATCGTTTATAATGTATATGAACGGGTCCTTTCAACAGTTGGTATCAGAGCGGTGGTCTTAGTGAATCAGGTCTTGCATTAGTGTGTCTAACTGATAGTTGTTAGGATGCATTAGCAAGTCTGGACTTTGACCTTAGCTGCATATTATAAGTATTGTTTATCATTCTTAATAGAAAATTTTCTGCTTATTATTCCTAAGTCTAGACACGACTTCTTGCACTTATTTGATAGTTAGTGCATAGACAAAAATTTATATCTTAGCGTATCTGTTACTGTAGACTTTATCTGACACGTTTCCTTAAATCTCTCCGTAATCTACGGGATCTTCTGTACTATACATAGATATTCTATGTAATTATAATATCATTCAATATCTGAAATTCATTTCATGCAAAAAAAAAAACTCTTTATCTAACCGAGCAAAATGGAACTCACCCCTAGTTCAAGCCTCTCGGATTCCGATATGGAGTCCCACTCCAGCTCCAGAAGTAGCGTCACCAGAATGAATCAATCAATCAGCCATCCCCAATTCATCTGATGAGTTTGTAGTCGATTTAACTAATGGAGACAAGAAGAAGGCGATCCTTTCCTTCCACCAACCGAATTCACCTCTTGGCAAAGAACCTGAATCACTTACCGCGAACCGTTCGAAACACCATTTTCACTCTCGTTGCCCGAATATTTCACCACGATCATATTCTATTCACAATTCTAAACCTTATTCATCCACTCGTTTCGACCGACAATCATCCCGGAATAATAGAAGAAGTCAACGAATTTCGCGCTCGAGTTGTAGTTTTGGAAAATATGGTGCAAAACCTACCAGCTCCAGTAACATCACCGGCACCAACAGTACCACCAACAATCTAAGTTTCAACACCACATGCCTCAACATCTCATTCTGTACCTCGAGCATAATCATCGTTCTACGTATCATTCTATCTACTTTATCTTCGTTTTACATATTGTTCTACATCGATTATCTCCGCTTTATGTATCGTTCTACCTCATTTATCTTCGTTCGACATGACGATTATGTAATCTCTATTGTTTTAGAGATTATGTATTCAAGTATTAACGATAAATCAAATGGGTTTAATATCTTATTGACTCATTAAATCCATGATTACATCTGAAGAAAATATACATGTATGTATATTTTCATAAAGATTGTAATTAAAAATTCTTTTGTACAAACTGTTAATCGTGAAAATATTTTAACGGGTAGGTAATACCCGAGAAATATTTAGATTTCACATTAATAAGTTACACTGTACACTCTTCAGTTCTGATTCAGCAGTCATTAACAATACTGCTCAAGTTCGCACATATACGTATCCGTTCACCAAAGAACAACTATTTTCATTCAAATTCAATTTCATATTTGGATTTTTACCTATCAGAATCCAACAAGTGGCTTAATGAAGAAAACATCGGACAAAATAAAATTTGTTAGAAACAAACGAACTAACTAATTGAAATATTGTTAAGATTCCACGCTAACTGTTCCTAGCTAACTGTCCCTAGCTAACTGGTTACATTTTATTTATCGCAATTTACATTCTCGCAACTTTATTTATCGTCATTTAATTTCTGTTATTTACTTTTACGCACTTTAAGTCGGGACACATGTACACAATACGTCGGATTAATTTTGAGACAATACGTTGTACACGGGTCATGATATATATTTATTTACTTTACGCACTTTAAATAATGGGACACGTATACAAGGTTTCGACCTATCATATCGACCCATCTATATATATATTTCGGAACAACCATAGACACTCTATATGTGAATGTTGGAGTTGGCTATACAGGGTTGAGGTTGATTCCAAAATATATATATGGTTTGAGTTGTGATCAATACTGAGACCGGTACACGGGTCACGATACGTATTAATTAATTCGAATATTATATATTAAACTATATATGGACTATTGGACTATTGGACTACTAACTTTGGACAATTAAAATGAATTAAAATATTGATTATAACATATGAAACTAAACAATTCTTCAAGTTTGCCGCTTGATTTCATCCTAAACATCCTTTGTAACTTGATTTCATCTTAAACCTCATTTCAATCCTGATGATTCCAATCCATGTTCAAATCTTTCATGATTCTTGAAAACACCTCGATCGATAGGATGAACCAACCGTACTTCATCTACGGAAGAAAAGATTGATGCATATAGTTATGCACCTGAAAAACCCTCGGAAACTGAGTAAACGTTTAACACGTATCTGTGCTAGCACCATTGGCGTTGTTATTACCGAAAAAATCACTTTATAATACATTTTCAAAATAGCCAAATTTTGTCACAGCTCCAACAGACGTACCAGCAACCTCATTGCTCCTTGGCTTAAATCTCTTCGACAAATCACAATATTTATCTATTAAAGTCTTATCATGCACTCATCGACATCTTATAGCGATAGTTGCCATACCAAATACCGGGAAGCATTAATCATTAATTCTCGAAATTCGCAGCATTCCTACGTCAACAGTTATATATCTATATATAACGTATATCTTCTGGACCGATAAATTTCAATTCGAAATCTTTAAATTCTTGAAAAGCACTCTAGCTTACGAATCAGATCTATGAGTTCTGAAAATGCTGATGAAGCAGCAAAAGTTGTAGATGGTTTTAATGACCAAAAGTTTGATGAAAAAAAAATGGAGTGTTGGAAACACTCAATAGAAAATTGGTACGGGAAAACGAATTGAGCAAACCATGAAGGAGATTGTTAACAAATCACAAAGACTAAGCCTGTACTTAACAAATCCAGATGATTCAGTATCTGCTGAAACCTTTAAACGAATATCTTGCTCCTACTTATTCTAACTCCTTGTGGAAGGATTTTCTTCATCAACCTCCGATCTTAGAAATTCCAAAATATCGTCATAAATATCTTCGACATTTCTGAAGATATATTCATAAATATTCTTGTCTGAAATCATCTATATATTCGTGCTATCTGTGTTACATCCTAAAAGAAACTGTCTTAGTTTCTATATTCTTTAAAATACGAATTTAAAATATGAATGATTTTGAAGTAGTGTTGGGAAATGATGCATGAGTTAGTATAATATAATGACAATTGGCCAACGTCATTATATTACAGTAAATCATGCTGAGTTTCTAATGGAACGTGATGATGGTTCACAGGTCTTACCCTCATCATGTGCCATGTTACATGACTATTTCATTCTACTTAATTTCTAAGCATATCACGGAAATATTTCCTTGATATTTCTATTCTTCCGTAACTCTGACAATCTGCTAATAAATCGTGCGATTACATTTCCTTTCTGATTAGAAGATTTCTTTAAATTTCTTGAATTCCGAAAATCAACCGTGACCCCGTCAAAAGTTAAATCTCTATCTCAATCTTTTGTGACAGCTTCACTCGTACGCTTCACATAATCAAATCGTTTTATCCATATCACTCAATGATGATAAAACTCTAATTATCAACTCATATTTGTCATGAAAACATTTTTATTGTTAGCCATGATCACCTCACTCAAATTTCGGGACGAAATTTTTTTAACGGGTAGGTATTGTCACGACCCAGAAAATTTCGACTAATTTTAAACCAAACTCTCGATACGATTTAATATTCTTGACAAGATAAGCCAAGTTTGTTAGGATTAGTCTCAAAAGTTGTGAACTGTTTCATATATTCAATTGTCCTTTTGACCATTCTCGACGATTCACGAACCACTATCTGTAAATAGATACATATATATTTAAATATGTGAATTTGAAATATAAATTGAAATATTGTATGACGTAATTGTTAGAACTAATAATGTAAAATAAAATAATATATAATAACTATTATTTAAAAGGTAATTATACTGTGTTTGCTTTAATGTATACCCATTTTATGTTCATACGACTTTATTAGCAATAAGATAAATTGGTTACCGTGTGAATTGATTTCTTAATTCTTCTGCACCACTACATTTTATGTACATATATATCACTTTTAGCTGGGTCCACGATTGAGAAGGAAGTTGGTGACAGAGTTATTACAGCTCGATCAATTTGTCTCTCTATCTTTATATATACAAACGCATATACACTGCTACTAGTCTCGTGTCCCTATTTAATTGATGCTTCCTATTTTAATCAATACCACAAACACCATCGACCTCATTAGGCACTACTACTTGTTTCTTTATCCTCTATTATTGTGATAGGATGCAACTAAAAATATCCCTAAGAAACCCACATTTATTTCTTCTACTTTAATAAACCAACACTATATTCAAATCAATCATACAATTTGTTATACATCCCAATCGCCTTTTTATTTTCCTATTCTTGATTGCAAAATTTCTGTTCCTGATTACCTTGGTTTAGGTAGAAGTTGATAGATATTTAGATATTTATAAAAGTCTAATAGTTCCTCCTAATCATCGATATATATCACTTCTCTTTCTCCATAAACATCATAATATCACCACCATACTCGATTATCTCCCTCCTTGTTCTTATTCATTCGACTATCAACACCAACCCAACCACCACCTTGAACCCATCGGTTATCATCACCACTGCAACCATCACTATCCGTCACCATACTCTCCCTCTCAACCCTTAAACCACCGGTTACCACCCTCACCTTTCCACCTTCTTTGATCACCACCCTCTCACGTTTAAGTTTAACAACCAAACACCAATGTGGACTAACACAATACCCCTAACACCGTCTTCAATTAACAACCATCATCACTTAAATTTACTAAACCCGTCACTCTCCTTCATCGTTGTATGAACCACCATAAACCCAATTCCACTTCTAATTATTTTACGTCTCTTACACCATGAATAACACAACCATAAACTACGAACAATACTTTACACCTGCAGCTACAATCACTTCTGACATTCTGTTTAACCATAACAAATCACCACTGTCCACCACCATTAAGATCACCATCCCTACTGCTATTGATCAAGACTGCTGCAACTGCTGTTGTGTTCCTGTCTTCTTGCTCGTAAACCAACCACAACACACCCTTGCTGCTACTAAACTTTTTCCATTTCTATTCCTATTTTGTTTAAACCAAGTTGATATTGATGATTAAAGGTGGTGATGATATTAAACTATATATGATGATAAAGACGTTTCCTTTTTACTTTTTCTTTTGGCCAACGACTAATAAACCCCTAAGCACTTGGGATGTGGACCCATTCTATTATTATGTCCGTGAAACTTGTATTAAAAAAAATGCATGCTTTAAGATTTAGTGGGAGCAGGTAAAGTTAAATAAATTGAGGCGACTTCTTTTCATCCTTTTTCCTTCGAATCCTAAGTTCAACTTAGTGATAGTTTTACTAGCGGGCTCCTATCTTCGTTTGTGGCCAACAACATTAAGTATTTATTTCTATTTGGTGGACCGAGATATCATGTAATGAGGACACGTGATGATGTAATTAAAGCATGATAGGGTTAATGATTTAAATATTGATGAAGATGACGAGCTAGAATTTATTTTTATTTAAACTGCCGATTCAACCTCAAACAAAATCCATGAAACGGGCTTATGTGTTCAAACTTATGGATGTTGGGCCGAGGACTATAAATGTTGTTGGGCCAGATTATTAGGGACGGTGAAGATGGGTTAAAACAATTAAGGGTCGACTTAGAATATAAAAGCATAGACAGAGCAGATGGTTTAGTAGTGTGTATGATGATCTAGAGGTCACAGGTTCAATCCCTGTTGTGCCGTTAATTTTTTTTAGAAAAAGAACCAGAATTATTTCAGTTGGGCCGAATCATTTCATTTCGGGGCCTTGGGCTGTGATTATCTGTTGGGCCGAAATATTCCTAGATGGGTCGAAGCCCAATTTAGATCAAGAAGATTATGATGAAGAGATTATGTTTTGATGATACAAGTTATAAATATTAATCTATATAAAACAAAAAAAAAACATGACATATTAGTTGGTTAAGGGTGTTTGTGCTTTATCGAGATGTCTTGGGTTCAAGCCTAGGAAATGGCAGTTTTTATATTTTTTTGGAGCTTTTTCCTCTTAAGGTAGTATTTACCATTATCATTATTATTATTATCATTCTTATTATTATTATTATTATTATTATTATTATTATTATTATTATTATTATTATTATTATTATTATTATTATTATTATTATTATTATTATTATTATTATTATTATTATTATTATCATATCACAACAAATAAATAAATTGCATATAAAAATATATTTAAAATATTTTGTATATAAAAATATATTTAAAATATATAAAAATATAATATATTATAAATTTATTAGTATTACACATAAAGTATATATTAAACATAATAACATTATTTACGTAAATATTTACATATAACAAATATATTACTAAATTAAATAATTAACATATATAAACTGGTTTGATTACCATTACATGCTCATTATATGTATTAATATATATACTTAATATAGATTCGTGAATCCGAGACCAACCCTATATTTGTTCAATGACGTCATATGTATTTTTACTACAAAATACAGTATGGTGAGTTTCATTTGCTCCCTTTTTAATTGCTTTTGCAATATATATTTTTGGGCTGAGAATACATGCGCTGTTTTTATAAATATTTACGAAATAGACACAAGTACTTAAAAATATATTCTACGTTGAGTTATACCACTGGCATACTTCCCTGTAGCTTGGTAACTACTATTTACATGTGGTATTGTAAACGCGAATCCTGTTGATAGATCTATCGGGCCTAACAACCCCAACCGGACTGGACGACTAGTATTCAATGGTTGCACAGTACTTCGTTTCGTTACTACACTTGGTACGGTGTAGGGAGATTTCATAATAAAGGGAATATGCGACGTTGATTAAATGTTAAGTATGGTTACCAAGTGCTCAACCACTTAGAATGCTTTACATACACTTGCGAGTGTATTATGATTATAATTATGAAATCTTGTGGTCTATTGAAACTATTGATAACTGTAGTTACGATAAACCTATGAACTCACCAACCTTTTGGTTGACACTTTAAAGCATGTTTATTCTCAGGTACGAATTAAGTCTTCCGCTGTGCATTTGCTCATTTTAAAGACATTACTTGGAGTCCTTCATGGCATATTTAGGACAGCACCTCGCAATGGGACCAGATGTTGATGACTTCGTCCAGGTGGATAAGGACGGGTTGTTACAATATTAAATTGTACGCAAGGACGTTCGAAAATCCGGAACCGGGACATGAGTCAACCCTCAACGCGCGACGCAACGGTGCAAAAATTACAAGTCTACTATGCACAAGAATATAATATAATATATAAATAATTATATTAATTATTTATATTTTATATTTATATATTTATTATGTCGACAAGCTAGGAGCCAAAAGTTTGTGAGCTGGATTTTCAAACTCCACGACTCGCGGAGTTTGAAGGCTTAAAACTCCACGACTCGCGGAGCTGTCAGAAATCAAAATGCCTATAAAAGGCCACGAATTCTGCAAGTTTAAATAACATAATAATAATAATAATACTCCGTAGTATAATATAAATAAATATAATATATATATATATATATATATATATATATATATAGTATAGATTAGTGTTATATTAGATTAGTTTGAGTTATGTAAAAGTTATTTTTACAGGTTTTAAAGTCGGAGCTCTGTCCGTGTACTACTACGCGATAAATAATCAATGTAAGCTATGTTCTCCTTTTTAAATTAATGTCTCGTACTTAAGTTATTATTATGCTTATTTGAGCCGAAGTAATCATGATGTTGAGCTAAATATTAAAGACGGGGTAATTGGGTTTTGTACCATAATTGGGGTTTGGACAAAAGAACGACACTTGTGAAAATTAGACTATGGGCTATTAAAGGGCTTTATATTAAATTAACGATACCTCGATAATTTAATATAAAGGTTATGATTTGACGTATCTATATATAACCACATACGCTTAATCGGACACGATGGGCGGGATATTTATAAGTACGAATTATTGTTCATTTGACCGGACACGGGGATGGATTAATAGTCAATGGAATCATTAAAACAGAGGTGGATTACATTCAAGGGTAATTGGTGTAATTGTTAACAAAGTATTAAAACCTTGGTTTACACACAGTCGATAACCTGGTGTATTCATTAAGCAAAGTATTAAGACCTTGTTACAGTTCGAATCCCCAGTTAGTTAGAATATTTGACTTCGGGTATAAGGTTAAATTTGCCGAGCAGTTTATAATTATGACCGATGAACTATTATGGACAAAAACCAGATAGGTTTCAAATACATCCAGGACAAAGGACAATTAACTCAGGACAATAGATTAAAATCAAAACGTCAAACATCATGGTTACGGAAGTTTAAATAAGCATAATATATTTTATTTCATATTTTCTCGTACTTTTATTTATTGTCATTTTAATTATTGTTATTTATTTTATATTGTTATTTAAATATCGTCATTTACTATACGCTTCGCTTAAAATATAAATCGACAAACCGGTCATTAAACGGTAAACCCCCTTTTATATATTATTATATATAATTATATATATTTTGTACAAATATAGTTGTTTAAAAATATAGCGTGCAATAAGCCCGCTCCCTGTGGAATGAACCGGACTTACTAAAAACTATACTACTCTACGATTAGGTACACTGCCTATAGTGTTGTAGCAAGGTTTAGGTATATCCCATTTGTAAATAAATAATTAAAACTTGTGTAATTTGTATCGCTTTTCGTATCAAAAATATATAGTATTTCACGTACACCTCGCACGACATCACATGTGTAAACTTTTATTTGATATAGTTTGATATATTTATTAAACTCTTTAAGGAAAATTACCTGTGAAGAGCTTGTGAGTCCTACTGATCGCTGTGAGATTCAGAACTTTTAAGACTATATAACTCAATATCAATTATAGGCCTAATTTCAAAAACATAAGCACTCCATTCATTTACACAAGAACTTTCAAGTGATGGAATTTAACTGCATTTTCAATCATGTGAAACAAATAGTATTTACATATACGTAGGGAATACGAAAATATTCAGGTTTAGGGAAAAATGGAAATTACCTTGAGGGAGGATTCTGAGAGTTGTCATCCAGCGTAGCACATAAGTGAGAAAGACTGACAATGTAGCTCCATCCCTAAATCATTTCCTGTTTGTTATAGAAAATTTTACACCCAATACCTTAGTTCAAAAATGGGTAGGCAGAATGTATATTTCAACTAAAGAGCCTCAAACAACTTCACAAAACCAATTTTATAACCACATAAAATCTATGGTTATTATATAGCCGATCAATAACTAAAATTTGGCGTACACTAAATAAAGTCAAAGCTATCAATTACAGTACACTAAGTCATACCGAAAAATGTAGCAGCTGCGACAGTGATAAAAGACATTTTGATCAGGTCAAATTACAAATCAATACTTTCACTAATTTTAATATGTTCAAAATTTTAAATTAATAAAATTACACAAAGAATAAGCAAGGAATCAAAATAAAAAAATAAAAAAATGATCTCATCGTCTTTTAGTCCTAGAAGTTCCCAGAAATCGCCATCTTACCTGTTATTATATTTGACAGATTATTCTTTTGAATAAGAAATTGATATACTAAAGTTAGCAAATAGAAATTAATGAAAATGATATGCTGAAATTAGTAAAAAAATTTATGAAATTAATATACTAAAGTTGAAATACTAAAATTTATATACCTTCAGTCACCTGCATTCCGACCTGAAATCCACCACCAAACAGTAAAAAGTCATCACCACCATTAGGGTTCTGACCGATTAAAACACACTAATGAATGTTTAGAGGTTGAAATCGGTTGAGCCGTTTATAATCAAAATAAACACAATTATTTTGAACACCATTTAATCTGGTGAAGACGAATAATAAGAATAGTGACGGGATGGTTGCCCGGAGATGGTCACGGCAGATAAGACGATGACGAAGACAACGATAATGGTTGTGACTGAGACGGTTGCCGGGAGATGGCTAAAACCCTATGCATATGAAGCAGTGGAGGTTGCCATAGGTAAAGCGCCAAAAACCCTAGGCAAATGGAGGAGCGGTGGAGATTGTTTTAGTCTTCTAGAGATAAAAAGTGAATGTAGCAAAACTTACAACCCTAATTTTGAAATGAATGAAAGAGGAATCGAGGATATGGATGAAGAATGATGATAACTGCTCCGTGAAACCGTCGATGATGCTGTTTTAACCTAATTTAATAGTTAATTAAAGATGATTGAAGGACACGTGTTGGATGTAGGAAATTAGGTAATTTTTTAATTCAAAATTAGGAGAAAATTAGAATTTGTGAGGAGGATTCTGGTGCTGCCACGTGGACTTATCTGACCGGATTAGTAAGATAGATGATATATATATATATATATATATATATATATATATATATATATATATATATATATATATATATATATATATATTAAATAGGTTAATTAATTAAATTTTCGGAATAAAAAAAAAAGAAAAGTGAATTCAAACGGATATATATCCGTTGAATTCGGGAGCCAACCAGACCACGACACGCGTCCCTGACGAAACCATTACCACCCGTCAATTTGCCAACTGATGCCCAAACGCGTCAGAATCTGACGCCGCGTTAGAGACGTCAGGGGCGTCAGATTTGGCCAGCTCGTTTGACGCGTACCTCTCTGACGCCGCGTTAAAATCAGTCTAATAGGGTTGGTGTTGGCTAATATCCGCTTGTTTTCTCTCGGAAATATATATTTGTCGTTTGCTTAGTTTAGTTTCGTTTTGTTTATTCTTGTATAGTTTTTGTCGGATTTTTCTTTGAGGGTCAATATATTTTTGACCCTCCTCGTTGTTCTTGTACTTTTCGTTGGTGCTAATAATATTGCTTGCTTTTTAAAAAAAGAAAAAAAAAATCGTAATTTAAAGGATGCTTACATTTACGATTTTTCGATAGGTATTAAAGACAAAATTACCTTGGCGTGTTTACAAATTACACTCTTTTCTCGCCCTTCACGTTTTCTCTCCGTTCTATTTCCCCGGCCACCCAAATTTTGTTCTCTCGTTACTTCGCTCGTTCGATTCCCCTAATTTGCTTCAAGTTTCCGTTTCAGATTCCTTTCGCGCGAATGATCAATTCAATTCAACCAGGTTTCATTTCTATCATACGGATATTGTGTTGTTAAACCCGTTCATTTACTGTATCTGATGCTGAATTATGTGTTTATAACTTCTTTTTAAGTTAATTTATCATACATTTATACGCAGTAATCGTTACTATTAAGTTTAATTTGCTCATTTAGTAAGAAGTATATGTATTGTATATGCTGCTGTATCGTTGTAAACAACAAAATTAAATTTAAATTTGTTATCAATTGTTGTAATAGGATGTATAGTTATATCTAGGTTATCCTATTTTGGTTGAAATTTCAGTTAGGGCGTCAAAGTTGCATATGCTTTATTTTAATCTTCTTCCATGTACTACTGCAATACTTCGTATTTATTTATTTATTTTTTTAAAGACAAGTTGTTGGCATCTAATACTCTCATTTGCCACGCACACACGCGCTTTCGGGCAGGAAACCCGAACCGCATTACAGGGATCCGAACCTTATACCATCCTGAGGGGCAGGCGTTCGAACCTGGGTCCTGAATACGGGTCGGTAAAACCTTCCCTGGGGCAATTCGGCTTTCAGGAAATAAATTCCACGAATATTTTTAAGGGGAGGGACTCGAACTTGAGACCTTCCCACCCCATCCCAATGCACAAGTGCAAAGGGGTGAACTAGTGGACCACAAACGTGGGTTCGCAATATTCATATTAATACTGATGCATTGCATTTTATTAGGGCTAAGTGAGGTATTGTTACTTATTTCTGTATTGGGCATTGGTAGTCATATATACTGTAATCCAATATGATTATTCTGTCTTATTTTTTGCTCAGGGTTTGATGGTTCGCGATAATTACAGTTTCATGTGTTAGTTAGGGGGGCTAAGAGTGAGTTATTGGTCCCCCAATGCTGAGCTGCAAGTTGTGAAATGATTTTTAACTGAATATAATGAGCAGTAGACTTGTTAGCCCATTTATTGGAATACCTTTTCAAAGTACTTTCAAGCCAAAAAGCACAAAACTAGACAAATCGAGACCGTCCAGGAAATCTTGTTACAAGTGTATTCCACGTGCTAAGAAAAACGACTGGATATCTCATGGGATTCGGTTTTCGCAATTTTGTGGAGAAAATGTTGAAATCTTATGGAAGAATATAGGATTAAGAAGTGGATTCGTTGTGAAGTCTGTGAAAGAACCTTTTACTAGAAACAAGATTCTTGTTAAGTCATTTTCGACAGTCTGGGATGAAGGGTTGTTTGTATTTAGATGTTCGGTTTTTTGTGCTGTGATATCTGGGGTGTGCTTGTTGTTATGGTACGGGCAACGAAAAGCTAAAACGCTGGTAGAGTTGAAACTTTTACCATCAGTTTGCACACTGTTAAGTGATTATATCCAACGTGACCTTCATTTTGGTAAAGTTAGAAGGATTTCTCCTTTAAGCCTTACACTTGAGTCTTGCTCAATCGGGCCTCATAAGGAAGAATTTTCTTGTGCCGAGGTCCCTACTCTTAAATTACGTTTTCACCCCTTTTCAAGTTTGAGAAGAGGGAAGATTGTAATAGATGCTGTTTTGTCTAATCCAACTGTTTTGGTGGCACAAAAGAGAAATTATACTTGGTTAGGAATACCAATTACTGATGGGGTCATACAGAAACACTTGTCCACTGAAGAAGGTATTGACAACCGTACCAAAATTAGAAGAATTGCTAGAGAACAAACAGCAGAACGAATGGATAGACAAAGAGACAATGATGCTCAAGAAGCTTCTAGAACAGGGTATATTGTTCATGATAATGGTTTTAATGAAATGGAAGGTATTAATGTTGTGAAAAGTAGTGTGACATCAGCAGGATTATCGACATCTGAGTTGGTTTTTTCTGCTGATGAGAAACTTCGTTGGCAGGATCATCATTGTATGGATGCTGGTGTGGAGTATGATATGAAACATGCTGATTTGGAAAAATCGTTTGGTGTAAATATACCTATTTCAGGGACGAACTTTTGGTCACGAATTATACCTGGACCATTAAAGCGTAAGAGAAGGAAGGTCAAAGGGAGAGATATGTTTGATGATGTTATATCAGCCAAAAGAAGAATTCTTGAGCACAGTGCATCAGCGGCGCATGCATACTTCATTAAACCTAATGTAGTTGATAAAAAGGACGATTATCATACTGAGGAGTTGAATATTAGGGTTGATTCTGATGATCATAAAGTAGATATTGCTGTTCCTATTGTGGTTGATTCTGAGGATCGCGACGACTATTTGGAGAGCAAGTTCCGTTTAGAAGGTAACTACCTAAGTGTAATGATGATATTTAATGTATATAGTGTACTTCATATCCTAATCGACTGAAATGGAATCAGAGAAATGAAAGTAAGATATCATCCTTCTGTGATGTTGCAGTCTATGGAACAGAAACATTAATATAATAATACAAGTATACAAGTATTAATGGCAAAAAGGGTGGGTTGGAGTCAAAATGTGTTCGGTTCAAACTGGTTGTTTTCCCAAAATGGAGCACATTGGCTCAGTTGAGCTGCCATATTACTTCTGATATTTTTCAAATGAATTTTTTTATTTATTTTTATTTTATAAATTAAATGTTTTAAATATGTTTAAGTAAAATTTATTATGACATATTAGCAATGATATTCAAGGTTCTAAAGTAAATTGGTTAAGGAGTCTAGAGGTTGACCTGTTTACCTATAAATTGGTTGTAACTTCCACTTGTAGACATAAGTAACGAATAATCATGAAGTGTATAATAATGTAGATGAAAATGTGGACATTGAGCAGCAGTGGAGCCCGTCTTCTCAAGGTTCATCTTACACAAATGACAGGGGTATTAGAGATCTGTGGTCAAACTTAATTGTTGGTCCTATCCAAAAGATCAAGTCACAAGTTGTTGGTGAACTTGTTGACGGGGTTGGTGGGGAAAAAGCTTTAGGTGTTGAGAAAATGGTTCCTGTTATTCTCGACTCCGTTCATTTTAATGGTGGAACATTGCTGTTACTTGCATATGGTGACAATGAACCCAGGTAAACATCACTTCTATTTTATGCCAGTTCTATATAGTCTTCATGGCTTAAGATTTGTCTATTCGATTCCTAGTTACCATGTTTCTTTGTAGTGTAAGTTCTGATATCCTTTCCTTCCAGACTCCTAATATAAAAATTAAGAGTGCTAATTCAGTCAAGTGTTCTACTGTTTTATTTTATTTTATTTTAAGTTATGACCTCACTATATAGTATATACTGCTGTATGATATCAAACAGTCTTTTAAGCTTTTTAAGCTTATGTGGTTCATTGTATTGACAGAGAAATGGAGAATGCAAGTGGACATGTGAAGTTTCAAAATTATTACAGTCGTGTGCATGTACAGTTGAGTGGTAATTGTAAGATGTGGAGATCAGATGTAACATCTGAAGATGGCGGCTGGTTGTCTACAGATGTTTTTGTCGATACAGTGGAACAAAAGTGGCATGTCAATCTCAAAGTTATGAATCTCTTTGCTCCGGTAAGGTATAGCTAGTATTGCTCCATAGAAAATATACTGTCTTGTTACTCATAGTTGGTTAGTTCAGGTTATGCTATATATATGAAATAGGTTAACTGATTAAAATAATAGGAGTAATTTGTATTGCACAAAACCTTTTAAACCATTGTATTCATCAATATAAACAGACTATTATTGAGATTAATTATAATATACATTTTATACTCTTATTTTACACACTAATATTTCAAATAGGAATTTGGATGACAAAGTGTTTTGGGTCAATGCAGCCTGACATAACCTTTTCAGCATGTATCAAGATTGTCTGTGTTGACATGTGACCCAACCCGCCCATTTGCCACATTGATAAGAATCACAAAATATGACAGCAGCAGATTATGAATTATGAAGAGTACATAGCAGCAGAAGTAATAATAAACAAGTGATGATGAATTATTTATAAAAATGAATGATTTATTATTGATAAAATAAGGAAGATAACATAAACTCAGAGGAAACCACAAATTGGTATTCACTCTGCCAAATCAGAGAAGTAGCACACTAGTGCAAACTTCCTGCCCAAGTTCACTCAAGAACCGATAAACACGCACATAAAACTCTCAATTCTGGATACCAAACCCTAAATGACTAACACTAATATATAGGCTTTCCATTGGGCTATTCATTATTGGGCTTGGCTGGGTTGTGTTGTTCTCTATCACACATCTTCTCCATATTATATTTCTTTGGAAAATGAAATTCAGTAAATCTATTTCATTCAGCCAAGTTGTGAATTTTTTTTGTATGCCTTTTTGTCTTTTCTGCAGCTCTTTGAAAGGATTTTAGAAATTCCTATCGCATTTTACGAAGGAAGAGCTAGCGGTGAGGTGATTATCTTGACAGTCTATGTTTCAAATTTTCTTCACATTTTATTCAATATTATTGTTGCTAAGCAGTTGGTACTTGCACTAATCCTTCAAACATGGATATTGTTTCTTGTATAGTCTATTTTTATGTATTTGGGTTACTATTCTTGTTTGTCACATTTCAGGTTCACATATGCATGTCAGAAGGAGAAAGTTTTCCCAATCTCTATGGGCAAATTGATGTGACGGGATTGGCTTTTCAAATATCAGATGCGCCTTCATCTTTTTCTGTATGGACTAACTTTTTATACATGACTTATAACTTCATAATCATTATTTTGACAAGTGAGCCCAAAATGTTTTTTGCAGGATATATCTGCAAGCTTATGTTTCCGGGCTCAACGTATATTTCTACACAATGCTAGTGGTTGGTTTGGCAAGGTTCCACTAGAAGCTTCTGGAGATTTTGGAATTGAACCTGAGGAAGGAGAATTTCACCTTATGTGTCAGGTATTCCCAGTTTACGACTTCACTTGCACCCTTATATTTTAATTGCTACATGATAATGAGAGTCATATAACAGGTGCATGTTCATATTTATGTATGTGTTTAATTTTATGTATCCCTTTATGCTTTAGTGAAGGCGGCCTGTTATATATTTAAACGCCTAATGTGGCAATTCATATATAGGTTCCTTCTGTGGAAGTAAATGCTCTCATGCGAAGTTTCAAAATGAAACCCCTACTGTTTCCGGTATGTTTTCTTAATTATTGTTTAATTAATAAGTTAAGCTAATGTTAACGTTTTTTTTTACGTCATTGGTTGCAGTTGGCAGGGTCTGTGACAGCTGTTTTCAATTGTCAAGGTCCTTTGGATGCACCTGTATTTGTGGGTAGTGGGTTGGTCTCAAGGAAAATGTCTAGTTCAGTTGCTGATCTTCCTGCATCAGCTGCGTATGAGGCAATCATGAAGAATAAAGAAGCTGGTGCAGTGGCAGCATTTGACAGGGTTCCATTATCTTATGTATCCGCAAATTTCACTTTCAATACTGATAATTGCGTAAGTTGCTTTTAGCCTTTCTTACTTGTGAAATTTTTTTATTATAAATTACTTTAAAATCCTCCTTGATCGCAACATAAAACCTGACAGGTTGCAGATTTATATGGTATTCGAGCAAGTCTTGTTGACGGTGGCGAAATTCGTGGGGCAGGGAACGCATGGATTTGTCCAGAGGTACTCATTTTGCTCAAAAGACAGTATGTCTTCAGTTGACCCTTTCCAGGAAGTTTATCGTTGATTTAATTTTGAATTATTTGCATTTTCCAACTTTTTCAGGGTGAGGAAGATGACACAGCAATGGATGTGAATTTTTCTGGGAATTTATGCTTTGATAAAATAATGGGTCAATATGTTCCTGGCTATAATCATCTTGTACCCTTCAAATTAGGGGATTTGAATGGAGAAACAAAACTCTCAGGCTCATTGCTCAAACCGTAAGGCTTCAAGCTCATCGAATTATATTCAATCTCACTATACCCTACTTATCTTTGTCTATCTCATCTGATGGGTTTACTATTATGTTTATAATTTTATGTTATAGGAGATTTGATATTAAGTGGACAGCACCAAAAGCTGAAGGGTCGTTTGGAGATGCTCGAGGAGATATAATTATATCACATGAATTCATCACCATTAGTTCCTCATCAGTTGCTTTTGAACTATTTACAAAAGTTTTAACATCATACCCTACTGAAAATTGGTCAAATAGTCAAGATTTTGATGCAAGACCTTCTATGCCTGTGATTGTGGAGGGAGTGGAATTGGATTTACGCATGCGTAGTTTTGAGTTTTTCAGCTTGGTTTCCTCGTATGCATTTGATTCTCTACGCCCTATTCATCTTAAAGCGACTGGAAGAATCAAGTTTCAAGGAAAAGTTGCTAAGTCTAATACCAGTTCAGCTGAACAAGATAATAAAGTGTCAAAGATTCTTGCTGGTGATGTTTCAATCACAGGTCTTAAACTAAATCAGTTGCTGCTAGCACCTCAGTTAGCTGGAGTGCTCCACATCTCACCTGAGTGTATTAAGGTCTGTCTTGACTTTTAAGTCGTGCTTAACATGTGTTAGGGTAGATACATGTGAGATCCACAACTTACTTTTACAAGCAGCTATACTGTTAGAAAGATGCCCTCACAAATGGCTTTCACTACTCAATGTAGTTTTAACTTTTTGGTCAAAGTGTACACGTTAAATCAAGGTTCCAACACTCGCTACTCGGGGAGTACTCGGTCGGGACTTTGGAGGGTGTAATCGGCAACTCAAGGATTAATCGGATTGGACTTTTTATACATTTAAATAATAATTTTCAAAAATATGTGTAACTATGAAAGAAAGCCATAAACAATAACATAAACTTTAACATAATGTCTATGAATATAAACGTAATCGTTCATTTGTTCAAATACTCTAAAATTCCAGTTTAATTTCATATTAAAATGTTGACCAATCTTGACTTTGACTGACTTTGACCAACGAATCATATTTTTACCCATTAACCGATGTTGACCGGATTTTGGAAAATTGGAACGGTCTGTCCTTAAAAAGGAGTAATCAGGATTCATCAGGGGTTTTTTACAACAACTCTCTAAATAATCTATCTGTCTCTCTATCCGCTTTGATATATTTGGCTATACGCTTTCTATGCCAAAATTATTTTTAAAGAAACTGAAATAGTGTTAAATTTGTATGTCTGAGTTTTCATTATATCCATGATGCAGTTGGATGCAACTGGTAGGCCAGATGAAAGTCTCGCAGTCGAAGTCATTGGACCACTGCAATCTATTACCGAGGACAACATAATTGGCAACACGGTGTCATTTTCTCTTCAGAAGGGGCAGTTGAGGGCCAATGTTTGCTATCAGCCTTTTCAGTCGGCCACTCTAGAGGTACTTTCTCTTCTCTTCAACACTTTTTGTTATTGGAACCATCATTATTAATGCTCAAATGTCAACCGAGCTTTAATAATTTCAGAGCTTATTATAATTGATAAGACAAGTTATGTTACAGTCAATATAAGAGTATAAGACACGTTATGTTACATTCAATGAAATCTGAAAAAGATTGGGAACATATATGTAGTAATGAATTTGTAGGTCAACTTGATTGGTTTGAGATAAAAGGTTTTGTTTATATTTAATATTTATTTATTCAAAAGTAAAAGTAATCCACTTTTTGTGCAATAAGGTTCGGCATTTACCACTTGATGAACTGGAGCTGGCTTCACTCAGAGGAACATTACAAAGGGTAAGTTAATGTTTGTTGATTGTATTTCTGATTGTTGCTATGCACTTGTACATTTGTATACACAATAAACTAGGTAATGTAGTGGAAATCAGCAGACGAGTAATTTAAATTTCTTTTACATCTTGGTTGTAGTATCAGTGCTTTGTATGTTCGTTATTATTATAGTTTTTTCTATTGCAGGCAGAACTACAACTTAATTTTCAGAAGAGAAGAGGTCATGGTATCTTATCTCTGCTGCATCCGAAATTCAGCGGTGTGTTAGGAGAAGCTCTAGACGTGGCTGCTAGATGGAGCGGTGATGTGGTTAGTACTTGCACACATTTATCTTGTTAGAAAAGTTATAAATAAATGGAACCCTTAGGCCCCGTTTGGCTCGTGGAATGTTTTTGGATGGAATGGAATGTGTCAAAGGAATTGGAATCCGAAGGAATTGGAATTGATAAATTCCATGGAATGTGAAAAAATGTGTTCTATTTTACATGGAATGGAATTGAATTTCATTTTATAAAATAATTAAAAAGTTATAAAAAGAATTATGTTTCCAAATTTTGTGTTCATTTCCAGACTCACTTTTTTCAAAAAAAAAAAAAAAAAAAAAAAAAAAATTAGATTCTTTGAGAACGCGTGTCGAAAACGCGCGTTTTCTGCTGTGAAAAAGAGCGTTTTCGGGCGCGTTGCAAGATCGCGGGTTTTCGGACGCGCTGCGAGATCGCGTGTTTCGTATGCGCTGCGAAAATGCGTTTTTCCGGACGCGCTGCGAAAACGCGCGTTTTTGAAGGGGATCCGAAAATCCGCATTTCTAGACGCCCTGCGAAAACGCGCGTTTCAGCAGGGGCAGAAATGCGCGTTTCCGGGCGCCAGCGAAAACGCGCTTTCCGGGCTCCCGCGTATTCCGGAGGCCCGCGAAAACGCGCGTTTCCGGGCGCCCCGCGAATACGCGCGTTTCCGGGCGCCCGCGAAATCGCGCGTATCCGGGCGCCCTGCGAAAACGCGCCCCGAAACCGCGCGCCGAATAGCTCCCTGAAAACGTGCCTTGACAATGAGCGCCAAAAAGGCGCTCTAGAGTCGCGACCCGAAAAATTCAATGTTGAAAGGAATTCAAATCCATTAACATCTTGAAAGGAATGAACATTCCATAGATGAAGGAATCTCAAGATTCCAAGGAATATAATTCCTTCCAAATTATGTCAACCAAACGGAGCGGTCTAAGGAATTCAATTCCAATTCCATCAAATTCCTTTGGAATTCCGCGAGCCAAACGGGACCTTAATGTTGTTCTATTCAGGCACCTTTATCTTTTTTTTTTTTTTTTTGGTATTAGTGATCTTATGTCTTAATTATTATTAATTTATGTGTAATTATTAAAAAAGTATGTTTAATAATTGGCTGGAAAATTGAGGTATGTTGCTGCTGACATTGATAATTGTATGTCTACCAAGTATGAAGTGGTTTCCACATGAATGAAAATTTGACAAGTCAACCATTTAACCAAAATCTGTTCCGATCTGTTCAGCTCAACTTATCTGGCTGGTAAATTAAAATATGATTAGTACGTTGATATTAATGGCAAATAGCTGATGGTAAGTTGCTATTCACTGTGCAGATAACTGTTGAAAAGGCTGTTTTGGAACAAATGAATAGCCAATATGAGCTTCAAGGTGAATATGTATTGCCTGGCTCACGAGATGGCAACAAAGAAAGAGGAAATCTACTAAGAAGAGCGATGGCTGGTCATCTTGGGAGTGTCATATCATCCATGGGTCGATGGAGAATGAGGCTCGAGGTTCCTCGTGCTGAAATTGCCGAGATGCTTCCACTTGCTAGGCTTGTTTCTCGAAGTACTGATCCAGCACTTCAGTTTAGATCGAAGGTTATTTTCTTTATGATTTAACTAGGCTAAATATCAGTGTTGCAGAACTTGGAAATACTCGGCGAGTACTCGGTTTTTGCAACTCGGGGATACTCGATCAAACTTATTCAAACTCGGTCAAACTCAGGATTACTCGGAAAATCAGTCAAAACTCGGAATTATGTGGAAAATTGGCCAAAACTCGGTCAAAAGTGGTCAAAGTCAAACTTGGTCAACACCCGAGTACTCCTCGAGTTACCGAGTACACCCCAAAAAGTCCCTACCGAGTACTCTCCAAGTAGCGACTTTTGCAACCTAGTTAAAAATGCATAATTTGTGTTTCTATATCTCAAATGAGTTAATAGGATCCAGATAATATTTTATAGTTACTAATGCATATCATCATAGTATTGGTTGATATAAATATAATATATTCTTTGTCGCGTGTATTAATCTTGGATTGCTTTCAACCAATTTGCAGGATCTGTTTATAGAAAGCATACAGTCTGTGGGAATTGATGCTGAAAGTCTCCAGAAGCTTCTCGAGGTAATTGGTTACAACCAGAATAAGTATGTTACTACTTCATATTCTTATTGTACCTCAAATACCATTTTCATTTAATCATTTATATATACGATATATTTACATCATGCAGGAAATTCGTGGGCATTCTACTCCGTCGGATGAAGTTATTCTGGAAGAGTTAAGCCTTCCAGGTTTAGCCGAGCTTAAAGGCCGCTGGTGTGGATCTTTAGATGCAAGTGGCGGAGGCAATGGTGACACTATGGTATATCTTATTTATTTATTTATTATTTTATTTTTTATATTATGAATTTTCATCCTGGAGATTTTTGTACCGATAACTCTAATAATATTTTGTTTTCAAACTCTTCAGGCGGATTTTGATTTCCAAGGAGAGGAATGGGAATGGGGAGCTTATAAAACTCAGCGTGTTCTAGCAGCTGGTGCATACAGTAACGATGATGGTTTACGTCTCGAGAAAATGTTTATTCAAAGAGATAATGCCACAATACACGCCGATGGAACTTTGTTGGGTCCTAAAACCAATTTGCATTTTGCAGTTTTGAATTTTCCCGTTAGTCTAGTTCCTACTCTTGTACAGGTTCTAGAATCTTCAGCCAATGAAGCCGTTCATTCATTAAGACAACTTTTAGCACCAATAAAAGGTATACTTCATATGGAAGGAGATTTAAGAGGTAGTTTTGCAAAACCCGAATGTGATGTGCAAGTAAGACTCCTCGATGGTGCCATTGGCGGCATCGATCTGGGTCGGGCTGAAGTTGTTGCTTCATTAACATCAACCAGCCGGTTTTTGTTTAATGCCAAGTTTGAACCCATCATACAAAACGGTCATGTACACATTCAAGGAAGTATACCTGTTAATTTAGTCCAAGATGAAGAAAATCTTGAAAAAGATAAAAACGAACCGAGTTGGGTTCCCGGTTGGGCTAAAGGGAAAAATGGATCTTTAGATGAAAACAACGACAAGAAAGCATCTTGGAATGAAGAAGGTTGGGATACTCAATTGGCCGAGAGTCTTAAAGGTTTACATTGGAACGTGTTGGATGCGGGTGAAGTTAGGGTTGATGCTGATGTTAAAGATGGTGGCATGATGTTGTTAACTGCGTTGTCTCCTTATGCCAACTGGCTCAATGGGAGTGCTGAAGTTATACTCCAGGTTCGTGTTTTTTTTCCTTCATGTATACATGGTTGTAAAGGTGGTTGCAGCAGCCAATGTGGCGGTTTGGTGACTAGCCATCCCTGTTTCGTCCAAAAACGTCTAATTAGTCGGTCAAACGCCAAAAGGTCAGGTCAACGTCGGTCAAAAGCCGTTTTTTTTTTCTGGCTTTGTTCTAGTGTAAACGAAAATCCCAAGCTCATTATAAAATTAACAGGAATAACACCGATCTACATAGTATTTCTTAAAGATTAATTGATAAGTACACACTATAATTATAGAAAACATTATAAAAAAAGGTATATATTACCTACACCAACACAACATCATCAGATTTGTAAATCATTATTTTAAAATTTTTTAAGTTTACGATATTTATTTTTGAAATATTTATATATAATATATTAAATATCTAAAGTCAACGTTGGTCAATGACCGACTCGACTTTTCAAGGTTCCGACCGACTCGTCTCCTTCTCGTGTCTTTTTCAGCCTTGCATGTATTTGGTTTAATGACAGGTAAATAACTCGATCTATTATGATCATTTAGTCTAATATATTTGGTGCAAATTCAAATTAGGTGAGAGGTACAGTTGAACAACCAGTGCTAGACGGATCTGCATCGTTTCACAGGGCAACAATTTCTTCGCCTATACTTCGAAAACCACTTACAAACTTTGGAGGTATAATTCTCATGGATTCAAATAGGTTATGCATCAGATCTTTAGAAAGTAGGGTTAGCAGAAAAGGGAAGCTTTCGGTGAAAGGAAACCTACCGCTGAGGACAACTGAAGCATCACTTTCTGATAAAATCGACTTAAAATGTGAAGTCTTGGAAGTACGAGCAAAGAATATATTAAGGTATGTTCATCATATTTTTCAATTGTCTCCTTAATCGAATAAATGCTTACTCTAGTGCATTAAGTGCCAAGTACGAAAGTCATACAATTCTTGATTGAAATATATGTAAAGATTCATCATCATGCACAACTAGTTTTATTGTGCATTATGCAAATTTGGAGTAGTTGTCTATTATAATAAAGAGAGCTATTTGAAGAAGCACAATAATCAGTAAAAAGCTAGTAAAGAATTCTAACTTAACCGAAGGGCCATTGGCCTACGGTGTCGAGGTGACTTAACAACCATGAGGGTTGTTTTTAGTGCAAACAGGGTTGGGTATCCGAGAAAGAAACTTGAGTAAAGTTTGTTATATAATATCAGGAGTCGCAAAATGGTATTACACCACAAACTATGAACACTAAAGGAGCATTGTTCTTGTTTTTCTTTTTATGATTGGACCTTTTTGTTTAGCAAGTTGAATACCCCATTTACACTCACTTAACTGACCTTCTTTGTTAACATCACAGTGGTCAGGTGGACACTCAGCTTCAAGTAATGGGCTCTATACTGCAACCGAATATATCGGGGAACATCAAGTTAAGCCATGGAGAAGCTTATCTACCTCACGAAAAAGGTGGAGGAGCTGCTGCTATAAATCAAGAGGCGTCAGATAGTTCAAGCATACCAAGCGGTGGATACAATCAAGTAGTTGCATCAAAATATGTTTCACGTTTCTTAAATTTGAAACCCACAACTATAAATACCTCATTTCAACAACCTTCAGGTTCGTATCCTTTAGCTTCCTTATTTCCATGCTAGTTTAAAAAAGCAAATCTAAGGGTGCGTTTGTTCAGTATTCAGTTTCTGCTGAACCATTTAGAGTTGAAATACTCTTTTAACCATTAAGCACCTAAATTTTAAGTAATATCCTCTTTAAATTATATCAACAACACTTATTAAACAACTATATTGTTATTTTAGTCACGCAAAAGGTTAATAAATCATACATGTTCATTCAAAATGATTATCAAACATGTTATTGTCATTCAGGACGTTTGAATCATTCAGGTTTTGAACCATTCTAACGCTTAATCATTCAGTTTTATCAAACGCACCCTAATGTGTAATTGTTTTGCAGGTAAAGAGGCCGAAGCAGTGAACATGGGAACGGGACAAGCAAACAGTAAACCAAAATTAGATATTCGGCTTACGGACTTGAAGCTGGTTCTTGGTCCAGAGTTGAGGATAGTTTATCCGTTAATTCTCAACTTTGCGGTGAGTGGTGAGGTTGAACTGAATGGTATCGCTCACCCCAAGTTATTAAAACCCAAAGGTGTTTTAATGTTTGAGAATGGTGATGTGAACCTTGTTGCAACACAGGTTAGGATTGAACCTTCATCTAGTAATTTTATTCCAAATATGCCCGTATCGATAAATTTCAAATAAATGTGTTGAATTAGGTGAGGCTAAAGAGAGAACATCCGAATACAGCCAAATTTGAGGCTGATAATGGATTGGATCCAATGTTGGATCTGGCTTTGGTCGGATCAGAGTGGCAATTCAGGATTCAAAGTCGAGCAACTAAATGGCAGGATAATTTGGTTGTCACATCCACACGGTCTGTCGAACAGGATGTTCTTTCGCCCTCTGAGGTACTATTAATTAAAAAAAGGCCACAGTAGTTTGTGTCATGCATATATATATCTATCTATTTTGAAGTGATAAAATGTTAGTTACTTTGTAAAAGCTGGTTGATACTCAAGAGTGCACGTGACCCATGTTTGTGGTGGATATTTTTTCCTTTTCAGTAAGATATGTTGGAATTTGTTTATTGAACCTTAATTGTGTTTTTGTGTTCTTTATTAAAAGGCTGCTAGAGTGTTTGAGAGTCAGTTGGCGGAATCTATCTTAGAAGGGGATGGTCAACTGGCATTTAAAAAGCTTGCAACAGCAACACTTGAGACGCTAATGCCAAGAATAGAAGGGAAGGGTGAATTCGGACATGCACGATGGAGGCTTGTCTATGCACCACAGATCCCGAGCCTGCTGTCTGTCGATCCAACCGTTGATCCACTTAAGTCCCTTGCCAGCAATATTTCATTCGGTACCGAAGTTGAAGTTCAGTTGGGTAAACGCCTTCAGGTAAGTAACAACATCAGATACTACCAATTACTAATATTGTTGCTTAGTAAATCAAGAAGTTTTCATAGTCGAGGTGGCAATTATTACCCATTTATGCATGAATGGGGCGATTATGCTTTACCTAAAATTATTAAAGCTACCTTGAAGAAATGGGTCAAATGGGTTGAACACATCATACAGGTTGATAGTTTAGAAAAAAAAATAATTCTTTTATAAGGAAGCTAGATTCGTTATTATGTTATACAAGTATTGCATCATATTCGACATTCATTGTCTGTAAACAAATTAACCATTATCAGGCCAACGAGTGTTTCGGGTTAAACTCACTGTTGTGAAAGTTGGCTGACGCGTCGGTTTGGGGACTCGCCCAAAACGCGTAGAAAGCCGGTCAAAGTTAGGCCGAGTCACCCGAGTCGGGTCTGAGTCGGGTCAAAGTGAAAGTTGGGTAAAAAATTTACTTTGTTAGAAATTATTTTGTGCCATATCTATGTTTGGTGTTTGATATACTAATGTGTAATACATAGATGCTTAATGTATATATTACTAAAAGTCAATGTTAGTCAACGCCCGACTCGTCCCCGTCTCGTCCGTTCAAGGTCCCGACCGACTTGTCCCCGACTCTTGACTTTTACAAGCTTGTTAAAATCTGAAATTACCTAAAATTGCCTACCTTTTCCCGCTACACATCTTGTGCGTCTTGTCACCTGTTCATTCGGTCATTCCAGCACTCGATAAAAGGGTTCGCTATAAAAGAAATGACAATATTTAGTTCCCGTGTGTCTTATAAAATCGAAAACATGAGTTTACGGCGTTAAAACTAAATTCCTTAATATATGTGTCATTGAATAAGAATAAAAGTGTAATTTCACCATTTCTGGTGGTTATGTAGGCATCTGTGGTAAGACAGATGAAGGATTCAGAGATGGCAATGCAATGGACATTGATATACCAGCTAACAAGCAGATTACGTCTCCTTCTACAGTCCGCTCCATCCAAACGTATGCTTTTTGAATACTCCACTACATCTCAAGATTGATTTTGTAGTTCATCATGTGTAAAAATGTAGTTTCCATTTTTAGTTTTTTCACTTTCATTCTTTCACAAAAGTTTTCATCTCTAGAATACATGATCAAGAGAGATGATGTGTTAAATAATGTACATATGGCGTTAGTCTTTGGTTCTTAAGTTGTAATTTTAGTTCTACCAGCAGCCAAATGGTTTTGTTATACTTGATCTTAGTTAATATGGAAAGAAAATTACAGAAACAACTTTCGTGTTAAGAACAACCAAATGGTTTTGTTATAATGTGATAACGTAAATGTTAACGCAAATCATAGATTCATAGATAAGTGAATATTTGATATACTTAATCATACAAGTCAATGTTACTTTGGTTCGATATTTAAACGTGAAAAAGGCTCTGAAGGGATTCTAGTAGATTGAGCTTTTAAGTTTAACAATATTAATTCCCTTTGGAGATGTTTGGATTTTCGTTTTGAAATTTATTATAGGTCTTAAGTAAATATTTAGTTTTAGCTAAATTTATTATAAATTAATGGTGTTTGAATTTAGTTTGATAACGTAATAATCGGCTTAATCCTTTTAGGTGTTAGATATATCATATTATTTAATAAATTTCTTTTTAAAAAGGCAACAATTTTTATTAATCGTACAAGAGAAGGGGAACAACCACCAAAATAAGGAAGCTATTGCCCAACATACACAAATGAGAAAACAGACCAAATAAAGCAGCGATGCTGACGGTAACTCTATCTGGCCATATCTACATGACTAACAATTCGAATTAGATAACCAATAGAGCCACTCTATATTTTTGTTTTTAGGAAAAATTATTTCAAATGCACGAACTTTCAATAAATTCCTATTGTATGCATCAAACTTTTAAATCTCATATTGTATGCATTCAACTTTTAAATATGTACTATTGTATGCAAGCCATTAGTTATACATCAAGTATCAGGTTACTAATGCTAATTTTTTAACGTAGTTGGTCCTTCAACATAATGACTGTTAGTTATCTCTGTTACAAATCTCTTTCCTTCACTCCATTTTAATTTCTTCTTCACACATTTATCATCAACATTGAAAAACTAAGAACCCTAAGTTAAAAAATCATGATTTGGTTCAAAATTATGAAAAATTTAACCTACAAATTCATATAAAATCTAAATTAAAACCTATAACCTTGTTCAAATATTAACTTCTTATCTTTCTTCTTTATATCAAAACCCTTGAAAAGATGATCTTCAAGATGCATGAAACCTTAAATTAAAATCAAATTCAATATTCACAACCCAATCTTCAGACATTCAACCCAAATATTTATAGAATCACTCTGACTTTTCATGTGGGAACTTTTGTCTAAAAGAAAGATCCATAACAGAAATTAAAAATTCGTAACTTTTTTTCATGTGGGTATTTTTTGAAAAGCTCATGTGGGTATTTTAAATACTCAAAGAATCAAAAGTCACTAACCTTTAAAGTGGTCAACTGGAAACTATTGTATTAATTTAATCAACCCAAGGTTTCAAGTTTTCGTTTAAACACAACTTTGGTTTCTGATTTTTCTTTTTTTTCTCAAAAACATGAACTCGATGAACACACCTAAACCCAGAAATTTCAAGCAAAATTTTTTATTTTACCTTTAAATCAATCAACGTTCTCCATCATTTTCCAATATATATCTCTTAAATCATTCAGAAATGCTAACATCAATGCTTAACAATACTTAAACATCAAGATGAATGAACATGCCCAAGCTTTAGAATATAAAACAATGGTTTTCATCAACAACAGCGGGATCTGATAGGAGGTACTGTAACCTCGCTAGATCTGACCGAAGGACCAGCAACCTCGCCAGATCTGACCGGAGAACACGCGGAGGACGCGATATTAGTTTGATGAGAATGGTAGTTGATGAAGATGATGGATGATGATGAAGATGATGGATGATGAAGAAGGGACCAATGAAATTAGAATTTACAAACATGAGGGACTAATAATGTAAATATCTAAAAATGAAATTGAGGTAACCTGAAAGATAACCTGGTTAACTACATACAATAAAACAATTTAGAAAGTTAAATGCATACAATAGTAGATTTAAAAGTTGAATGCATATAAATTTGGTGAAAGTTCAACGCATTTTCAAATAATTTTCCCTTGTTTTTAACTCTTTTCATGATCCATTCGTAACTTTTCAATTGGATTTCGTTTAGGGCGACCGGAGAATTCCAACACTTCTACTTGAACACCATTTGGTTGCGGTTTTTTCAAATGAGGTATGCGCAAACCCACTCGACCGCTTGCCAAATCTTTACTCCAAGTGCAGACTTAGCATGACTCGAGGTTCCACACAAAGCTTCACCGATAATAAGATTCGACACATTGTTTAAGCCCCACCACTTATACACTTTATCCCCTTGTTACACAAAAGAAGCGAGTGATCTACGGTCTCGATATCGTCATCACAAATCGAAAAACGTACCGAGTTAAGATCAATATCTTTTTTGTCCAATTCCAACAAAAGTGGGAGCCTTTTTTCCGGGCTCTCCACACAAATACCTCGACTTTCTTCGGCGCCAAATTGTTATGCAATGTTTTGATGCGGTTAGAACCAGAATCAATTATTTTCTCGTCCAAGATACTCGATAATTTTTTTGTTGTAAAATTACCAGTTGTGACGACCCGAAAATTTCCGACCAAATTTAAACATTATTCTTTCATGATTTCGACAAGATAAGCAAAGTCTGTAATGTTGAGTCTCAAAAACTTTAAATTTTTATCAAATAAACTTCGACCATTTTCCGACGATTCACGAACAATAGAAATGTATATATAAATAATTATATTAATAAACTACTATGAGATTCAGTTATTATGGAAAATAATTCTAAATAACTAAACTTGATATATTGAAAATAAATGATTTCAAACAACAATCGTTAGCAATAACAAAGTATTAAATGTATAAGGTTATACTTTGAATTCATTGTTTCAATATATATAAATAACATAGTTAGCTAAGTAATAAAACTTGATATTTAAAAACATAATATTATAAAGTAGTTGGAATATATATATATATATATATATATATATATATATATATATATATATATATATATATATATATATATATATATATATATTCATACCTAATTAGTACTATATGTATAAATATTAAACACTATGTAAATAATTAATACCATATGAATAAATGTAACTACAAGATAAAATATAATTATTATATTAATGTTGTTATTATTACTTTCATTATCATTAAAATAAATATTACTATTAATATCAGTATTATTAATAATATTATACTTGATGCCTTAGATTTGTTACATTATTATTATTATTATTATTATTATTATTATTATTGATAATGCTAAAAACGAACATATATTTCATAGCATTATTCCTCAAGAAAGACAAGCTTTTAGTTGCAATTGTTCTATTTACAAGTGATATTCGTTTAAATAATAAAAGGTGAAGACAAAAGACAGATTCGACAAATTGAAGACAAAAAGGTCCAAAGAGCTAAAAAGTACAAGATACAACTAAAAAGGTTCAAAATATTGATGAGGAACGTCTCAAAATGACAAGAGTACAAGTTGCGGAACACAAAGTACGCGATTTAAAATAATACGCGAGGACGTCCGAAAATCCGGAACCGGGACCTGAGCCAAGAAGAAACGCCCGACGCAACGGACCAAAAATATCTAGTCTACTATGCACAAGAATATAATATAATATATATATAATTATATATAATTATATATTATATATATTATTATTATTATATTACGTCGGCAAGAAGAAAACAAAAGTAGTTGGCTGAATCCAGGGTGGCCATGCGACTCGCATGGCCAGAAGCACAAAACCATGCGAGTCGCATGGTGTGAGATTGTTGGTCAGGTCCTATAAAAAGCCAGTTTTCTGACGAGTTTAAGACATAATATATCTCTCTCAATATATACGATTTATATTTATATTTATAATTTATATTTTAATTTTTAATTATAATTCTAATAATAAGGGTATGTTAGCGAATGTTGTAAGGGTGTAAGTCGAAATTCTGTCCGTGTAACGCTACGCTATTTTTAATCATTGTAAGTTATGTTCAACCTTTTTATATTAATGTCTCGTAGCTAAGTTATTATTATGCTTATTTAAAACGAAGTAATCATGATGTTGGGCTAATTACTAAAATTGGGTAATTGGGCTTTGTACCATAATTGGGGTTTGGACAAAAGAACGACACTTGTGGAAACTAGACTATGGGCTATTAATGGGCTTTATATTTGTTTAACTAAATGAAAGTTTGTTAATGTTAATATAAAGATTTACAATTGGGCGTCCCTATAAATTACCATATACACTCGATCGGACACGATGGGTAGGGTATTTATATGTACGAATAATCGTTCATTTAACCGGACACGGGAATGGATTAATAGCTACTAGAATAATTAAAACAGGGGTGAAATTACATTCAAGGGTAATTGGTGTAATTGTTAACAAAGTAGTAAAACCTTGGTTTACACGCAGTCGATAACCTGGTGTATTCATTAAACAAAGTATTAAAACCTTGTTACAATTCGAATCCCCAATTAGTTGGAATATTTATCTTCGGGTATAATAATAATTTGACAAGGACACTTGCAATTTATATTTATGACTGATGGACTGTTATGGACAAAAACCAGACGGACATATTGAATAATCCAGGACAAAGGACAATTAACCCATGGGCATAAAACTAAAATCAACACGTCAAACATCATGATTACGGAAGTTTAAATAAGCATAATTCTTTTATTTCATATTTTATTTCCTTTATTTTATATTTAATTGCACTTCTAATTATCGCACTTTTATTGTTATTTTATCGCACTTTTAATTATCGTACTTTTAATTATCGCAATTTAATTTTATCGCATTTTTATTATTCGCAATTTCATTATCGTTATTTACTTTACGCTTTAATTTAAAGTCTTGTATTTATTTTATATTTTACATTAGGTTTTAACTGCGACTAAAGTTTTAAAATCGACAAACCGGTCATTAAACGGTAAAAACCCCCCTTTATAATAATAATATTACTTATATATATATTTGTATTTTTATAAAAGTAAACTAATATAGTGTTGAGCTTTGCTTAAAGATTTCCCTGTGGAACGAACCGGACTTACTAAAAACTACACTACTGTACGATTAGGTACACTGCCTATAAGTGTTGTAGCAAGGTTTAAGTATATCCATTCTATAAATAAATAAATATCTTGTGTAAAATTGTATCGTATTTAATAGTATTTCCTAGTAAAATAATAACTATTTTATATACACCTCGTTCGACATCAAGTATTTTTGGCGCCGCTGCCGGGGATGCTCGTATTCGCCGAAGCGAAACACCATATTTTTAATTTTTAAGTTATAATTAGTTTTTGTAAAATTTATATTTTTGTTTAAAAAAATTAAAAAGATATAAAAAATTAAAAAAAAAAAAAAAAAAGTATTTTAAGTATATTTTTAAGTTTTTCTTTTATTTTTACAAAATTATAAAGTATTTTAAGTTTATTTTTAAGTTTTTATTCTAATTATATATATATATTTTATTTAAATTTAAAACAGAAAATAAAAGAAATTAAATATAAAATAATACGTGACCCGTCATTTAAACCAGTCCAGTTGAACTGGTCCAGTTCAGTCATGCGACTCGCATGACCCCCCCACTAAAACCATGCGACTCGCATGAAGGGTCTGACAGGGCCACATCCAACCCTAATTTCGCATTAATTACGGGGTATATTATATTATTATTATAACTAAACCCTAATTCTATTATTATTATTATAATTAAGTTTAATTTATTTAGTTATTTTTACTTTTATTTAGTTTTATTATTTATTTACTTAATACTTTTATTATAAAATATAAAAATAATATTTTTATAAAATCTAATATTTTTATAACTTTTTATAAATTTTAATATTTTGTCCCTTTTTAATCGTTGTAGCGTAATATTTGTATTTTTAAGCTCATATTTAATTTTAAACTTAGTTTTCGCTATAGTCATTTTTACTCCTAGATTTTTAGGCTTTGCCGTAGAATTCCTTAAGTGCTTTTTCTTTAGACTAAGATTTAGGTGCTTTAGAATTTTGCGACGCCTTTTTAAGTTTTAGTTTCTTTTTAAGTTATTTCCATTTGGGATTTAGTTTTTCCTGTAAGCTTTAATATTTTTAGACCTTTTACTATGTATCAATTATCATTCCAATTAGTAATATCAATTTGCGATTATAATTTTAAGTTAGTTGTAGTAATAAGGTTAAATTAGTTAAGTATTTTTAAGTTTTTATAAGTTTCTTTTATTTTTTCCGTCACTTTTTATTTTTCAACCATTTTTTTTCTTTTTCGACATTTTTCGACGCGCAATCTTTTTCTTTCTTATTTCTCGCTATTCTAGTTTTAGGACTTAGAATTTTTTCTACTTCTTATCTAAATTTCTTAAAATTACGAAAATTTATTTTAAGTGGTTAAATTAATAGACATCAAAATTTTCTGGTTCGTAGTAATAGTTGGATTTGTACGTGGACCGGGTTATTGGAGCCAAACAGTCCTCAATTATATTGAGACCAAACGAATCCTGCCCCTCTGCTGCATCTTTTGGCTATTCGAAACGTGGGCAAAATCAGAAAAGTCTATTGATTGGATAACTTATTATAATTTTTCTTTCCTTTTAAAAACTAATAGGATATTCTGTGAATGCACCGAGCAAGACGTTCACCACCTTTTGTACGTTCACCACCTGTAACTCGATCAAGACATCGTTTAACAAATATAACCGCCGTTGATTTTTCTTTAGAATCGTCATCTAGTCGACCAAGTACTTCAGTTCAAATTTCCGATAATCCATTTTTTGAACCCAACCTCACAATTGAGAATCCAGAAAATATTCAGGAACGGTTCGTAGATCCTGAACCACTAAACTTTCCTCCGGAACCACCAATCATTCAAACAGAGATTGTTGAGGAACGAACTATTAAATCAGAACCATCTAGTGATACCGAGTCAACAAATTCAATTATGGAGAATCTGGAACCTTTAAGTATGGAAGACCGAATGAGAGCTAAACGCACTGGCCAAGGTCACGCAATTACTCATCCAGACATTAATGCGCCAGATTATGAAATCAAAGGACAAATTCTACACATGGTGACTAATCAATGCCAATTTAGTGGTGCGCCGAAGGAAGATCCAAATGAACATCTACGTACCTTTAATAGGATCTGCACACTATTTAAAATACGAGAAGTGGAGGATGAACAGATATATCTCATGTTATTTCCCTGGACTTTAAAGGGAGAAGCCAAAGATTGGTTGGAATCGTTACCTGAAGGGGCGATCGATACCTGGGATGTTTTAGTTGACAAATTTCTTAAACAATTTTTTCCTGCATCTAAAGCCGTAAGACTTCAAGCAGAAATTGTTACGTTCACACAAAAGCCAAATGAAACTCTATATGAGGCGTGGACAAGATATGGAAAGTTGTTAAGAGGATGTCCGCAACATGGTTTAGACACTTGTCAAATAGTACAAATATTCTACCGAGGATGCGACATCACTACAAGGAAAGACATAGATATAGCAGCTGGTGGTTCTATTATGAAGAAAACCGAAACTGATGCTTACAAAATTATTGATAACACTGCTTCCCACTCACATGAGTGGCACCAAGAAAAAGATATCATTAGATCATCTAAAGCAGCTAGAGCCGATTCTAGCCATGACTTAGATTCCATTTCGGCAAAGATAGATGCTTTCGAGAGACGAATGGAAAAGATGACTAAAGATATTCATGCTATACGAATTAGTTGTGAGCAGTGTGGAGGACCACATTTGACAAAAGATTGTCTAAGTATTGAATTAACAATGGAACAAAGAGAGAATATTTCATACATAAACCAAAGGCCTGGAAATAATTATCAGAATAATTATCAACCGCCAAGACCTATTTACAACCAAAATCAGAACTATAACCGAAATATTCCATACAACAACCAACAAGGTCCTAGCAATCAACAAGTATCCAATAATACTTACAATCAGCAAAGACCGAATTTTCAAAACAAACCACCACAACAAACCGATGATAAAAAGCCGAATTTAGAAGATATGATGACGAAGCTAGTTGAAACTCAAACGCAGTTTTTCACATCTCAAAAACAAACCAATGAACAAAATGCTCAAGCATTTAGAAATCAACAAGCTTCTATTCAAAATCTGGAACAAGAAGTAAGTAACCTAGCAAGGTTAATAGGTGAAAGAAAACCGGGAAGTCTACCTAGTGATACAAATGCTAACCCCCGGAATGAAACAGCTAAAGCTATTACCACAAGAAGTGGTACAACACTTAAACCACCTGAAATACCTGTAACTTCTGATGAAACTATTCCTACTCCACAAGAACCACAACCTGATCAAGATAAGGAACAAGAACCGGTAGTTGAAAAGGTTAATGAAGATAACACAGTTAAGGATAAACCTTATGTTAAACCATACCAACCACCACTTCCTTATCCGAGTAAAATGAAGAAAGAAAAACTTGAAGCCGAGCAATCCAAATTCTTGGATATGTTTAAACAGATAAATGTAAATCTTCCTTTCATTGATGTGATTTCAGGAATGCCAAGGTATGCTAAATTCTTGAAAGATCTAATCACGAATAGAAAGAAAATGGAAGAACTCTCGGCTGTTACTATGAATGCTAATTGTTCAGCAGTGCTGTTGAATAAGATACCAGAAAAACTATCTGATCCAGGAAGTTTCACAATTCCATGTTTTCTGGGTAGTCTTAGTTCAATAGAAGCATTGGCAGACTTAGGTGCTAGTATAAATCTAATGCCGTATTCACTATACGCTAAACTAGACCTTGGAGAATTGAAACCAACCAGAATAAGCATACAACTAGCCGATAGATCAATAAAATATCCTAGAGGGATAATGGAGAACATGCTAGTTAAAGTTGGTACTTTAGTATTCCCAGTAGATTTTGTTGTTCTGGACATGGAAGAAGATTCTCAAGTTCCTCTCATATTAGGAAGACCATTCTTAAACACGGCTAAAGCAATGATAGACGTGTTCGGTAAGAAACTGACCCTAAGTATAGAGGATGAGAGTGTTACCTTTTCAGTTGATAGAGCAATGCAACAACCACAATCTGCAGATGATACATGTTATTATATTCAAACTATAGATGCACATGCAGAATTATTAGAAGAATTTCCAGAATTACAAGGAACAGGAGAATGTTCTTTAGGAGAAGGTAATGAACCAATTGATGAAGCTGAAATGTTAGCTACACTTATAGCTAATGGATATGAACCAACAACAGAAGAAATTCAAATGCTAAAAGAAGAAGACAGATATCGATATAAATCATCGATAGAAGAACCTCCGAAATTAGAGTTAAAGCCACTTCCAAACCATTTGGAATACGCTTACTTACATGGTGAATCTGAATTACCTGTAATAATATCGTCTTCTCTTACTGAAAATGAGAAATCACAACTCATTTCTGTGTTGAAAGCTCATAAACCAGCCATTGCATGGAAGATTCATGATATTAAAGGAATAAGTCCTTCGTATTGCACACATAAAATCCTTATGGAAGAAGGTCATAAAACGTATGTGCAACGCCAACGAAGACTAAATCCTAATATGCAAGATGTAGTTAAGAAAGAGATTATTAAACTGCTAGATGCAGGTTTGATATATCCAATTTCTGATAGTCCATGGGTAAGCCCAGTTCAATGCGTGCCTAAGAAGGGTGGCATGACTGTCATCACAAATGAGAAAAATGAGCTTATTCCTACTAGGACTGTAACAGGATGGCGTGTATGTATTGATTATAGAAAATTAAATGACGCCACCAGAAAAGATCACTTTCCCTTACCTTTCATAGATCAAATGTTGGAAAGATTAGCCGGAAATAGTTACTATTGTTTTCTAGATGGATTTTCCGGATATTTTCAAATTCCAATAGCACCCGAAGATCAAGAGAAAACCACATTCACGTGCCCTTATGGTACTTTTGCTTACAAACGCATGCCATTTGGACTTTGTAACGCCCCTGCAACCTTTCAAAGGTGTATGATGGCGATTTTTCACGACATGATAGAAGAATGCATGGAAGTATTCATGGATGACTTTTCAGTCTTCGGTGATACATTTAAATCATGTCTAGTAAATCTGGAACGAATGCTAATTAGATGCGAAAAATCAAATCTAGTACTTAATTGGGAGAAATGCCATTTCATGGTTAAAGAAGGCATCGTTCTTGGACATAAAATTTCAAAAGAAGGAATTGAAGTGGATAGAGCTAAAGTAGATGTAATTGCTAAACTTCCACATCCCACCAATGTTAGAGGAGTTAGGAGTTTTCTAGGGCATGCCGGTTTTTACCGACGTTTCATAAAAGATTTTTCAAAAATTGCCACTCCTATGAATAAACTCCTAGAAAAGGATGCACCATTCATCTTTTCAGATGAATGTATCAAATCTTTTAATATTCTTAAAGAGAAACTAACTAATGCACCGATCATGATAACACCAAATTGGAATCTACCATTTGAACTAATGTGCGATGCAAGTGATTTTGCAATGGGAGCCGTTTTAGGACAAAGGATTGAAAAACGATTTCAACCTATATATTATGCTAGTAAGACATTACAAGGAGCACAAACGAACTATACAACTACTGAAAAAGAACTCCTTGCTATTGTCTTTGCTTTTGACAAATTTCGATCATATCTAGTTCTAGCAAAAACGGTGGTCTATACCGACCATTCTGCTCTTAGATACCTATTTTCAAAACAAGATGCTAAACCAAGATTAATCCGTTGGATCTTACTCTTACAAGAGTTTGATATTGAAATCCGAGATAAAAAAGGAGCAGAAAATCTCGCCGCTGATCATCTTTCTCGTCTTGAAAATCCCGAATTAGAAGTTCTGAATGAATCGGCCATACAAGACAACTTTCCTGATGAATATCTATTGAAGATAGATTATAAAGAAATCCCATGGTTTGCAGACTATGCAAACTACTTAGTTTGTGGATTCCTTGAAAAAGGATTATCGTACCAAAGACGAAAGAAATTCTTCAGTAATATAAAACACTATTTCTGGGAAGATCCACATCTGTTTAAAAGTTGTCCCGATGGAATAATACGCCGATGTGTATTTGGAGATGAAGCTAGTAAAATTTTAAACCATTGTCACACAGGACCAACAGGAGGGCATTATGGGCCTCAACTAACAGCAAGAAAAGTTTACGAAGCTGGATTCTATTGGCCTACAATTTACAAAGACGCACACCTTCTTTGCAAATCCTGTGATGCATGTCAAAGGGCCGGAAAAATAAGTCAACGTGATGAAATGCCACAAAATGTCATCCAAGTATGTGAAGTATTTGACATTTGGGGTATTGACTTTATGGGTCCATTTCCAAAATCTCATAATAATCTATATATACTCGTAGCCATTGATTATGTATCTAAATGGGCGGAAGCACAAGCTCTCCCAACTAACGATGCACGAGTTGTAGTAAACTTTTTAAAACGTCTTTTTGCAAGGTTTGGAACACCGAAAGCTTTAATAAGTGATCGGGGTACTCATTTCTGTAATAATCAACTTGAGAAAGTTCTTAAAAGATATGGAGTAACTCATAAAATCTCCACCGCATATCATCCACAAACAAGTGGACAAGTTGAAAATACCAACCGAGCTTTAAAACGTATTCTAGAGAAAACCGTAGGATCAAATCCAAAGGAATGGTCCATTAAATTGGAGGATGCACTCTGGGCTTTTAGAACAGCCTACAAAACTCCAATTGGAACCACACCTTTTAGACTTGTTTATGGAAAAGCATGTCATCTTCCAGTAGAAATTGAACACAAAGCATTTTGGGCTTTGAAGACATGTAATCTTGATTTACATGAAGCCGGACGTCTACGATTAAGTCAACTAAACGAATTAGAAGAATTAAGACATGAAGCATACGAAAATTCGTTAATCTATAAAGAAAGAACGAAGAAATGGCATGATAAAAGAATCAGAAGTTCAAAAGAATTTAAAGAAGGAGACAGAGTTCTTCTTTTCAATTCACGATTCAAGCTATTTCCTGGAAAATTGAAATCAAGATGGTCTGGACCATTCATAGTCAAAAGAGTTTTCCCATACGGAACAATAGAATTGATAAATTCAAATGGGATTGAATTTAAAGTTAATGGTCACAGAGTTAAACATTACATACAGGGTCCGATGGAAGTCGACAACGAAGTTAATCACAATTTCAATACCACAGCTAACTAAGTGTGGGGAGAATCAAGTCTTTAAAGGATAATATGTATTTCTGTTAGAGTTAGATTGTCTGTTTTCGTGTAGTTCTCGAAAATGGAACACGTATGGTCTTTCCCTAGCAGACCCTAAAGAACTAGTCTTCTCCCCCCATTCTGAATTTTTAATTTTTTTTAGGTTTTTACAAAATGAAGACTGCCTGTGAACTAAACCATGGTCTAATGCTACACGCTTTGATCACTAAACGTAATAATGACATACTCCCGAGTGAAATAGTATCAGTAATCAGAGAAAGAATGGACGGAGTTAGAAAAGGATCCAGATGCGAAGATAATAAGTTACAATTTGGTAAAGGAAAATCAAAATCCGCAGCGAAAAGAAGAGCACGACACCTAGAACAATGTCACAAATGCGGAAAATGGTCACATGGAGGTAAATGTTCAAATAATCAAACCTATTCAAATACCGAATTTGTTACTTTATGCAGAGACGGACCGTTCATATGTTTAGAAGAAAAGACAATGAATGCTCGAGGTTACGCCTATGCAGCCATGGAAGACCAATTAAACTGACTATCTTATGAATATAATAGATCATATAACTAAGAAATCTATTTCACAGGTATGTCTGTACAGTTTTTATTTTTATTTTTATTTTTAACCTTTTGATAATAAACGCTAATTTGTTCGCTAAAAAGTATTAAATTGGTATTAAATAAAATTAGGTTTGGCGACCGAAATTATTGATATCGTTCAAAAATTTATTACATCACTGCGAAATTTAACGTTTATTCTTAAGGTATAAATATCTTTAATCAATCAAACCAAAATATTTCAAAAATTCGTCATGAGTTAAATTAGGTCTTGGAACCGAAATTACTTTACCGAAAAGAGGGGCGCATATTTTTGATAATATTTGACTGATTAAAGTGGGATAAAAAGACAAAAAGATTTTTAATTTTATTATGTTTTTAATCTTAATATTTAAACCTTAAATTAATATTGTAAACTTTATAAAAACAATATATTTAAAATTGTAAATATTTGAAAAATTAATATAAGTTTGATATGAATTTATAAATTTTTAAATTAAGTTTGGTGTGAATTTTTAATTTTTAAAATATTAATTTTTAATTTTATGCATTTCAAATTTTAAGTTTGGTGTGAATTTTTAATATTAATTTTGAATTCTATATTTAAGTTGTGTGAATTTAAAAACAAAAATTTACTTTATCTCATTAAGTTAAGAATATGATTTTTAAAATTCGTCGTAAGTTGAAGACTAGGTCTTTGAACCGAAATTGCTTTACCCGAGGGAGGGACGAGAACTTTTATTATCATTATTTTTAATCTTATTGATTTAAAGTATGCCAAAAACATTAAAAAACCCAAAAATCTTAGCTTTTAAAACAATCGCTACAAAAAGACAAATTTTAAAATTTTGTCGAGGGACGGACTAGGGCATCGTCCCGAAACGACTTCGTCTTAAAAAGAAACAAAATTTTTAAAATTTTATTTAATTATATGTTTTAAAAGTATAAGGTTTATAAAAAAAAAAAAAAAAAAAAAAAAAAAAAAAAAAAAAAAAAAAAAAACAACAAAAATTCTGGAAAATACCCCCATGCGAGTCGCATGGGGGAAAGGCTTAAGCCATGCGACTCGCATGGCTGTTAAAAACTGGACAGGATCAAAAAGGCAGCCGAGTTCTGCTTCTCTCACATTACACACACATATACACGAACCATCTCCAAAACCCTCTCAATTTTTCACCAATTTTCACCAAATTTCTTGCAAAACTTCACAATAATCATGCCTAGATTCAGTAGTCTCAACCCCTTCAGGAGAAAGGTAAAGATTTCACCCCTAATCTCTTTAAATTCGAATTTTTGTGTTCTTGAGCTAGAAAATTTATATTTTGATTTTTTTAAATTTAGGTGTAATTAGAGCTAAATTGTTGTTATATTATGCATGTATATCCTAGATAGAATCTATTTAACATGAATTGAAGCTAAAAACTTCAAATTTTTAAGAATCTAGGGTTTGTGTTCTTGAGCAATTTGGGGCTTTTTGATATAAACAGGTTATGGCCGATTTTTGTCATGAATTGTTGCTAAATTAAGTAGTGTAACATGTTTAGGTAGTTAATTGATCCAAACTTTGAGCCTAAACATGTTTTTGAGAATTAAAGTAGACTTTTTAAGTCTAAAAATTCATGAACTTGGATAATTTGATATAAAGGCCATTTGAAACTTGTCTCATTGCTAGTAGTGATTATTTTGGCATGTTATTTGAGATAAATGTTTATGAACTTGATGTACATTTTTCGTATAGGCTTATTTGACAAAGTGTAGACTTGACAAAAATATGAAAATGAACACTAGTTTGATTTGAATGCCATGTAACAAGTGTTTAATTGCTATAATGATTATTGTTGACATGTTTAAGAGTTTAAATGTGATAAAACATTGTACACATTTTCGTATGTAAAAGTGTAGAATTGTTATTGTTAAGAAAATGTGTATAAAATGTGTTATGAATTGAACAGGTCATCATAATTGTTTCAAGTTATTATTTTGCTAACACTAATGCATATTTGGATGCACAAATTTTGTGTTTAATGTGTTTTGCAGAAAGCCGATACTGGAGGTTCAGGAGCATCATCGTCCAGGCAACCAGAGCCCGAACCGGAAATGTTTCATGAACATGAACAACATATGCAACAAGAAGAAGAAGAACAGGAGGAGCAACATATTCCTTATCACGATCAAGATCAATTATTCGTGAATCAGTTTCGTCAATTCGCTCCACATCAAAGGATTCTGAGTTTAGACATTAATGAAGATCAGTTACACCCAAATCTGAGATTTGATAGATGTTGGATAGAGTATCCAGATTATCAAAAGAACATGCACATTCTCTACTTTAAGGTTGTTGAAATGCCAAGGGCAATTGACTGGGTACCTTTGGAAACAGTTGACCTTGCCGAACCGATTCGGCAATTATTGGTGCAAAGGTATGGTAATTCTCAGTTTAACGATTGGATGCGCCTATTTTCCATTCGTAGAACCATATATAGGGAATGGTGTATAGAATTACTTAGTACTATTAAGTTAAACAGTGATGTTAGGAGGATAGATGATAGAAGCTTTATTAGGTTTCTGTTAGGTGGACGAATGTACAGAATGTCCATGATAGATTTAGCAAGGGCCTTACAGATTTACACCCCTGCTGAACTTTTGAGCCCCGACTGTAATAGCCTGATTGCCCAAGGAGAAAGGGTAGATAGGGAATTTGATATTAACGCTGTCTGGAGGCGTATGTCCCACTTTAATGAATTTCACGCCAGTGGAAATCATACATACTTAGATATAGACAGAGCTGAACTCCGGGTGATTCATAGATTCTTAGCAAACACAATCACACAAAGGGGTAGGAATAAGGAAAAATTGACCGTAAACGATTTGTTCTACCTCAAGTGTATTAGAGACCCGAGGAGTTTCGTTAACATTCCCTATTGTGTTGGTTATTATCTCGCTAATGTAGTTTCGGGGATGAAATCGGGGAGTATTATAGGTGGTGGTATTTTCATTACTCTCATTGGAGAGTATTTAGGTGTAGATAAGCACCAAGGGGGTCCAATGAACGAAATAGAGGACGGAGGTGAAACTATAAGTTCAAACCTTTATCACGGTGCAAGGGTATTATTGATGAGACGTGGTCGGGTATATCGATACGAGGGAGCTCAGCGACAGGTAGAGAGAGGTTCGGATGACGAGATGGAGGAGGCGAACAACATTATAGGAGTTGTTCGGGAGACTGCTCTTGATTTAGGTATTCGTATGGAGGATGAATACATGACGAACTATGATAGGCATATGCAGTACGAGGCATGGCAACGCCGGAATGACTACGAGCATTCCCGGCAACGAGAGCATGGCCGATGGGATTATCATCAGCGCCAAATTATAAGCCAGTTGCAGCCTGGTGAGATGTATTATCCGACCCGACCCGCATACTATCCCGCACATCAGCCAGAGATGAGACCACCCTATGATTCATATGATTATGACGCAGCATACCAGTACACCTATAATCAGCCATGGAACCCGGACGCGAACATGAATTGGGATCCATATCCTAATTTTCCTCCTAACCCACCTCCTGATCAGTAGAGATAAGTGGTAATTTTTATTTTTATTTTAAACACTTAACATTTTATTATGTTTATGTAATGTTGGATATTTTATTATTATTGTGTACTAATATTTTTCTTATAGTTTGAAAGTGGGATGCCAAAGTTCCATTTCAAATTGCATGTATGATTATATTTGTATTGTATGTATTCTATTTTATGCACAAAACAGGGTAAAACAACGCGTTTTCAAAGACTGGCATTAAGTTCAGCAAAAGCAAGTAATTTTGACGACAATGATGCAAAATGTATGTGAAATAACAACAAGACGGAATGAACAAATGACGTGCACCATTTATCATTCAGCAAACAAACGCCAATATATTTGGAAACTTTGGTAAAAATTTAATCATTTTCACACAAATCACCCTCAATAATTTAAATTGTTACTGATTTCTTGCAAATGAGGACATTGCAAGATCTTAAGTGTGGGAAGGGGTTAAATTCTTTCGGATTTTAAAATTTTTATATTAAACACTTGGTTACCATTAAAAATACTAGTAAAGCAGTAGTTGTATTAGAATCTAGTGCTCTCTGATAAAAAAGAACAGCCCTAGTCTTATATACTGACTACCCAATTCTAGTAAAATTTTTCAAAATTTTCAATTAAATGAATTCAAATCATGTTTATACATATTTATGAACGATAAAACTAGGTTTTAACACCGAAATTATTGTTACCTCGGAAAGGACATAAATTGAGAAACAAACTAAAAATGTCAAAATTCATTTAAAATGGAATAGAGGACGATAAAAAGAAAAATAAAAAGCCAAGTGTGGGAAAATTTACCAAGTTATTTTAAACATATGCCACATATATCTGTAACAAATAACTGAAAATACTTTTGCTTTGGACTAAACTAAACTGTTTTACCCGATGAAAGAAAAGAAGAGATGGATCTACACGATGAATCAATTCCATCATTAAAAGGAAGTAAAGTCTTCCGAAAAAGACACGCGCTTCTTGATTTAGGTCATGAAGTTGTCGTTCAGACCAGCTGTAGGTTGACGAAAAATCTAGAAAAGTCATCACTAAAATCAGCAGGAAATCCACGGACCTCAGCATCAAACAGGGTCGCCAAGTGGTCAGATTTATCCTAACCATGAGAAGGATTTATCAAGTACAATGGGGGGGCACCATGCAAATTAGTTGGATAAGACTAATGAATCAGATCCCCAGAAAGGATAATCTCCTTAAAGATTAAAAATCAGCTTTTAAGACTGATATTACTCAATCCTAGAGATTGACCTTAAAGATTGAGAATTCAAACTCATGGAATTCAATGATATCTAAACTCGAGCTTGAACGAGAAAATATTTTGATCAAAAATACAAACCGATTTGTTTTCTAAAAACCCTATTTTCAATACGTTCATTACCATTGAACGTAAAATCCTAGGAATTCACCTGGAATTCATTAGGTCACCTGAACTAAATCGGGTGTCAACCGTAAGAACGGTGGTTGCATAACATGGTCAAAGACAGGACCTTGTGCCAGACCGAAAAATTATAAGGGTGAGCTTTACTATTGCTCCTACCAAGGATAGTAATTGCGTCCGACACGTTATAGACATAATCAAAAGCATGTCACGGGACATTGCCTTAACAGTTGCTTGTTCAACGCTTTCCTTTACAACCGGACGGTAGTTTGCCGAAAGGTAATATACGGGACAAGTAAACTGGACGTGTTGCTTTCCTAATACAAGGTTAGCAAGTGGGTGACACAAAACCGCAAGTTTTGAGCTAAAATTTTCAAATCTGAAACCCACCAAACCCACAAAAATATTTTGCAAACACCGGTAAAGGGTTATTCCGAAAAACTTATCTAGGGGAAAAACTAGATTTAATTTTCAAAAGATCAAATGTTTTCATAAAGATCCAATTTCCTTAATGGATCTAAATTTTTATAGTCATGTGAGACTGTAAACCATATCGTTACTACCACTGTTTATACCGCCGTATAGAAATCACTGATGTACAAAGTGTGAAGAATAAAGAAGTGATTCTAGTATTTCAAGACAATATTGCTTGAGGACAAGCAACGCTCAAGTGTGGGAATATTTGATAATGCTAAAAACGAACATATATTTCATAGCATTATTCCTCAAGAAAGACAAGCTTTTAGTTGCAATTGTTCTATTTACAAGTGATATTCGTTTAAATAATAAAAGGTGAAGACAAAAGACAGATTCGACAAATTGAAGACAAAAAGGTCCAAAGAGCTAAAAAGTACAAGATACAACTAAAAAGGTTCAAAATATTGATGAGGAACGTCTCAAAATGACAAGAGTACAAGTTGCGGAACACAAAGTACGCGATTTAAAATAATACGCGAGGACGTCCGAAAATCCGGAACCGGGACCTGAGCCAAGAAGAAACGCCCGACGCAACGGACCAAAAATATCTAGTCTACTATGCACAAGAATATAATATAATATATATATAATTATATATAATTATATATTATATATATTATTATTATTATATTACGTCGGCAAGAAGAAAACAAAAGTAGTTGGCTGAATCCAGGGTGGCCATGCGACTCGCATGGCCAGAAGCACAAAACCATGCGAGTCGCATGGTGTGAGATTGTTGGTCAGGTCCTATAAAAAGCCAGTTTTCTGACGAGTTTAAGACATAATATATCTCTCTCAATATATACGATTTATATTTATATTTATAATTTATATTTTAATTTTTAATTATAATTCTAATAATAAGGGTATGTTAGCGAATGTTGTAAGGGTGTAAGTCGAAATTCTGTCCGTGTAACGCTACGCTATTTTTAATCATTGTAAGTTATGTTCAACCTTTTTATATTAATGTCTCGTAGCTAAGTTATTATTATGCTTATTTAAAACGAAGTAATCATGATGTTGGGCTAATTACTAAAATTGGGTAATTGGGCTTTGTACCATAATTGGGGTTTGGACAAAAGAACGACACTTGTGGAAACTAGACTATGGGCTATTAATGGGCTTTATATTTGTTTAACTAAATGAAAGTTTGTTAATGTTAATATAAAGATTTACAATTGGGCGTCCCTATAAATTACCATATACACTCGATCGGACACGATGGGTAGGGTATTTATATGTACGAATAATCGTTCATTTAACCGGACACGGGAATGGATTAATAGCTACTAGAATAATTAAAACAGGGGTGAAATTACATTCAAGGGTAATTGGTGTAATTGTTAACAAAGTAGTAAAACCTTGGTTTACACGCAGTCGATAACCTGGTGTATTCATTAAACAAAGTATTAAAACCTTGTTACAATTCGAATCCCCAATTAGTTGGAATATTTATCTTCGGGTATAATAATAATTTGACAAGGACACTTGCAATTTATATTTATGACTGATGGACTGTTATGGACAAAAACCAGACGGACATATTGAATAATCCAGGACAAAGGACAATTAACCCATGGGCATAAAACTAAAATCAACACGTCAAACATCATGATTACGGAAGTTTAAATAAGCATAATTCTTTTATTTCATATTTTATTTCCTTTATTTTATATTTAATTGCACTTCTAATTATCGCACTTTTATTGTTATTTTATCGCACTTTTAATTATCGTACTTTTAATTATCGCAATTTAATTTTATCGCATTTTTATTATTCGCAATTTCATTATCGTTATTTACTTTACGCTTTAATTTAAAGTCTTGTATTTATTTTATATTTTACATTAGGTTTTAACTGCGACTAAAGTTTTAAAATCGACAAACCGGTCATTAAACGGTAAAAACCCCCCTTTATAATAATAATATTACTTATATATATATTTGTATTTTTATAAAAGTAAACTAATATAGTGTTGAGCTTTGCTTAAAGATTTCCCTGTGGAACGAACCGGACTTACTAAAAACTACACTACTGTACGATTAGGTACACTGCCTATAAGTGTTGTAGCAAGGTTTAAGTATATCCATTCTATAAATAAATAAATATCTTGTGTAAAATTGTATCGTATTTAATAGTATTTCCTAGTAAAATAATAACTATTTTATATACACCTCGTTCGACATCAATTATTATTATTATTATTATTATTATTATTATTATTATTATTATTATTATTATTATTATTATTATTATTATTATAATTAGTAGTAAAATTATAAATGTAGTTATTATTAGGATTATTATTATTGCTATTACTAAAAATTCACATATTTGCTTAAACATATTATTATCATTACTTTTATTATTTTTATCATTAATATTATTATTACTAGTGCTAGTTGGATATTATTATTATTATTATTAATAGTTCTATTATTATTATTCTTAGTATTTTTAATATTATTAGTATTACTATTATGAATATATTTATATTTTTTTAGTTATTAATATTTATTATATATAAATATCATACAAATATACTCCAAATCTGTTTTGGGTCACTTTCATTTTGTTATCTGCTCCCAAAGATTCTGTAGTTCACCACAACCCTACAAAGAATCGATCACATCCACTTTCCATATTTGTTTTTGGTCTAATTCCGTTATCCATCTAAATCTACTTTAATTTTTTATTTATTTATTTATTTCATGTTCTGTTTCTGATTTGTTCCTTGTCGAATCAGTTGGGGTACAAAACAAATTAAAATCGATTTGATCCAGCTGTAATAATAATTCTTAACTCCTATATAGCCTTCAGTTAGTACAATGTGTTTTAAAACAGAAAAATACAACAGAAAATAAAAAAAAAAACTCGCCATTTCTCTTCTCTGGTTTCATTTTTCAAAAGCTTCAAAAATGTAACAACCCAACCCGTTAACCAACCAAAAACGCAACATAAAAAAAATATATTTAAAACTGGGTTGACCAGATGGGGTGCGCGGCGCGCACAGGGCCTGGCAGCCCGCTGTCCAAAAATTTCGTTTTACGCGAAAAGATCTTCGACTTCCCGACACATTTAGACCAAATGCTTTTCACAATACATTAATATAGTTAAAACTAACACGTTCCATTAATAAAAAGGGTTTTACGACACCGGGCCCACATATGCCCAAAATACCCCTTAAGTACAAAGTACAAACTTCGACCACATGACTTTTAATACAAAATAAAGCCGAGTATGGCGATTGGGGATACGCTACCCAATCCTAATCAATCCAAAAGCAAGATCTTCTAAAGCAACTATGCGAGTCCACTAGTTCCCGCTTACCCGAGCCACCGCATCCATGCAATCTATAAAAATGTAAACAACGAGAGGGTAAACTAACGCTTAGTGAGTGAAAATATACTACATACATATATATGCATAAAATGGACACGCCACACAAATAATCAAATACCGCATACCGAAGCATCCAAGCATAAAGGCAAGCTAGTCTAAGCATACCGTACGATCACTAAGCAACGAGCTAAAGATACAACAACAAACATAAGTTCACCAACGACGATGTGAACAACGCCAAATAGCTACACCCGCAACTCGTCAATGGAAAGTACCTATTCCATTATCACAATTACAACAACACACTTAGAGTGGATTTACAACCAACTCAATTCGACACTTAGTGCAAATTCGACCAATTGCACTAACAAACACAAAACACGCTCAAACTAACAAATAATCACTAACACTAGTGACAATGGTCCTAATATGCCAAAATTAACCCAATCATAAGTGTAAAACACTTAAAATTCTCAAAATCACCCATAAACCCTAATTTTGACTCAATTCAAAATTAGTCCTTCAAACACACCAAATGAGTTTCAATACTTCCATAATCACTAACCTAGTGATTAATCTCAATTACAAGTTCTAATCATAACCAATTTGTTCACCAACCCAAAATCCACCAACAATAACAATAAACCCGATTACTAGCATCAACAAACTCACTTCAAGAGTTTAAATGGGTTTCTCTACAAATCAAGTTCAAACCCTAACTTTGAATATCAAAATTAATAATGAAATTCGGAGTTAGAACTTACCACAACAACCAAAACGTAGTAAGGAACGAGGTGAACAACTTTAGAACCCGAGACTTTGATCAATTCAAGCTCCTTCCTCTCCAAAACCCCAATTCTCTCACTAGAATTCCCCCTCTCTCTCTAAGATACTTGAGAGTGATGAATGGATGTGAAAATGATCCAAAAGTGGATCCAAACCAGCTGATAAGGCCTGAGATCCGTCCTCAAGTGAAAAGACCAAAAAGCCCTTCATTAAACTTAAAATAGAAAAAGGCAGAATTCTGTCGCTGGGCATGTGCGCGGCGCGCACACCTTATGGTGCGCGGCGCGCACCCATGTCTGGGCAGATTATGACATTCGTTTAATTACACAATGCTTCCTGCACTCTATGTAGCATAATTACACTTCCGTACAATAAATATTCGGTTCTTACAACTCTCCCCTGCTTAGAATCGATCACATCCTCGTGATCCCCGTCACTTAACCAAACGGAGCTACACTCCACGGTCCTCAACTTTAGTCCCAAACCAAATTTCCTAAGCAATTCTTGCCAATAAATCGCCTCTATCAACTAAAATCGTCACCCGCGATTTATCAAATCCGCAAATCCGATCACTAAAACTTGCTCATTCCCTTACATCGGGAAAAACTCAACCAATCTCTTACCGAGATATCAATCCCTTAGCGTACCCTTACCGAGTACAATGCTAAAAGCGACCAAGTCTCAACCTAAGGTCAACAACCCGAAACGATGAAGACCGAACCAAACGAAACCTTAAGGATAACACCAATCACGAAACATCCCTTGTAGTGCGCAACACGACCAATATGCAACTACCGTAACATCATAACGACTAAAACTGATAGCGCCCGAAACGACTAAGGCAACGCTAAACCCAAGGTGTACAAAATCAACTATTGTCACACCCGTAACAACATGTGAGCGAAACACAGCTATCGCATCACTGATCTCACAACATGGTCCTCACGACCCCACCATCGGCGTATAAAACAACCGATAGATCACACAACACAACATGGCCGAAACAACCCGAGCCTAAACACATATGGAGGATGGTCGAAACACCCGAACCTTAGTGAATTCGCACAACCCGAAATTCACCAACCCAATCCATATATCCCACAACAAAATGACCGCATAACCCGAGTCATCGTGAATACGCGCAAACCGATATTCACTACCTCCACCCCATAGTATAACCGAGGATGGCCGTATAACCCGAGCCTTAGTGAATCCGAACTACCCGACATTCACTACCTCAAACTATGAGTCCAAACAACTGGGACAATCGTACTACCCGAAATACTGTGAATACGAACAACCCGATATTCACGTCCCACAACACAACTCATGAATGGTACTCCCATTCCGATAACGTTATACCATACCGATATAACACTAAACCCATGATGAAGTCAGCGGACCCCGAAGGTCATGCTCCACCAATCAACAATACCATGATGAAGTCAGTGGACCCCGAAGGTCATGCTTCATCAATCTCATACGCACTTTTGGCCTCAAACAACGAGTAGTGCAACATCGCGCTCTGCTACACTAAGGTAAACCCTAACGGGTACCACTAACCATCCACACAATCGAGCGAGAACCACCTATATCAAACATATGCACAAAACAATAATTCTCTACAAGAGAATCCACCACGCACATCCCTTAGCCGAGGGATTTCACCTTGCTCGTCAAACACGTCCATTATCTCTCAACAAGATTACCACATTATCACCTCGGTGATAATTTCAAATCTAAAATCAGAAGTACAATTCACCGAAATTGTACTCTACCACAAATCGACCAACACTAGGTCCCAACACAAATTTCGGATCTACCATAAGCATTATCCGAATTCTCACCCTAAGGTCTCCTCGTGCGGGAGTAAACTCCCCCACTTGGAACTACGTTCCATATCCACAACACGTACATCCGTACAATGCTACCAAAGGCAGACTTTACCAACAATTGGGTTCACACGACCCATCACCACATCTTGCTCCAACCTTGAGCACAAGAAGGTTTTTAACCAATTCCTTAAACACTTCGAACGAAAAGTGTACCACAAATTACCCAAACTATACTCTCGCAATCATCCACTTGCTTTAGCTTGTCAAACTTCACCTAGTCACTCATGTACCTAAGGATTTCACTTCGGTACCCTAAGTACAAAGTAAATTCAACATAATCGGAGTCGAACACCACGCTAGTAGATATAAAAGAGGCACCTAATATCGCGTCACGTAGACTCCTTTACTGTGACGATCGCTCCAAATCCATATGGACGAACACGTCATTCATCGATTTCATTGCGAGGTATTTGACCTCTATATGATACATTTTGTAAACATTGCATTCTTTTGAAAAGGCACACCATAAATGAATATTTAAATCAAAGGTTTTCGACATCTGATGATTTCTACATATAGACAATCACCGTAATTAATAGTTTACAATAGTAATTCCGTTGACAATGCAGTCAAAATAAGATACGTGGTGATGATTTAGTGAATGCAACGTTTTCTTGAAAAATATGTCATGTAGGACTCCATGCACATAGCTTGTCTAACATATAAGTAAACATCGGAAGACTTCTAAAGACCTGAGAATAAACATGCTTAAAAGTGTCAACACAAAGGTTGGTGAGTTCATAGTTTTAATGTTGCGCATAATCTGTATATAAAGGTGAATCACAAGTTTTCAGTTGTTTCATCCAGAAACGTTTATCAAAATATTCTACGAAATTGAGCACCCTGGTAACTAAACTTAACGTATATATATTTTATACCCTTTGTATAATCATCTTAATAATACACGCAAACCAATGTGTACACTTCTCAAATAGCATACGTCCGTTAAAAGGCTAGCGCTCTAGCTCGGATGGGGATATCAAGCCCTATGGATCCATATACTACTACTCGCGCCCACCAGTTCTTATAACTGGCAGTTACTAGTTACCAAAGCTAAGGGATTTTCGGTTCAGACTCAGTGTAGAATTTAGTATGTACTTGTATCCATTGCATTTAAAATAAAGTGCATATATTCTCAGCCCAAAAATATATATTGCAAAAGCAATTAAAAAGGAAGCAAATGAAACTCACCTTAGCAGTACATAAGGTCATTCATCAAAAAGTGACCGTAACTCGGAATGCAAGATTAACCGTAGATCTCAACCTAGAGAACATATGTTGGTCAATACATGTCTAATAAACTAGGTTGGGTTATAGTGTAACACAATCCTAATGCTCGATATCGACATACAAAAGTTATCAAAAGTCATTTCAAAAAGTCAATTTTGACAATTGTTCAACAAAACGAGACGTGCCTTATATAAGGATTCATTTACTTGGCTAGTAGTATTTTATCAATCTCATAAACAGGTTGTTTAAATATTAATTGCAGATTCAAAAGCAATTCCAATTAACGTCAATTATAATTCAGTTGACCATATCTTTTGATTCGTTCATCGAAATTACGCGATTTCTAAATGAAAAGTTATTGATTTTTTGCCAGCTTTCCGAAAACATGTATATCATATACCTTTTACCAGTAATATATGTATTTAATTCGTGATTTATTATATACTATTTAACGACGAAATTTAGCATACAAGCATGTATAAATATATACTCGAGCACTAGACATGTATACACTATTAATATATAATAGATAAGATATGAATGCTCACGTATCAATATTGAGATTCAATATTGCAGGAAAGTACGTAGACGCAACAGAGATAATAAATACTAGGTTTGACTTGCGAACAATACCCATGAACATTACCCATAACCTCCATAACTATAACCCATAATTTCCTTAGTTCTATCCCGTTTGAAGCTTTTTTTGAAAGTGACACGCTCATGACCTCGTCGTAATATTTTATGTATAATATTACTAAAAATATTAACATTAATAATAATAATAATCTTAATAATAATAATATAATAATAATAATAATAATTATAATTATAATTATAATTATAATTATAATTATAATTATAATTATAATTATAATAATTAAATACTTACGGAGTAATATATGTGTAAAAGAACTCGAGCAGAAACCTGGAATTTATAGCCATAATTCCTGATTCTGATGCCCATGCGATCGCATGGGTTTTATGCCTATTTCTCATGCGATCGCATGGCCGTCAGATCCAGCTCACATATTTTTTTGTTGTCTTGTTTGTCGACATAATTAAATATAATATATATAATATATATAAGTTAAATAATTAATTATATATTATATTAAATTCATGTGCATAGTTGACTTGTAATTTTCGTTCCGATGACTCGTACGTTGTCACTCGACTTATGTCCCGGTTCCGGTTTCTCGAACGCATTTTCGTACGCTTAGAAAACTCGCAATTTACGTTTTGTGACTCATACCTTTGTCAAAATATAGTCTTAAATTATCAATAAACTATATCATTCAAAGTGTATCTTAAACTTTCGAGTGTTTTGGTCATTTACTTCTATAAATCATTGTCTCGCTATTTGTTGATATATATATAATACAAATTGTTTTATGACCAAGTTAATATATATTTTCAACATTCATAAACACGTTTTAAATATACGTCGCAAGTTATTCATACAATTAATATTCCAACTTATCATATATATTCAAATAAATATTTAAACCAATAAGTTTAATGTACGATATTAAACAATTAATACATTGTTACGTTTTCAAGTTATAATATATATATATATATATATATATATATATATATATATATATATATATATATATATATATATATATATATATATATATATATATATATATATATATATATATATATATGTATCTATATACATATAATTGTTCGCGAATCGTCGAGAACAACCGAAAGGTATTTGAATAGTTCAAAAATTTTGAGATTTAGTTTTACAGACTTTGCTTATCGTGTCAGAAATGTTAATCATACAAAGATTAAGTTTAAATTTGGTCTGAAATTTCCGGGTCATCACAGTACCTACCTGTTAAAGAAATTTCGTCCCGAAATTTGAGTGAGGTCGTCACGACTAACAATAAAAATATTTTCATGCCGTATATGTGTTGATAAATAGAGTTTTATCACCATTAAATAATATGGATAAAATAATCCGATTATTCGAAGCATATGAGAGAAGTTATCGTAAAAGAGTGAAATGAAGAATAGAGATTCGTCTTAACTCTTGACGTATTAACGATTGATTTCCGTAATTTAAGGAATAGAAAATCTTCATAATCTAAATAAGATTTGATTCTTCGGAATTTAAGGAAATTAAGATTTCTTTTGATTAAATGCGTAATTTGCCTCGATTGCTATGTTTGATATTTCGATATAAATTGACCTCTTCCGTTTCATTATTTTCATCACTCTTACATCTTCTTCCTCATTTCCTATTTTCAAAAGATTGTAAAAAAATGCTTCATCCAGTTCTGATTCTTGATATACTCCTAACTTTCATATCTGTCATTCTTCTTTTTCATCTACCACCGGAGAAAGTTATTTTCTTCTACCATTACCTTGGGGTTATAGTGTTTTTCATTCTCCCGTGTCTTTATATTGCTATACGCATTGATATACACGGTTTGTAATTTCTGGGTGGTTGTTGGGTTTTATATCTTCCCTTATATTTCGATGTCTCTGCTTCTGTCTTTCCATAATCATTGATATTCACAGTTAATACTCTCTCCAATTTACTGTGATTTATATATACTCCCATTGATATTTTGAAGCTTCATGCTTTTGTTTTATCTTCCCGACTTTAAATTAAGCGAATAATGGTCCAGAATTCGTAGGTATGAATTTCGGAATGAACATAATTAATATTCTAAAAAAGAAACGGTAATAGCACAATCTGACTTGTCAAATTACCAGAATACCTCGAAAAAGACCGAATCATTAAGAAAATATTTTCTTGATAGTTTAGAGGTTAAATAGAATGAAAGAGTTATGTAACATGGTTTATAATGAGGGTCTGATCTGTGAACCTTTATCACGTTCCATTAGAAACTCAGCATGACTTACTGTAATATAATCACGTTGATCAAGTGTCATTATATTATACTAACTCATGCTTCAGTTCCCAACACCACTTTAAAAATATTCATATTTTAAACTCGAAGGTTTCAGAATTTAGAAACTAAAATAGTTTCTTTTATGATGTTACACAGATATCGCAAGGAGAAAATTGATTTTCGATAAGAATGATTATGGAATTATCTCCAGAAATATGGAGGATATTTATAATGAAAGATACGATGATATCATAGAATTTCTAATATCAGAGGATGATGAAGAATATTGTCCGCAAGGGTTTAGATTCGGAAGCAAGGTATTAGTTAATGGCTTCAGAAGATATTGAATAATTTGGATTCTTTGAAGGCAGGTTTAGTCTTTGTGATTTATCCACAGCCTCCTTCATACTTTGCTCAATCCGTTTTCCAGTTCCAAACCTTCTCTTTTTCTGAGCTTTGCCAACACACTATTCTTTATCATCAAACTTTTGGATGTTAAGGTCGTTTACAGTTTTTGCTGCTTCATCAGCATTCAAAGTTATCATAACCGAATCGTTGGTTATCAATTCGAGGTGTTTTCAAAAGTTTGAAGGGTTTGCATGAAGATTGTAATTGTCAAGATACATATGATGTTCTAGAATTTTGAACGATACAATTTTTTTCTTTCTTTCTGGGTTTATGAATAGAAGTGATGTTCTAGCACAGTTTTGAAGTCAAAGTATAGCATTTGAAAGATGTAAGAATCTAAGAGTGATGTTTTCTGTTAAATCTTGGCTTGGATTCTGATTTTTCAAAATCAGAATATGTAATTGAATTTGTATGGAAACGATTGTATATCACTGTGAGCATAGTTAATAATTTTTAAATCAAAGTTGAAGAATGTACAGTATAACATATTAATTGTGAACTTATATATTTCCCGAGTATTACCTACCCGTTAAAGATTTCACAATTAATACTTTGTACAAAAGAATTTTTTTTATTACCGTCTTTATGAAAATATATGTATGTATATTTTCTTCAGATGTAATACAGATTTGATGAGTTAATATCATATTAAGCTCATTTGATTTTTGAATTGAATGAATAATCTCTAAAACATTAAGGATTACATAATCTTCGCGGAGTATTTCACTAATGAAATCAATACTTCATTATTTATTCTTATTCCTCGGTGAAGGATGTTGATGCTCGTGGAATTCTTATGAACTTCATAAGATATAAATGATGTTTTCTAGAAAGTTTTGAGTACATCGAAGATAAAAGTGTAAAATCAAACATGTAATTGATTAATACACTAAGTTCATTATGAAATGGAATTCACTGAGTTGAAACAGATATTTGTAGTTAACGATGGTTAAGTTGTTAACGAAGGATGTACATCATAGCATATTAGTAATATGAATTAACCGAGTAGTATTTACCCCTTAAAATTTACACGTAATAGCTTAGTACGAAAAGATTCATGATGGTTTTAAAATATATATATATAAGATATACATATAAATTCTTTAGATGAATTGAGTTATTACTTCATAACTCATTGATACAATATACTCGTTGTTGACTCGTAATGATGTCCACGGTGCTTTCTTGAACTGAAGGAGCTTGTGATGTTAGAGGTGCTGCTGATTCTGACTCAGTTTACAGCACTGACTGTGCTGGTGAGGCTAAGGGTACTGTTGATGCTGTTGGTAAAACAAGTCTAGCTTGTATCTTACACCATTCGGATAAGGGTTTCTACTCTATCTGATTTAGGGTTATGGCTAGAATAGATAATCTCTAAACTTTAGAAATTATATAATCACCGTAGAATGTTTCTCCGATGAAGTTATGAATCCATACTTCATCGTTTGTCGTTGCTGGTACTTCTTGGTACCTATGGTGCGTATAATGTTGATATCCGAGGTACAGATTGTGATGTTGAGGTGTGGGATGTGGATGTTAATGGTGGTAATGATCCTGTTGGTGTGGATGATGGTGGTACCGGTTATGCTGCGGGTGCTGCTGCTGGTATTCGTAACCCTTGCACCATATTCTCCAAAGCCACTACCCGAGCACGAAGCTCGTTGACTTCTTCTATTATACCGGGATGATCGGTGGTTCGGACGATAGGATAAATAAGATTTATAATATGGGATAATATATAATAATGATGAGATACTCTGGAAATGAGAGAGAAAATAGTATTACGAATAGGTTCGCCGGTAAGTGCTTCAGGTTCTTCGCCAAGAGGTGAATGTGGTGGATGTAGTGACCCGAACTTTTCTGAACCTTTCTATGATTATATGTTTAATGAAAACTATATTTGCATGATTAAATGTTTCCAACATGTTAAGCAATCAAACTTGTTAAGACTTGGTTAATTGAAACGGAAATTTTGTAAACGTCTGATTACCCAGTTTGACCAATGATTCACGAACGCTATAAGTTGTATATGACATGATGATACATAAATGAATAAATATATATGTTTAACATGATATAATGATCATCAAGTATCTCATTAAAAATAGTAACAATAAGTTATATACTTAAAAAGGAGACTATTGACGTATGAAACTCGAAACGATACATATAACGATTATCGTTATAACCACGTATTACTAAATATATATGAAGCATATTAATACATTGTTATATTATATATAACATGATAATATTATAATTAAATATATCATTAAGTGTATTAACAATGAACTACATAAGTAAAAACAAGACTACTAACTTAAGGATTTCGAAACGAGACATATATGTAACGATTATCGTTGTAACGACATTTAAATGTATATATCATATTAAAATATATTAATATATCATAATATCATGATAATATAATAATTTAAAATCTCATTTGATATTATAAACTTTGGGTTAACAACATTTAACAAGATCGTTAACCTAAAGGTCTCAAAACAACACTTACATGTAACGACTAACGATGACTTAACGACTCAGTTAAAATGTATATACATGTAGTGTTTTAATATGTATTCATACACTTTTGAAAGACTTCAAGACACTTATCAAAATACTTCTACTTTACAAAAATGCTTACAATTACATCCTCGTTCAGTTTCATCAACAATTCTACTCGTATGCACCCGTATTCGTACTCGTACAATACACAGCTTTTAGATGTATGTAATATTGGTATATACATTCCAATGATCAGCTCTTAGCAGCCCATGTGAGTCACCTAACACATGTGGGAACCATCATTTGGCAACTAGCATGAAATATCTCATAAAATTACAAAAATATAAGTAATCATTCATGACTTATTTACATGAAAACAAAATTACATATCCTTTATATCTAATCCATACACCAACGACCAAAAACACCTACAAACGCTTTCATTCTTCAATTTTCTTCATCTAATTGATCTCTCTCAAGTTCTAAGTGTTCTTCATAAATTCTATAAGTTCTAGTTACATAAAATCAAGAATACTTTCAAGTTTGCTAGCTCACTTCCAATCTTGTAAGGTGATCATCCAACCTCAAGAAATCTTTGTTTCTTACAGTAGGTTATCATTCTAATACAAGGTAATAATCATATTCAAACTTTGGTTCAATTTCTATAACTATAACAATCTTATTTCAAGTGATGATCTTACTTGAACTTGTTTTCGTGTCATGATTCTGCTTCAAGAACTTCGAGCCATCCAAGGATCCGTTGAAGCTAGATCCATTTTTCTATTTTCCAGTAGGTTTATCCAAGGAACTTAAGGTAGTAATGATGTTCATAACATCATTCGATTCATACATAAAAAGCTATCATATTCGAAGTGGTAAACTAGCAATCACTAGAACATAGTTTAGTTAATTCTAAACTTGTTCGCAAATAAAGTTAATCCTTCTAACTACACTTTTAAAATCAACAATACACATGATCTATATCTATATGATATGCTAACTTAATGATTTAAAACCCAAAAACACGATAAACACCATAAAACCGGATTTACGCCGTCGTAGTTACAACCGGGGGCTGTTTTGGTTTGGATAATTAAAAACTATGTAAAACTTTAATTTAAAAGCTATACTTCTGGGAAAATGATTTTTCTTATGAACATGAAACCATATCCAAAAATCATGGTTAAACTCAAAGTGAAAGTATGTTTTTCAAAACAGTCATCAAGATGTCGTTCTTTCGACGGAAATGACTACCTCTTTCAAAAACGACTTGTAACTTGTATTTTCGACTATAAATCTATACCTTTTATGTTTAGTTTCATAAATTTAAGTTCAATACGAAACCTTGGCCACTTAAATCACTCAAAACGGATTAGAAACGAAGAAATGGCGAGCAAAACAAAATTGGTAAAAACTACTCATTTTAGCTACGTGAAAATTGGTAACAAATCTATTCCAACCATAACTTAATCAACTTGTATTGTATATTATGTAATCTTGAGATACCATAGACACGTATACAATATTTCGACCTATCATGTCGACACATCTATATATATTTCGGAACAACCATAGACACTCTATATGTGAATGTTGGAGTTAGCTATACAGGGTTGAGGTTGATTCCAAAATATATATAGTTTGAGTTGTGATCAATACTGAGATATGTATACACTGGGTCGTGGATTGATTCAAGATAATATATATCGATTTATTTCTGTACATCTAACTGTGGACAACTAGTTGTAGGTTACTAACGAGGACAGCTGACTTAATAAACTTAACATCAAAATGTATTAAAAGTGTTGTAAATATATTTTGTACATACTTTGATATATATTTACATATTTGCTATAGGTTCGTGAATCGACCAGTGGCCAAGTCTTACTTCCCGACGAAGTAAAAAATCTGTGAAAGTGAGTTATAGTCCCACTTTTAAAATCTAATATTTTTGGGATGAGAATACATGCAGGTTTTATAAATGATTTACAAAATAGACACAAGTAGGTGAAACTACATTCTATGGTTGAATTATCGAAATTGAATATGCCCCTTTTTATTAAGTCTGGTAATCTAAGAATTAGGGAACAGACACCCTAATTGACGCGAATCCTAAAGATAGATCTATTGGGCCTAACAAACCCCATCCAAAGTACTGGATGCTTTAGTACTTCGAAATTTATATCATATCCGAAGGGTGTCCCGGAATGATGGGGATATTCTTAAATATGCATCTTGTTAATGTCGGTTACCAGGTGTTCACCATATGAATGATTTTTATCTCTATGTATGGGATGTGTATTGAAATATGAAATCTTGTGGTCTATTATTATGATTTGATAATATATAGGTTAAACCTATAACTCACCAACATTTTTGTTGACGTTTTAAGCATGTTTATTCTCAGGTGATTATTAAGAGCTTCCGCTGTCGCATACTTAAATAAGGACGAGATTTGGAGTCCATGCTTGTATGATATTGTGTAAAAACTGCATTCAAGAAACTTATTTCGTTGTAACATATTTGTATTGTAAACCATTATGTAATGGTCGCGTGTAAACAGGATATTTTAGATTATCATTATTTGATAATCTATGTAAAGCTTTTTAAACCTTTATTGATGAAATAAAGGTTATGGTTTGTTTTAAAATGAATGCAGTCTTTGAAAAACGTCTCATATAGAGGTCAAAACCTCGCAACAAAATCAATTAATATGGAACGTTTTTAATCAATAAGAACGGGGCATTTCAATTGGTATCCGAGCGTTGGTCTTAGAGAACCAGAATTTTGCATTAGTGTGTCTTATCGAGTTTGTTAGGATACATTAGTGAGTCTGGACTTCGACCGTGTTTACTTGAAAAATGATTGCTTAACAAATTTTGTTGGAAACTATATATTTTTAACATGTGAATATTATGTGATATATTAATCTCTTAACGTGTTTGATATTATGTGATAGATGTCTACCTCTAGAACAAGTCCCATTGACTCAGCTAATAATAATGAAGAGTCAAATGTAAATTGGAATGATTCGTGGACTGATTCACAAGTTCCCGAAGAGGAACCGGAAGAAGAGTCGGAACCGGAAGAAGAGTCGGAACCGAAAGAAGAATCGGAACCGGAAGAAGAAATAGAACCAGTGGGGGAAATAACAAAACGGTTAAGTAGAAGAAAATCCTCAACCAACCGACCAAAGTTAATTATGGTCAATGGTATTTCCGCCAAGGAAGCAAAGTATTGGGAGGATTACTAATTCTCCGATGAATCGGATCCCGACAAGGATTCCGATGATGTTATAGAAATTACCCCAACACAATTTAATAAGGCAAAAGAGAACAATAAGAGAAAGGGCATAAAAATAGAGAAATTTGATTCCAAACCCGATGAACTTTATATGTATCGTCAACACCCGTATTTCTTAAGTTGTGACAATAACCCGGGAACCTCTAAACCACCAGGTTTTTCTAAACCAATGTGGAAAACGACGGCTCGTATTAGGGGAACATCATATATCCCTAGAAACTTGGCAAAACGAACCAAAACCGAAGAAGAAGAAATGAGCGAGTCGGAATAAGATAGTTGTATTCGTGTGGTGTAATATATGTAATATCGTGTGCTTATGCTTTATGATATATGTAAAAATTGCTTGTATTAATAAGTATTTTTTTATGAATCTAACTCTTGTCTATTTTACAGTATAAAAACACAAAATGGATAGACAACCCAATATTTTAAGAGACCTACCCGGAGACACGATTGATGAAATCTTGTCTAGAGTCGGTCAGAATTCCTCAGCACAACTATTTAAGGCGAGATCAGTTTGTAAGACATTCGAAGAACGTTCCAAGAATGCCTTGGTTTATAAAAGGCTTTCGTTCGAAAGATGGGGGATATCACATTGGGAAATCCCTAAGTTACGATGTGTTTACTTTGACGCATATATTGCGGGAAACCCAAATGCTATTTTACGCAACGGGTTAAGAAATTATTTTGACTCAATATATCCGAATATAGGACTTTGTGATTTAGAAAAAGCGGCTAACATGCAACATAAAGAAGCATGTTATGCTTACGGGTTAGTAATGTTCGCTTCTCACCAAAGTGAGAACAAGAACATCGGGCTACAACTATTAAACAAAATGTTCCCACAAGTGACGGAGTCGGTAATTGGGGTAAGAAATGAGGTTTTTAGATTGTTACAGGACTGTTGGACATTACGTAACCCTCGTCCCTTTGACGACGTTACAACACGCTGTCTTATCAATGGCCATAACAGTTATGTTCCACAAGACCAAGGATGAGAAGTAGTCCTAGTAAAACCAGAATGCATGACTTGTTTCTGGACGTATGAATTACGTGTCTTTATTGCCTTTGCTGAACGACTTGTGTACTAGCTAGAATTATCTTCACAACCATCTTGTATCAAATTTATTGTGTGCTATATTTCATGCTATATGTAAAATAAGCGGTATTGTAAGTTTGTAAAATATTGTGTAAAAGTTTGAACGCGAAATATTATTATAATCAGTTTTTCATATAGAATTGTAGTAGTTGAATTGTATATTAGCTACTAAGTATGAACTTAACAGGTAGGTACTACCCGAATTTAAACTTATAAAATGCTAATATGAAGAAAAAGCTTTTATAAATGAGTTCATATTATGCTACGAGATACTATTGACTACTCTTAATATTCTGTATGATTAACTTGTTTCATTTGACTATTTTAAAGGAAATGGCACCAACTACTCGACACACCTTGAATATGAGCGAAGAGGAATTTCGTGCCTTTCTTGCTTCAAACATAGCCGCAGTACAGGCTGCGCTACATACCAACAATAACCTTGGATCTAGCAGTACAGAAAATCGTGTAGGATGCACCTACAAAGAATTCACTGCGTGCAAAACTTTGGAATTTGATGGAACCGAAGGACCGATCGGATTGAAACGGTGGAACGAGAAGGTCGAATCGGTGTTTGCCATAAGTAAGTGTAATGAAGAGGACAAAGTGAAGTACGCTACGCATACCTTCACATGTTCTGCGTTAACATGGTGGAATACCTATCTAGAGCAAGTGGGACAAGATGATGCGTACGCACTACCGTGGTCAGCATTTAAGCACTTGATGAACGAGAAGTACCATCCCAGAACCGAGGTCAATAAGCTCAAGACAGAACTTAGAGGGTTACGAACCCAAGGATTTGATATTACCACGTACGAAAGACGATTCACAGAATTGTGCCTATTGTGTCCGGGAGCGTTCGAAGATGAGGAAGAGAAGATCGATGCATTTGTGAAAGGATTACCGGAAAGAATCCAAGAAGATATAAGTTCACACGAGCCCGCCTCCATACAACAGGCATGTAGAATGGCTCACAAACTAGTGAACCAGATTGAGGAAAGAATTAAAGAACAGGCGGCTGAAGAGGCCAATGTGAAGCAAGTCAAAAGAAAGTGGGAGGAAAACGGTGATAAGAATCACCAATACAACAACAACAGCAATTACAACAATAATCGCAACAACTATCCCAACAATCGCAACATCAATCGTAACTACAACAAATTGCCCAACAACAACAACAACAACAACAACAACAACAACAACAACAGCAACTACAACAATCATCACAACAACAATAACAACCGCAACAACAATAACAACCGCAACAACAACAATAATTAGAAGCAGCTATGCCAAAGGTGTGAAAAGTATCACTCGGGGTTCTGCACCAAATTTTGCAACAAGTGTAAAAGAAATGGTCATAGCGCGGCGAAGTGTGAGGTCTACGGACCAGGGGTTAACAGAACGAAAGGAACAAATGGTGTCAGAACGAGTAATGGTGGAGCAAGTAGTGTCGGAGCAAGTTATGCCAATGTAGTTTGTTATAAATGTGGAAAACCGGGCCACATTATTAGAAATTTCCCAAACCAGGAGAACACGAATAGACAAGGCCGCGGAAGAGTTTTCAATATTAATGTAGCAGAGGCACAGGAAGACCCGGAGCTTGTTACGGGTACGTTTCTTATTGACAATAAATCTGCTTACGTTTTATTTGATTCGGGTGCGGATAGAAGCTATATGAGTAGAGATTTTTGTGCTAAATTAAGTTGTCCATTGACGCCATTGGATAGTAAATTTTTACTCGAATTAGCAAACTGTAAATTAATTTCAGCAGATTATATATGCCGGAATCGAGAAATTAAACTGGGTAGCGAAATATTTAAGATTGATTTGATACCAGTAGAGTTAGGGAGTTTTGATGTAATAGTTGGAATGGACTGGCTGAAGAAGGTGAAAGCAGAGATCGTATGTTATAAAAATGCAATTCGCATTGTACGAGAAGAAGGAGAACCCTTAATGGTGTACGGAGAAAAGGGCAACACGAAGCTACATCTTATTAGTAATTTGAAGGCACAAAAACTAATAAGAAAAGGTTGCTATGCTGTTCTAGCACATGTCGAGAAAGTACAAACTGAAGAAAAGAGCATCAATGATGTTTTTTGTCGCAAAAGAATTTCCCGATGTATTTCCGAAAGAATTACCGGGACTACCTCCACATCGATCTGTTGAATTTCAAATAGATCTTGTACCAGGAGCTGCACCAATAGCTCGTGCTCCTTACAGACTCGCACCCAGTGAGATGAAAGAACTGCAAAGCCAACTGCAAGAACTATTAGAACGTGGTTTCATTCGACCAAGCACATCACCATGGGGAGCTCCTATTTTGTTTGTCAAGAAGAAATATGGTACATTTAGGTTGTGTATTGACTACAGAGAGTTGAACAAACTTACCATCAAAAACCGTTATCCACTGCCGAGAATTGACGACTTATTTGATCAACTACAAGGCTCGTCGGTTTATTCAAAGATCGATTTACATTCTGGATATCATCAAATGCGAGTAAAGGAGGATGATATTCCAAAAACTGCTTTTAGGACGCGTTATGGTCATTACGAGTTTATGGTTATGCCGTTTGGATTGACTAACGCACCAGCTGTGTTCATGGACCTTATGAACTGAGTGTGTGGGCCATATCTTGACAAGTTTGTCATTGTTTTCATCAATGACATACTTATTTACTCAAAGAATGATCAAGAGCACGAAGAACATTTGAGAAAAGTGCTAGAAGTATTGAGGAAAGAAAAACTGTACGCTAAGTTTTCAAAGTGTGCATTTTGGTTGGAAGAAGTTCAATTCCTCGGTCACATAGTGAACAAAGAAGGTATCCAGGTGGACCCGGCAAAGATCGAAACCGTTGAAAAGTGGGAAACCCCAAAAACTCCGAAGCATATACGTCAATTTTTAGGATTGGCTGGTTACTACAGAAGATTCATCCAAGATTTCTCCAAAATAGCAAAACCCTTGACTGCATTAATGCATAAAGGGAAGAAATTTGAATGGAAGGATGAACAAGAGAAGGCGTTTCAGTTATTGAAGAAAAAGCTAACTACGGCACCTATATTGTCATTGCCTGAAGGGAATGATGATTTTGTGATATATTGTGACGCCTCAAAGCAAGGTCTCGGTTGTGTATTAATGCAACGAACGAAGGTAATTGCTTATGCGTCTAGACAATTGAAGATTCACGAGCAAAATTATACGACGCATGATTTGGAATTAGGCGCGGTTGTTTTTGCATTAAAGACTTGGAGGCACTACTTATATGGGGTCAAAAGTATTATATATACCAACCACAAAAGTCTTCAACACATATTTAATCAGAAACAACTGAACATGAGGCAGCGTAGGTGGATTGAATTGTTGAATGATTACGACTTTGAGATTCGTTACCACCCGGGGAAGGCAAATGTGGTAGCCGACGCCTTGAGTAGAAAGGACAGAGAACCCATTCGAGTAAAATCTATGAATATAATGATTCACAATAACCTTACTACTCAAATAAAGGAGGCGCAACAAGGAGTTTTAAAAGAGGGAAATTTAAAGAATGAAATACCCAAAGGATCGGAGAAGCATCTTAATATTCGGGAAGATGGAACCCGGTATAGGGCTGAAAGGATTTGGGTACCAAAATTTGGAGATATGAGAGAAATGGTACTTAGAGAAGCTCATAAAACCAGATACTCAATACATCCTGGAACAGGGAAGATGTACAAGGATCTCAAGAAACATTTTTGGTGGCTAGGTATGAAAGCCGATGTTGCTAAATATGTAGGGGAATGTTTGACGTGTTCTAAGGTCAAAGCGGAGCATCGGAAACCATCAGGTCTACTTCAACAACCCGAAATCCCAGAATGGAAATGGGAAAACATTACCATAGATTTCATCACTAAATTGCCAAGGACTGCAAGTGGTTTTGATACTATTTGTGTAATAGTTGATCGTCTCACCAAATCAGCACACTTCCTACCAATAAGAGAAGATGACAAGATGGAGAAGTTAGCACGACTGTATTTGAAGGAAATCATCTCCAGACATGGAATACCAATCTCTATTATCTCTGATAGGGATGGCAGATTTATTTCAAGATTCTGGCAGACATTACAGGAAGCATTAGGAACTCGTCTAGACATGAGTACTGCCTATCATCCACAAACTGATGGGCAGAGTGAAAGGACGATACAAACGCTTGAAGACATGCTACACGCATGTGTTATTGATTTCGGAAACAGTTGGGATCGACATCTACCGTTAGCAGAATTTTCCTACAATAATAGCTACCATTCAAGCATTGAGATGGCTCCGTTTGAAGCACTTTATGGTAGAAAGTGCAGGTCTCCAATTTGTTGGAGTGAAGTGGGGGATAGACAGATTACGGGTCCAGAGATAATACAAGAAACTACTGAGAAGATCATCCAAATTCAACAACGGTTAAAAACCGCCCAAAGTCGACAAAAGAGCTACGCCGACATTAAAAGAAAAGATATAGAATTTGAAATTGGAGAGATGGTCATGCTTAAGGTTGCACCTTGGAAAGGTGTTGTTCGATTTGGTAAACAATGGAAATTAAATCCAAGGTATATTGGACCATTCAAGATTATTGATCGTGTCGGACCAGTAGCTTACCAACTTGAGTTACCTCAACAACTCGCGGCTGTACATAACACTTTCCATGTCTCGAATTTGAAGAAATGTTTTGCTAAAGAAGATCTCATTATTTCGTTGGACGAAATCCAAATCAATGAAAAACTTCAATTCATTGAAGAACCCGTTGAAATAATGGATCATGAGGTTAAGAGACTTAAACAAAACAAGATACCGATTATTAAGGTTCAATGAAATGCTCGTAGAGGACCCGAGTTCACCTGGGAACGAGAAGATCAGATAAAGAAGAAGTACCCGCACTTATTTCCAGAAGATGAGCCAACACCTCCAATCGCTTAAAATTTCGGGACGAAATTTATTTAACGGGTAGGTACTGTAGTGACCCAAGCTTTTCTGAACCTTTCTATGATTATATGTTTAATGAAAACTATATTTACATGATTAAATATTTCCAACATGTTAAGCAATCAAACTTGTTAAGACTTGGTTAATTGAAACGGAAATTTTGTAAACGTCTGATTACCCAGTTTGACCAATGATTCACGAACGCTATAAGTTGTATATGACATGATGATACATAAATGAATAAATATATATGTTTAACATGATATAATGATCATCAAGTATCTCATTAAAAATAGTAACAATAAGTTATATACTTAAAAAGGAGACTATTGACGTATGAAACTCGAAACGATACATATAACGATTATCGTTATAACCATGTCTTACTAAATATATATGAAGCATATTAATACATTGTTATATTATATATAACATGATAATATGATAATTAAATATATCATTAAGTGTATTAACAATGAACTACATAAGTAAAAACAAGACTACTAACTTAAGGATTTCGAAACGAGACATATATGTAACGATTATCGTTGTAACGACATTTAAATGTATATATCATATTAAAATATATTAATATATCATAATATCATGATAATATAATAATTTAAAATCTCATTTGATATTATAAACTTTGGGTTAACAACATTTAACAAGATCGTTAACCTAAAGGTCTCAAAACAACACTTACATGTAACGACTAACGATGACTTAACGACTCAGTTAAAATGTATATACATGTAGTGTTTTAATATGTATTCATACACTTTTGAAAGACTTCAAGACACTTATCAAAATACTTCTACTTAACAAAAATGCTTACAATTACATCCTCGTTCAATTTCATCAACAATTCTACTCGTATGCACCCGTATTCGTACTCGTACAATACACAGCTTTTAGATGTATGTACTATTGGTATATACACTCCAATGATCAGCTCTTAGCAGCCCATGTGAGTCACCTAACACATATGGGAACCATCATTTGGCAACTAGCATGAAATATCTCATAAAATTACAAAAATATGAGCAATCATTCATGACTTATTTACATGAAAACAAAATTACATATCCTTTATATCTAATCCACACACCAACGACCAAAAACACCTACAAACACTTTAATTCTTCAATTTTCTTCATCTAATTGATCTCTCTCAAGTTCTAACTTCAAGTTCTAAGTGTTCTTCATAAATTCTATAAGTTCTAGTTACAGAAAATCAAGAATACTTTCAAGTTTGCTAGCTCACTTCCAATCTTGTAAGGTGATCATCCAACCTCAAGAAATCTTTGTTTCTTACAGTAGGTTATCATTCTAATACAAGGTAATAATCATATTAAAACTTTGGTTCAATTTCTATAACTATAACAATCTTATTTCAAGTGATGATCTTACTTGAACTTGTTTTCGTGTCATGATTCTGCTTCAAGAACTTCGAGCCATCCAAGGATCCGTTGAAGCTAGATCCATTTTTCTCTTTTCCAGTAGGTTTATCCAAGTAACTTAAGGTAGTAATGATGTTCATAACATCATTCGATTCATACATAAAAAAGCTATCATATTCGAAGTGGTAAACTAGTAATCACTAGAACATAGTTTAGTTAATTCTAAACTTGTTCGCAAATAAAGTTAATCCTTCTAACTACACTTTTAAAATCAACTATACACATGATCTATATCTATATGATATGCTAACTTAATGATTTAAAACCCAGAAACACGATAAACACCATAAAACCGGATTTACGCCGTCGTAGTTACAACCGGGGGCTGTTTTGGTTTGGATAATTAAAAACTATGAAAAACTTTGATTTAAAAGCTATACTTCTGGGAAAATGATTTTTCTTATGAACATGAAACCATATCCAAAAATCATGGTTAAACTCAAAGTGAAAGTATGTTTTTCAAAACAGTCATCAAGATGTCGTTCTTTCGACGGAAATGACTACCTCTTTCAAAAACGACTTGTAACTTGTATTTCTAACTATAAACCTATACCTTTTATGTTTAGTTTCATAGATTCAAGTTCAATACGAAATCGTGGCCACTTAAATCACTCAAAACGGATTAGAAATGAAGAAATGGCGAGCAAAACAAAATTGGTAAAAACTACTCATTTTAGCTACGTGAAAATTGGTAACAAATCTATTCCAACCATAACTTAATCAACTTGTATTGTATATTATGTAATCTTGAGATACCGTAGACACGTATACAATGTTTCGACCTATCATGTCGACACATCTATATATATTTCGGAATAACCATAGACACTCTATATGTGAATGTTGGAGTTAGCTATACAGGGTTGAGGTTGATTCCAAAATATATATAGTTTGAGTTGTGATCAATACTGAGATATGTATACACTGGGTCGTGGATTGATTCAAGATAATATATATCGATTTATTTCTATACATCTAACTGTGGACAACTAGTTGTAGGTTACTAACGAGGACAGCTGACTTAATAAACTTAAAACATCAAAATGTATTAAAAGTGTTGTAAATATATTTTGAACATACTTTGATATATATGTACATATTTGTTATAGGTTCGTGAATCGACCATTGGCCAAGTCTTACTTCCCGACGAAGTAAAAAATCTGTGAAAGTGAGTTATAGTCCCACTTTTAAAATCTAATATTTTTGGGATGAGAATACATGCAGGTTTTATAAATGATTTACAAAATAGACACAAGTACGTGAAACTACATTCTATGGTTGAATTATCGAAATCGAATATGCCCCTTTTTATTAAGTCTGGTAATCTAATAATTAGGGAACAGACACCCTAATTGACGTGAATCCTAAAGATAGATCTATTGGGCCTAACAAACCCCATCCAAAGTATCAGATGCTTTAGTACTTCGAAATTTATATCATATCCGAAGGGTGTCCCGGAATGATGGGGATATTCTTAAATATGCATCTTGTTAATGTCGGTTACCAGGTGTTCACCATATGAATGATTTTTATCCCTATGTATGGGATGTGTATTGAAATATGAAATCTTGTGGTCTATTATTATGATTTGATAATATATAGGTCAAACCTATAACTCACCAACATTTTTGTTGACGTTTTAAGCATGTTTATTCTCAGGTGATTATTAAGAGCTTCCGCTGTTGCATACTTAAATAAGGACGAGATTTGGAGTCCATGCTTGTATGATATTGTGTAAAAACTGCATTCAAGAAACTTATTTCGTTGTAACATATTTGTATTGTAAACCATTATGTAATGGTCGCGTGTAAACAGGATATTTTAGATTATCATTATTTGATAATCTACGTAAAGCTTTTTAAACCTTTATTGATGAAATAAAGGTTATGGTTTGTTTTAAAATGAATGCAGTCTTTGAAAAAAGTCTCATATAGAGGTCAAAACCTCGCAACGAAATCAATTAATATGGAACGTTTTTAATCAATAAGAACGGGACATTTTAGTGGATGGAAGGGATCACCTTCTTCTTGTCTCCAATGATTAAGTAGGCTACGAACCCATCCCCAATTCATCCAGAATAGGTGATGGCTGATTGGTTGATCCATTCTGGTTACACTTTCTTCAGAGTTCAGGTGAATATCCATATCGGAATAGCTGTCGGAATTTAAGGAATTTGAACTAGATACGGGATCCATCTTGTATAATTAGATAGATGATTTTTGATATGAAATAGATTATAGAATTTAGATTGGTACTCTTCAATACATAATTTACATATGTATATATAATACCAAAATCTCGTAAATTACGGAGAAATTTTCGGAAGATTGCAGTCAAAGTTTACCGTAATAGATATGCCAAGATATGAATTTTGTCTATACACTATCTATGCAATCAATGCAATAAGACGTGTTTAGACTTAAGATGATTGACAGGTAATTTCTGACAAGAAATGATAAGCAAAACTTTTGACATGCAGACACAGTCGAAGTCCAGACTTACTAATGCATCCTAACAACTATCAGTTAGACACACTTATGCAAGACCTGGTTCACTAGGACCAACGCTCTGATACCAACTGTGACGATCGCTCCAAATCCATATGGACGAACACGTCATTCATCGATTTCATTGCGAGGTATTTGACCTCTATATGATACATTTTGTAAACATTGTATTCTTTTGAAAAGGCACACCATAAATGAATATTTAAATCAAAGGTTTTCGACATCTTATGATTTCTACATATAGACAATCACCGTAATTAATACTTTACAATAGTAGTTCCGTTGACAATGCAGTCAAAATAAGATACGTGGTGATGATTTGGTGAATGCAACGTTTCCTTGAAAAATATGTCATGTAGGACTCCATGCACATAGCTTGTCTAACGTATAAGCAAACAGCGGAAGACTTCTAGAAACCTGAGAATAAACATGCTTAAAAGTGTCAACACAAAGGTTGGTGAGTTCATAATTTTAATGTTGCGTATAATCTGTATATAAAGGTGAATCACAAGTTTTCAGTTGTTTCATCCAAAAAAGTTTATCAAAATATTCTACGAAATTGAGCACCCTGGTAACTAAGCTTAACGAATATATATTTTATACCCTTTGTATAATCATCTTAATAATACACGCAAACAAATGTGTACGCTTCTCAAATAGCATACGTCCGTTAAAAGGCTAGCGCTCTAGCTCGGACGGGGATATCAAGCCCTATGGATCCAAAAATGTAACACTATTAATATATATTTAAAACTGGGCTGACCAGATAGGGTGCGCGGCGCGCACACCCACCTGTGCGTGGCGCGCACAGGGCCTGGCAGCCCGCTGTCCAAAAATTTCGTTTTACGCGAAAAGATCTTCGACTTCCCGACACATTTAAACCAAATGCTTTTCACAATACATTAATATAGTTAAAACTAACACGTTCCATTAATAAAAAGGGTTTTACGACAGCGGGCCCACATATGCCCAAAATACCCCTTAAGTACAAAGTACAAACTTCGACCACATGACTTTTAATACAAAATAAAGCCGAGCATGGCGATTGGGGATACGCTACCCAATCCTAATCAATCCAAAAGCAAGATCTTCTAAAGCAACTATGCGAGTCCACTAGTTCCCGCTTACCCGAGCCACCGCATCTATGCAATCTATAAAAATGTAAACAACGAGAGGGTAAGCTAACGCTTAGTGAGTGAAAATATACTACATACATATATATGCATAAAATGGACACGCCACACAAATAATCAAATACTACATACCGAAGCATCCAAGCATAAAGGCAAGCTAGTCTAAGCATACCGTACGATCACTAAGCACGAGCTAAAGATACAACAACAAACATAAGTTCACCAACGACGATGTGAACAATGCCAAATAGCTACACCCGGAGGGTTAGCTACATCACAACAATACATCAATATATATATATATATATATATATATATATATATATATATATATATATATATATATATATATATATATATATATATATATATATATATATATATATATATATATATATATATATATATATATATATATAAACGTCCAAGGTTAACCCCTTAACCCAATACCGAGAACCAAATACCACAATGAAGATTGGCCGAACAACCCGAGACTTAGTGAATTTGCACAACCCGAGATTCACTACCTCATCAACAAGATGACCGAACAATCCGAGTCATCATGAATCCGCACTACCCGAGATTCACTACTCAAAATATTATGAATACGAGCAAACCGATATTCATTTCCCACTCCATAACCCAAGCCATCGGGGTTATAACTCCAAATCACAATCCATGTGATATCGTACACACAAGTGTGCAACTCGCCAATGGTGGTCAACCAAAACGCACAACCGTGCCAATTGGACCTATTACACAAGTCCATAAAAATCCACCTATACGTGAAGTGAGCTCTATAACCGAGAACCACTTCACCCGACCCGCACCCATCCTACACATACATATGCACATATGATATTAACACTCACCTTGTCGTCTTGATGAATGCTTCCAAGTAATCCGCAACTCGTCAATGGAAAGTACCTATTCCATTATCACAATTACAACAACACACTTAGAGTGGATTTACAACCAACTCAATTCGACACTTAGTGCAAATTCGACCAATTGCACTAACAAACACAAAACGCGCTCAAACTAACCAATAATCACTAACACTTGTGACAATGGTCCTAATATGCCAAAATTAACCCAATCATAAGTGTAAAACACTTAAAATTCTCAAAATCACCCATAAACCCTAATTTTGACTCAATTCAAAATTAGTCTTTCAAACACACCAAATGGGTTCCAATACTTCCATAATCAGTAACCTAGTGATTAATCTCAATTACAAGTTCTAATCATAACCAATTTATTCACCAACCCAAAATCCACCAACAATAACAATAAACCCGATTACTAGCATCAACAAACTCACTTCAAGAGTTTAAATGGGTTTCTCTACAAATCAAGTTCAAACCCTAACTTTGAATATCAAAATCAATAATGAAATTCAGAGTTAGAACTTACCACAACAACCAAAACGTAGTTAGGAACGAGGTGAACAACTTTAAAACCCGAGACTTTGATCAATTTAAGCTCCTTCCTCTCCAAAACCCCAATTCTCTCACTAGAATTCTCCCTCTCTCTCTAAGATACTTGAGAGTGATGAATAGATGTGAAAATGATCCAAAAGTGGATCCAAACCAGCTGATAAGGCCTGAGATCCGGCCTCAAGTGAAAAGACCAAAAAGCGCTTCATTAAACTTAAAATAGAAAAAGGCAGAATTCTTTCGCTGGGCATGTGCGCGGCGCGCACCCATGTCTGGGCAGATTCTGACCTTCGTTTAATTACACAATGCTTCCTCCACTCTATGTAGCATAATTACACTTCCGTACAATAAAATTCGGGTCTTACAAAAAACGAATTAAATTTCAAAATCTAATAATGAGGTTGTGTTGGGAATTCTCAAACCAAACTATCTGTAAAATTTTACATCTCAATTTTCTGTATCGAAATCGAATTTGAGAGTCAAAGTTTATTATCAAAAAAGTCAACGACTTTGTTCATAGTAAAATTCAATTTCGTGTTAATGATTTTGGATCAATTGATGCTCCAGAAGGTTTATAGAGATGATTTAGAACACATTTCATTTTATAACTATCATCTAAACTGGTCCGGATTTTAAAAATCAAATTTGGGTTTCTATTTTTTTTTCCGATTAAACAGTAGGTCTGTTTATAGTTTTATTCTTTTTTTTTGTTTTCTTTTAATACAATCAACTAGCAGCGATTGTTTCTGTGCTCATTTAAGAATCTATAGATGTTTAAATAATTGATTCGTGGATTGATTCCTGGTCGACTATTTTGAGGAAGAAGAATATGAATTAGGAATAAATGTAATATGGGTTATAAATAATTGAAAGGTGTTCAATTCAGAAAAACAGATATAGCTGAACGGTTGAGGGAGTGACTGGTGTTCGAGAGGTCTCGGGTTCGAGCCCGGTCTGAGGCAACTCTTTTTAGAAATCCGTTTTAAGGTAGTTTTCATTTTGAAAATTACTATTATTATTTTTATTATTATTGTTATTATTATTATTATTATTATTATTGTTATTACTATGATTATTAGTATTGTTATTGATATTATTGTATTATTAGTATTATAACACTTATTATTATTATTATCATAGTTATAAGTATTAAAACTATTATTGTTATTATTAACATTATTAATTTATTATTATTATTATTATAAATTTTGTCACTTAAGTATTGGTTATCATTATTATTAATATGATTATAGTTATAAATAAAAATAAAAATATTGTTATTATTATTACTGTTATTATTATATTTGTTTTAACGACTAATATATATTATCATGAGAAAATAGATACTAGGATTAATATTAGTATTAGTATCACTTTTAGTGCTATTATTATTATTATTATTAGTAACATAAGTATTATTATAAATATTATCATTATTATTAGTAATATAATCATTAGTATTATTAAACTTATTATCATTATCATCATTCTTACTAAAATTATTATTTTGTTATCACTAAAACTATCAATATTATCATAAATAGATACTTCTATATAAAAATACATTACGCTATACTTTTATTATTAAAAAGGGTATTAGTTAAGCTATATCAATCAATATATAAATATATACTAAACCTTAATATATAGTTTTTACTATTAGTGATAAGTAATAGTTATATAAAACTTATAAACTAAATATATCAAATTTATCTAAAAGTGACACTTTTAAGCATGTTTACTCTCAGGTATGAAATAAATCTTCCGCTGTGCATTTGCTCATATTACATGGAGTCATTCATGGCATATTTTGGACAGCACCTCGCAATGGGACCAAATGTTGATGACTTCGTCCAGGTGGATTAGGATGGGTTGTTAAAGTTGGTAGCAGAGCGGTGGTCTTAGCGAACCATGTCTTGCATTATTGTGTCTAACTGGTAGTTGTTAGGATGCATTAATGAGTCTGGACTTCGACCTGGTAGTTGCTAGGATACATTAATAAGTCTGGACTTGAACTTGGTCTGCATGTCAAGAATTTTGCTTACCATTCTTTGTCGAAAAATATCTACCTATCATTTTCAGTCTCGACACGTCTTTTTGCAATTATTGCATAGATGGTGTACATACAAATTCATATCCCATCACATTAAGCCTTGTCTGACACATCTCCTTAATTCCCTCCGTAATCTACGGGATCTTCTGTACTATATATAGGTATTCTATATAATTAAAATAACATCTGATATCCGAAAATCATTTCATATCAAAATCCTCTAACTAATCGTAAAAGATGGATCCTACACCTAGTTTGGATTCCATTAGTTCCGGGAGCGATTTTGAGATGTATATTGAAATAGACTCTGAAGTCAATAAACCTGAAGTGCCTCAACCATTTAGCTATTTTTCTTTCTGGAGGAGATGGGGGTGGGTCCGAGACTTACTCACTCGATGGAGAAATGAAGAAGGCGAACCCTACCGTGAACCAAACTTACCTTCTAACATCGGAGAAAACGATGTACTCACCTGTGAACCTATGCGCAACACTGTTTTCACCCTTCTTGCCAAAATATTCCGCCTCGAAGGTCGCATTATTGCAATATCAGAAAATATTCAACCCCTACTTCCGAATACCAATCGAAGGGGAATATTAGAAGAAGTTAGGGAACTTCGAATTGATAATCAAGATCTATCGAATCAGATGAGTGGGTGGATAAAAATGATAAAGGGTAGGATAGAAACCCTGACAAGAATGGTGCGTGATTTACAAGCTATACTTATTATACCAACGTCATCACCAGCCTCAGCACCAACAGCATTTGTACCACCGACAGCAACATCCACATCACCAGCCTTGACATCACCATCTGTACCGCGAGCATAATCTTCGTTCTACCTATCGTTATATCTACTTTATCTTTGTTCTACATATCAATCTACATCAATTATCTTCGTTCTACGTGGCGATTATGTAATCTCTAAAGTCTTAAAGATTATATATTCTCGTTTTAACGGTAAATTAAATGAGCTTAGTATCATATTGACTCATTAAATCTATGATTACATCTGAGGAAAATATATATGTATATATATTTTCATAAAGATTGTAATTAAAAATTCTTTCGTACAAACTGTTATTGGTGAAAATATTTTAACGGGTAGGTAATACCCGAGGAATATTTAGATTTCACATTAATAAGTACACTGTACATTCTTTCAAATCTAATTCAACAGTCATTTACTATCCTATTTACAACCACTGATATACGTATCCGTTCACCGCAGAATAACCATTTTCATTCAATTTCATATTTGGATTTTGATCTATCAGAATCCAACAAGTGGCATAATGAAGAAAATATTGGACAAAATAAAATTTGTTAGAAACAAACAATTTAACTATGAGAAGAATTTTGTTAAGAATCCACGCTAACTGTTCCTAGCTAACTGATTACATTTTATTTATCGCAATTTATATTCTCTCAATTTTATTTATCGTCATTTAATTTCCGTTATTTATTTTACGCACTTTAAATATCGGGACACGTATACAAGGTTTTAACATACCATATCGACGCATCTATATATATTATTTGGAATAACCATAGACACTCTATATGCTGTAATGCACGAGTTCGCTATACAGGGTTGAGGTTGATTCTACAATAATATATATACTTTGAGTTGTGATCGAGTCTGAGACATGTACACGGGTCACGATAAGTATTAATTAATTCGAATATTATATATTAAGCTATATATGAATTATTGGACTGTTAACTGTGGACTATCAACTGTGGACTACTAACATTGGACAATTAAAATGAATTAAAATACTGATTATAACATATGAAACTAAACAATTCTTCAAGTTTGCCACTTGATTTCATCTTAAACATCCTTTGTATCTTGACGATCACAATCAGCGTTTAATCATCTAAAAACCTTCGATATTCTTAAAAACCCTCGGTTTGATAACCGATGATCCAGATCCGTAAACTTTGAAAATGCTGACGAAGCAGTATGTTGTAGATGACCTAAATAGCCAAAAGTTTGATAATAAAGAATGGAATGTTGGGAACGCTCGATAGAAAATTTGGTGCTGAAAAATGGTTTGAGCTAACCATGAAGGAGACTGAGGACAAATACAAGGACCAAACCCTATATTCAAAGAATCCAGGTAATTCTGGATCCGATGAAACCTTCAACGAATATCTTGCTCCTTACTCATGTTAAAATCTTGCGGAAAATCTTTCTTTATCAACCTTCGAACTTAGAAATTCCAAAATATCATCATAAATATCCTCGATATTTCTGAGGATATTTTCATAAGTATTCTTGTCCGAAATGATATACCTCTTCGTGTTTTCTGTATTCCATTATATTGGAAACTTCTGTAAAATCTAAGTATAAATTAAGAATGAATTGTGGAGAAGTGTTAGGAATTGAAGCATGGATTAGTATAATATAATGACGCCCGGCCAACGTGATTATATTACAGTAAGTCATGCTGAGTTTCTAATGAAACGTGATGATGGTTCACAGCAGATCATACCATCATCATGTGTCATGTTACATAACTCTTTCATTCTGCTTAACTTCTAAACATATCAAGAAAATATATTCTTGATAGTTCTATTCTCAGTGATTCTGGTAATTTGACAAATCAAATCGTGCTATTATGTTCTTTCTTATTTAGAACATTAAGTTCTTTCGAAACTCCATACTTACGAAATCTGGACCATTACTCGTTTTACTAGAGGTCGAGAAGAGAATAAAAAGGCAAAGAGCTTTGAAACATAAGGGAAGATATAAAACTCGACAACAACACAGAAATCACAAACCGTGTACATTAATATGAATAGCAATATAAAGACACGGGAGTATGATAAACACAATAACCCCAAGAGCGAAGTAGAAATAAACAGATTCCTCCGGTGGTAGATGAAAAAGGAGAATGATCGATATGAAAGTCAAGAATATATCCAAAATTAAAACTGAATGAAGCATATTGACTGATGATTTGAAAGTATGAATTACGGAGTAAAATATAGAAAATGGGAGTGGCGGGAAGTAATGGAACAGAAGAAGTTCATTTATAGTAAAAATACCAGACAAAGAAATCAAGGCAGATTTCCGCATTTAATTACAGAGATCTTGATTTCCTTATTCGCCAAAAATCAAATCTTTTAGATTTCGATTATTTTCTTTAAATCCCTTAAATTTCGGAAATAAACTGTGACTACGTCACCGATTAAGTTGAACCTTCATTTACTCATTTTACTCTTTTGTGATAGCTTCACTTATACTCTTCACGTAATCGAATTGTTTTATCCATATAACTCACCGATGATAAAAAATCTAATTCCTAGCTCGTATGCGTCATGAAGACATACTTATTGTCAGCCATGACGATCCCAATCAAATTTCGGGACGAAATTTCTTTAACGGGTAGGTACTGTGACGACCCAAAAATTTCCGACCAAATTTAAACATTATTCTTTTATGATTTCGACAAGATAAGCAAAGTCTGTAATGTTGAGTCTCAAAAACTTTGAATTTTTATCAAATAAACTTCTACCATTTTCCGACGATTCACGAACAATAGAAATGTATATATAAATAATTATGTTAATAAACTACTATGAGATTCAGTTATTATGAAAAATAATTCTAAATAACTAAACTTGATATATTGAAAATAAATGATTTTGAACAACAATCGTTAGCAATAACAAAGTATTAAATGTATAAGGTTATACTTTGAATTCATTGTTTCAATATATATAAATTACATAGTTAGCTACGTAATAAAACTTGATATTTAAAAACATAATATTATAAAGTAGTTGGAATATATATATATTCATACCTAATTAGTACTATATGTATAAATATTAAACACTATGTAAATAATTAATATCATATGAATAAATGTAACTACAAGATAAAATATAGTTATTATATTAATGTTGTTATTATTACTTTCATTATCATTAAAATAAATATTACTATTAATATCAGTATTATTAATAATATTATACTTGATGCCTTAGATTTGTTACATTATTATTATTATTATTATTATTATTATTATTATTATTATTATTATTATTATTATTATTATTATTATTATTATTATTATTATTATTATTATTATTATTATTATTATTATTATTATTATTATTATTATTATGGTTAATATCATTATTATTATAATTAGTAATAAAATTATAAATGTAGTTATTATTAGGATTATTATTATTATTATTACTAAAAATTCACATATTTGCTTAAACATATTATTATCATTACTTTTATTATTTTTATCATTAATATTATTATTGCTAGTGCTAGTTGGATATTATTATTATTATTAATAGTTCTATTATTATTATTCTTAGTATTTTTTAATATTATTAGTATTACTATTATGAACATATTTATATTTTTTTAGTTATTAATATTTATTATATATAAATATCATACAAATATAATCCAAATCTGTTTTGGGTCACTTTCATTTTGTTATCTGCTCCCAAAGATTCTGTAGTTCACCACAACCCTACAAAGAATCGATCACATCCACTTTCCATATTTGTTTTTGGTCTAATTCCTTTATCCATCTAAATCTACTTTAATTTTTTTATTTATTTATTTCATGTTCTGTTTCTGATTTGTTCCTTGTCGAATCAGTTGGGGTACAAAACAAATTAAAATTGATTTGATCCAGCTGTAATAATAATTCTTAACTCCTATATAGCCTTCAGTTAGTACAATGTGTTTTAAAACAGAAAAATACAACAGAAAATAAAAAGAAAAACTCGCCATTTCTCTTTTCTGGTTTCATTTTTCAAAAGCTTCAAAAATGAATTAAATTTCAAAATCTAATAATGAGGTTTTATTGGGAATTCTCAAACCAAACTATCTGTAAAATTTTACGTCTCAATTTTCTGTATCGAAATCGAATTTGAGAGTCAAAGTATATTATCAAAAAAGTCAACGACTTTGTTCATAGTAAAATTCAATTTCGTGTTAATGATTTTGGATCAATTGATGCTCCAGAAGGTTTATAGAGATGATTTAGAACACATTTCGTTTTATAACTATCATCTAAACAGGTCCGGATTTTAAAAATCAAATTTGGGTTTCTATTTTTTTCCGATTAAACAGTAGGTCTGTTTATAGTTTTATTCTTTTTTTTGTTTCCTTTTAATACAATCAACTAGCAACGATTGTTTCTGTGCTCATTTAAGAATCTATAGATGTTTAAATAATTGATTCGTGGATTGATTCCTGGTCAACTATTTTGAGGAAGAAGAAGATGAATTAGGAATAAATGTAATATGGGTTATAAATAATTGAAAGGTGTTCAATTCAGAAAAACAGATATAGCTGAACGGTTGAGGGAGTGACTGGTGTTCGAGAGGTCTCGGGTTCGAGCCCGGTCTGAGGCAACTCTTTTTAGAAATCCGTTTTTAAGTTAGTTTTCATTTTCAAAATTACTATTATTATTTTTATTATTATTGTTATTATTATTATTATTGTTATTACTATGATTATTAGTATTGTTATTGATATTATTGTTATTATTAGTATTATAACACTTATTATTATTATTATCATAGTTATAAGTATTAAAACTATTATGTTTATTATTAACATTATTAATGTATTTATTATTATTATTATAAATTTTGTCACTTAAGTATTGGTTATCATTATTATTAATATGATTATAGTTATAAATAAAAATATTGTTATTATTATTACTGTTATTATTATATTTGTTTTAATGACTAATATATATTATCATGAGAAAATAGATACTAGGATTAATATTAGTATTAGTATCACTTTTAGTGCTATTATTATTATTATTATTAGTAACATAAGTATTATTATAAATATTATCATTATTATTAGTAATATAATCATTAGTATTATTAAACTTATTATTATTATCATCATTCTTACTAAAATTATTATTTTGTTATCACTAAAACTATCAATATTATCATAAATAGATACTTTTATATAAAAATACATTACGCTATATTTTTATTATTAAAAAGGGTATTAGTTAAGCTATATCAATCAATATATAAATATATACTAAACCTTAATATACAGTTTTTACTATTAGTGATAAGTAATAGTTATATAAAACTTATAAACTAAATATATCAAATTTATCTAAATAACATATAGTATAACAAGTATATTATTAATAACAAAATATATATATAATTGCTCAATTACGATTATATGTTTTAATATATATATATGAATAATATAGGTTCGTGAACCCGAGGCCAACCCTGCATTGTTCAGTTCCGTCGTATGCATATTATTACTACAAAATATCGTATTGTGAGTTTCATTTGCTCCCTTTTTAATTGCTTTTGCAATATATATATTTTGGGCTGAGAATACATGCAATATTTTATAAATGCTTTACGAAATAGAGACAAGTGATTAAAATGATATTCTGCGGATTGATGTGCTAGGTAATTTCGTTATATGTTATAAGAACATGTAAGCGCGAATCCTAAAGATAGATCTATCGGGCTTAACACCCCCATCCTGTAGGCTACACTAGACATAAGAGCTAGTGGGCGGATGTTTAGTACTTCGAGGATTATTTATACACTTGCGAGTGTACATATCCATCTTTGTGAAGATGACTTATTATATTATTGTTAAGGTTGGTTACTGAGACCTCAACATAAGCAGAACGGTTTTATACAGTTGCGAGTGTACATATATTTATAAACGGAAATCTTGTGGTCTATTAATATATATTGAAATGATTGTTATGATAAACCTATGAACTCACCAACCTTTTGGTTGACACTTTTAAGCATGTTTATTCTCAGGTATGAAAGAAATCTTTCGATGTGCATTTGCTCATATTACATGGAGTCATTCATGGCATATTTAGGACAACACCTCGCAATGGGACCAAATGTTGATGACTTCGTCCAGGTGGATTAGGACGGGTTGTTAAACCAGTACTGCACAACCTCCATTTCCAAGAATCTGCCTTCCCGCTACTAAAACTTGACGACTCCACCAATCTGCACAGCTGCTCCAATTCGTTGACATGTCTTCCTGTTAGCACACGCTTCCAATTCCAGTTTCCTATGCATTTATCGCCAACAGAACAAAACCTGTATTTTACTGTCGCATTTTGATCAGCTTCTAACCTAAATAACCTGTCGAGTTTGGTCTTAAAAGCCTCTTCTCCTATCTACGACTCATGCCAAAATGAGGTTGATTATATAGTCTCTCAATGTTATCCCTGACCTGAAGTATCCACTCAGGTCATCTTTCGCTTCGTGTGGGGCATCGGGGAGGGGGAGTTTTATCGGCCATGCCCTCTGATTGGTCCGGGTTTCCTCCAAGGCAGTAGTTAGAGGTGGGTTATACAACTACGGGAGATGAACGCGTGAGTGGTTTAATCCCACTGGGTGATACCAAACTGATGTAAAAAAAAAAATACTCCGTAATAAATAGCGAACTTCATTTATGGACTAATAAATAGACTACGTGTAAACTCTATCAGTTTGCCAAAAAAAAAAAAAGTAAACTCTATCAGTTAAAATTACTACAAGAATTTTTTTTTTTTTTTTTTTTTTTTTTTTTTTTTTTTTTTTAAGGCGAAGATTTATATAGCATAAAAGGAAAAGGCCCTCATCAAAACAATGAAGAACCTAAACGAGAAGGTACAATGACGGAGACTTGCACAGTCATAAAACGAAAGCAACATTGAAAGAGAAACAAAAGCTACATACATAACAAGAAGGGATTATGATCCCAAACATAAGATTGAAAGCTATAACAAAACTTAAGGTTGGTAGCCCAAAGGAAGACTTTAAGTTTGATGTTCCTCACAATGACCGACCGGCAAGTGAATTTATCATTGAAAATGATGTCATTTTGAGCTATCCAAATAGCCCAAAGGGTTGCGGGACCGATCATTTTCCAATACTTGGAGGCGTTGATCCCCATACCATAATACCAATCAAAAGAAAATTCCTCCACCGAATATGGAATGACCCACCGAATATTCCACCACCGAAACAACTCGGTCCATATTTTGAAAGACCAATTGCAATGTAATAAGAGATGTTCAATAGTTTCTTCTTCAAGCAAACACCAAACGCACAACTTTGAAATATTGGAAGGCAAAATGTGTCTTTGAGCTAGAATGACACGTACCGGAATGCTCTTCTTGATAGCTAACCAATGAAAAAGCATGACTTTGGATGGCACATTGTTGCCCCATATTACTTTGGGCCAGATTGGGGCAATGATAGACCCGGTTTGTATCACTAACTGCATTGCATCCGCTACCGAAAAAGAATCACACAAGTTATCATTCCAAAGAATGACATATGGCTCGTCATTAGAGAGTACAAAGGGATTAATAAAATCACTCAACTCTTGCCATTTAAATGATTCATAAGGATCAAGTTGTTGAGTAAAAGCTACTGCCCAACCAAACTGGACCAGATTCGGATCAGAGGGCCAACGAGCCTGATTAACAGTGAGATTTAGATTGGAACAAATAAGGAATAAAGAAGGAAAGTCGTCCTTCAAAATGTGCCCGTTCGCCCAAGAATCGAACCAAAAGAGAATACCCGCCCCGTTACCAACTTTCCACTTCCAAATGCTAGACCCCACAATACTTTTAGAGGTGTCATCTCTTTGTAAATTAACCAAGTCTCTCCAAATTGGTGAAAGTTGTGATGAACGTAGAGAAGACACATCATTCATAAACTTTCCCCGAAACGAAGGGCCGAAGGAAGACACAACAATAGACTTCCAAAGTGAAAGCTTGTTAGAATTAAGTTTCGACCACCACTTTGCAAGCAAGGCAACGTTTTTTAGTCTTAAAGGGGTAATACCTAAGCCACCCATTTCTTTAGGTAAGCAAACCGAATCCCATTTTACATGGCAAGTTTTCTTTTTGAGATAATCACCACTCCAAAGGAAATTTCTACGGTACCTCTCGAGCAATTTAATAATAGAAACGGGGGCTTTATAAATGGACATGTAATGAATCGGAAGATTGGAAATTACCGTGTTTACCATGACAAGGCGTCCTCCAAAAGAGAGACACCTTCCTTTCCAACCCGCAAGCTTTTTCTTGAACTTGAGAAGAATAAGATTCTACATGGAAAGTTTATCTCTATTTAGGCCAATCGGGATGCCTAAATATTCCAAGGGAAAAACACCAACTTTACAATTAAAAATATAGCCGAAAAGGACGTCATATCTTCCCTTGACACGTGGATGCCATACATAGTTGTTTTTATTGCATTCATTTGTAGCCCGGATAACTTGAAGAAAAGGTGCATGATATGCTTGATTCGATTTAATTCTTGGACGGAAGGTTGAGCGAAAATGATGGTGTCATTCGCGAATTGAGAGTGATTAATATTTAACCCGTTTCCAAAATGGCAGCCTATCAGAGACCCATTGGATAAGTCTAAAGAGAAGCTTGCTCAAAAATTCTGCTACAATGATGAACAAAAAAGAAGATAAGGGGTCTCCTTGTCTCAAGCTCCGTTTCATAGTACTTTCGCGAGAGGGAGAACCATTCAAAAGGATCGAAAAATTGATGTTGGAGATACACGTTTTAATCCAGGAGATGAACTTGGCACCAAACCCCATCTTTTCAAGAACAATAAGAAGGAATTCGTGCGACACACAATTGTAGGCTTTTGAGAAGTCGATTTTCAAAAGAATAATTGGACGCTTTTTTTTCTTGGCCATATGCACAACTTCATTTACAACCATAACACCGTCCATCAAAAGTCTTGACGGGACGAAACCATTTTGATTTTATCTTATAATAGAATGGATGACTTTCTTTAATCTATTAGCGAGCGTCTTGGCTAAAATTTTGTAAGTAGCGTTGATAAGAATAATAGGCCTCAATTGATCGATACTTTTAGCCGAATTGGTCTTAGGGATTAACACAATAAAGGAGGAATTGAAACCTTTTGGAAACGAAGGACTGGCGTAAAATTGATCAAAGACATCCATAATGTTATCCTCTAAAAAGTGCCATGACTTTTTGAAGAATTGCAAAGTAAAACCATCCGAGCCTGGAGTTTTGTTACCATCAAAAGCATTGACAACCTCTAGCACTTCTTTGGATTCGAAAACTGATTCAAGAACAGTACGTTGATGGGCTGAGATGTGGGCTAATTGTAACGAAGCCCATTCCAATTCAGTGAAAGTAACAGTGTTGTTGCACTTTGAGAAAAGAGATTCATAAAAACGAATAGCAAATTCTTTAACAATGGAAGGATCTTCTTCCCAAGAATTGTTGATTTGCATCCCCGCAATATAAGACAATTTTTGTTTGATTCTTGAAGCAAGATGAAAAAATCTTGAGTTTTTATCACCAAGTTTAAGCCATCTAAGTCTTGAATGAAGCCTATGCTTGGCTTCAATTTTGATCGTGGTCTTTTTCTTTAGTTTTTTTAATTTAACAAGATCAGTCGCCTCATCAACAGAGAGGTCATGAAGCTTATACAGGGATTTGATTCGAGAAATCTCATCCCCTATCACTTTAAGATCGACATTGTGTTGGTCCCTTTGAGAAATACACCAAGCTTTAAGATCAGATTTTAACAAACGGAGATTTTTGCCCATGACAAAAGCAGCCCACCCATCGGTTGTGTAAGAAGACCACAGGTTTTCGCATAAGTTGATAAAAGAAGCAGACGAAAGCCAAGTGTTGTTAAACCTAAACGGTTTGACCCCCCAGAAGCATAACATTTTTCCCCAAATCAAAGGTTTATGATCGGAACGATCGGGTTGACCCGTTTGGAGAATAGGATCGGGCCACAAGGTAGCCCATTTAACATTTATGAGAACTCTATCGATCCTTGAGAATTTGCCTAAAGGACCTTCCTACGTAAACTCGTCGTTTGCTAAAGCTTGATCGATCAGATTAGCATTCAAGATGAAACTGTTGAAGGATGCAATGTTATTAAGGTCAATGACTTCGCGTAGTCTTTCTTCCGGCGAACAAACCGCATTGAAATCGCCCAAAAAACATAAGGGACTCGGCCAATCACTATCTTTTTATCATGTTCTTGTTGTGGTGCATACACATTAACGATAAGGATGAGATTATTAGTAGGAGAATACCTCAAAATAGTGGCTATCCAAAATCTTTTCTTCCAACACATGATTAATTTGAAAAAGTCAGTTCTCCAAATTGAAACCAATCCACCCGATCTTCCAGTGGCATTAACTTGAACCGCGTCAAATGCAAAGTGTCTCCAAACTTCGTTTAAAACGGGTAGGGGCACGCTTTGAACCATGGTTTCTTGTATTGCTAAGAATTCTATTTGAAATAGATTGACAAGTGTACCCGCCATTCGACCTCTTGACTTTTCACCAAGGCCCCGGTATTCCACGAGGCTAGCCTCATTGTTTGGGAGAATTGGAAATGAGCTCATCATCCTTCATATCGCTCATAATGAAAACAAATTTAGCCATTTCTTCTTTGTGAGAGAGCTTTTTTGTACCAAAAGAGATCCCTTTATTTTTGCAGTTATTGTGATTTGTTGCTTGACCAACAACGTGGTTGATTTCACTCTCTGTATCAAAGTGGTCCGAATTGTCAATGGCAGAATCTTGATCGACCCAATTGATTTCGGATGAAGTAGGGTTACACTCACTATTTAGGGTATTGAAAGGAGTTATAGAAGGGATGCAACGGGCTTTTATTTTTCACAAGAGGCCTTACAATCGGCCTCCAAACACTGATCAGGATTAACATTGGAAGTGAGTTTAGTAGCAAAGGTTTCTTTAAAATTGGGGTTTAAAATAACAGTGGCAGTAGGATTTTTGAAAGAGTGGGAAGGAGAATTAGAAGGATTTTTTGGAGGTGAATGGCTAACGGTACGATAGTCATTATCATTGAGGTTAAAAGGTGAGGGTTGGGTAGAGGAATGGAAAGAGGTATTTGATTTGAACCCATCTTGTACAGTCCGTGCCTTTGCCTTATTTTTTGGGGGAAAAAAAGAGATTTTCTAATCTCTTGTGAAGCTTTTTCTTTCTCATCTACAATAGCCTTTTTGACTTTTTCCAATTAATTATGTATGACTTTTGGTTCCATAACCCTATCTAGCTTGGTAGGCTTAGTTGGAGTTTTGAAATTTGAAACCAAACCCTCCCCTGAAACGTCTATTTTTCCATCTTCAGGCACATTTTCCGGTGAAACTTTCGGCACCGGTGAGCTTTTTTCGTCAGTATTATTTTCCAGTGACTGCATAAACAGACGAAGGCGAGCGTTATACTCTTCAATTGTTTCATCGTTGATAATCACAATTGGATCGTCGATATATACTTCATCGAGCCAGAGATTAACAGAGGCCATATCTGCCACTTTTGCTTTAGTGTAACCCTTAATAGGTCCTGGATCGTTGACCTCTATCAAGGCAATTAACACGTCGGCCCTTTTGAGATTATAAGAATGTTGATCGATGTGAATCACTCTACCATAATTCTTAGCTACTTCAATGGTGCAATTTGGAGAAACACAATCGAATGGGATTCCTTCTATCCTCACTTTCGTGATTCTAAAGAATGTTTTTTTTTTTTTTTTTTTTTTTTTTTTTTTTTTTTTTGAATCATAGGAATGACCTCCATGAATTCTAACTCATTCAAGGTTGGCCCCATGGTCATTCTTTGAAAACTTTCGGGATCGCTACACTGAACCATGTAACCGTATGGTCCCCAAGCAGAAATCGACTTAATAGATATAAACCTACTCTTTAACCATTTGAAAAGTTTAAATGCATCAATAGGCTCTTTATCAATAATGAGTGCGGTTAAAGATAATCGATTACATGTTTCTTGATTAGTGGGGAGGTTAATCTTTACGCTATTATCTTTAGTGTATGGATATTTCTTATTGAAAGGAACAAAAAGATTACCAGTAGGGATGAAAGCGGTATTCAAATCCTTTTTGGCATACCCTACAAAAAGAGTCCTGTTGTTAACAAGATTACCATTCATATTGAATATGGCATCGTTTGCTTGAGATAACTTCTCAAATCTCACAAAGGCAAAAGAACGATTTTGTTTCCAAATCTCACAAAGGCAAAAGAACGATTTTGTTTCCAAGAGATCCCTTTAATAGTACCAAATGATTTGAACAGATTGTAGATGATAGATTGGTTAGTAAATTTGGATAATCCACCTTGGATTTTTTTTGAAAAATCGGATGATGTCGATTGTGGGTAAAGGGATTTTGATGATTGATAGGGATTGAATTTGGGAAAGTTGGTTTGAAATTAGAATGAGTTTTGTTTTGGTTGGGTGGGTAAGGTTTCTGAAAATTGTATGAATTCATTCTTTTTAATGGACATGTAAATATAAAGTTCGACCTACAAGATTTCGACCTAGTCTAAATCATCAATGATTAATAGAACGCATATAAAGTTCAAAAGGTCAAATCACTTCACTTTTTATTTTATAAAAAGAAAAAAGTAATGATATAATTTTCATTTAATCAGGTAGTGATTCCATTACTTGGTCCTACGCTAATAAGCCACATTCTATTATTCTACTCGTAATTTCTAACGGTGTCAACATACAAACCAAATAAATATACCGTTGAGGTTTCCACTTGGAAGGATGTATGATTAACTAATAATATGATCCTTTGTCAAACTATGACATCAATATTAGGTATGAATGAACATTAATTTAACCTATATACTATCATGGCTAGTTAATATCCATATCATGTGGATTCAAAATATCCTAAATTGTGGCTGAAGTTTATTATGATCAAATTCTAATACAAGAATAAGTTTGTAACACACCACAACTTCAAGTTCTAGATGGCTTGAGTTCTTATCAAGACTTCTAAACACCCTCTATGCAATTATCGGGTGCAACATTATCGAGCACGAATCTTTCACGAGCCATGTTTGAACATGCACCAAATCGACTCATTATGGAATCGATTTCCTTCATATCTTATAAGTTACTGCACATTTTTTTCCGAATGGCATTATCAGCATCAGAGGGACTTAACCACCTCGATCATATGCCACACACAGGGGCGGATCTACTATACACACAGTGGTGGTACGGATTGAAATAAGACATCTAGTAGAAATTTTTTTGAAGTTTAACGGGTGACTACCAAACTGCACTCTCACACACTTTAGGATTACCGGCATAATTGAATAACCAATACCTAAATCCGATTCAACAATTAAAATCCAAAACACATATAATCAATCAGTAATTTAGTTGATTAGTACAACGCAAACCAAATCAATTATATATATATATTACATTACAGTTTACAGATAATAGTAGCATAATACAGAATAGTAAATACACCTTCAACTTCAAATTCACTTATATTTATGTTCTTTTTTTTTTCTTTTTTTTCCCGCAATAGATCCGATCAAGATGTAAATTGAACACAATTAGGATAGGATCAAATAATTAATTAAGCGCAAGCACAAGGATTATCAACAGCAACAACTTGTTCATCATCACCGCTCCTAAACAAAAAGTATCCAACAGCAAGTCCAACGACGATCGCAACAAACACACCGCCATTAAACGACATAATCGAAAGCATAAGACAATAACCTAAAGCCGAATTGATTCCAAACAGTAGCGATCCAATTAACCGATTACCGGTAACGTTATTCAGTTTTTTATTATTCAATAAAGGAGTAGTTGTATCTGTACCGGTGACGGTAGATTTAGAAGCGGATGATGAAATCAGCTTGAATCTGAGCCGTCGATCTTCCATGTATTGATAGAAAACAGAGGAAATAAGACATGCGATTAAGGTGAGGGAGTAAGTTAACCATGAATCGGTAGTCCATGAGGTGAAAAGGAGCGTGACGGAATGGCTCCAGTAAAAGGTCATGTGCATCATGGTGGTGAATTGCGGTGGTTTATGGTGGTGGTAGAATTGAAGGGAATAAAGGGGACAGTTGTGGAGGGGGGGAGTTCTGATTGGGGATTGGATGGGAGGATAGTGTTGTTGGTGGGTTTGGTTAAGTGTACTGCACAAGGTTTGGGTAGTACCAATTGTTCCTTTTTTTTAACAAGAGTTAGAGACGTTAATAGGATAACATAATTACGGAAATAGCAGTCTACTTGATTTATACGGAGTAAGTTCATATTTATATTTATATTTATAAGACATAAAAAATGAGTCATTAATATTAATAATATTACAATAGAGCAAAAAAATTTTACTATTCCTCAATAGTGACTATTTTGTACTTTTTTTCGTTGGCTTTTCTATTCCAAACTATTTTCGTCTTTATTCCAACAACATCTAACCGTCATACTTCCGGCAACACACCTTTTAGAACCCACCCATATAGCTTTTAGACCTAAAAACCCTCATAAACCCACCCCAAATTTGAACGCATATACTTCCATTTTCCTAACGAAATAAAAAGACGCCACCTACACATATTAACTCGCAGCATATTTTCGAACCGGAAAGTACAATTTTACCAGCAATCGGTCTGAATCGCACTGGCACACGCCATACACATAGGTCATCGGAAATTTCTCCCGCCACTTTTTCGGAGGTTTCCAGGTAGTATAGCCGTGTTCTTCAGTGGGAACAAAAGATATCAGCGACGGAAAAAGGAAAGAAAGAAGAAAACTCTGGACGTTCAGAGGATACCAAAAGCCGGAACGGCGCCGGAAAAAAATCAGGTTTTATGCGAGACACATGAGAGAAGGCAGTCAACAAAAATGTAGAGACCCATAGAACAAATATTCAGAAGATATTGTAAATGGTTACCTGAGAAGAAGACCGGACACCAGAGAATCACATGGAAAAGACAAAATGAGATGGGTAGATTCTCAAGTAAGAGAGGAATAGAGAAGGGAGCACGTGATGAATTTTTTTAATACTAGCTACATAGATATAACCCTAACTCCAATAATGAATATCCCTTGCTCCAAACAATTAAAGCCTTATTTTTAGTCATACTTTTTAATTTTTTAATGTGTAACACGAATTACATTACAATTGCAATTATAAATTACATCAAAATGGGGTCATTCTTTTCTAAGTTAAATTTTCAAACCTTATTAAACCATTCTTCTAATTTATACGGAGTAATTTTATTACGTGTATAAAAATTTATTTACGTATTATATAGTAATTATTTATAACAATTAATTTGATACATCTCAAAAAAAAAAAATTATACAATATAATTTGGACAGCTCAGGATAATTAGTTTTTTACAATCCATATAGTAATATATGATACTATATTTCTTTGCAATTGTATTAGATGTTTAATATGTTAAAACGAATTATTGTCTTATAGGTTACGTTAACTGCTTTGCTTTAATATATGTGACAACCCGGAAATTTCCGACTAAATTTAAACCTAACTTTTATATGATTTCGACGATTCACGAACCATTATTTATAAATAATTATGTATTAATATTAATTTGTTATATTAATATTATTATTATTTATCATCATTTACAAGTATTATTACTCTCAATATTATTAATATTATTATTATTAGTAATTATTATCATTAATATTATTAGTATTATCACTTTTATTAAAAGTGATAAGATTATTATAAATATCATTATTAATACAAATTATTATTATTAATAATATTATTATTAGTATTATTAACATGTTATAATGATTATTATCATTAATTATAATTAAAATTATCATTCTTATTATTAATATTGTCATATTAATATTATTATCATTATTTTTATTGTTATTTATCATTAATAATAATATTATTATTATTAATATAATAATTATTATTATTAGTATTATTATTATTAATACATTTATTAAATATTAATATTAATTAAAAACAAAATACATAAACCAAAATACCTAAATTAGGTCAAATATTATCTGTATTTTTTTAAATCAATCGTGATCCCTACTTTATATTTTTTTATTTTTTTTAGATCGTGATCTTTTTTTTATATATTCTTTTTCTGCTTTTATTTCTTTTATATATTTTTCTGTTCTTAATCGTGATTATCAGTAGACATCCACTTAATGTATGTCAACCGATTTCATCTTCTTTGATTATAAAAAAATAGTCGACTCTCCATCATAATTATCAATTACATTAACAGCTTTTGCTGAAAGATTAAACAGAAAAAGCTTATTATCTCTGTTCTTGGTTCATATTTCTAAAACCTCGAATTTGAAACGAATTTTGAAATCCTTAAATGCAGTTATGTTTGGAATCTCTATTTCAAACTATCTGCAAAGTTTCGAATCTCAATTTATTTTAACGAATTCAAATTTTTGAGTCAAAGTTTAAAAGCGAAAAGTCAAACGAACGATTCAAAGATCAAATTGAAGAATTGTAGGTTGTTTCTGTTGAAATTAATGAATCACAACGTTTCTAGGTATGATTTAAAACATATTTCATTTTATAAGCATCATCTAAAACGTACAAAAAATGAAAATCAATTATTTTTTTTAAAAATAGCTGCGACAGCAGCAGTTTCTTATTTTTTTATTTTTTTTTGTTAATCCAATTAATCTCAAATAGTCTTTTTCTGTTTCTTCACAAAGCCTAAACCGAATTAGTTATTAGTGTTTGGATTGGGATATGGTCGATTAAATTTTTGTTGAAGAGGAAGAAGAAGGAAGAACATACGGTTTATATATATATATATATATATATATATATATATATATATATATATATATATATATATATATATATATATATATATATATATTTAAAGATAGAATAAATCAGAAATAAGGAAATGGAGGAGTGGCTGAGTGTGTAAGCGGGTTAACGAGAGGTTGCGGGTTTGAGTCCCGTTCATGGCATATTTTTTTTAGGGAAAGCTCCTAAGGTAGTTTCCTTATCAAATATAATTATTATAATTATTATTATTATTATTATTATTATTATTATTATTATTATTATTATTATTATTATTATTAATAGGTATCAGTTATTATTATTATTATTATTATTATTATTATTATTATTATTATTATTATTATTATTATTATCATAGATTATAGATTATTATGAATATTAATTATTATCATTAGTATTATTATGGAAATAATAAAATTTATTATTAGTTTCATTCAAACTTATACTAGTATTATTTTATAATAGTATTATTATTATTACTATTATTATAATTAATATTGGTAATATAATAATTATTATTATTATTATCAAAGTTATCAGTATCATGACTATTACTATTATTATTATCATCATAAGTATTATTATTATATAATTATTAAAATCATTATCATAACTATCATTAACAATAAATTTGATATTTTTACAAATATTGTTATTAATATCACTATTATTAATATAAACATTATTACCTTAATTAGTAATATTAAGTATTATTATTATTATTACCAATATTAACTTTTGTATCATTATAATTACTATTTTTAACAAACAAATGATATATATATATATATATATATATATATATATATATATATATATAAACATATTTAATACATATAACATAACAAAAATTAATATTTTCATATACAAAAAGAATATATGAGACATATATATATTATTAATATAAAAATGATATAATTAATAAGTTATATATATATAAACTTATTCAATTGTAGTTATGTGTATTAATAAATATCCAAACGATATAGGTTCGTAAATCCGAGGATAACTCTGCATTTGTTCAATACCGTCATATGTATTTTTACTACAAAATACAGTATTGTGAGTTCATCTGCTCCCTTTTTATATATATTTTTGGGCTGAGAATACATGCGCAAATTTTATAACTGTTTTACACGTTAGACACAAGTACTCAAACTTTTATGCTATATACGTGCTTTGTCATGCTAAATCCCTGCCGTAATATCGTTAATTGCTGAGGTATAAGATGCAAGCTTAGTTATTGTGAGTAGCGCTATTGAGAGTGACGTCTCTAGTCAGTTGATCGTTGGTCTTTAGCTACATAATAATGATTCAACGACATAATAACAAGTGTCACGGGTGTAGTGACCCGAACTTTTCCATGTTTATATATATTAATTGAGATTGATATTTACATGATTAAATATTTCCAACATGTTAAGCAATCAAACTTGTTAAGACTTGATTAATTGAAATAGGTTTCATATAGACAATTAACCACCCAAGTTGACCGGTGATTCACGAACGTTAAAACTTGTAAAAACTATATGATGACATATATATGGTTATATATATAGTTAACATTATATTATGATAATTAAACATATCATTAAGTATATTAACAATGAACTACATATGTAAAAACAAGACTACTAACTTAATAATTTTGAAACGAGACATATATGTAACGATTATCGTTGTAACGACATTTAATGTATATATATCATATTAAGAGATATTCGTACATCATAATATCATGATAATATAATAATTTAAAATCTCTTTTGATATTATAAACATTGGGTTAACAACATTTAACAAGATCGTTAACCTAAAGGTTTCAAAACAACATTTACATGTAACGACTAACGATGACTTAACAACTCAGTTAAAATGTATATACATGTAGTGTTTTAATATGTATTTATACACTTTTGAAAGACTTCAATACACTTATCAAAATACTTCTACTTAACAAAAATGCTTACAATTACATCCTCGTTCAGTTTCATCAACAATTCTACTCGTATGCACCCGTATTCGTACTCGTACAATACACAGCTTTTAGATGTATGTACTATTGGTATATACACTCCAATGATCAGCTCTTAGCAGCCCATGTGAGTCACCTAACACATGTGGAAACCATCATTTGGCAACTAGCATGAAATATCTCATAAAATTACAAAAATATGAGTAATCATTCATGACTTATTTACATGAAAACAAAATTACATATCCTTTATATCTAATCCATACACCAACGACCAAAAACACCTACAAACACTTTCATTCTTCAATTTTCTTCATCTAATTGATCTCTCTCAAGTTCTATCTTCAAGTTCTAAGTGTTCTTCATAAATTCCAAAAGTTCTAGTTTCATAAAATCAAGAATACTTTCAAGTTTGCTAGCTCACTTCCAATCTTGTAAGGTGATCATCCAACCTCAAGAAATCTTTGTTTCTTACAGTAGGTTATCATTCTAATACAAGGTAATAATCATATTCAAACTTTGGTTCAATTTCTATAACTATAACAATCTTATTTCAAGTGATGATCTTACTTGAACTTGTTTTTCGTGTCATGATTCTGCTTCAAGAACTTCGAGCCATCCAAGGATCCATTGAAGCTAGATCCATTTTTCTCTTTTCCAGTAGGTTTATCCAAGGAAATTAAGGTAGTAATGATGTTCATAACATCATTCGATTCATACATATAAAGCTATCTTATTCGAAGGTTTAAACTTGTAATCACTAGAACATAGTTTAGTTAATTCTAAACTTGTTCGCAAACAAAAGTTAATCCTTCTAACTTGACTTTTAAAATAAACTAAACACATATTCTATATCTATATGATATGCTAACTTAATGATTTAAAACCTGGAAACACGAAAAACACCGTAAAACCGGATTTACGCCGTCGTAGTAACACCGCGGGCTGTTTTGGGTTAGTTAATTAAAAACTATGATAAACTTTGATTTAAAAGTTGTTATTCTGAGAAAATGATTTTTATTATGAACATGAAACTATATCCAAAAATTATGGTTAAACTCAAAGTGGAAGTATGTTTTCTAAAATGGTCATCTAGACGTCGTTCTTTCGACTGAAATGACTACCTTTACAAAAACGACTTGTAACTTATTTTTCCGACTATAAACCTATACTTTTTCTGTTTAGATTCATAAAATATAGTTCAATATGAAACCATAGCAATTTGATTCACTCAAAACGGATTTAAAATGAAGAAGTTATGGGTAAAACAAGATTGGATAATTTTTCTCATTTTAGCTACGTGAAAATTGGTAACAAATCTATTCCAACCATAACTTAACCAACTTGTATTGTATATTATGTAATCTTGAGATACCATAGACAAGTATACAACGTTTCGACCTATCATGTCGACACATCTATATATATTTCGGAACAACCATAGACACTCTATATGTGAATGTTGGAGTTAGCTATACAGGGTTGAGGTTGATTCCAAAATATATATAGTTTGAGTTGTGATCAATACTGAGATACGTTTACACTGGGTTGTGGATTGATTCAAGATAATATTTATCAATTTATTTCTGTACATCTAACTGTGGACAACTAGTTGTAGGTTACTAACGAGGACAGCTGACTTAATAAACTTAAAACATCAAAATATATTAAAAGTGTTGTAAATATATTTTGAACATACTTTGATATATATGTATATATTGTTATAGGTTCGTGAATCAACCAGTGGCCAAGTCTTACTTCCCGACGAAGTAAAAATCTGTGAAAGTGAGTTATAGTCCCACTTTTAAAATCTAATAGTTTTGGGATGAGAATACATGCAGGTTTTATAAATGATTTACAAAATAGACACAAGTACGTGAAACTACATTCTATGGTTGAATTATCGAAATCGAATATGCCCCTTTTTATTAAGTCTGGTAATCTAAGAATTAGGGAACAGACACCCTAATTGACGCGAATCCTAAAGATAGATCTATCGGGCCCAACAAGCCCCATCCAAAGTACCGGATGTTTTAGTACTTCGAAATTTATATCATATCCGAAGGGTGTCCCGGAATGATGGGGATATTCTTATATATGCATCTTGTTAATGTCGGTTACCAGGTGTTCACCATATGAATGATTTTTATCTCTATGTATGGGATGTGTATTGAAATATGAAATCTTGTGGTCTATTATTATGATTTGATATATATAGGTTAAACCTATAACTCACCAACATTTTTGTTGACGTTTTAAGCATGTTTATTCTCAGGTGATTATTAAGAGCTTCCGCTGTTGCATACTAAAATAAGGACAAGATTTGGAGTCCATGTTTATATGATATTGTGTAAAAACTGCATTCAAGAAACTAATTTCGATGTAACATATTTGTATTGTAAACCATTATGTAATGGTCGTGTGTAAACAGGATATTTTAGATTATCATTATTTGATAATCTACGTAAAGCTTTTTAAACCTTTATTTATGAAATAAAGGTTATGGTTTGTTTTAAAAATGAATGCAGTCTTTGAAAAACGTCTCATATAGAGGTCAAAACCTCGCAACGAAATCAATTAATATGAAACGTTTTTAATCAATAAGAACGGGACATTTCAGTTGGTATCCGAGCGTTGGTCTTAGAGAACCAGAATTTTGCATTAGTGTGTCTTATCTAGTTTGTTAGGATGCATTAGTGAGTCTGGACTTCGACCGTGTTTACTTGAAAAATGATTGCTTAACAAATTTTGTTGGAAACTATATATTTTTAACATGTGAATATTATGTGATATATTAATCTCTTAACGCGTTTGATATTATGTGATAGATGTCTACCTCTAGAACAAGTCCCATTGACTCACCTAATAATAATGAAGAGTCAAATGTAAATTGGAATGATTCGTGGACTGATTCACAAGTTCCCGAAGAGGAATCGGAAGAAGAGTCGGAACCGGAAGAAGAATCGGAACCGGAAGAAGAATCGGAACCGGATGAAGAAGTAGAACCGGTGGGGGAAATAATAAAACGGTTAAGTAAAAGAAAATCCTCAACCAACCGACCAAGGTTAATTATGGTCAATGGTGTTTCCGCCAAGGAAGCAAAATATTGGGAGGATTACCAATTCTCCGATGAATTGGATTCCGACGAGAATTCTGATGATGTTATAGAAATTACCCCAACTGAATTTAAAAAGGCAAAAGAAAATAATAAGGGAAAGGGCATAAAAATAGAGAAATCTAATTCCAACCCCGATGAACTTTATATGTATCGTCAACCCCCGAAGTCCTTAAGTTGTAACAATGACCCGAGAACCTCTAAACCACCAGGTTTTTCTAAACCAATGTGGAAAATTACGGCTCGTATTAGGGGAACATCATATATCCCTAGAAACCTGGCAAAACGAACCAAAACCGAAGAAGAAGAAACGAGCGAGTCGGAATAAGATAGTTGTATTCGTGTGGTGTAATATATGTAATATAGTGTGCTTATGCTTTATGATATATGTAAAAATTGCTTGTATTAATAAGTATTTTTTTATGAATCTAACTCTTGTCTATTTTACAGTTTAAAAACACAAAATGGATAGACAACCCAATATTTTAAGAGACCTACCCGGAGACATGATTGATGAAATCTTGTCTAGAGTCGGTCAGAATTCCTCGGCACAACTATTTAAGGCGAGATCAGTTTGTAAGACATTCGAAGAACGTTCCAAGAATGTCTTGGTTTATAAGAGACTTTCGTTTGAAAGATGGGGGATATCACATTGGGAAACCCATAAGTTACGATGTGTTTACTTTGACACATATATTGCGGGGAACCCAAATGCTATTTTACGCAACGGGTTAAGAAATTATTTTGACTCAATATATCCGAATATTGGACTTCGTGATTTAGAAAAAGCGGCTAACATGAAACATAAAGAAGCATGTTATGCTTACGGAATAGTAATGTTCGCTTCTCACCAAAGTGAGAACAAGAACATCGGGCTACAACTATTAAACAAAACGTTTCCACAAGTGACGGAGTCGGTAATTGGGGTAAGAAATGAGGTTTTTAGATTGTTACGGGACTGTTGGACATTACGTAACCCTCGTCCCTTTGACGACGTTACAACACGCTGTATTATCAACGGCCATAACGGTTATGTTCCACAAGACCAAGGATGGGAAGTAGTCCTAGTAAAACCAGAATGCATGACTTGTTTCTGGACGTATGAATTACGTGTCTTTATTGCCTTTGCTGAACGACTTGTGTACTAACTAGAATTATCTTCACAACTATCTTGTATCAAAGTTATTGTGTGCTATATTTCATGCTTTATGTAAAATAAGCGGTATTGTAAGTTTGTAAAATATTGTATAAAAGTTTGAACGCGAAATATTATTATAATCAGTTTTTCATATAGAATTGTAGTAGTTGAATTGTATATTAGCTACTAAGTATGAACTTAACGGGTAGGTACTACCCGAATTTAAACTTATAAATAAAACGCTAATATGAAGAAAAAGCTTTTATAAATGAGTTCATATTATGCTACGAAATACTATTAACTACTCTTAATATTCTGTATGATTAACTTGTTCCATTGGACTATTTTGAAGGAAATGGCACCGACTACTCGACACACCGTGAATATGAATGAAGAGGAATTCCGTACTTTTCTAGCTTCAAACATAGCCGCAGTACAGGCTGCGCTACATACCAACAATAACCTTGGATCTAGCAGTACAGGAAATCGTGTAGGATGCACCTACAAAGAATTCACTGCTTGCAAACCTTTGGAATTTGATGGAACCGAAGGACCGATCGGATTGAAACGGTGGACCGAGAAGGTCGAATCGGTGTTTGCCATAAGTAAGTGTACTGAAGAGGACAAAGTGAAGTACGCTACGCATACCTTCACAGGTTCTGCGTTAACATGGTGGAATACCTATCTAGAGCAAGTGGGACAAGACGATGCGTACGCACTACCGTGGTCAGCATTCAAGCACTTGATGAACGAGAAGTACCGTCCCAGAACCGAGGTCAATAAGCTCAAGACAGAACTTAGAGGGTTACGAACCCAAGGATTTGATATTACCACATACGAAAGACGATTCACAGAATTGTGCCTATTGTGTCCGGGAGCGTTCGAAGATGAGGAAGAGAAGATCGACGCATTTGTGAAAGGATTACCGGAAAGAATCCAAGAAGATATAAGTTCACACGAGCCCGCCTCCATACAACAGGCATGTAGAATGGCTCACAAACTAGTGAACCAGATCGAAGAAAGAATTAAAGAACAGACTACTGAAGAGGCCAATGTGAAGCAAGTCAAAAGAAAGTGGGAGGAAAACGGTGATAAGAATCACCAATACAACAACAACAACAATTACAACAATAATCGCAACAATTATCCCAACAATCGCAACATCAATCGCAGCTACAACAAACGGCCTAACAACAACAACAACAACAGCAGCAACTACAACAATCATCCCAATAACAATAATAACCGCAACAACAACAACAATCAGAAGCAGCTATGCCAAAGGTGTGAAAAGTATCACTCGGGGTTCTGCACCAAATTTTGTAACAAGTGTAAAAGAAATGGTCATAGCGCGGCGAAGTGTGAGGTCTACGGACCAGGGGTTAATAGAACGAAAGGAACAAATGGTGTCGGAACTAGTAATGGTGGAGCAAGTAGTGTCGGAGCAAGTTATGCCAATGTAGTTTGTTATAAATGTGGGAAAGCAGGCCACATTATTAAAAATTGCCCGAACCAGGAGAACACGAATGGACAAGGCCGCGGAAGAGTTTTCAATATTAATGCGGCAGAGGCACAGGAAGACCCGGAGCTTGTTACGGGTACGTTTCTTATTGACAATAAATCTGCTTACGTTTTATTTGATTCGGGTGCGGATAGAAGCTATATGAGTAGAGATTTTTGTGCTAAATTAAGTTGTCCATTGACGCCTTTGGATAGTAAATTTTTACTCGAATTAGCAAATGGTAAATTAATTTCAGCAGATAATATATGCCGGAATCGAGAAATTAAACTGGTTAGCGAAACATTTAAGATTGATTTGATACCAGTAGAGTTAGGGAGTTTTGATGTGATAATCGGTATGGACTGGTTGAAAGAAGTGAAAGCAGAGATCGTTTGTTACAAAAATGCAATTCGCATTATACGAGAAAAAGGAAAACCCTTAATGGTGTACGGAGAAAAGGGCAACACGAAGCTACATCTTATTAGTAATTAGAAGGCACAAAAACTAATAAGAAAAGGTTGCTATGCTGTTCTAGCACACGTCAAGAAAGTACACACTGAAGAAAAGAGCATCAATGATGTTCCCATTGTAAAAGAATTTCCCGATGTATTTCCGAAAGAATTACAGGGATTACCCCCACATCGATCCGTTGAATTTCAAATAGATCTTGTACCAGGAGCTGCACCAATAGCTCGTGCTCCTTACAGACTCGCACCCAGCGAGATGAAAGAACTGCAAAGCCAATTACAAGAACTTTTAGAGCGTGGTTTCATTCGACCAAGCACATCACCGTGGGGAGCTCCTGTTTTGTTTGTCAAGAAGAAAGATGGTACATTCAGGTTGTGTATCGACTACCGAGAGTTGAACAAACTTACCATCAAGAACCGCTACCCACTACCGAGAATCGACGACTTATTTGATCAACTACAAGGCTCGTCTGTTTATTCAAAGATTGACTTACGTTCCGGGTATCATCAAATGCGAGTGAAAGAAGATGATATTCCAAAGACTGCTTTCAGAACACGTTACGGTCATTACGAGTTTATGGTCATGCCGTTTGGTTTAACTAATGCACCAGCTGTGTTCATGGACCTTATGAACCGAGTGTGTGGACCATACCTTGACAAGTTTGTCATTGTTTTCATTGATGACATACTTATTTACTCAAAGAATGACCAAGAACACGGTGAACATTTGAGAAAGGTGTTAGAAGTATTGAGGAAGGAAGAATTGTACGCTAAGTTTTCAAAGTGTGCATTATGGTTGGAAAAAGTTCAATTCCTCGGTCACATAGTGAACAAAGAAGGTATTAAGGTGGATCCGGCAAAGATAGAAACTGTTGAAAAGTGGGAAACCCCGAAAACTCCGAAACACATACGCCAGTTTTTAGGACTAGCTGGTTACTACAGAAGGTTCATCCAAGACTTTTCCAGAATAGCAAAACCCTTGACTGCATTAACGCATAAAGGGAAGAAATTTGAATGGAATGATGAACAAGAGAAAGCGTTTCAGTTATTGAAGAAAAAGCTAACTACGACACCTATATTGTCATTGCCTGAAGGGAATGATGATTTTGTGATTTATTGTGACACATCAAAGCAAGGTCTCAGTTGTGTATTAATGCAACGAACGAAGGTGATTGCTTATGCGTCTAGACAATTGAAGATTCACGAACAAAATTATACGACGCATGATTTGGAATTAGGCGCGGTTGTTTTTGCATTAAAGACTTGGAGGCACTACTTATATGGGGTCAAAAGTATTATATATACCGACCACAAAAGTCTTCAACACATATTTAATCAGAAACAACTGAATATGAGGCAGCGTAGGTGGATTGAATTATTGAATGATTACGACTTTGAGATTCGTTACCACCCGGGGAAGGCAAATGTGGTAGCCGATGCCTTGAGCAGGAAGGACAAAGAACCCATTCGAGTAAAATCTATGAATATAATGATTCATAATAACCTTACTACTCAAATAAAGGAGGCGCAACAAGGAGTTTTAAAAGAGGAAAATTTAAAGGATGAAATACCCAAAGGATCGGAGAAGCATCTTAATATTCGGGAAGACGGAACCCGGTATAGGGCTGAAAGGATTTGGGTACCAAAATTTGGAGATATGAGAGAAATGGTACTTAGAGAAGCTCATAAAACCAGATACTCAATACATCCTGGAACGGGGAAGATGTACAAGGATCTCAAGAAATATTTTTGGTGGCCGGGTATGAAAGCCGATGTTGCTAAATACGTGGGAGAATGTTTGACGTGTTCTAAGGTCAAAGCTGAGCATCAGAAACCATCAGGTCTACTTCAACAACCCGAAATCCCGGAATGGAAATGGGAAAACATTACCATGGATTTCATCACTAAATTGCCAAGGACTGCAAGTGGTTTTGATACTATTTGGGTAATAGTTGATCGTCTCACCAAATCAGCACACTTCCTGCCAATAAGAGAAGATGACAAGATGGAGAAGTTAGCACGAGTGTATTTGAAGGAAGTCGTCTCCAGACATGGAATACCAAAACTCTATTATCTCTGATAGGGATGGCAGATTTATTTCAAGATTCTGGCAGACATTACAGCAAGCATTAGGAACTCGTCTAGACATGAGTACTGCCTATCATCCACAAACTGATGGGCAGAGTGAAAGGACGATACAAACGCTTGAAGACATGCTACGAGCATGTGTTATTGATTTCGGAAACAGTTGGGATCGACATCTACCATTAGCAGAATTTTCCTACAACAACAGCTACCATTCAAGCATTGAGATGGCGCCGTTTGAAGCACTTTATGGTAGAAAGTGCAGGTCTCCGATTTGTTGGAGTGAAGTGGGGGATAGACAGATTACGGGTCCGGAGATTATACAAGAAACTACCGAGAAGATCATCCAAATTCAACAACGGTTGAAAACCGCCCAAAGTCGACAAAAGAGCTACGCTGACATTAAAAGAAAAGATATAGAATTTGAAATTGGAGAGATGGTCATGCTTAAAGTTGCACCTTGGAAAGGCGTTGTTCGATTTGGTAAACGAGGGAAATTAAATCCAAGGTATATTGGACCATTCAAGATTATTGATCGTGTCGGACCAGTAGCTTACCGACTTGAGTTACCTCAACAACTCGCGGCTGTACATAACACTTTCCACGTCTCAACTTTGAAGAAATGTTTTGCTAAAGAAGATCTCACTATTCCGTTAGATGAAATCCAAATCAACAAAAAACTCCAATTCATCGAAGAACCCGTCGAAATAATGGATCGTGAGGTTAAAAGACTTAAGCAAAACAAGATACCAATTGTTAAGGTTCGATGGAATGCTCGTAGAGGACCCGAGTTCACCTGGGAGCGTGAAGATCAGATGAAGAAGAAATACCCGCATCTATTTCCAGAAGATTCGTCAACACCTTCAACAGCTTAAAATTTCGGGACGAAATTTATTTAACGGGTAGGTACTGTAGTGACCCGAACTTTTCCATGTTTATATATATTAATTGAGATTGATATTTACATGATTAAATATTTCCAACATGTTAAGCAATCAAACTTGTTAAGACTTGATTAATTGAAATAGGTTTCATATAGACAATTGACCACCCAAGTTGACCGGTGATTCACGAACGTTAAAACTTGTAAAAACTATATGATGACATATATATGGTTATATATATAGTTAACATTATATTATGATAATTAAACATATCATTAAGTATATTAACAATGAACTACATATGTAAAAACAAGACTACTAACTTAATAATTTTGAAACGAGACATATATGTAACGATTATCGTTGTAACAACATTTAATGTATATATATCATATTAAGAGATATTCGTACATCATAATATCATGATAATATAATAATTTAAAATCTCTTTTGATATTATAAACATTGGGTTAACAACATTTAACAAGATCGTTAACCTAAAGGTTTCAAAACAACATTTACATGTAACGACTAACGATGACTTAACGACTCAGTTAAAATGTATATACATGTAGTGTTTTAATATGTATTTATACACTTTTGAAAGACTTCAATACACTTATCAAAATACTTCTACTTAACAAAAATGCTTACAATTACATCCTCGTTCAGTTTCATCAACAATTCTACTCGTATGCACCCGTATTCGTACTCGTACAATACACAGCTTTTAGATGTATGTACTATTGGTATATACACTCCAATGATCAGCTCTTAGCAGCCCATGTGAGTCACCTAACACATGTGGGAACCATCATTTGGCAACTAGCATGAAATATCTCATAAAATTACAAAAATATGAGTAATCATTCATGACTTATTTACATGAAAACAAAATTACATATCCTTTATATCTCATCCATACACCAACGACCAAAAACACCTACAAACACTTTCATTCTTCAATTTTCTTCATCTAATTGATCTCTCTCAAGTTCTATCTTCAAGTTCTAAGTGTTCTTCATAAATTCCAAAAGTTCTAGTTTCATAAAATCAAGAATACTTTCAAGTTTGCTAGCTCACTTCCAATCTTGTAAGGTGATCATCCAACCTCAAGAAATCTTTGTTTCTTACAGTAGGTTATCATTCTAATACAAGGTAATAATCATATTCAAACTTTGGTTCAATTTCTATAACTATAACAATCTTATTTCAAGTGATGATCTTACTTGAACTTGTTTTTCGTGTCATGATTCTGCTTCAAGAACTTCGAGCCATCCAAGGATCCATTGAAGCTAGATCCATTTTTCTCTTTTCCAGTAGGTTTATCCAAGGAAATTAAGGTAGTAATGATGTTCATAACATCATTCGATTCATACATATAAAGCTATCTTATTCGAAGGTTTAAACTTGTAATCACTAGAACATAGTTTAGTTAATTCTAAACTTGTTCGCAAACAAAAGTTAATCCTTCTAACTTGACTTTTAAAATAAACTAAACACATGTTCTATATCTATATGATATGCTAACTTAATGATTTAAAATCTGGAAACACGAAAAACACCGTAAAACCGGATTTACGCCGTCGTAGTAACACCGCGGGCTGTTTTGGGTTAGTTAATTAAAAACTATGATAAACTTTGATTTAAAAGTTGTTATTCTGAGAAAATGATTTTTATTATGAACATGAAACTATATCCAAAAATTATGGTTAAACTCAAAGTGGAAGTATGTTTTCTAAAATGGTCATCTAGACGTCGTTCTTTCGACTGAAATGACTACCTTTACAAAAATGACTTGTAACTTATTTTTCCGACTATAAACCTATACTTTTTCTGTTTAGATTCATAAAATAGAGTTCAATATGAAACCATAGCAATTTGATTCACTCAAAACGGATTTAAAATGAAGAAGTTATGGGTAAAACAAGATTGGATAATTTTTCTCATTTTAGCTACGTGAAAATTGGTAACAAATCTATTCCAACCATAACTTAACCAACTTGTATTGTATATTATGTAATCTTGAGATACCATAGACACGTATACAACGTTTCGACCTATCATGTCGACACATCTATATATATTTCGGAACAACCATAGACACTCTATATGTGAATGTTGGAGTTAGCTATACAGGGTTGAGGTTGATTCCAAAATATATATAGTTTGAGTTGTGATCAATACTGAGATACGTATACACTGGGTTGTGGATTGATTCAAGATAATATTTATCAATTTATTTCTGTACATCTAACTGTGGACAACTAGTTGTAGGTTACTAACGAGGACAGCTGACTTAATAAACTTAAAACATCAAAATATATTAAAAGTGTTGTAAATATATTTTGAACATACTTTGATATATATGTATATATTGTTATAGGTTCGTGAATCAACCAGTGGCCAAGTCTTACTTCCCGACGAAGTAAAAATCTGTGAAAGTGAGTTATAGTCCCACTTTTAAAATCTAATAGTTTTGGGATGAGAATACATGCCGGTTTTATAAATGATTTACAAAATAGACACAAGTACGTGAAACTACATTCTATGGTTGAATTATCGAAATCGAATATGCCCCTTTTTATTAAGTCTGGTAATCTAAGAATTAGGGAACAGACACCCTAATTGACGCGAATCCTAAAGATAGATCTATCGGGCCCAACAAGCCCCATCCAAAGTACCGGATGTTTTAGTACTTCGAAATTTATATCATATCCGAAGGGTGTCCCGGAATGATGGGGATATTCTTATATATGCATCTTGTTAATGTCGGTTACCAGGTGTTCACCATATGAATGATTTTTATCTCTATGTATGGGATGTGTATTGAAATATGAAATCTTGTGGTCTATTATTATGATTTGATATATATAGGTTAAACCTATAACTCACCAACATTTTTGTTGACGTTTTAAGCATGTTTATTCTCAGGTGATTATTAAGAGCTTCCGCTATTGCATACTAAAATAAGGACAAGATTTGGAGTCCATGTTTATATGATATTGTGTAAAAACTGCATTCAAGAAACTAATTTCGATGTAACATATTTGTATTGTAAACCATTATGTAATGGTCGTGTGTAAACAGGATATTTTAGATTATCATTATTTGATAATCTACGTAAAGCTTTTTAAACCTTTATTTATGAAATAAAGGTTATGGTTTGTTTTAAAAATGAATGCAGTCTTTGAAAAACGTCTCATATAGAGGTCAAAATCTCGCAACGAAATCAATTAATATGGAACGTTTTTAATCAATAAGAACGGGACATTTCAACGGGGTACCTTTGTTTAGTCACGATATTACAAACAACAACTCTTTCGATTGATATATTTGGTATCAATCAACTTTAAACTGAAATCTTGTGGTCTAATGCTATACTGAACTATTGATTTATGATAAACCTATGAACTCACTCAACCTCGTGTTGACTTTTTAAAGCATGTTTATTTTCAGGTACTTAAATATTGCTTTCGCTGTATATCTTCTGCTTTGATGATGATTGCTTGCTATGCTTGGAGTCTTCATTACATATCATATCAATTAAAGACATTTAATGCTCTAAATACAATGTAATCTATTTATCTTCCGCTGCAAAACTTAATAAAACGTCTCATATAGAGTCGTTCTCGTTTATACAACTATGATTCGATATAACTAGTTACAAATATCCCATGCCCTATTTGGGGGTGTGACAATATATTTTTATTAGAATATATAATTGGATGCTACAAAAAGTTTTACGTAAACGTGGGGTGGCCGCCGCAACGCGCGGCTGACCACCCTGCTTGTTAGAGACATTAAACTTTTTAATATAGAAAATATAATACTACTAAAAAATTATCTACATAAAAAATTCTTAAAATAACCGCAACAAAGTGTTTATCATCATATCATATCCTACAATCTTTTAAATAAAACTATTCTCGCAGTATTTTATATATATATATATATATATATATATATATATATATATATATATATATATATATATATATATATATATATATATATATATATATATATATATATATAGTAGGTTTTTAAGCCCGTGCGTTGCACGAGTATGTAAAAAACCATGAAAAAATGTAATTTGTAGTATATATATTGGTATATAAATAGTGATACTAAAAAAAGGAAAATTATAAGAATTATTTAAGAGCCCGTGTTGTTGATAAATTTTTTTTTTTTTAGAGTTTAAGATATAACGACCCGTCCTAATCTATCTGGACGAATACATTACATTTGGTTACATCGCGAGGTACTTGACCTCTATATGATACATTTTACAAACATTGCATTCGTTTTTAAAAAGACAACTTTCATTTCATCGAAAGTTGACGGCATGCATACCATTTCATAATATATCCAACTATAATTGACTTAATAATAATCTTGGTGTACTCAACGCCTCGAATGCAATGTCTTTTGAAATATGTCCTGAATGACTCCAAGTAATATCTTTAAAATGAGCAAATGCACAGCGGAAGATTTCTTTAATACCTGAGAATAAACATACTTTAAAGTGTCAACCAAAATGTTGGTGAGTTCATTAGTTTATCATAATCATTCATTTCCATCATTTTAATAGACCACAAGATTTTCATTTTCATTTCTCATAAAAATACGTCCTATGCATAGAGACAAAAATATCATTCATATGGATTGAACACCTGGTAACCGAAATTAACAAGATGCATATAAGAATATCCCCTATCATTCCAGGACATCCATCAGACATGATAAAACAACATCGAAGTACTAAAGCATCCGCTACAACGGATGGGGTTTGTTAGGCTCAATAGATCTATCTTTAGGATTCGCGTCAATTAGTAGATCGGTTTACTAATTCTTAGGCTACCAAGCAAAAGGGGCATATTCGACTTCGATATTCGACTTCGATCATTCAACCATATAATGTAGTTTCGATTACTTGTGTCTATTTCGTAAAACATTTATAAAAGCGCATGTATTCTCAGTCCCAAAAATATATATTGCAAAAGCATTTAAAAAAGGAGTAATGAAACTCACAATACTGTATTTTATAGTAAAAATACATATGATGGCACTGGATAAGTGCAGGGTTGGCCTCGAATTCACGAACCTATATCAGTTGCACATATATTAACACATATCTCATTTAATAAACTAAGTTTACTTATATTAAAATTTGTATTTTTAAATATAATTATTCTTATAATAAATATATGATTTATATAATTTAATTAAAGTTTTATCAATATAAATGGTAATATATTAGTTAAAAACATATTAGTATGTAATATTAGTTGACTTGTAATATATTTTTATATAGATAACATTTGTTTGTTAAAAATAATAATTATAATAATACTAAAAATAATAATAGTAATGATAATAATAAAAATGATAATACTTTTAATAATAATGATAATACTAAAAAAATGCAATGTGTTAATAATGATAATAATAATAATAAAAGTGATAAAAATAATAGTAATAATAATGATAATAATGTTAGTAATGATAATAATATTACTCATATAACAATAATAATTAATAATAATAACAATAATAATAATAATAATAAATAGTAGTAATAATAATAATGATAACTACCTTAATGGGAAGAGCTTCAAAAAAAAAAGAATAAATAAACTACATGCGCCTAGGATCAAACCCCCTACCTCTTGTAAACCCAACACACTCTCAAGCCACTCCCCTGCCTTTTGCTTTTCTGATTTACTCCCAGCTTATTTCTATTTAACCGTCCAGCTTTATTTTGGCCCAACAGGAAGACAAGTACTCAGCTCACATTTATTTCGACCTAACAACATAACAGATCTCAGCCCAACAGATTTACTGGAGCCTAATTAGCAGCCCAACCCATTTAATCACATAAGCCCAATCGTATAACAGATAAGTTTAGGAAGAAGAATTCTGTCGGTGGAGTTTATGATTAAAACAGGAAAAAGAATTACACAAAAGCCACCTCCTTTTCTTTCCATCATCATCATCTCTAATTTACTGTCACCATAGCTGAAGGATAACAGTAGTAGTATCATCATTATTTTGTTCGGTCGAGTAGTAAACAGAAACAGAATGGATCTCGCATCAGTATTTTCATGGTGATGGTGATCGTCATCAAGATCATTATCGACATAAAATCATAATCATTCTCACTTCTAATCACCGATTCATCATCAGTTTATCAATCATTATTAATTCGTGATATTACTTCATCTTCATCGTTTATAAACCGTCACCATCATTATCATTTCGTTATCTCTTCACCATCATTAATCTCATCGTTATCTTCATAATCATCATTCTAATCGTCATCATCAAATTATCATCATCATAATCTTCCTTACCTTTTAATTACAGAAAATGAAACAGAAGTTTGGAGGATCGATGGGTTTCATGAAGATCACCTCGTTTGTCCATCCTAACTTTTTCGCTAACATCGTCTTCTTCATATATTCTCATCATTGTTTGAATTCTTCTTCATCACTATGCTACTGTTCATCGTCTTCTTTAAATGGGTTTTGATTTGAATCAAGAAACAAAAACATCGAACATAAACAATTACAGGTACGTGATAGGGTTCAATGGTTTTAATGGGTGTTCATGGTGTTGAGTTGTTTAGGTTATTGAATCATAAACAAAAAGGTTTATAGCAGCATAATAGCCTGCTGGAAACAGATTCGTGAAGGTGGGTTGTGGGTGCTAGTTGATATATAACACGAGACATAAAGAGAGTAATATACATATAGATGTACATGTGTGCGTGTTGGGTTGTGGTGTGGGTTCGAGCAATAAGAATACGGGTAGTATAGTTAGTGGTGTTCCGGTTTAAGATGGTGTCGGTTGCTCGATGGGGTGGATGAGGGTGGTAAGTTGTTGGGTTTGGTGTGCCTTAAAATCATTTAAGAAGATGGTTTGGAGAAATGCGTAGCATAGGAGTAAAGCAAGAAAAATGGTCACAAACTCCATTGATAGGAAAAGATATTGTGTTTGGGCTTAAAACTAAAAATAAGGGTAGCAGTAGAAATAAGAGATGATGAAGATGATTTGTTAGCCTTGATTGGCTCGACAGAAATATAGAAAGAGTTGGTGGTGTGATTGGAAATGATGGTGGTGATGATTGTATTAGAGCACAAGTGTGCATATAAATCTAAAACATTAGTTATCATAATATAAAGTAATAATACAAACATTTTAACATATGCAATAATATGGATGGCTTTAATCACGGGCCAATTTAGAATACATATACAATAATATTAATAATTTAGTAATAATAATAAACGTGGATTAAATCTTAGTCGCCTATGTTTTGTATTATAGTCTATCGACATCCTATTTTATTTTACGAATTAATATATCGTGCACCGTTGTTAATTAGTGGCGGATAAAAGTCTTCATAACAATTCCAAAATTTTAAATTAACTATATTTATTTATTTTGGTTATTATGGTATAAAATTCGATCATAAATTATTAAACAAAAATTTACATCAACTGTCCCTCTCAATTTTGGGTAAAAAATAAAAAGTGTTAAAATTTAATAACTAGCTCCTAAATACATTTTTAGTAAGCCTAAAATTTATAGAACTCATTTTTGAATCATCGTTTATTTTAAAATCATATAAGTTTGAATTTAATTTACTTAATATCAATCGGAACATCAAACGAGTATTGCAATCATTTAATATTTATTTTTAATATACTTTATATATATATATAATAATAATAATAATAATAATAATAATAATAATAATAATAATAATAATAATAATATTATATTTTATTTTTATTTTACATAGTTACTTAAGCATATAGTATTTTAAATTATACTTCATTTATATATATATATATATATATATATATATATATATATATATATATATATATATATATATATATATATATATATATATATATATATATATATTTATCTATTTATAAATAGTTGTTCGTGAATCGTCCGAAAATAGTCAAAAGGGCAATTGAATATATGAAAACAATTCAAAGTTCTTGAGACTCAACATTACATGCTTTGATCGTGTCAAAATTATTTAAAGATTTAGTTTAAATTTGGTCGAAAATTTCCGGGTCGTCACAGTACCTACCCGTTAAAGAAATTTCGTCCCGAAATTTGATCGTGGTTGTCATGACTAACGATAAAAATGATTTCATGACGAATTTGAGTTGATAAATAGAGTTTTATCATTATTGATTAATATAGATAAAACGATTTGATTAGTGAAGCGTACGAGTGAAGCTGTCACAAAAGATTGAGATAGAGATTTAACTTTTAACGTAGATATGATTGATTTCCGGAGTTCAAGGAATTTAGAGAAAATCTTTGTAATAAGATTTGGTTCTTCGGGATATAAGGAAATTAAGATCTCTATAATTAAATACGATGATCTGCCTCGATTACTTTAGTGACCCGAACTTTTCCATGTTTATATATATTAATTGAGATTGATATTTACATTATTAAATGTTTCCAACATGTTAAGCAATCAAACTTGTTAAGACTTGGTTAATTGAAACGGAAATTTTGTAAACGTCTGATTACCCAGTTTGACCAATGATTCACGAACGCTATAAGTTGTATATGACATGATGATACATAAATGAATAAATATATATGTTTAACATGATATAATGATCATCAAGTATCTCACTAAAAATAGTAACAATAAGTTATATACTGAAAAAGGAGACTATTGACGTATGAAACTCGAAACGATACATATAACGATTATCGTTATAACCACGTCTTACTAAATATATATGAAGCATATTAATACATTGTTATATTATATATAACATGATAATATGATAATTAAATATATCATTAAGTGTATTAACAATGAACTACATAAGTAAAAACAAGACTACTAACTTAAGGATTTCGAAACGAGACATATATGTAACGATTATCGTTGTAACGACATTTAAATGTATATATCATATTAAGATATATTAATATATCATAATATCATGATAATATAATAATTTAAAATCTCATTTGATATTATAAACATTGGGTTAACAACATTTAACAAGATCGTTAACCTAAAGGTTTCAAAACAACACTTACATGTAACGACTAACGATGACTTAACGACTCAGTTAAAATGTATATACATGTAGTGTTTTAATATGTATTTATACACTTTTGAAAGACTTCAAGACACTTATCAAAATACTTCTACTTAACAAAAATGTTTACAATTACATCCTCGTTCAGTTTCATCAACAATTCTACTCGTATGCACCCGTATTCGTACTCGTACAATACACATCTTTTTGATGTATGTACTATTGGTATATACACTCCAATGATCAGCTCTTAGTAGCCCATGTGAGTCACCTAACACATGTGGGAACCATCATTTGGCAACTAGCATGAAATATCTCATAAAATTACAAAAATATGAGTAATCATTCATGACTTATTTACATGAAAACAAAATTACATATCCTTTATATCTAATCCATACACCAACGACCAAAAACACCTACAAACACTTTCATTCTTCAATTTTCTTCATCTAATTGATCTCTCTCAAGTTCTATCTTCAAGTTCTAAGTGTTCTTCATAAATTCTACAAGTTCTAGTTTCATAAAATCAAGAATACTTCCAAGTTTGCTAGCTTACTTCCAATCTTGTAGAGTGATCATCCAACCTCAAGAAATCTTTCTTATTTAAAGTAAGATATCTTTCTAATACAAGGTAATACTCATATTCAAACTTTGATTCAATTTATATAACTATAACAATCTTATTTCGAGTGGAAATCTTACTTGAACTTGTTTTCGTGTCATGATTCTGCTTCAAGAACTTCGAGCCATCCAAGGATCCGTTGAAGCTAGATCCATTTTTCTATTTTCCAGTAGGTTTATTCAAGGAACTTAAGGTAGTAATGATGTTCATAACATCATTCGATTCATACATATAAAGCTATCATAATCGAAGTGGTAAACTAGTAATCACTAGAACATAGTTTAGTTAATTCTAAACTTGTTCGCAAATAAAGTTAATCCTTCTAACTATACTTTTAAAATCAACTATACACATGATCTATATCTATATGATATGCTAACTTAATGATTTAAAACCCGAAAACACGATAAACACCATAAAACCGGATTTACGCCGTCGTAGTTACAACCGGGGGCTGTTTTGGTTTGGATAATTAAAAACTATGAAAAACTTTGATTTAAAAGCTATACTTCTGGGAAAATGATTTTTCTTATGAACATGAAACCATATCCAAAAATCATGGTTAAACTCAAAGTGAAAGTATGTTTTCCAAAATGGTCATCAAGATGTCCCTTTTTTCGACAAAAATGACTACCTCTTTAGTAATTGATATGTAACTTAATTTTCTGACTATAAACCTATACTTTTCTGTTTAGATTCTTAAATTAGAGTTCAATATGAAACCATAGCAATTTGATTCATTCAAAACGGATTTAAAATGAAGAAGTTATGGGTAAAACAAGATTGGATAATTTTTCTCATTTTAGCTACGTGAAAATTGGTAACAAATCTATTCCAACCATAACTTAATCAACTTGTATTGTATATTTTGTAATCTTGAGATACCATAGACACGTATACAATATTTTGACCTATCATGTCGACACATCTATACATATTTCGGAACAACCATAGACACTCTATATGTGAATGTTGGAGTTAGCTATTGTGATGACCCGGAAATTTCCGATCAAATTTAAACTTAATCTTTGTATGATTAACATTTCCGACACGATAAGCAAAGTCTGTAATATTGATTCTCAAAATTTTTGAACTAATGTTATATATTCAGTTAACCTTTGACAATTGACCAACGATTTATGAACATCTATTTGAAAATAGATATATATATATATATATATATATATATATATATATATATATATATAAATATATATATATATATATATATATATATATATATATATATATATAAATTGGAATATTAATTATTCATAAATAACTTGCAATGTATTTTTAAAAACTGATTTATGTATATTAAAAAGATATATACATATATATAATTTCAAGTTATTTAGTAAACGATAGTAACATTCGTTTATTGATTCGATTGATATTTAGATAAGTTAACTAAAGCATTTAAGATGAACCAGTAAAACACTAATTTGCTACATTATTTTCAAATTGCTACAGTACCCAAAATGCTTTCGAAAATCACTATTTGCTACAGTGAAATTGACTTTGCTACATTGAATTGCTACAGTAAAACACTATTTCAAAATGAAAATGTATGTATTATATATTAACAAATAACGAGACGATGATTTATAGAAGTAAATGACCAAAACACTCAAATGTATAAGTTATACCTCGAGTGGTATAGTTTATGGATGATTTAAGATTATATTTTGACAAAGGTACGATTCACGAAACGAAAAGTACTAGTTTTCTCAGCGTACGAAAGGGCATTCGAAAAACCGAAACCGGGACATAAGTCGAGTGACAACGTACGACTTATCGGAACAAAAATTACAAGTCAACGATGCATGTGAATTTAATATAATATATAATTAATTATATAAATTAAATATATTATATATATTATATTAAATTATGTCGACGAGCTAAATTACAAAAATATGTGAGCTGGAAAAACGGGCCATGCGATCGCATGGCAAATGGCCTTCAGAACCATGCGATCGCATGGGGTCTGAATTCAGGCCACACCTATAAAAGCTCGAGCATATCTGTTTCTGATTCATTCCATTACTCCGTATTTATTTACTTATTATATTATTATTATTATTATTATTATTATTATTATTATTATTATTATTATTATTATTATTATTATTATTATTATTATTATTATTATTATTATTATTATTATTAAGAATATTATTAATATTAAATCTTATTATTATTAATATTATTCTTATTATTAGTAGTACACATAAAATACTACGACGAGGTTTTGCTCGAATAAATTCAAAACAAGTTTTCGAGCGGGTTAAAGCTAAGGAAATTATGGGTTATTGCCAAGGAGGTTATGGGTAATGTTCGAGGGTATATTTGTGAATCAAACCTAGTGTTTATCATCTTCGTTACTTCTACGTACTATCCTACAATATTGAATCTCAATATTGATACGTTGAGATATACGGTTATTTGGAAATCCGTGTTTCGGTCACATTTTGGTGAACGACTTTATATGCTGCTAAGGTGAGTTTCATTGATCCCTTTTTATACATATTTTTGGGCTGAGAATACATGCGCAGTTTTATAAACTGTTTTACTAAATGGATACAAATACTAAAACTGATTTTGTGTGAGTTTCATTGATCCCTTTTTATACATATTTTTGGGCTGAGAATACATGCGCAGTTTTATAAACTGTTTTACTAAATGGATACAAATACTAAAACTGATTTTGTGTGAGTTTCATTGATCCCTTTTTATACATATTTTTGGGTTGAGAATACATGCGCAGTTTTATAAACTATTTTACTAAATGGATACAAATACTAAAACTAATTTTGTGTGAGTTTCATTGATCCCTTTTTATACATATTTTTGGGCTGAGAATACATGCGCTGTTTTATGAAATGAATACAAAAACTAAAACTGATTTGTGTGAGTTTCATTTGCTCCCTTTTTAATTGCTTTTGCAATCTATATTTTTGGGCTGAGAATACATGCACTTTATTTTAAACACAATGGATACAAGTACATACTAAATTCTACACTGAGTTAAACCAAAAATCCCTTAGCTTTGGTAACTAGTAGCTGCCAGTACATAGGATATGGACTGGTGGGCGCGAATAATTGTATATGGATCCATAGGGCTTGACATCCCCGTCCGAGCTAGAGCGCTAGCCTTTTAACGGACGTATGTTATTTGAGTTTAGGACATGTATTAAAACGAATGGGGTATTTATCATTATAACGTTAAAGTTTAGTTACCAGGGTGCTCTGTTATGTAGAATCTATTGATAAACGTTTCTGGATGAAACAACTGAAATCTTGTGATCCACTTTTATATAATCTATTGATAAACGTTTCTGGATGAAACAACTGAAATCTTGTGATCCACTTTTATATACAGATTATGCGAAACACTAAAACTATGAACTCACCAACCTTTGTGTTGACACTTGTTAGTATGTTTATTCTCAGGTTCCCTAGAAGTCTTCCGCTATTTGCTTATATATTAGACAAGCTATGTGCATGGAGTCATACATGGCATATTTTTCAAGAAAACGTTGCATTCACCAAATCATCACCATGTATCTTATTTTGACTGCATTGTCAACGGAAGTACTATTGTAAACTATTATTTACAGTGATTGTCTATATGTAGAAATTATCAGATGTCCAAAACCTTTGATTTAAATATTCATTTATGGTGTGCCTTTTCAAAAGAATGCAATGTTTACAAAACGTATCATATAGAGGTCAAATACCTTGCAATGAAATCAATGAATGACGTATTGTCCATATAGATTTGGAGCGATCATCACAGCTATACAGGGTTGAGGTTGATTCCAATATATATATAGTTTGAGTTGTGATCAATACTGAGATATGTATACACTGGGTCGTGGATTGATTCAAGATAATATATATCGATTTATTTCTGTACATCTAACTGTGGACAACTAGTTGTAGGTTACTAACGAGGACAGCTGACTTAATAAACTTAAAACATCAAAATGTATTAAAAGTGTTGTAAATATATTTTGAACATACTTTGATATATATGTACATATTTGTTATAGGTTAGTGAATCGACCAGTGGCCAAGTCTTACTTCCCGACGAAGTAAAAAATCTGTGAAAGTGAGTTATAGTCCCACTTTTAAAATCTAATATTTTTGGGATGAGAATACATGCAGGTTTTATAAATGATTTACAAAATAGACACAAGTACGTGAAACTACATTCTATGGTTGAATTATCGAAATCGAATATGCCCCTTTTTATTAAGTCTGGTAATCTAAGAATTAGGGAACAGACACCCTAATTGACGCAAATCCTAAAGATAGATCTATTGGGCCTAACAAACCCCATCCAAAGTACCGGATGCTTTAGTACTTCGAAATTTATATCATATCCGAAGGGTGTCCCGGAATGATGGGGATATTCTTATATACGCATCTTGTTAATGTCGGTTACCAGGTATTCACCATATGAATGAATTTTATCTCTATGTATGGGATGTATATTGAAATATGAAATCTTGTGGTCTATTATTATGATTTGATAATATATAGGTTAAACCTATAACTCACCAACATTTTTGTTGACGTTTTAAGCATGTTTATTCTCAGGTGATTATTAAGAGCTTCCGCTATTGCATACTAAAATAAGGACAAGATTTGGAGTCCATGCTTGTATGATATTATGTAAAAACTGCATTCAAGAAACTTATTTTTGATGTAATATATTCTTATTGTAAACCATTATGTAATGGTCGTGTGTAAACGGTATATTTTAGATTATCATTATTTGATAATCTACGTAATGTTTTTTAAACCTTTATAGACAAAATAAAGGTTATGGTTGTTTTCAAAATGAATGGAGTCTTTGAAAAACGTCCCATATAGAGGTCAAAACCTCGCGACGAAATCAATTAATATGGAACGTTTATAATCAATATGAACGGGACATTTCAGTTGGTATCCGAGCGTTGGTCTTAGAGAACCAGAATTTTGCATTAGTGTGTCTTATCGAGTTTGTTAGGATGCATTAGTGAGTCTGGACTTCGACCGTGTTTACTTGAAAAATGATTGCTTAACAAATTTTGTTGGAAACTATATATTTTTAACATGTGAATATTATGTGATATATTAATCTCTTAACGCGTTTGATATTATGTGATAGATGTCTACCTCTAGAACAAGTCCCATTGACTCACTTAATAACAATGAAGAGTCAAATGTAAATTGGAATGATTCGTGGACTGATTCACAAGTTCCCGAAGAGGAACCGGAAGAAGAGTCGGAACCGGAAGAAGAATCGGAACCGGAAGAAGAATTGGAACCGAAAGAAGAAATAGAACTAGTGGGGGAAATAATAAAACTTTTAAGTAGAAGAAAATCCTCAACCAATCGACCAAAGTTAATTATGGTCAATGGTGTTTCCGCCAAGGAAGCAAAGTATTGGGAGGATTACCAATTCTCCGATGAATCGGATCCCGACAAGGATTCCGATGATGTTATAGAAATTACCCCAACGCAATTTAATAAGGCAAAAGAGAACAATAAGGGAAAGGGCATAAAAATAGAGAAATTTGATTCCAAACCCGATGAACTTTATATGTATCGTCAACACCCGTATTTCTTAAGTTGTGACATTAACCTGAGAACCTCTAAACCACCAGGTTTTTCTAAACCAACGTGGAAAACGACGGCTCGTATTAGGGGAACATCATATATCCCTAGAAACTTGGCAAAACGAACCAAAACCGAAGAAGAAGAAACGAGCGAGTCAGAATAAGATAGTTGTATTCGTGTGGTGTAATATATGTAATATAGTGTGCTTATGCTTTATGATATATGTAAAAATTGCTTGTATTAATAAGTATTTTTTTATGAATCTAACTCTTGTCTATTTTACAGTATAAAAACACAAAATGGATAGACAACCCAATATTTTAAGAGACCTACCCGGAGACATGATTGATGAAATCTTGTCTAGAGTAGGTCAGAATTCCTCGGCACAACTATTTAAGGCGAGATCAGTTTGTAAGACATTCGAAGAACGTTCCAAGAATGCCTTGGTTTATAAAAGGCTTTTGTTCGAAAGATGGGGGATATCACATTGGGAAATCCATAAGTTACGATGTGTTTACTTTGACGCATATATTGCGGGGAACCCAAATGCTATTTTACGCAACGGGTTAAGAAATTATTTTGACTCAATATATCTGAATATAGGACTCCGTGATTTAGAAAAAGCGGCTAACATGCAACATAAAGAAGCATGTTATGCTTACGGGTTAGTAATGTTCGCTTCTCACCAAAGTGAGAACAAGAACATAGGGCTACAACTATTAAACAAAACGTTCTCACAAGTGACGGAGTCGGTAATTGGGGTAAGAAATGAGGTTTTTAGATTGTTACGGGACTGTTGGACATTACGTAACCCTCGTCCCTTTGACGACGTTACAACACGCTGTCTTATCAACGGCCATAACGGTTATGTTCCACAAGACCAAGGATGGGAAGTAGTCCTAGTAAAACCAGAATGCATGACTTGTTTCTGGACGTATGAATTACGTGTCTTTATTGCCTTTGTTGAATGACTTGTGTACTAGCTAGAATTATCTTCACAACTATCTTGTATCAAAGTTATTGTGTGCTATATTTCATGCTTTATGTAAAATAAGTGGTATTGTAAGTTTGTAAAATATTGTATAAAAGTTTGAACGCGAAATATTATTATAATCAGTTTTTCATATAGAATTGTAGTAGTTGAATTGTATATTAGCTACTAAGTATGAACTTAACGGGTAGGTACTTGAAAGGACCAGTTCATATACATTATAAACGATTCACAATAGTTGATTACATCGCGAGGTATTTGACCTCTATATGATACATTTTACAAACATTGCATTCTTTTTTTAAAAGACAAACTTTCTTTACAACGAAAGTTGACGGCATGCATACCATTTCATAATACATCCAACTATAATTGACATAATAATAATCTTGATGAACTCAATGACTCGAATGCAACGTCTTTCAAAATATGCCATGAATGACTCCAAGTAATATCCTTAAAATGAGCTAATGTACAGCGGAAGATTTCTTTAATACCTGAGAATAAACATGCTTTAAAGTGTCAACCAAAAGGTTGGTGAGTTCATAGGTTTATCATAACAATCATTTCAATATATTAATAGACCACAAGATTTCCGTTTATAAATATATGTACACTCGCAAATGTATAAAAGTATTCTATAAGTTGTAGGCACCAGGTAACAAGCCTTAACGTTCATGTTTTACCCTCTGAAGTACACCAGATCAGGTGTGTTTAAAATAACCTCGAAGTACTAAAGCATCCCATAGTCAGGATGAGGTTTGTCAGGCCCAATAGATCTATCTTTAGGATTTGCGCCTACCGTACATAGACAAGTAGTTTAATGTTACCAAGGTAAGGGTATATTTCTGGTTTAAACCCACATAGAATTAGTTTTAGTACTTGTGCCTATTTCGTAAAACATTTATAAAAACAGCGCATGTATTCTCAGTCCCAAAAATATATATAAAAGGGAACAAATGAAACTCACCATACTGTATTTCGTAGTAAAAATACATATAACGTCATTTAACAAGTGCAAGGTTGGCCTCGGATTCACGAACGTATCAATATTGAGATTCAATATTGTAGGAAAGTACGTAGACGCAACGGAGATGATAAACACTAGATTGACCTCACGAGCATTCCCATGAACCATACCCATCACCTCCATAGCTATAACCCATAATTTCCTTAGCTTCGACTCATTCAAAAAACTATTTTGAAATCACTCGGACATCACTCCGTCGTAATATTTTATGTATACTAATAATATCTTGAAATAATATAGAGCAAATATATATATATATATATATATATATATATATATATATATATATATATATATATATATATATATATATATATATATATATATATATATATATATATATATATATAAATCGATTGAGAGAGTTTAGAGAAATATATTTTCAAGTTTCAATGAAATAATGAAACCTATTGAATTCTATTTATAATAGATTTTTGAATTATTAAAGTGAATTATTAAAGTATGAATTATTAAAGTGAATTATTAAAGTATGAATTATTAAAGTGAATTATTAAAGTGTGAATTATTAAAGTGAATTATTAAAGTATGAATTATTAAAGTGAATTATTAAAGTATGAATTATTAAAGTGAATTATTAAAGTGAATTATTAAAGTATGAATTATTAAAGTGAATTATTAAAGTTAAAGTAAAGTAAAAGTAAAGTAAAGGTAAAGTTAAAGTATAGTAAAAGTATAAAAACTATGTATGTATAATACGCGTATAAATATATATAATATTAATTTAAATCGTTATATATATTTAATGAAATAAAATATAAATATCGTTATATTTATTATACTGGTTAAGTAATGAGTTGTCAAAAGTGATTCTAGATATTTATAAAAGTTATATACGTTTTAATAATAAAGTTCTTTTTAAACTAAAAACGTTTTTGTACGTTTGAAAATAGATTAATAGAATATTATGGAAACCAATTCTCCACTAGCTTTTGTCTAACTTTTATAAAGGACACTTTTTATTTTTATTTATAGATAGCTTTACAAATTATTCTGAATATCGTTAAGAGGAATAGATTTTCTCAAATCATAGTGGACCTCTCAACAGAGACTTATAATCATAATTCAATGTTTCTGATAATTCAATCATTTAATATATTTTTTTTAATTTCGTCGATAATCATATTGAAACAAATACGTTCATATAAAGCATTATACGTTTAAATACTTTGTTGACACTTTCAATTTATAACATATACACATATACATACATATTCATATATGTTCATTTAATGGTTCGTGAATCATTGAAATTTGGTCGAGGTTTAAATGAATGTATAAACATAGTTTAAAATCCTTGAGATTTAACTTAACAAACATTGCTTATCGTGTCAGAATAATATAAAGATAAAGTTTAAATTTAGTCGGAAATTTCCGGGTCGTCACAGTACCTACCCGTTAAAGAAATTTCGTCCCCGAAATTTGATAGAGGTCGTTATGGCTAACAATGAGAATGTTATTATGATGTAAGGATTATGAAGTTTTATCATGTCTAAGAAGTATGGATAAAATAATTTGATTACTCGAAGCGTATGAGGGAAGTTATCGTAAATGAAGGAAATAAGATTATAGTGATTCGTCATATCTTTTGACGTCATCACAATTGATCTCTGAATTTAAAGAAAATCTTTGTAATCTATGTTGAATTTGATGCTTTGGTGATTAAGGAGATTATGATTCTCTTCGAATTAATACGATAATCCATCTTGATTTCTCCGTCTGGTATTTCACTATAAATCCACCTCCTTCGTTTCCTTACAACTCACACCTTCTATTCTTTCTCCCTCAACTCATATTTTAAAGTATTTGTCAATATGCTTCATCCAGTACTGATTCTCGATATACTCCTCACTTTCATATCTATCATTCTTCTTTTTCATCTGCCTCCGGAAGAATCTATTTACTTCTACTATACTCTCGGTTTTATAGTGTTTTTAGTTCTTCCGTGTCTTTATATTGCTATATGCATCGATATATACGGTTTATAATTTTTGGGTGGTTGTTGGGTTTTATATCTTCCCTTATATTTCAAAGCCCCTGCTTTTGTCTTCTATAATCATTGACATCCATAGTTAATGCTCCCTTCTATTTGCTGCGATTTATACTCCAATTTCTATTTTGGAGTTTTGTCCTTTCGTTTCTTCTTCTTGCGATTAAGCAACGTTTGTAATGGTCCAGTATTCGCAGATATGAATTTCAGAATGAACATAGTTAATGTTCTAAGAAGGAAATAGTAATGGCACGATCTTAATTTGTTAATTTACCAGAATACCCTGAAAAGACCGAATCATCAAGAAAATATATTCTTGATATTTTTAGAGATTAAATAGAATACAAGAGTCGTGTAACATGGAACATGATGATGGCATGGTCTGTGAATCGTCATGTCTCATTAGAAACTCAGCATGACTTACTGTAATATAATAACGTTGATCAAGTGTCATTATATTATACTAACTCATGCTTCAGTTCCCAACACTACTTCAAAACATTCATAATTTAAACTCGAAAGTTTATAGAATATAGAAACTAATAGTTTCTTATATGATGTAACACTGATAGCGCAAAGAGATAAATGACTTCAGATAAGATTAGTTGTGAAAATATCTTCAGAAATATCGCGGATATTTATAATGAAAGATATGATAATATCTTAGAATTTCTAATATTGATGGATGATGATGAAGATTTGTCTGTAAAGGTTTAGAATAAAGAGTAAGGTATTCGTTAATGACTTTAGCAGGCACTGAATCATTTGGATTCTTTGAAGGCAGATTTAGTCTTTTTGATTTGTCCACAGCCTCCTTCATAGTCTGTTCAATCCATTTTCCAGTTCCAAACCTTCTCTTTTTCTCAGCTTTACCACCTTACTATTCTTTGTCATCAAACTTTTTACTGTTAAGATCGTTTACAGTTTTTGATGCTTCGTTAGCATTTCAAGAACTAGTTTGCAGTTCAAAATATTTTTCAGAACTTCACATTCAAAGTATGTAAGTCCAGGAGATAGACGTTTTACATACACATATAACTGTTGGCGTAGACATGCTGCGAGATTTCAAAATACTGGTTACTGTTTTCTGATGATTCGTATGACAATTCTCGTTACAAGATGCGAATGAGTAAATGATGTGATTTCAATAAATATAATGATTTTTCGAAAAGTCAAATATAATTGAAGTTGTTGGTAAGTTTATTGCTAAGGTGGCGAGATATGAAAGGTCCCCAGTAATGATGACAAAAGGGCAACGTATCTATCGAGGTTATAATAAGACTAGTCCGACTGAAAAGTCGAAGTTAACTTGCTGGAGCTGTGACAAAACTGTCTACTATGAAAAGAAATTGAAAAGTCATTTTAGCTAATAAATGCCAAAGGGTCTGACATGGATACGCGTCGAACTATGACTTTGGCTTCGAGAGCTTTTTAGGTACATAAATGTGGGTAATATATGGTTGGATCATCATCTCGATTGTTCATTGTTTGAAGTGTCTTCGAAAACTTCGGAGAGTTTGAACACAGTTTGTAATCGTTAATATACATATGATGTTCTAACACAGTTTTGAAGTCAAAGTATAGCTTTGAAAGATGTAGGAATCTAAGAGTGATGTCTTCTGTTAAATCATGACTTGGATTTTGATTTGTCAAAATCAGAATGCGTAATCAAATTTGGGTGAGAATGGTTGTTTTGATTACTATACAAGAATGTATATTGTTGTGAGATTTTGGGAGTATAGTTGATGATTTGCTTAATCAGATTCGAAAAATGTAACATATTAATTGTGAATTTATATATCTCTCGGGTATTACCTACTCGTTAAAAAAATCTTTCACAATTAATATTTTGTACAACAGAATTTTATTACAGTCTTTATGAAAATATATATGTGCATATTTTCTTCAGATGTAACATAGATTTAATGAGTTAATATTAAATTAAACTCATTTGATTTACGGTTGAAACTAGAACTGAATAATCCCTAAAGACTTTAGAAATTACATAACTTTTACGGAGTATTTATTCAATAAAATTGAAATTATGAATTAATACTTCGTTATTTGTTGGTGTTTGTAACCCTTGCACCATATTCTCTAAAGCCACTACTCGAGCGCGAAGCGCGTTGACTTCTTCTATTACACCGGGGTGATTGTCGGTTCGAACGAGCGGATAAATAAAATCTAGAATTTGATGTAGTATATAATCGTGACGAGATACTCTGGAAATGAGAGAGAAAATGGTGTTTCGGACCAGTTCGCCGGTAAGTGCTTCAGGTTCATCGCCAAGAGGGCAATGTGGCGGATGGAAGGGATCACCTTCTTCTTGTCTCTAATTATTGAGGAGGCTACGAACCTATCCCCAATTCATCCAGAATAGATGATAGCTAATTGGTTGATCCATTCCGGTCACACTGCTTTCGGAGCTTGAGTGGGATTCCATATCGGAATTCGAGGGACTTGAACTAATGACGAATTCCATTTCGTTCGATTGAATAAAGGATTTTTCGATATGAAATGATTTTTCGGCTATCAGGTGGTATTCTAATTACATAGAATATCTATATATATAGCGCAAAAGATTTCATAGATTACTGAGGAATTTACGGGATATGTCAGGCAAAGTTTACAGTAACAGATACGCTAAGATATGGATTAGCAGATACGCTAAGATATGAATTTTGTCTATACACTATTCATGCAATCAATGCAGTAAGACGTGTCTAGACTAAGAATGATAAGTAAAACTTTTGACATGCAGACACGGTCGAAGTCCAGGCTTACTAATGCATCCTAACGACTATCAGTTAGACACACTAATGCAGACCTGGTTCGCTAAGACCACCGCTCTGATACCAACTAAAAGGACCCGTTCATATACATTATAAACGATTCATAATAGTTGATTACATCGCGAGGTATTTGACCTCTATATGATACATTTTACAAACATTGCATTCTTTTTTTAAAAGACAAACTTTCTTTACAACGAAAGTTGACGGCATGCACACCATTTCATAATACATCCAACTATAATTGACATAATAATAATCTTGATGAACTCAATGACTCGAATGCAACGTCTTTCAAAATATGCCATGAATGACTCCAAGTAATATCCTTAAAATGAGCTAATGCACAGCGGAAGATTTCTTTAATACCTGAGAATAAACATGCTTTAAAGTGTCAACCAAAAGGTTGGTGAGTTCATAGGTTTATCATAACAATCATTTCAATATATTAATAGATCACAAGATTTCCGTTTATAAATATATGTACACTCGCAAATGTATAAAAGTATTCTATAAGTTGTAGGCACCCGGTAACAAGCCTTAATGTTCATGTTTTACCCTCTGAAGTACACCAGATCAGGTGTGTTTAAAATAACCTCGAAGTACTAAAGCATCCCATAGTCAGGATGAGGTTTGTCAGGCCCAATAGATCTATCTTTAGGATTCACGCCTACCGTACATAGACAAGTAGTTTAATGTTACCAAGTTAAGGGTATATTTCTGGTTTAAACCCACGTAGAATTAGTTTTAGTACTTGTGCCTATTTCGTAAAACATTTATAAAAACAGCGCATGTATTCTCAGTCCCAAAAATATATATAAAAGGGAGCAAATGAAACTCACCATACTGTATTTCGTAGTAAAAATACATATAACGTCATTTAACAAGTGCAAGGTTGGCCTCGGATTCACGAACGTATCAATATTGAGATTCAATATTGTAGGAAAGTACGTAGACGCAACGGAGATGATAAACACTAGATTGACCTCACGAGCATTCCCATGAACCATACCCATCACCTCCATAGCTATAACCCATAATTTCCTTAGCTTCGACTCATTCAAAAAACTATTTTGAAATCACTCGAACATCACTCCGTCGTAATATTTTATGTATACTAATAATATCTTGAAATAATATAGAGCAAATATATATATATATATATATATATATATATATATATATATATATATATATATATATATATATATATATATGTAAATCGATTGAGAGAGTTTAGAGAAATATATTTTTCAAGTTTCTATGAAATAATGAAACCTATTGAATTCTATTTATAATAGATTTTTGAATTATTAAAGTGAATTATTAAAGTATGAATTATTAAAGTGAATTATTAAAGTGTGAATTATTAAAGTGAATTATTAAAGTGTGAATTATTAAAGTGAATTATTAAAGTATGAATTATTAAAGTGAATTATTAAAGTATGAATTATTAAAGTGAATTATTAAAGTATGAATTATTAAAGTATGAATTATTAAAGTGAATTATTAAAGTATGAATTATTAAAGTGAATTATTAAAGTTAAAGTAAAGTAAAAGTAAAGTAAAGGTAAAGTTAAAGTATAGTAAAAGTATAAAAACTATGTATGTATAATACGCATATAAATATATATAATATTAATTTAAATCGTTATATATATTTAATGAAATAAAATATAAATATCATTATATTTATTATACTGGTTAAGTAATGAGTTGTCAAAAGTGATTCTAGATATTTATAAAAGTTATATACGTTTTAATAATAAAGTTCTTTTTAAACTAAAAACGTTTTTGTACGTTTGAAAATAGATTAATAGAATATTATGGAAACCAATTCTCCACTAGCTTTTGTCTAACTTTCATAAATGACACTTTTTATTTTTATTTATAAATAGCTTTACAAATTATTCCGAATATCGTAAAGAGGAATAGATTTTCTCAAATCATAGTGGACCTCTCAACAGAGACTTATAATCATAATTCAATGTTTCTGATAATTCAATCATTTAATATATTTTTTTTAATTTCGTCGATAATCATATTGAAACAAATACGTTCATATAAAGCATTATACATTTAAATACTTTGTTGACACTTTCAATTTATAACATATACACATATACATACATATTCATATATGTTCATTTAATGGTTCGTGAATCATTGGAATTTGGTCAAGGTTTAAATGAATGTATAAACATAGTTTAAAATCCTTGAGATTTAACTTAACAAACATTGCTTATCGTGTCAGAATAATATAAAGATAACGTTTAAATTTAGTCAGAAATTTCTGGGTCGTCACAGTACTACCCGAATTTAAACTTATAAAACGCTAATATGAAGAAAAAGCTTTTATAAATGAGTTCATATTATGCTACGAGATACTATTGACTACTCTTAATATTCTGTATGATTAACTTGTTTCATTTGACTATTTGAAGGAAATGGCACCGACTACTCGACAAACCATGAATATGAGCTAAGAGGAATTTCGTACCTTTCTTGCTGTAAACATAGCCGCAGTACAGGCTGCGCTACATACCAACAATAACCTTGGATCTAGCAGTACCGAAAATCGTGTAGGATGCACCTATAAAGAATTCACTGCCTGCAAACCTTTGGAATTTGATGGAACCGAAGGACTGATCGGATTGAAACGGTGGACCGAGAAGGTCGAATCGGTGTTTGCCATAAGTAAGTGTACTGAAGAGGACAAAGTGAAGTACGCTACGCATACCTTCACAGGTTCTGCGTTAACATGGTGGAATACCTATCTAGAGCAAGTGGGACAAGATGATGCTTACGCACTACCGTGGTCAGCATTCAAGCACTTGATGAACGAGAAGTACCGTCCCAGAACTGAGGTCAATAAGCTCATGACAGAACTTAGAGGGTTACGAACCCAAGGATTTGATATTACCACGTACGAAAGACGATTCACAGAATTGTGCCTATTGTGTCCGGGAGCGTTCGAAGATGAGGAAGAGAAGATCGACGCGTTTGTGAAAGGATTACCGGAAAGAATCCAAGAAGATATAAGTTCACACGAGCCCGCCTCCATACAACAGGCATGTAGAATGATTCACAAACTAGTGAACCAGATTGAGGAAAGAATTAAAGAACAGACGGCTGAAGAGGCTAATGTGAAGCAAGTCAAAAGAAAGTGGAGGAAAACGGTGATAAGAATCACCAATACAACAACAACAGCAATTACAACAATAATCGCAACAATTATCCCAACAATCACAACATCAATCGCAACTACAACAAACGGCCCAACAACAACAACAACAACAACAACAAAAACAACAACAACAGCAACTACAACAATCATCCCAACAACAATAACAACCGCAACAACAACAATAATCAAAAGCAGCTATGCCAAAGGTGTGAAAAGTATCACTCGGGGTTCTGCACCAAATTTTGCAACAAGTGTAAAAGAAATGGTCATAGCGCGGCGAAGTGTGAGTTCTACGGACCAGGGATTAACAGAACGAAAGGAACAAATGGTGTCGGAACGAGTAATGGTGGAGCAAGTAGTGTCGGAACAAGTTATGCCAATGTAGTTTGTTATAAATGTGGAAAACCAGGCCACATTATTAGAAATTGCCCGAACCAGGAGAACACGAATGGACAAGGCCGCGGAAGAGTTTTCAATATTAATGCGGCAGAGGCACAGGAAGACCCGGAGCTTGTTACAGGTACGTTTCTTATTGACAATAAATCTGCTTACGTTTTATTTGATTCGGGTGCGGATAGAAGTTATATGAGTAGAGATTTTTGTGCTAAATTAAGTTGTCCATTGATGCCATTGGATAGTAAATTTTTACTCGAATTAGCAAATGGTAAATTAATTTCAGCAGATAATATATGTCAGAATCGAGAAATTAAACTGGTTAGCGAAATATTTAAGATTGACTTGATACCAGTAGAGTTAGGGAGTTTTGATGTGATAATCGGTATGGAATGGTTGAAAGAAGTAAAAGCAGAGATCGTTTGTTACAAAAATGCAATTCGCATTATACGAGAAAAAGGAAAACCCTTAATGGTGTACGGAGAAAAGGGCAACACGAAGCTACATCTTATTAGTAATTTGAAGGCACAAAAACTAATAAGAAAAGGTTGCTATGTTATTCTAGCACACGTCGAGAAAGTACAAACTGAAGAAAATAGCATCAATGATGTTCCCGTCGCAAAAGAATTTCCCGATGTATTTCCGAAAGAATTACCGGGATTACCCCCACATCGATCCGTTGAATTTCAAAT